>NC_057351.1:34102048-35302048 GCF_016509475.1 Prionailurus bengalensis
ACGTACATCTGTGTGAGTTGGGGGATGCATAGTGTGCGTGTAAATTGTAGATTTACCAAAGTGGGCGTGAAATATACTAGAGAGTATTGAGAAGGTATAAGCCAATCCTCATGCCCATAACTGACATAGAGCAGTCTGAAAACTAATTAGGAGAGCATAGAAACTAAACTAAACAACTAAATACAGAAGACTTAGATTTTATACCCAGCTCTCTCCCTAATTAAAATTTCCACATATTGTATTCATACTGACAGTTGCTACTATGTCTCAATTTCCCAGTCTGTGTAATAAAAGAGAGCTGTACTTCCTGTTTTTCACGTAACCTGGAGAACTGCTATGGACTTAGAAGAATTTAAAGCTTCCCATGCCATGGGGCACTGTGTGAAATAATTGCCATCATCAAAAACTCTTCCTCTGGGGCACCAGGATGGCTCAGTCAGTTAAGCGTCCGAGTCTTGATTTCAGCTCAGGTCATGATCTCACAATTCGTGAGTTCAAGCCTCGTGTCCAGGTCTGCACTGACAGTGTGAAGCCTGCTTATGATTCTCTGTCACCCTGTCTCTGCCTCTCCCCCACCCTCTCTTTCAAGATAAATAAATAAACATTAAAAATAAAACTCTTCCTCAATTATTTTTTTACTGAGAAATGCTAAATTTTTACATATCTTACAATGTACCCTGTCATTAGTGGTCTTCAGACTAATTATATGGCAGAGCGATGTTGAGCCAGCTGCAACCACGAGCAAATGTCACACAGTCCTTAACCTCTGCAGGTTATAATCTTGTGGAAATTTATCTTTTCATTCTTATCTTTGAGCCATGTGAACATTCACTTTAGTCTGATGACACTAGTCCCCCTCATCCAAAGCTTCAACTTGGGGGCTTTCAGTGATCTACAGTCCACCGTGGCCCCGAAGCAGCTGCTCTTCCTTCTGAAGGAAGGGCAATAGCAGCCTACACTTCATCACAGCGCCTATGTCCTTCATCTCATTTGTCCCATCATGCAGGCATTTTATCATCTTAGAGCATCACAAGAAGAAAGGTGAATATCGCACGGCAAGATATTTTGAGAGAAAGACCATAGTCGCCAACTTTTATTATAGTATATTGTTGTAATTGTCCTCTTTTATTATTAGTTATTGTTGTTAATCTCGTACTGTGCTTAATTTATAAATCAAACTTTATCATAGGAAAAAAAACAGTGTATATAGGGTTCGATACCATCTGCAGTTTCAGGTATCCACTGAGGGTCTTAGAATGTACTCTCCTGTGCATAAGGGTAGCTACTATAATTTAATCATGTCCCAGAACATGCTGCCACCTCTAGGTACCTTCCTAACCGAACATTCTTCCTTTGCAGCTACATTGATTTCACTGTCCCATAAACTCTTTTTTATCCTTAGGTCCTTACCGTGATCTCTTCCTGCTTGGTACATGACAACATGGTCTTCACCACATTATTTGTGACTTAGTTTCTTAGTCTAGTGTAGGCTGTCAATTGACCTTTGTTAATGTTTTCCTCGTGCTGACTTTGTGCTAAGCCCTTTCCATTAAAAAAGGTCCATAGGGGCGCCTGGGTGGCGCAGTCGGTTGAGCCCTTTCCATTAAAAAAGGTCCAAAAGATTACTATCCCTATTTTAGAGATGAGAAAACCAAAGCTTTGTAACTTGCCACGTGTCAAATTGGAACAGTGTGGCTAAGTGCCCAGCTATAAATCTGGAGTTCTATTACTGTGGAGAAAGAGCAGAACAAGTATGCGGGACATTTAGCAGTCTCTGTAATAGGAGAGAAATGTAAAGTGGTCATGTAATAAAAGGGCAATTGTGATAAGTTTTAAGAAGGAAAAAGGGTTTGTATAAATAGTTCATGCCAGGGTTTTGTGGTGGGAAGTCATATAGAAAGGACTAGTAGACCTTGGGGGCGCCTGGGTGGCTCAGTCGGTTGAACGTCCTACTTTGGCTCAGGTCATGATCTCACAGTTCATGGGTTCGAGCCCTGTGTTGGGCTCTGTGCTGACAGTTCAGAGCCTGGAGCCTGCTTCAGATTCTGTGTCTCCCTCTCTCTCTGACCCTCCCCTGCTCACATTCTGTCTTTCTGTCTCTCTCTCTCTCTCTCTCAAAAATAAATAAACATTAAAAAAAAAAAAAAAAAAGAAGTAGACCTTGAAGGTAGGTGCATTAGTATTCTATTGCTACGTAACAAGTTACCTCACAACACTCATGTTCATCTCACAATTGTAAAGGTCAGATGTTTGTCCTTCATGGTGTGGCTGGGTTCAGTGTTCATTATCATATTCTGAAATCAAGGTATCCAATGGACTCAGTTCTCATCTGGGGGCTCTGTGGGAAAATCTGTTTCCGAGATCATTCTTCTCCTTCTCCTCCTCCTCCTCCTCCTCCTCCTCCTCCTCCAGAGAGAGAAAGAACATGAGCACGTTAACAGGGCAGGGGCAGAGAGAGAGAGAGAGAGAGAGAGAGAGAGAAAGAGAGAGAGAGAGAGAGAATCTTAATCTTAAGCAAGCTCCACACTGGGTGTGGAGGAGGGGCTCAATCCCATGAGCCTGGGATCACACCCTGAGCTGAAGTCAACACTTGGATGCTCAACCAGCTGAGCCACCCAGGCACTCCCCCAAGATCATTCTACCTGTCAGAATTTAGTTCCTTGTAGCTGTGGGAATGAGGTCTACATTTCCCTGTTGTCAGCCAGGGTCTACTTGCAGTTCCTAGATGCAGCCTGCGTTCCTTGACATGTGACCTCCTGCATCTTTAATCTATCGACAGCTTGTTAAATCCTTCCTGTGGTTCTAATCTTTAACTTCCTCAGGACCAGCTGAAGAAAACTCTTTGCTTTAAAGGGGCTAACTATTATGGGCACCTGGGAGGATCAGTTGGTTAAGCGTCCAACTCTTTTTTTTTTTTAATGTTTATTTATTTTCGAGACAGAGAGAGACAGAATATGAATGGGGGAGGAGCAGAGAGAAAGAGGGAGACACAGAATCCGAAGCAGGCTCCAGGCTCTGAGCTGTCAGCACGGAGCCCGACGCGGGGCTCGAACTCATGGACCGAGAGATCATGACCTGAGCTGAAGTCAGATGCTTAACTGACTGAGCCACCCAGGCGCCCCAAGCGTCCAACTCTTGATTTCAGCTCAGGTCATGATCATGGTTCGTGGGATCAAGCCCCGAATCAGGCTCTGCACTGACAGAGCAGAACCTGCTTGGCATTCTCTCTCTTTCCCTCTCTCTCTGCCCCTCCCCTTCTCGTGTTCTCTCTCTCTCTCAAAATAAATAAATAAACTTAGAAAAAAAGGACTGATGTGATTAGGCCAGACTTGCCTGGATAATCTCCTTATTTTAAGGTCAACTGTGCTATATAACATCACCATGTAGATAAAATCCATTACATTTGCAGTTCTGAGGATTATACCAGGGATAGGAAATCTAGGCAGACATCTTAGAATTTTACCTACCACAGTAGATAAGACTTCGACAACCAGAGAGAGGTTTTAGTTGGAAAAGAAATATAGGCAAAAGCTGAAAAGAAAAATTCCACCAGCAATTTTGTGACTGTTGTGACTGCTCCAATCATAGTAACAGCTTCCTTATCCTGAGGGTCTCCTAGGTGCTTTACACAAATTCATTTAACAATCCTTACATCAGCTCTATAAGGGTGGTATCATTCTACTTTTACAAAGACAGAAATTCAGGGAGAGAGAAGAAAAGCTACTTGTCAGAGTTCTATCCCAATCGAATTGTGAAGCTGGGATTATGGCTTGAACTCTAGATGACTCCAGCTTTGTGCTCTTTGCACTATTTAACCCACCTTTCTGTGGGTCCGGATGAGGAAGGAGAAGGCAAGGAGGTTGGTCTGAACACAGACTGTGGAGGACGTTGACGTTAACATAGGTTAAAAGTTACCATGGAAGATTTTGGATGGTGTGCATGAGTGTGGGGGAGGAGGTGGACAGACGTGGACACAGATGTGGATGGAGGGGAGCATGTGGCTTGGACATCCCATGTGGTATTTTAGGGAGGTTAAATATGGTTAGTCTGGAGTAGCCTGGAGTATAAAATTGGAGGCAGGGATGATATATTACAGTTAGAAGTCTATTGCATGATTATGTCTCTGAGTCTTGCTGCTGATTTGCAGGAAATACATGGGCCAGAAGAGAGTGTTAAACTACACTTAAGTATATAATTATTAAAGTGGGGGCAGAGTAAGGATTACAGAAAAAAGATCATATGTAATTCCATTGCCCATATATTACTATTACTATGTGAGATAATAAGCAGAGAAAACAGCTTTGGTAGCTGTGGTAGACTAGACAAAAATGTTATTAGTTTTGAAGAGAGGATCCATCAGGCAAGGGAGTTCCTGCGAGCTGTTTAGTAATTAAGAGTTAGTCATGGTCAGACTAACATGGTTACTAGCTGTGTAACTAGGGTCAGGTTCACAGGCCGGGGTGGTTGCACAGGGCCCTGCACTCATAAGAGCTTCACATTTGAGGTGTAATGCTCGTGGGTTATTGTCTTAATTTTTATAGTTTTATCTTTGAGGGGCCTCTGGGTGGCTCAGTCAGTTAAGAGTCTGACTTCGGCTCAGGTCATGATCTCATGGTTCGTGAATTCAACCCCCATATCGGTTGTCAGCGCAGAGCCCGCTTCTGATCCTCTTTCCTCTTCTTTCTCTGCCTCCCCCCCCCCTCCAACTCGTTCTCTCTTTCTTTCTCTCTCTTTCTCAAAAAAAATAAAAAATAAAAAGAAAACCCAACTTTATCTTTGAGTTTGTATTTTAGAAGTCCAATGAGACAATGGAGCACACATCGGGGGTTTGGAATCTCCACTTTTGCACGGTCCTGTCTCTTACCAACTCCTGTGGATGGGTTTTAGGCAGCCTGCTCCCCCAACCTCTTGGTCCCCTGCCCCCACTAACCTTTTCTTCCCCACTCCTGTCCAGTGACCACAGCTGGTTTCTGTTCTGCCTTAGGCAGGATTCCATGTGGGCTCCCCATAGCATCTAGGGGTGAGGGATTATGGTGGCCATTCCCAACTCAAGCTGTCAGGGCCACAGCATGTTTGAGAGCTGTTAGGAGGCCATGGGTCTCTTTCCCTCCCTTGATCCAGTTACTTAGTGAGTCTCAGTGTTGAGGTAAAGATGTCTTTTGAGGTCACCCATCTGCTGAGGGTTGTGGAGGAAGGCCTATTGGAAGGGAAGATGCCTGGCTTGGTTTCCTTACCTTTAGCCGGTCCTAGGTGAAACTTTAGATGAACGACAGAGCTTCAGTTTCCTTATCTGTAAAATGGGGGAGAATAAAGTAGTATAAACTGCATATACCTCAGTTTGAATAAGGGTTTATACAGTGCCTAGAACTTATAAGGTATAAATAAATGTTAGCTTAAAATAGATATAGAATTCTGTTACCTATAAGGATATGGAAGTAGTAGCCAAACAGTGACGATATTATGAGAAGAAAAAAATGCAGGATTTGGCAACATGCAGAGTAGAAATAGGGGATATATATTACCAGACAAAAATAGCTTCAAAAATTGCACAGGAAAACACACATAGTTTAGCCTCTTGGAAAATGTGGGACCTTGAGAAATAGTTTCATTTGACTTGAGGAATGTCAGCTTGGTGGTATTAGTGAAAGTGTTACCTTGGAATGGGAAAGTTTGGGTGAAAGAGAATCAGAGATATATTCACAAGATGTCTTTAATATAAAGTGTGCTGTGAGAGGAATAGGTAATTTGGTTGTATCAAAATGTAAAACTTTTGATAAAACTTTTTCATTTTTACTTCCTTTCTAGGTTTCTGTCCTAGATATTTACACACGTGCACAACACAATGCTGGTCATGCAGAATTGTTTTTTGATACTGACAAACAGAATTTAATCTAAATGTCCACTAGTAGGAAATTGGTTATATAAATTGTTTGATTTAATGCAATGGAATACCATGCAGCCATTAAAAAAGAATGAAGTTAGACCTATATTTATCAATGATGAAAGATAACCAGGGGATTTTAATTAAGGGGAAAAATATCAAATTCCAGGAAAATGTTTAATCCCACTTACTTAGAAAATATACACGTACAAGAAAATGAATACCCAAAAGTCTAGAAGGCTACACATTAAACTATTAACAGTGAAAATCTCTGAGGAAGGGAGTGGGTGGAGTGTGTGTGTGTGAATGAATGGGACACTCATGTTACATGTGCATTCCTGTTATATGAATGTTTTACCAAAAATATTTCCACGTATTACTGAGAGGAAATGGAAAGAGTATTTTGAGGGAATTGTGCGAAGGGAAAAGTTGAGGAGGGGGCGGGGAGACCCTGATCTCTTGAGACTCCAGAGCCGCGGGAGGTGAGGAGACCCCGCCCCGCTGAGGTGATTCTGCAGAGGGGCGGAGCTCTGCAGAGCCCTGGCGGGAGGTGGCTCCTGGGGGCGGGGCTGCTGATTCCAGCCGCACGCTCCGCTCCCACCATGCCCTTATAAGGAGCGCCCCGCGTTAGGGCTCCGGAATCCGGTCGCAATCCCTGCGGCGCAGCCCCAATCCCAGGCCCCTCCCTTGGGAATGGGGGCGGGGCGGGTTCTTGGCGGCGCGGTAGCGAGGGCGGAGCATCTTGAAGTGGGACCAATAGGAGTGGCGGACCCGGTCTGAATGGTGCTGCCATTGGGCGCGGCTACAGGAGAGGGCGGGGCGCCCGCGGGGCTGGTTACGCCGAGGGAAGCCCCGACTCCGTAGTTGCTGCTCGCAGTCGGTCTCTTTGCCGGTTCCCGGCCCAGCCGTTCCCAATTCTCTGTAGCCAGCGGTTCGCCGCCTCCTGCTTGCCGCCGCGATGCCGGTGTTTCATACGCGCACGATCGAGAGCATTTTGGAGCCGGTGGCGCAGCAAATCTCCCACCTGGTGATCATGCACGAGGAAGGCGAGGTGGACGGCAAAGCCATCCCTGACCTCACCGCGCCGGTGGCCGCTGTGCAGGCGGCAGTCAGCAACCTTGTCCGGGTGAGCGCGCTAGGCCTGGAGTGGGGAGCGGGGTGAGGAGACATTCCAATGGCTCCCCTTTGCCGGCTTGCAGCCTGTGGCTTTGCGCGTGGGTTCTGCAGCCAGATGGCCGTGGGTTCTAATCCCAATCCCCCCACTCTGTGACCTTGAGCGAGCCCCTATGCTTCTCTGGGCCTCAGTTTCTTCATCCATAAAATGGGGGCAATCATAATAATGCCTGCCTTGCGGGTTTGTTGTGAAGATTCAGCGAGGTGGTATTTGTAAAGTGCCTAGCGCAGCTTGTGACCCACCGTAGGCGCTCAGTAAAGGATAGTTGTTAGGGTGTCTGATGGCCCCTTTCACTCAGCAGGCTGTCGCCCCTCGCGTTGACAGTCTTGCTCTCAGTTCCTTCTTAGGCCTCCCCAGTCTGGCCTATGTGCGGGCGCGCTCCCCTGCCTTTCCTTCGAGGGATTCTTATTTGAGCGGCCTTGTTCACCTTTCTAATACTTTTGCCCCTCACCCGGAGACCTCCCTCACCCACCACTCTTCCCCCTCGCGCTCCCCGAGTCGGGCTCTTTTGTCTACTTGTCTTACTTGCCACTCGTCTCTCGGTCTCCTCCTTCCTTCCTAGGCATTTCTACTTCTGCTCACACCTCTGGCACTCTCAAACACCGGGTAATTTCTTTATATTTCTTTATGCGATAATTCATGACCCCGAGTCCCTTTTCCACTTTTGCTTCACCCTGCGGCCTTTCATTTTATTCCCTCCCGTGGAGATTTCCACCTGGCTTTACCTGCTGTCAAACGGCTTCCTCCTTCTGGGGCCTTTCTAGACTTGGGGGCCCTCCTCCTCCGCCCCTCCTCGGGGCAGGAAGCAAGATGGAGTGTTGGGAGAGGCCTGTGGAATCTGGGATCTGCGGCCCCTGCCGGAGAGAGGCCACTGCCGGAGAGGAGAACGGGGCGTCTCCTCCCCAACCCACAACTTTGCTGGGTGGCTGAGTGGCCCTGCAGACCTCTGTAGCCCACAGCTGTGACTAATAACAGAGGTGGTTCTTAGGGGAGGCGGAGCTCACTTCTGAAATGGGAAAAGAGGTGCTGTGACCAGCCTCCTAACACTTCCCTGACTAATATCACACTTCTTTCCCACCCTGGGTGGGTGACTCACTCAGACCCCCGCTGCCTCTAAGGGACAACTTTGGAAAAAGTTCATACTGTTCCCCCACTGAGCTGTGTAAATAGTGTATGTCAGGGTAGTTGGCAGCTTGGGAGGCAAGTGTGGGTCTGGGTGGGGCTTGGTTTACTTGTCTGATTAGAGCACTGTAATGCACTAGTGGCACTTTAGCTGCTGAAAGTCTACCTCAGTCTTTAGGGATCCTTCTCAGCCAGTTCAAGAGACTGATAATTAGGAAGGGGGGGAACCCCACCGACTAAATTCCTCAATTTCGTTCTGTATAGATTTAGTAAGAATCTATTCAGTAAGAATGCAGTATTCATTCAGAATATCTAGTTCTATATTGTTCTTGTTCTTTTTGTAACTAATTTTAATCTAAGACTCCAGAGTACATTCTTAAGTAGTGTTGTCTAACATGGCTGCATTCCAGACCTCCATTTTTCAACAAATAGGAAACAATGTAAAGAGACAGAGTAATAGTGTCCCCCCATGGAATACTTCAGGAAATGAAATCTTAAAACCACATGTTGCACTTGGAACAGAGCTAGTTTAGTCTAGGGGTTGATATCTGGTTAGGCTATTTAGAGAAAAGTTATTTATGAGCTTCATTGCATGAATTAATAAGAAGTGAATGCTGCCTAGGGAGCATTGTAATAAATCAGTGGTTCTCAGGTTGGGGTGTGCATCAGAATCACTAGAGGGGTTTTTAGGAATAAAGTTGTCCAGCTCCCATCTCAGACTTAACTGAGGAGCCTTTCATGGGGTAGTCTCAAGGCCTTTGTATTTTTCAGAAGCTTCATAGTTGGTTGTGATACACCCTTAGTTAGGAAACACTGCAAAGGTATCATGAGACAAATACAAAAGAAATAAGGCCAGTCATGAGCTGAAAAAAGAAATACATATAGTTGCATCCCAATACATACAAAGAAAGGGACTTGAGGTTGGTGGTACATCTGAATTAGCAAAGAGAAAGTTGGGAGGATTGTGCTGATAGTTAAAATGAACAAAGGTACTGGGAAGTCATTTCCAGGTTACAACAAGTATATTGTCTGGACTAGCTCAGGAAGTAAGTTGGAGAGAAATTAGAGACGAAGTCAGTGTATGACATATGGCAGTTAAACAGAAGGCCTTATCCAGTCATCCAAGATGAACAAAGACAGTGGGGGGGAGGAGTGGATGAGAATAGTTTTTGAGGGAGACTGTATAGGTTGTGTTCTTTGGAGGCCAGGGGACCTACCCATTGCGTGGAATTCTCAGTGCCAACTGTGGCCCTTATATATATGCTACTGAGTGTTGTGATGAATTGTGTACATGTGCCAAGTTCTCAACTAGGTTGTGTCTGGAGAATAGGCCTCACAGGATGGCCCAATAAGTATTGCTGAAGGAAAGAAGGAACTGTAGGAGAGGAGATAAATTAGGAGAACTTTTAAGTTGGCTGGTCATGAAAAAATTGAGGACCTGGACTTTGAGTGTGGCAGCGAAAATGGAGAAGGAGTTAACTAGAAATATAGTAGAGGAAGAGTTAGTGGAACTTGATACTGGCGCCCTCAGGTTTTGCTAGGAAAAAACATTGTGTTACTATAAAATAATGAAACTGATTTTTGAACAAATATTCTGGAATCTATATAATTCAGGCTTCTTTCAGTTACCTTGGGAAGTTATATCTTTATTCCAGTGCTTCTGTTTGAGAATTTCTCTCAGATTATTTACATATATGTGTCAAATTAGTCCAGAAAATTTTATCTGCGGTGGGCATTCCTTAGCCCTACTATTTTATGTGTCGTTCTTGAGTCCAAGTGCCTTTTGGACATTTCCACAATGAAAGTTTACCAGATGAAGATGAACTTCTTGATTGTTAAGCATAGTCACTCACTTATCAAACAGGTGTTTATTGAGACTCCCTTTTAATGTCAAAGCAGTATAAGTATGATTCTGGTCAGAATAAGTATAATACTAGATTGAAAGTCCCAAGTGACACTAAGAAGTGAAGTACTGTGAAAGTTCAGAGGAAGGTGAGGTTACTTTTGGTGGGAGAACCGGGAAGGCTTCAAGGAGGATGTAGCATTTGAGACAGCTGGAATTTGAACATTTAAACATGTGGTAAGAAAGCATCCTAAGTGGAAAGAATGACCCAAACAGAGGCATAGAATTATTGAGAATCTGAGGACCAAGTTTAGACATAGGGCATCATTAAGGTGACTACTTTTGGAGGGGTAAGACTCATTTGGAGTTGTAATTTCAAGTATATTTGTTAAACAGAAGTAGTCCGGTCACTTTTAATACATATATTATTGCAACTGAGTTATCATTTTTACTCCACACTTAGGGAGGGGTAAGATGGGAGTATTTATTTGCATGTCCTTTTTTTCAGGATCCTGAGGAGGACCATGTTTTAAAAACAGTTTTGTTGAAATGTAATTCACATACCATACAATTCCCCCATTTAAAGTGTACAATTAGGTGTGTTTTAATATATTGACAGAGTTGTGTAACTGTCACTGCAATCTAATTTTAGAAAGTTTCTATCCCGTCAAAAAGAAACCTCGTACCCATCAGCAGTCACTCATTCTCTCGATCCCCCACTTGCTCAGGCCTAGACAACTACCAGTCTACTTTCTGTCTCTGTGGATTTGCCTATTTGGACATTTTGTGTTAACGGAATCATAAAATATATGGTCTTTTGTCTCTGACTTCTTTGACTTTGCATAATGTTTTCAAGGTTCATCCACAGTGTAGCATAGTATGTATCAGAACTTCATTCCTTTTTGCTGCTGAATAATATTCCATTGTATAGAATAAGGCCATTTTAAACATAGAGAGTGATTCTAATGTAATAAAAAAACAAAACAAGGAAGAGGTGCTGAGACAAAGAAGGGTGGGAAACAAAAAACAGAGGAGGGGTAAGAATTTCCAAGGGTGGGATTCAATGAGCAGTGTGAAAAAGTCAGAAGTCTTAGACTGCCTGTTTTGTAGCATGGCATATAAATTTTTCTTTTTTTCCCACTGAAGTGGCCCATAGAAATCTGTCAGTCTTTGTGATCATATGGTCATGGTAGTTTTATTAATGGGACTTCAGACACTTTGCCTTCTCCATTGCATCTGAGGGCATGTGTTGTAACTCCTCCTTGGGCTCATGAAATATTTATTTTGGGAGTTTTTGTGGCCTTGACTTTTATGAGCCTCACCCATATATTATACCCTGTTGAGACCAGCTATGGTACAAATAGCAGGATTGTCTTTACTTTAAACTGATACATGGGAAAGGCCGTTCTGCTCTTAAAAAAAGATCAGCAATTAATTTTGTCATTTGTAAATTATCATTAACATCCGAAATTATTTTTGCTCTAATTTTTTTTTGGTTGATGTTAGATTTATTTCAGTTAAGATAAATAACGGGGGTGCCTAGCTGGCTCAGTTGGAAGAACATGCAACTCTTGATCTCAAGGTTGTGAGTTTGAGCCCCACATTAGGTGTAGAGATTACTTGAAAAAAACAAAATCTTAAAAAACAACAACAACAATGGTGATAGGCCTGTGGGTGATTTTTTTCTTCTTCATATTTTCCTGTATTTTCCAATTTTTAAAATGAGCATATAATTCCTATATTAAGGAAAAAATAAAGGGAAAAATAACATTTGTGTAATCCTTCATAGTTAATAAAATACTTTCTTTTTTTTTAATGTTTATTTTTGAGAGAGAGTGAGTGGGGGAGTGGCAGAGAGAGGGGGAGACAGAGGCTCTGAAGTGGGCTCTGCGCTGACAACAGAGAGCCTGATGTGGGGCTCGAACTTACAAACTGCAAGATCATGACCTGAGCTGAAGTTGGATGCTTAACCGACTGAGCCACTTAGGTGCCCCAATAAAATACTTTCATATGCGGTATCATAGTAATCCATTAAGGTAGGTATTGCGATGGTCCTGGTTTTATAGATGAGGATACTATATAGATCAGAGAAATTAAGTAACCTGCCCACAGTGGCACAGCTAGTTAGTGGTATAGCTTGAACCCAAACTCTGTTTTTCTTCCTCTGTATCCTTTGCTTTCTCTACTCCACTATTCTGTGTCCACTTAGAGCAAAGTTGTTAAATATCAGTGGAAGTTTTCACCTAGAGTCTGAAACAACGAGAATGCTGTTAGTCATAGAGTTTCCGTTTGTCCTGGGCCTGGCAAGGTTATCTGTTTAAAACCTTTTTTTGGCATGGCCTACATGACGGGCCTATGTGAAAAGAATGACGTGAAGGTATGGTTCTGTTTCACAGTAACATTTGATTTTGCAGCATTTCTTTAAAAAAAAAAAAAGTAGATATAGATCAGCACAGAAGTATTTATGCCTGCAAAACAGATAAAGGCTTTTTATAGTATGTATGCCTGCTCAGATTGAAAGCCTATTACAACTAATAGTATTTAAAGTAGTTTTGTAGGATTTCTGTATTTAAATAGTATTTGAAGTAGTTTGTGGACTCTTTGGGGAATCATGAACTTTCATTTGAAAAATGAAGGGGCGTCTGGGTGACCTAGTCAGTTAAGCAACTGACTCTTGATTTTGGCTGAGATCATGATGTCACAGTTCATGAGTCTGCACTGGGCATGGAGCCTGCTTAAGATTCTCTTTCCCTCTATTGCTCATACTTTCTCTCTCTCTTTCTGGAAAAAAAAAGAAAAAAGAAAAGAAAAATGAAAAACTATGGATCAAAAGAGATAAATGGATGGGACAGGTCGTGAACTTTGTTCCAATAATACTTAACATTTACTCATGTGATTGAGAGAACTGGAGAGTTTTGAAGATTATAATGTTTCTACAACTATGGTTTTAATTTTAATAGGGCCCCAACTGGGGCGCCTGGGTGGCGCAGTCGGTTAAGCGTCCGACTTCAACCAGGTCACGATCTCCCGGTCCGTGAGTTTGAGCCCCCGCGTCGGGCTCTGGGCTGATGGCTCAGAGCCTGGAGCCTGTTTCCGACTCTGTGTCTCCCTCTCTCTCTGCCCCTCCCCCGTTCATGCTCTGTCTCTCTCTGTCCCAAAAATAAATAAAACGTTGAAAAAAAAAAATAGGGCCCCAATTTAAATATTTGTGTATCTATGTAGTAGAAAGTTGGACCTTTTTTTTTTTTTAAGTTTATTTGTTTCTTTTGAGGGAAAGAGAGAACATGAGCAGGGGAGGGGCAGAGAGAAAGAGAGAGAGACAGAGAGAGAGAGAGAGAGAGAGAGAGAGAGAATCCCAAGCAGGCTCCACTGTCAGCGCAGAGACCCTTGCAGGCTCCATCTCACAAACCACGAGATCATGACCTGAGGCAAAATCAAGAGTCTGCCGCTTAACCGATTGAGCCACCCAGGTGCCCTGAAAGTTGGGTTTTTCTAAAGCTTTTGTATAAATAGCACTAGTATAACCATAAGTGGACAGAATAAAGGTTAGAGTAAAAGTCCTACGGTATTAACCACAGTGTCTTAAGTTGGCTTCTCTTACAGACCAGGAATAAGGGCAGCATTAAGGCAACTACTTTAATGGGGATGGGACTTATTTGGATTTTAATATTTCTTGTATATTTGTTAAAAAAGTGGTTTCATCATTTTATATACTTCTTTAATTATTAGCCACTTATACACATATAAAATGCTTATGCTTCATATGTATCAAAACTGAGAAGGTCATTTTTATTCCTGGTCTTCTCCTCCAGTTCAGCATGGCATGTGTATACTCTCCTGTGACATTCATCATACTTAGTCAATGTTTGTTTTCTCCACTAGATTATAGGTTCTCCAATGGCAGGGACCATGTCTGTTGTGTTCATTACTTTATTTCTAGTGTCAAGCTGTGACCATAGGTGTGCAATATAATTTTCTTTTAACTAAGTGAACATGTACATAGCATTTCTTTCTTATGTGAAAAATATTGTAATAAAAATTTTGTGCAATGTATATTTTTCATCCCCAGCTTTGAAGCATCTGATGTAGCCAAATTTGAACAGTTGCAGTGAATTTATAGTGGGCTTTGTCTGAAACAAGTAGAATATGTATAAGAGGAAGGAACGAATGGCTAGCTGCCCATTGGTTGAGATAACAAAAGTGTTCAGGCTATTTTGGGTTGTGGTTCTCTGTTTCAGAGTCATTTCAAGTACGCAGGCCACTTATTAAATTCATAATGTGAGAACATGTTCCTAACTGAAAATGGCATTGGGATCTTACATTCTTTTTAAACTGCAATGTCTTTTTAAAATTTAACAATTTAGACCAGGTATTGATATATTATTTGGAGGCCTGCAGGTTACTGCATAGTATCATACTATGAGTCATGAATTCCTCTGTCTTTTCTCTCTACTTCAAACCAATTTGTGTTTCCCTGGATATAAATACAAATTAAACTATATATAGATGCACCAGTTCTTATTGTTTTTCACCGTTAAAAAACAAACAAACAAACAAACAAACAAACAATACCTCAACTCCTTTAATTCACTTTCCTGTTTAAGAATTTGCAAGGAAAGGGGTGCCTGGGTGGCTCAGTCGGTTAAGCGTCCACCTTTGGCTCAGGTCATGATCTCACAGTTCATGGGTTCCAGTCTTGCATTGGGCTCTGTGCTGACAGCTTAGAGCCTGGAGCCTACTTCAAATTCTGTGTCTTCCTCTCTCTGCCCATTTCCCGCTCATGATCTATCTCTCAAAAATAAATAAATGTTAAAAAAAAATTTGCAAAGAAAAGTGAGGAGACCCAGTCTATTACAATATCCCAAGACTTTGTCATGTGCCATTGAAGAGCCATGATGTACTTTACTGCTTGTTTCAGTAAGTGTGGAATGAGATGACTTTAAAATAATGGGCTAGATCCTGAAAGAACTAATCTTGACATACTATTTAAAGATATGGGGGCTTTAGTCTGATTAAATCTATTTAGGTATGAGCAATATGTGCAGACAAAGAGATAGGTAGGGTATGAGAGAGTAATGGATAAAAGGGAACTTGTATAATTAGACATAGGAAATTGGGGATTTGTTGCTTTCTTTCCAGTCGCTTGGTAGATTTTGTGTCCTTGTATATTGGGTCATCAGTCTGATGATTGATTTGTGGTTTTTCTTATCCCTCCCACCTGCCCCGCCCCCTCCCTTAGGGTATTTCCTTTAGATTGTTGGTTTCTGGAGGGCAAGAATGGGGCTATATTCTTGGTACATATACTGTAAATATGTGCTGTTCTTATCCTAGTCCCTTGCTCATGGTATTCCTTCCACAAGTGTGTTGTGCTTTGATAGTTGCTATCCCAGCTAGTCATTCTAATGAGGATAGCTCACTATCTTTTGCCTCCCTTGGAAGGCATGGTGATTCTCTTTTCTTGCCTTCAAATGTTGCTATATACAAATGGCTATGTAATCAAAGAGAAAAACAAAGATTCACAAATGATATTGTATTCTGTTGTTACGTATTTGGACTTTTAGATTTCAAAAAATTTTGTTACTTCTAGAAGTCAGCTTATTGGATTGGTATGAGTGTGGGATTTTTATGTGTATAGAGGATGAGAGGTAGTGAATCTTAGAACTAAAAATGTTTTACAAATATTGTCAAGTTGCAGAAAATAGAATCTTTGGCCCCTAGAGAATTTCCCACCGATAAGATTTCCAGTCAAATGACTTTTAAGAGGAAAGTGGCTGAATTTCATTGCAGCTGGCCACAATCCAAGTAAAAGTCATTCCTTCTTTTGAAATAAGTTTACCTGATTCCCACAAGTAAGCTTTCTGTGAAGAAAGAGAAATAGCACATTTGTTCTTAGAGTTGAGAGGTGAGGGACCTCTATTACCTAGCTCCCTATATTTTAAGCCTTCTTTCTTTGTTCAATGCATCTCTGGAGAATTGGTTTTATCTGTAAGGTAGACAACCTGTTTTTATTCATACAGTTAAAGTGGATGAGGATATATGAATGGCGGCATAATTCTTACACAGAAAAAAATCAAGACTACTAACACTTAAATATCTTATCTTTGCTCTTCTCCCCAAAGAGCAAAATTATTTATCAGACCCTTGCTATGTACCTTGCTAGGTGTCCTGAGTGATAGTAGGATATGTAAGATATGGTCTCTGGCTTCAAGTTGTTAAAATACAGATGAAATTTATAATCTTAGAAAATATTTATCTTATCCATGTCCTCTCCACCAGTGAAACTGTTTGCAGAATTTAAGTTACCCATTTTAAGGGGTTGTGCGCTAGTACTGTAAATGCTTTATTTCTTGGAGCCACGGAGAAAATATGAGTGGACCAGCAGCAGAGTGAGCAGGTGGTGGGCCTCATAGTGAGGAAAAGACCTTTGAGCATTGGCCTCAGCTGTTGTCTTCTTGTGGCACTCCAGACACACTGGGGTTTCATTTCCTCCAAAGCACAGTGCTGTTCCTCTGCCTGAACTACTTTTCAGTGCTTCTTTATTTGGGCAATTTCCACCAATCCTCAACTTCCATATTAAATGTCAGTGTTTTAGGGACATCCTCCCTGACTTTATCTCCAGAACTAAGTTAGGTCTGTCTATCATATGATTTCTATACTTTTTTCCTTATTTTGCTTATCACAATTGTAAGTAATTATCTGTGTGATACTTAACATCTTTCTCCCCACTAGAGGCTTAAGGAGCAAATACTGGTTCTACTGTGTTTGCCCCAGAATTTTCAGCACCCATCATAGTGCTTGCACATAGTAGAGTCTTGAAGAATACTTGTGGAATGAACAAATGGGAAGACCATGTGCTGCTTCCCTACCAAAACTGTTTTATGTTTTTTTGGAAAAATATATATCATGCTGTGGGTGAATCTTGGTGAGGTTTAGCTGCCAATTAGGAAAGTAGCTGTAAATTTTTGCTTAGCACAGGGCATTGCATGTAGTAGGACCATCTAATTCCTGTTTCCTGAATGAATCAATTCCAGGCATAAAGTCCTGGGGTGAGGTGGGAATAATCCTGTCCAACATAGGAAGATGCAGAATTTTTTAAGTGTAAATAAAACTATAACATGGATTTGAAATTCTCTATTAGTTTTTAATGCTTTGCAAATAAACAGAATAGACAAGTTTGGCAAAATGCATCTAGTATGAGTTAGCAAATACCAAAGTCAGACTTTAGATAAAGATACAAGGTAAATCAGGATACAAACTTGACAAGAATCTTGGAAAGCAGTAGGGTATAATGGTTAAGAGTAAGACTCCAGAGCTAAACTCCTTGGTTCAAATCCCACTATTGATTGATACCTCTGAGGTATGTAAATTGGGGAAATTATTTAATCTCTATTTCTCATGGTCCTCCTCTGTAAAATAAAGCTAATCATAATACTACCTGACTCATCATGTGTTATTGTGAGGATTAATGAATTCATAAAAATGTTTAGAACTATGCCTGTCATATAGTTAAGAGCTCAATGAGTGTTAGATATATTAAGATATTTTCCATAATTTTTAAGTCATATTTTAAAATGTTAGTCTAATGAAAAGGCAGTGTTGATTCTTTTTTTTTAATGTCTAAGCATAACTTCTAACTTTTGCTTAACAAGGCAAAGTGCCAGTGAAAGCTTTCAGTAGGATTCCATATGTTGTGGAATATACAGTTTTACCAACTGTGGGGAAAATATCACTCACAGTTTAGGTGCCTGAGCTTTGATTGCCATTTCCTCATGATTGAATCAAACATCTAAATTTTTGATTGATAACTCCTTTGGAGCAATAGTGAAGGGAAAAGTAAAGTACCCCCCCCCCCCTATATTTGTCCCCCCAATTTAGAATCAAGAAATGGAGCTTAGGATTTGGGATTTTATCCCAAGCATTCATTGTCCCATTTTCTTAAAAAGAAAAAAGATGAAGGGATAGTCAGGCCACTCACTAAAATAAGTAAGATAGGATCAGCCTTCCAGGTAGAGTTGAGAAGTATAATGCATTTGTAAAATAGAATTCATTTTATTCTGGAACAGCCAAATTAATGTAACAAATATATAATGACTACATACTATGGTAGGTACTGGGTGGGCTTAGTATCTCTTATCTGAAAGGAGGGCTAGAATCTCTTTCAGATGTCCTATCAACATGGGGGTAATAGAGTCAAAGAATATGATGGCCACACTACTAGTTTAGAAGGTATACTGTTATTTCTAGTCTTATGGTGGTTTTCTGGAAATTTTTTTAACATGTGTATTTAATGTCAATGTCTTAAATTAGATAGCATTTTTACTATCTTCCTGAGTAATATAAAGATTGTAAAATACTTCTAGTTCCATGATCCCTTTACTTATGGTTGTGCAAAATTTTGTTTGTCTTGTTTTTTCACCCCATAAGTTAGATAGTATTGTTGTCTTATACTGTTGCTTTTTTCCCCATTTACCCACATTTACTATTTTTTTGAGATGTAAGAGAAGTGATGAACAAACAGACCTTCCTTCTAGGTATATTTCTCTACTTCCTGAAGTACACCCTACACTAGTATCTTTTTTTTTAATGTTTATTTTTATCTTTGACAGAGAGAGAGAGAGAAAAAACACACACGCGGGGAAGAGGCAGAGAGCGAGAGGGAGAGCCACAATCTGAAGCAGGCTCCAGACTCTGAGCTGTCAGCACAGAGCCCAACGTAGGGCTCAGACTCACAAACTGTGAAATCATGACTTGAGCTGAAGTCAGACGCTCAACCAGCTGAGCTACCCAGGGGCCCCTATGCTAGTATTATCTTTAATGGGGTCTTTGGGCAGTATACATTCTAAGTTTTTATTTGGCTGAAAATGTCTTTCTTTTGTCTTCTTTTTTGAAAGATAATTTCATTAGATATGCTAATCAGGGCTGATAGTAATTTTTTCCCAGCACTTTGAAAATATTATTCCAGTGTTTCTGTATTCACATCAGCCAATTGTCGTTTTGCTGCAGGTTACAACTTTTCTCCCAGGGGTTTTTAAGACCTTAATTATCTTTCTTGAGATTTTTTTTGGGGCTCCCTGATTTTTGAGGATTGATTTCTTTTATCAATCCTAGATAATTCTTAGCCATTATCTTTTTGAATTTTTACCTCTTTCCTCATTTTATTCTCTCCCTTGGGAACTCTAATTAGAAAAATGTTGTACTTTATCACTCTATCCTTCATATTTCTTAGTAGTTTGTGTTTTACCTTTAGTTAATTTCTTCAGTTCTTCCAGTTTGCTAATTCTCATGCAGCTGTGTCTGTCATTTCGTTCATCTACTGAGTTTTTAATTTAAATGACAGTATTTTTTACTTCTAGAATTCTGTTTGTATCTTTTTCAAAATCTGCCTGTCAGTTTTAATAGTCTCTTGTTCTTTCATCAGACCTTTTAAAAAAGATTATATTCTCTCTCTCTCCCTTTCTTTCTTTCTTTCTTTTTTTTTTTTGGTTTGATAAAAAACATCTTGGAGTGTAGAACTGTAAGAGCTTAATACCAGGATGAGAATAGAAAGGTACTTTTGAAATCTGAAGGAATTCTAGGATAATATTACTGTCATGAGACTGTGGAAGTCTCTGATTCTTTTCTTTCTTTCTTTAAAAAAATTTTTTTTTTTTTTATTATTGCAGGAAGATACATGTAACATAAAAGCTACCATTGTAGAGGCCCCTGGGTGGCTCAGTTGAGCGTCTGACTCTTGATTTTGGTTCAGGTCATGATCCCAGGATTGTGGGATTGAGCTCTGTGAAGGGCTCTGTGCTGAGTGTGGAGCCTACTTGGGATTCTCTCTCTCTCCTTTTGTCCTTCTTACCCCACTTGCACTCTCGGTCTTCAAAAAATAAAAAATAAAAAAAATAATAAAAAGGTGTCATTTTAACTATTTTTAAGTGTACAATTCTGTGACAGTAAGTACATTCACATTGTTGTGTTACCATGATCACCTTCTACCTCTAGAACCTTTTCATTGCCCCCAGCTGAAACTCTGTACCCATTACACACAACTTCCCATTTCTTATTCCACTGAGTTCCTGACAGCTATAATTCTACTTTCTGTCTCTTTGAGTTTGACTTCTCTAGGCAACTCATATAAAGTAGAATCATATGGTATTTTTCCTTTGGTGACTGGCTTATTTTACTTAACATAATGTCTTCAAGGTTCATCCATGTATCTTATGTCAGAATTTCCTTCCTTTTTAAAGCTAATAATAATACTCCATTGCATGTATGTACTGCATTTTGTTTATTCATCTATTGATAGCCACTTAGGTACCTTCCTTTTGGCTCGTGTGAATAGTGCTGCTGTGTCATCACTCTTTTTATTGCCTTCTGAGGTCTGGACTTTGCATCTGAGGGGTAGAAGCTTCTGATGGATTCAGGTAGGACTGTGAACCCAGCCATGTTTGCCAGGGAGCAAACATGTAATCAAATCAGGCCAAAGGCCCTTTTGCAGAATATGGCAGGAAGACAGGAGGGGAAGTTCATTCCATCCCAGGGAGCCAGTATTTGAAGCACAAGCAAGTTTGTCAGACAGAGAAAAATGGAAAAGCCTTCTGTGCAAATGCAAAGATACAAGAGTGTAAATGTGCAGTTAGGGAGTGGGGAAGCTTTAGTGATGAGACTACCAAGGTAGATTGTGCTAGTTTGGGAAGGGACTTATATGCCATATTAACCAATCAAAAAATCCTTTAATTTTTGAATAAGTAAAAATTCACCTGGTTTGAAATTTGAAAGGTTTGGGATTTAGTAAACAGTCTCTATCCCACCCTTGAACATCAGTCACAGTTTCAATAGGAAACCAATAGGGTTCCTCCTCATAGGAAACCAATGGACACAGGAAACCCAATGTCTTGGGTATGCTTCTAGAGATAGTTTATGCATATTCAGGCAATATGTGTTCGCCTTTTATATAAGTGGTGACCTATCATTACTGCCCTGGTCCTCGATTTTTTTTCCCTTGAAATACTTTGAGAACATTTCTTAATACATATTGAATCTTTTGACAGTTACATAGTAATCCATTGATGACTGTAACATAGTTTATGTAACTAGGCCCTTATGGAGGGACCTCAGGTTATTTGTGATCTTTTGCTATTTCAGACTGTGGCAATGAATGACACAGTTAAGTCATTTTATGCCTGTGCAAGTACATTTATAGGATAATTTCTAGAAGGGGACCATTCTAGGCACTGGATGTGAGGCAGTGGAAGGATTTTAAACTGAGGTATAACATGGACAGTTTTGGGTTTGGGTAGGATAACCCTGGTAGTGGTGAGGAATGTAGATTGGAGAGTGAGACACACATTGTTGGAGAGTCATGCATCCAAGAGACAGGGAAGGCTGCCTTCAAGCACTGGGGGAGTGCAGATAGAGAAAGACGGGGCAAATTCTAGAGAGTTCTTTATTACTTCATTTACATTTGGAGTCACAGTATTCTCAATTTCAGAAATGCACCAGTGAAACAAAGTGGTTTTAAAAATTACTAATTATTTTATTTATCCTTAGGGCAACACTATGTGGTTGTTACTCCTATTTTATAGATGAGGAAACTAAGGCTCATAGAGCCCGGGGCTAATAAGTGGCAGGGCCAGAACTTCAGTATTCAATTATGCAAATGAGCTCACTTTGAAATGCAGGACCAAAAACCTAAAAGGTGTCAACAATGGCTATATTGAAGTTGTATGTTAAATAAGTCATACCATACATATCTTTTTGATTTTATGTGGAAAAAAGAAAAATTAAATACAGTGGCTAGTAGCATGGATCTACCTATAGAGATCTTGGAAGGAAAGAGAAAAGAACAAGTTGAAGTGGGAGCTCTAAGGAAAGAGCTATACTTGGCCTTCAAGTCAGGTAGGCCTGTGGTTTTTAATCACTCCAGTAAGATGTTATGCAAAAACCAGTAGGGAGATATGTTTAGAATGATCCCGTTTTATATTATCCTATATGTGGAAGAGCATATACTAAAATGTGGTGGGATTTCAGGTTAAACTTTTTTTTTCTTACCATAATTCATGTTTTTCCCCTAAAAATGAAAATGTACCACTTTCAAAGTAAAAAAGATACATCCAGTATTTTCTCATATCTTTTTCTTATTATTGTTTGTGCTATTTTCAATGCTTGGAATCACCCTTCCAAGAGTTAAAATGGGCCCGATGTTGATCTCACTTTTTCCCTGAAGCTTCTTTCCAGGCGGCTCAGTTGAAATTAATCTTTCCATAAGGCTTGTCTATGTTTCTTACAAGATACTGTCATGAATTAGAGCTACTTGAGTATACGTGTTTGTACTCTGTCCTCCGACCTCACCCACCTTACAAGTTTGAGTTCTGGAAGGCTTGTAGTGCTCTCGTAGAGTGGGATTGCTTGCACTTGGTAGATACCGTAATGCTGAATCGGTTGTATTTGCAGCACTGCAGTTTTCTCTCTGTCAGAGGAAGAAGAAATAGAGATAAATTCCAAGTCACAGTCAGCAGAGTGATTTTAAAATTCTAAGCGCAATGATATTATCTGTGTACACCAGATGAATACTCTTTCCTAATTTGCAAAGGCTGCTGAAAAGTCCCTGGAGAAAAAGGAGCCATAAATAAATAAACATCATCTCTAAAACTGCCATATCTATTGCGTCTCTAACACCTAAACATGAATGCTACATTTTACCTACTATACCAGGAAACTATTATCTTTGAACTGGAAGCTCCAAATTGGCTGCTTGTTCTAGAGTTTCCAGAAACAGGCAAATTCCTCAGTCTCCTGTAGTCATATACTGATGGCACTGAGGAATGGGAATGCAGAATCCCCTTCTTCCCCCTTCTTGTCCAGAAATTGACCCCTTTTATTATGTTTGCCAGAGAAACCTTTTCCTCTTCTTTTTTTAAGTAGTGTTCTGTTGATCTTTCCTTCCATACCTTTTTTCTTCTCCTTCTTCAAAGCTACCAGTCTAGATTAGACTTTAATAATGTCCCTCCTTGGGGCGCCTGGGTGGCTCAGTCGGTTAAGTGTCCATCTTGGCTCTAGTCATGAACTCACCATTGGTGCGTTGAGCCCCGCATCGGGCTCTATGCTGGCAGCTTGGAGCATGGAGCCTGCTTTGGATTCTGTGTCTCCCTCTCTGCCCCTTCCCTGCTCACGCTCTGGCTCTCAAAAATGAATAAACATTAAAAAAATTAAGAAAAAAAGAATAATGTCCCTCCTTGATAGTTACCTATTAGCCTCTCACTCCTATCCATTACTGCCAATTTACTTATTAGTAAATCTAAGTACAGTTCTGATCTCAACACTTGTCTTGCTCAGAAGTCTGTACCTCCTCCTATTGTCTTTTAAATTAATCTAAACTCCTTATTTTAGCTCTTGAGGGCTATTACACTTCACGCCCCCCCCCTTTGCTTTTATTTCTCTGTGGCGTGGAGAAGTCAGCAAACTATATATAGCCTGTGGGCCAAAATTTATACTGCCCAGGAGCTGAAATAGTGTTTATATTTTTAAATGTTTGAAAAAAAAATCAAAAGAAGATTCCATGGTGCATGAAGTTATATAAAGTTGAAGTTTCAATATCCATAAATACAGCTTTCTTGGAACAGCCCTGCCCACTCATTAACATATTTTCTATGACTGCTTTCAGCTTACAACAGTGTTGAGAAGTTGTGACAGAGGCTATATGGTCCATAAAGCCTAAAATATTTACTATCTGGCCCTTTATAGAAAAAGTTTGCCAACCCCTGACCCAGAGTCTTAAGATTTATAAAGTTGGGAATAGACCTCAGAGATGTTCTAATCCAACTCTCATTTTTTTTTTTTTTAAGTAACCTGTATGCCCAATGTAGGGCTCAAACTCACAACCCCAAGATCAAGAGTCGCATGCTTCACTGACTGAGCTAGCCAGATGGCCCCAACTGTCTCATTTTAAAAATGAGAAAGTGGGGGCACCTGGGTGGCTCAGTTGGTTGAGGGTCCGACTCTTGATTCGGCTCAGGTCATGATCTCATAGTTTGTAGGATCAAGCCCTGGGCTATCAGCACACAGCCTGCTTGGGATCTCTCCTCTCTGCCCCTTCCCTGCTTGCACGTGCTCTCTCTCAAAAGAAAGAAACTTAAAAAATAAATAAATAAAATGAGAAAATGTATTCTCAGACATGATCAATAGAGTCTCTGAGGCAGGTACCTTTGACAGTGGAAAAGCCAAAATCAGAATCTACTGCTGTTCCTACCCCAGAGTAGGGCCCCTCCCTCAAAGCCTGCACTTAGACCCCATGAGACTGCTTGGCATTTCATGAACACATTCTAGTCCTTCTCAGTTCTGTTTCTTTGCATATGCTGTATTTCCTTCCATCTAAGATACCTTCTTCCCTCCAGAAATTATATCCATGGTTTAAGGCTTAGCTCAAATACTGAAGACTGTCTTAATCTCAACAGCTGGTTGTACTCTGTGTCCACCTACCCCCAGTAGTGCTAAGCTCTACTTCCCTGTTGGCCTATACACAGCAGGCATTTATGTAGTTCTGATCTTTTCCAAGCCTAACTAACTATAAACTGCCTAATTGCATCTTTGTATCACTTGCACATTGCCTTACAAATGGAATTCCTAGGACATAATTTAAAGAATAAATTAACTAAAAACATCAGGATACAAAAGATGCCTTCAACATCTCTAGTTTATGTCTTATTAAAAAAAGGGGGTGCCTGGGTGGCTCAATCGGTTAAGTGTCCAACTCTTGATTTGGCTCAGGTCATGAGCTCACCATTGTGAGATTGAGCCCGTGTCGGGTGGGTAGGCTCCACTCCCAGCGTCCTCAAGATTCTCTCTCACCCTTCCCCTCTGCTCCTCCCCCACTTGTGCTCGTACTCTCTCTCTCTCTCAAAAAAAAAAAAAAAAGAAAGAAAGAAAGAAAAAAGAAAATACAACACCACTGAATAATATTTTTGATGGTATTAGCTATATAGAAGAATCTACCTCACAGTTGATGAAGTATGTATACCCTAGGGAGAACTTGGATTTTTTTTTTTTTTCCAAGGAGGATCATCTAATTATGTGATTATTATTTAAGACTTGAGTATATTTATTGATTACTAGGCTTATAGAAACTTCCCTGCTAAGGTAGGAATTCACACTCTAAATTCAAATTCAACAGTGATAATCTTATACATTCTCTATCTACAGGGATTCTCTGTTGTTATATCTTCCATGTAAATTCAATTCGGGAAGGTTTCCATTTATGAACCAAATACAGACTTGTGTTGTTCTGTAATGAGTCATTAGGAGTGAACTTGATATTTAGGGATGACTGAAGATAAAAGGATTGTAGTTTAGTGTATAGGTGCCTTGCCAGCATTGCCTTTTGATACTTTGCTTGAAACAACATCAACAATAAAAAAAGAAAAAAAAAAACTAGATAGATGAATAGACCCTCATGATAATGTAATCCTCTCAGTTCTAATTCTCTTTCTTTTCCCCAACTGGGAATAAGTTATGTAAGATGGTAGAGCCAGAACTTAACTGATGGGTTTGGTTATCTGTGGCAGCTCTTCAACATCTAGGCTTGTGGTACTTTGTATTAGTAAGTAGGTGAAACAAAAGGAAATAATGTCCCTGTGAAAGTCTTCTAATTAAACCAAGGTTGTGTCTGATCTATTAATGTTACATGAAGAGCAGTGATGAAATATAATCGGCAAAAGGCACAAACACAAATAGTATGGCTGGGGATGGTTGACAACAGCTTTTTTTCTGTCTGTACATCTCGGCCAGTTTGGTCTGGATGTGCTGCAGCTGTTCTCTTATTTCACTTTTCAGCAAGTTTAGCATTGAGTCTTGCTTAGCCCATATGTAGTCGCACTAAATATGTTTGTAGTCATTAAGAAGAAAAGGTAAAAACGTTAAAAACAAAAGCCTAAAGGTAAAACTTGGGGGTTTTATTTAGTTTAGGTACCATTAAACAAATCTTTTTTATGGGCATTTGAAGTGAGCAGCCTTAACCATTTGTCATATTAGTATTCCCAAACATTGGATTTCTGGTTCTGGCTGTTTATAAGAAATGTGTTTGTAGCTTGAGCTGAAATAGAGTAATTCTGCCTCTGGCCCTAATTTAATGGGTCAGAGTGTCTGTTACAGCCTGGAGCCAAATTTAATTACTAAACTGTAAAAGTGACTCTGAATGATCTCCAGTTAGCAAGCAGGATGGTTCCCAACATTAGTAAAGACACTCAAAGACATTTGTCTTTGGGTTACTATTTCAAATTTTGACCACACCTGTAATTTAAAAAAAAAAAAAAAAGTAAAAGGCTACATTATTGGTCAATCCTGGTTCAGTTTTAAAAGCTAATTGAGGCCAGGTTGACTCAGCTGATCATTCCTAAGCAAGTAACAGTTATGGAGCTGAAGCAGCTTTATCCCTAGTGAGCCTGACCTGTCCTCGCTGTGGAAACCTTCCAGCTTCTGGGAAGGAAAATCAGAACAATTGGATATGAGTTGATTAGACTGCAGCCTGGTGGTTTATATATACCCATTGTGGGCTTGAAGTCTTTCTTATCCTTGCCGTCTGATAGCTTCATAGAATTATAGAATCATGTGATGTAACAGCAGGAAACATTCCATATCATTGAATCCTTTTCCCTCATTACACACACACATACACGCATGCACACACACCTACACACACATACACACACAAACACAGTAGAGTGGCTTATTTTATTTGTATTTTTTAAGATTTTGTTTTTAGGCAATCTCTACACCCAACATGGAGGTTCAAACTTACAACCCCTAAATCAAGAGTCACATTCTCTACTGACTGAGCCAGCCAGGCACCCCTGAGAGTGGTTTAGAATTAGAGCATGGGTGTGCTGAAGTCAACACCAGTATCTGAGTAATTTTAGGCAGATCGAGGAACCTATCTTTGCCTCTGTCATCTGTAAAATGAGATTGTAATGGTACCTACCTCATAGGTATATTGTTATAAAGATTTAATGAAGTAATAAAGAGCTCCTGATTTACAGCATGTGCGCAGTTAAAAAAAAACAAACTTTTTTAAAGGAGAAAACAGAAGTCACAGATGAATACCACAATGGCAGAGGGAAAGAAAAAAGGACTAATGTTTATTTAGCACCTGTTATCTTCCAGGCCCTGGAAGATACAGATGTATTAGGTGATTTACATATGTATTACATTCTTTAGCCTTGAGAGAGATTTTATTTTTCCCATTTTACTGGGTAGAAGAGTGAGAAAGAGATTAAGTTACTTGCCCAAGGACACTGTATTAATAATAGCAGAGCGGGAGGAGAGATTCATTCCAGCCCCAGTTCTTTTCCACTACCCTGTTACCTTCCATGAGGTCCCCAGTTTTCCCCACATAAAAATGGGTTGCATTTCAAAAATTCATTTAAAAATTCATTTGAAGTTACTTTTCCATAAGGACAAAGTTACAAATGGTGGTTATAGACCCAGACTTATCTGCAAAAGCTGCATTGTTACTGAAATTATGCACATTTGTGAACTAAAACTGTCAGAAAAAAAATGCATTTGCAATTTTGGCTATTAAACAGAAAAAGTATATTTTAAATTCTGTGGAATAATAGTTCTTTGAGAAAAGCAGATTGGTTAGAGAACAGTAAGAAGATGGAGACTGCTTTGATGCTGGTAGGGCCTTTGGGATACTTTAAGGGACTGAACATTTATAGCACGGAAACAGCCTATGTTTGATGACACTTTGATGATGTACAAAGCACATTTTTATTCATTATAATCATGTATGAGACATGTAGGATAGGTAGTAGAGTTGACCTAATTTTCCTTGGCAATAGTTAGCTTTTTTCCCCCATCATTTCATCCATGATTTTTGTTTTTTAAAGGAGCCCAGCTAGTCACTTTAATACTCAAAGGATTAGTTTATAGGTATATTGAAGAATGAATGAAAATAAAAGAATGAAGGTCTTTGATGTAGAAATGTTGGGGCTTGGAGCAAGCGGTCAAGAAAGAATTCTTGAGGCCTCTTTGGTGCAAAAAGGTGGTTTTATTAAAGCATGAAGACTGGACCCATGGTTAGAAAGGGCTGCACTGGGATTGTGAGAACAATTGATTACATACTTTCAAGTTGGGAGGGGTTAGGGATAGTATAAGTCTCTAAGGAATTTGGAAGCAAAGTTTCCAGGACCTTGAGGGGCTAGCTGTTGTTAGGATAGGTCATTTACTACTGTCTAGTAAAACCTTAGTCATAAGACCCTTCAGATGTATATCAGTGGGCCATATGCTTGGAGGATGATTGCTAACATATATCTTGGGGGGGGGGGTAGAGATAAAGGAAGTTTCCAAAGGAATTTTTATATGTTAATGGAGACTTAACAGGACCCTGGAGGTTGGGATGTTAAGCCCTTAGCAAAGTATTAACATCCAGGCAGTTGAGTTCCTAGAGGAAGGTCACTCTGCCTGTTTCAAGGACTTGTCACTGGGCTCTAAGTTGTAAGGAAATTTAATTTTTTTCTGTTGCTTTTGTTCCCCATATCAGTCTTCCTGAGTTAATTGTGCTGAAATAGAAGGAATTAGAATGGAGTAAAGGGTATATGTGGGCAGATAAGAAAATGGTAGAATTAAATGTTAACTTTTTTTTTACTGTCTTTAATATTTTCTTATTTTAGTTGGCACTATTTTCTGAGCACATTATCAGTCATTGTGTGTCAGACCTGACCCCAGTGGAATTTGTTCTTTACTTGAAGCATCTGCTAAAGATTATATTCAGATCATGCAATGATCTTTTCCTCCCCACCAGTATTTATGAATATGCGATAGTTATTTAATTATAAGACTAGTGGGACTAGTACGGAGTTCCTGTTTAAGTAATCTTTTTAATAACTAAAAAAAATTAGAAAAACTAAAGCAAATTGAATGAAAACCATCCTTTTATTTTCCTGTAATTATTGCTTGTTCTCCTCTTACTAAAGGCAGGACTAATGGGTGAGAATTGGGGGAACTTTATGTGATGTAGTATTTGCTTATGCATGTTTCAAAACAAAAGGGAAATCCCTTTAAGTAGGATTTGATATGCTGTGAACGAATGTAGGGATATTTGTCACTTAATGTCTTGCTTGCAAGTTAGGAAGTATACCTGAAAACACAGGAAATGGAGCCAAGATGCTTGGATTTACATTCATGTTCTGCAACTTCTTTAGAGAAATTACCTCCCTGACCCTCCTTTTTAAAGTGATGCATTTAGGTTAGATTGCCAAATTCTTTTTTACTCTGAAATTCTCCGTGAAATGGAAGGAGCATATTTTGTGTTTATTTGAGATGGCTGGGAGAAAGTGGGTGGTGGCGAGAAGTTCACTGTGCTGGAGACCTGCTTTGTTGTTAAATTAGTGGCCATCCAGAGCGCAAGTGTAAGTATTTGTGACGCGTACAGAAGAGTACTGAGTTGAGGGAGAGAATCTAGCATTTGCCAGTTGGAAGCCTGCCCACAGCATCTTCATAAATATGAATCTGGTGAGCAGGCTGCTCTGTTAACATTTATCTAACCTTAACTGATACAGTCAATCTTAAATTGGTTTAGAATAAAAGGCTGCTGCCGAGGCAGCTTAACACTAGTTATAAGGAAAGTATGTTGCATCAAATAAGCCTGCTTGATGTTAGAACTTGCCACTGACATGGTTCATCTACTATTTATCCCATGTGATTGTGTTATCATTGGTGCACATTTAAATTCAATTTTCGGCAGTTGGTCAAAATATGAACCTTTTAGGCACTGGTGGTTTCTCATTACTTTATGGATTATTACTTGCCAGGAATATTTTTTTAAAGTTTATTTATTTATTTTTAGAGAGAGAGTGTGCGGGCAGGGGAAGAATAGAGAAAGAGGGAGAGAGAGAGAATCCCAACCAGGCTCCACAATGTCAGCACAGAGCCTGATGCAGGGCTCCAACTCACAAATGGCGAGGTTGTGACCTGAGCCAAAATCTAGAGATGGATGCTTAACTGACTGAGCCATCCAGGCGCCCCCTTAGCAAGAATATTGTTGACACTTTTCATTTTATTTTTAAATGTTTTATTTATTTTTGAGAGAGAGAGTGCAAGCGGGGGAGGGGAAGAGAGAGAGGGGGACAGAGGATCTGAAGCGGGCTCTGCACTGACAGCAGTTAGCCCAATGGGTGCTTGAACTCATGAACTGTGAGATCATGACCTGAGCTGCAGGTGGATGCTCAACTAACTGAGCCACCCAGGTACCCCTGTTGACACATTTTAGAAATTTAGTTTGTTTTTCTGATTATAGAGGTAATGCATAGTCATTTTTTAAAAATCTGGAAAGTACAGGAAAAGATTAAGAAGAAAAGAGAAATCACCTGAAATTCAACTTTCCATGCTGTTTCCTTCTAGTCATTTTTTTCTTTTTTTTTTGAGGTAGCTATGTGTTTGGGGGAGAGGGGGATATTTCCTTAGTGAAACAGCTGAGGCATAAGTAGAATTTCCCATGACACTCATGGTGTTGGGAATCTTGCCTTGTGTACTGTGCTAATTAAGAACTGAATGATTTTGTCTGGGGCACCTGGGTGGCTCAGTCAGTTGAGCATCCCGACTTTGGCTGTGGTCATAATCTCACAGTTTGTGAGTTCAAGCCCTCTCCTGTCAGCACAGATCCCGCTTCAGACCCTCTGTGTCCCCGCCCCACCCCCCATCCCTCCCTCACCGATACTTTCTCTCAAAAATAAATAAATACTAAAAAAATATAAGAACTGAATGATTTTATTAAACCAGGTGGCACAAACTCAGATGCCTACACAACCAAATGTGTAAATGTGTGAATCAGACCAGTTAGAGGACACTGGGGAGTGGTAGGGACTGTGGTAAATTGAAAAATGTAGGACCTGATTGAAGAAGACTGCTACTATCTCCAGCTTATTGTTGCCATATGGAAACAGAGTCTTGTGTTACCAGATCTTCCTGATATCCAATAAAATCTGGAAATCTGTATTTCTTTTTAATGTGAAGTTTTCCGTTTTAAAAAAATACCGTGCCTGTCAAATAGGTCTGTAGATTACACCCGGTCCATACACTGCCGTTTTGTCATTCCTGACATAAATACTTCCCTTAGTCTTTCTCACAGCTCTCATAAGAAGAGCACTTTTATAACAAAATATTTAGAGGGGACTTGGATAAGGAATTTCTAAGAGTGGCTTCAGGAATTTTCACTCTGTGTAGACACTGAGAGGGTTGCCTAATGTGGGAATGATAAACCTAGATATCCACAGAGACCAGGAACTGACATAAATGAGTGAAATGGTCTGGATATTAAGATTATAGGGAATGGTACAGAGAGTATATTCCCTATATAGGATATTTGGGTTCTAGCAAATTGTTTCTTTGCTGAAATGCAGATCTGATGTGGCCAATCTTCTAGTATGTGAAGAGTTTCATAAATTTGTATCTTTATGAAATTTCTTGACTTAAAAACAATGTGGACGAAACATAAATTACCGTTGGTCCAAATCTGCACAAAGGCCACTAATTTGTAACTCGTGGCCTAGATGACTGTTTTCCTAAGTATATCCTACAAATCCCAATTCCATCATAGGTTGGTAGGTATTAAGAAATTGGAAAGTGGTGGATTAAATTAAATTAAACAGATTTCCTGACTGAAAGTTATCTTAGATCCTTAAATAAACTGTTTGTAAATTCCTAAGAAGATATAGGTCATAGGCCCCACAGTTACAGTTAATGTCTCTGTCTTCACTCACCATCCGTCTTGTCTCTGAGGAAGAGATGATTTCCTCCTGGTAAATGTTAGTGTCTCTACCTGTTCTCCACATTCTGTCCCTGCCTCTTTAGAGACCTTGCTTTATAATCAACGTCTTGTTTCCTGCCTCCTTTCCTTCAGCCTATCAACATGCTTGGTTTCTTTAAAGAAAATAATAACCATTTTCTTAGCATACACAGGAATTAACTTCAAATGGATTGTGGACCTAAAATGTAAGAGCTAAAACTGTAAAATTCTTAGAATAAAACATAGGAATAAATCCTCATGACCTTGGTTATGCAAAGCCTTCTTAGATACTATACTAAAAGCACAAGCCGCAAAAGAAAACAAATAGATAACTTGAATTTCATCAGAATTAAAAACTTTTGTGCTACAAAGGACACCATCAAAAAAGTGAAAACAAGTCACAGACTGGGAGAAAATATGTGGTATAACCATATAATGGAATATTATTTGACAATAAAAAGCAATGAAATACCGCTATATGCTCCAACAGGAAAGAAGCCAGTCACTAAAGGTTGTATCCTGGGGCGTCTGGGTGGCTCAGTCAGTTAAGTGTCCGACTTCGGCTCAGGTCATGATCTCACGGTTCGTGGATTCGAGCCCTGCATTGGGCTCTGTGCTGACAGCTCAGAGCCTGGAGCCTGTTTCAGATTCTGTGTCTCCCTCTCTCTCTGCCCCTCCCCCACTTGTGCTGTCTCCCTCTGTCTCAAAAATAAATAAACATTAAAAATTTTTTTAAATGTTGTACACTGTGTGATTCCATTTGTATCAAATATAGGCAAATCTGTAGAGACAGGAAGTAAATTACTGATTGCCTATGGCTGGATGGGGTGGAGAAGGTTTGGGGATAAATACAAGGAGTGACTGCAGATGGTTTCTGTATGGGATGATGATGATGTTCAGAAAATGATTATGGTGATGGTTGCACAACTCTCTGAATATACTGAAACCATTAACTATGGCAGTAGACACTATTGACTCTTCTTTCACATTCTTGGAACTCTGTATTTCTTTAGCTTTCATGGCATAGTTCTACCATTCCACACATCCTGTTTTCAGACATTTCCTTCTCAGCTCTTTTCACCAGCTTGCTTTTCTACCGGCTCTACTCTGTTTCTTCAGCCTAGGCATGTAAACTGAGGAACCATCTCTTCAGTTGCTTAGTGAACAAGTGCTTATCTCCATCTCAGCATCCCATAGGTAGTCATGATTTTCTTTCTCAGATCTGGTTTTCTCTTCCTATATTAGCTATACTACCAAGTCCATTTGAGTCAGGAGCCTGAGAGTCATTCCAGACTTCTCCCTTACCCTCCACGTGGAATGTCACATAGATGCACCTCTTAAATCTGCCTTCATATCCATATCCATACTGCTGCTGCTTTTAGTTTATCTTTAGTTTACTTTCACTAAGACTCTAAGCTCTGTGTGATTAGGGGCCACATGTGTTTTCTTCATTACTGTCTATAATACCTGGCACATGGTATGTTATATAAATATTTGATTGAATAAATGAACTAACAAATGAACTGATCATCCTAGTTTTTTTGTTTTGTTTTATTTTGTTTTTTTTTTTTTTTACCTTTGTTTTATTTTTGCTGCTGAATTTTTCTTACTGAAATGCAAACCTAATAATGTCTTTTGCTTAGGACCATTAAATAATTTCCCATCGGTTAGAGAATAAAGTCTAAGTCCACTGCACACAAGGCCCTCCCTGATGTGGTCCCTTTCTGCTTCTCCAATTTCCTATCTTCTTTATATCTCCTCCTTGTGGACCTGTGTTCCTTGAACTGGCCATACCTTCGCATAGCTGCTCCACTGCTGGAAAGCTCTTTCTTCCCCAAATCCCATTACTCCTGGAGAAGAACTCTTATCAGCCTTTCTAGAGTTTCTTTTCCTCTGTGAAACCTCTTCTACATCACTGATGCAGAGCTGAAGCTTGGATGTGACTCCGTTAGAGCATGCATTACACTGTGTAACAATGATTAGTTTAAGGATTTGTCTTGTCTTTCTGTGAAGGGCAAGGACTGAATCCCACTTACTTTTATATTGCCATCACACACAATGTTGTGCACAGTGCCTACCACATAGGAAGTACTCAATGAGTGGTTGATTAAATGAGTGAGTTGGAAATCAGAGTAGGTTAGAGAGTCCTTGTTTTTCTGGATATATGGCTTTTTAAACACCTGACTCTAGTATATCATCTGTGAATAATGCAAAAGGTACAGTGAGGGGTGGGTGGATCATAAATCCATCACCACTGCAGGAAATAAGCAAAAGTGTTGCTGATGGTGGGCATATACATTATTATTGTTTTATGACATAGACATGGTACTGGACACAGCTGCATATCAGAATGGCCCTTCAGTATAATGGATTGATCAGCCTAATAGCTATACTACAGAAACAGAGATTTGAGCCAAACTAAGTGCAGGCAGAATTGTGCACATTCCCTTGTCTGGTCACAATCAGTTGGTTTCCATCAGTTGGCTCCATGGCTGGCCTACTGTAACTTTCAGTGTACATTTGGCTTACATTTTCATTGTTTGCATTTTCTTGTCTAAATACATTAGGGGAGCATCTGGGTAGCTCAGTCGGTGAGGCATCTGACTCGATTTCAGCTCAGGTCATGGATCTCACGGTTTGTGGGTTTGAGCCCCGATCCAGCTCTGCGCTGACAAGGTGGAGCCTGCTTGGGATTCTCTCTCCCTTTCTCTCTCTGCCCCTCCCTCTTAGCTCTCTCTCAAATAAAAAAATAAATAAAAATAAAAATAAAATACATTAGGGACTTCTGTTGATTACCATCTCCCTGCACCCTTTAAATCTGATGTTCTATGGCTACCACTTATACTGTGTAAATCTCTAACAGATTCTCTTATGTGTTTTGTCTTTCTGTTTTCTTATATTTAGGCTAGCTAAGGGAGACATCTACATTAACATACTTTTAGTCTGGGTAATGACTTTGAACCAGCCAAGTTGTTGTTTTTCTTTCTCTCTTTCTTTCTTTCTTTCTTTCTTTCTTTCTTTCTTTCTTTCTTTCTTTCTTCTCTTTCTTTCTCTTTCTTTCTTTCTTTCTTTCTTTCTTTCTTTCTTTCTTTCGCTGGAAAGAAACCAAATCTCTGTACTTTACTGAACCAAATTGAGTGGGTCGTGATAAAAGGAGTAATAATAACAACAGCAGAAGACAAAAGGCTTCTCACATAGAATTTTGAACTAAAGTCACATATTGAACAAAAGATATTTAAATTAACTACTGAACAAAGTAAGATCTCTTCAAAAGAAACAGGGCTTCCCGCCAAGCCCCCTGAAAATGCCCCCAGGCCTCTTACTCATTCACTACCCTTATTTCATTTTATCTAAGGATGCTTTATTTCTTATCTCATTCTCTTCCTACCACCTAGCGGACACATAGTTGGCACTTACTGCCTGTTTATTGAATTGAGGGAATTGGGCCTCAAGAGTTAGAGGCAATTCTCTGAAGAAGAAAATAAAAGAGAAATAGTTTTAGCAGTGAATAGAACCAACAAGTCTGAATTTCAGCAATGGAACAAAGCTTGGAAGTAATAAAATGTATTTACTATAAAGTTAGATTACTTTGAAAGGGTTGTTTTTAAATGCTCACCTGGAAAACCTCAGAACTTATAATTAAGACCTATTTGGCATTCTGGCATTCTTTTCTCTGCTTTTTTTTTTTTTTTTTTAAGTACCCTTCATGCCCAGCATGAGTCCTGAACTCATGGCCCTGAGATCAAGACCCAAGATGAGATCAAGAGTCCGATGCTCAACTGACTGAGCATCCAGGTGCCCTTCCCCCGCTTTGTACCCTTTAACTATGGGCATTTATTTTTCAGAGGGAATATGATTTATTTTAAGGTTAAAAAATCAGACATCAACTTTAACCTCACAATCATAAAATGTATAGATAAAATATACAGGAAGTGAGAGCTTTTAAATTTTGCATTTATTAATCATTTCATACCTTGCCTTGTTCCTAAAAAGAATTTGAAGTGGTAAATGAAGACTGAAGGTAGAAAAGATAAACTTAAAGGTAAATTTCCTTTATCAGAGAGCTAAAAGGTAATTGGGTCAACCTACAGTAGACAAGGAAGGAAAGAGATCACATAGTTGAGAAGAAATATTTGAGTAATTATATGATTCATTTCAGGTCACATACATGACCATATATTTATTTATTTATTTGTTTATTTATTTTTAATGTTTATTTTTCAGAGAGAGAGAGGCAGAGTACAAGCAGGGGAGGGGCAGAGAGAGAGGGAGACAGAATCCAAAGCAGGCTTCAGGCTCCAAGCTGTCAGCATGGAGCCCAACGCGGGTCTTGAAGTCACGAACCCTGAGATGACCCAGAGCTGAAGTCGAACCCTTAACAGACTGAGCCACCCAGGTGCCCCCATACATGACTATTTATTAGCTAAGCTGTAACTAGAAACCAAGTCACTAAATTCCTGTGCATGTGCTCTTAACATGTATGTAGTAAAAACATTTGGCTTAACTACTCAAGTAGTTAAGTGTTTTGATGACTGGTGCTGCACAGGTTCGAGAAGCATTTGTCCAAATTATTACTGACCTGCTTGTTTGCAAAGTGTAGCTTGTATTAGGAATCATGTGCTTCCCCACAGTAAGGCTGAGGCCTCCAGGAGTAATGTTTTCCACAAGCCATGAAGATTCCTGCTAGTTAACAAAGAGCATTTTGTGAATTAATCCCTTTCTTAATTGTTTTACTCTTTTTGTTTGGAAAAGATGGATGCTAAAAAAGCTGTTTTGTTTTGATAGTGTGGGGAAAGAGAAGGAAAGTACATTTCCTGGTTGATGGCCTAAAAAATGTGAAGCTTTATCTTGGCTCTCCTAGATAGACTTTGCCAGCTGTTCACAAATAGAAGATGCTTTTCTGATCCTGCATATCTTTAGAAACTGGCTTCTTTGGAACTTCTTGACTTGATACTTCAGTGATACAACACTGAATTGGAAAGATCTAGAACAGAGGATGACAACCTTTGAATAAATGGGCAAGTTAAGTTACATAATCTTCTCTGTCTTTGCTTGGCATACAAAGCCCTTCCCAAGGTGACTGGAGCTTCCCTTTCTAGCCTCATTTCTTTTCCTGAGGCCACACCAACCTGTTTTTCTTGTCTACTCAACCATATGCTCAAACACATCGGAGCCTTTGCCTGTTCTCTCCTTTCTGCTTGGACTGTCTGATCCCTCTCTTCTCCATCTAGCAACTCTGTCTTTGCAGACCCAGCTCCTTTGTTTTGTGAAGAGACCATGCAGCAAAGGCAAAAAATGAAGGTTAATCTAGCAGCTGTGTGAAGAGTGAATTAGAAGATGGAAGTCTAGAGTCAGGAAGACCAGTTTTAGGAGACAGTGCAAGTCCCATAGACCTGAGTTGTGCAATATAGTAGCCACTAGCCACATGTGGCAATTACAATTAAAATTAATTGAAAGAAGCCAATCGATAAAGGTTACATACAGGATGATTCTATATGACATTTTAGAAAAGGTAAAACTATGGAGACAGTGACATAATTAGTGGTTGCCAGAAGTGAGTTGTCATGTCGACTATGAGTTTTGGGTGATTATGATGTAGTCAATGGTAGGTTTATGGGTAGTAACAAATGTACTCTCTGGTGTGGGTTGTTGATAATGGGGGAGGCTGTTGTATGGAGCGGGGAGTGTATGGGAAATCTCTGTTATCTTCCCCTTAGTTTTGCTGTGAACTTAAAATGCTATAAATGAAAAATAAAATCTTAATTAAAAAATTAAGATTAATTAAAATTAAATAAAAAGTAATAATTTACTTCTTCAGTTGCACAGGCCATACTGCTCAATAGGCATATGTGGCTGTTGGCTACTGTATTGGGTAGGACAGTTCAAAAAGAACATTTCTATCATAACAGAAAGTTCTATTGGACAGCATTGCTAAAAATCAATTCCTCAAGTGAAAATGACATTTATTCTACACAGTCATGCTTTATGTGTTTTGCCTTAAAAACGGGAGCATTTATTTATTGTACCTAATTTAATTCTGGACTGAGTATATTGAAGATTGGAGTGACTGTGGATACTGTCACCACAAGTATGAATGCAGCTTAGAATAGTAAATTAAGGGGTGCTTGGGTGACTCAGTCAGTTGAGTATCTGACTATTTCAGCTCAGGTAATGATTTCAGGGTGGTGGGATTGAGCCCCGCATTGGACTCTGTGCTGGGTGTGGAGCCTGCTTAAGATTCTCTCTCTCCCTCTGCCCTTCCACGCCATCTCCCTGCCACCAAAAAAGAAGAGCACAGGCTCTGGAACCACATGCCCTTTTAAAAAAAAAAAAAAAATAGCTTCTGGATAAGTAGCCTTTGAGTATATTTTTATTATCTACTTTTCTTTCCCCACTTACCCCTACCCTTAGAAAAGAGAAATAAAATATTTAAGTAAAATTCATTCATTCTTTAGTAATTACCTTCACCAGGGTCAGGTTATTGGCTATTCGTAAAACCGTTTTAATGGTTTTGCTGGGTGTACTCATGATTGCTTTATTTTTAATTTTAATTTTTATTCATTTTTTTAAAAACAGATTATCTTAATTTTTAAATTTAATTTTTTTGAGAGAGACAGAGAAAGCATGAGTGGGGGAGGGGCAGAGAGAGAGGGAGAGAGAGGATCCCAAGCAGGCTCCCTGCTGCGTGGGGCTCAAACTCCCGAAACTGTGAGATCATGACCTGAGCCAGAACGAAGAGTTGGACAATTAACCGACTGAGCCATCTGGGTGCTCCATGATTGTTTTATTTTTTGAGGGTAAATCTTTGCCATATATCAGCCTTCCAGCATTGCTGCCTTCAAAGACCCTTCACCTAATTGATCAGAAGTCATTTCTGATTCCCCCCCCACCCCTCGGTCTACTCCCCATCCCCCACTCCTTGCAGTCCAAGAGCAAGTCCTATTAGTTCTTCCTCCAAAATAGCTAATTCTCCATTTCCACTTTCATGTCTTATTTTAAGTTACTGTCATGTCTCTGCTGGATGACTGCAATAGCCTCCTAACTGGTCAGCCTGCTTCCCCTTACCCACTAAGATCACTTGGCCACATCACAGACAAAAATGTCTTTTTAAAAAGAAAATCAGGTCATTTCAATCTCCTGTTTAGCAGTTCTTCTTCTTACTGTATTTAGAAAAGATTCCACACATCTTAACCTAGCCTAAAAGGCTCTTTGCCATCTGGCCCTTGCCTTCTTATCCAGCCCTATCACCACCACACCTTCTCCCCTCACTGAACTTCAGCCACTCTGGCCTCCTTAAGCTTCCTTGGATATACTCAAGTTTTCCTGCCATAGGGTCTTTGTCTTGTTTCTCCCTATGGAGTGTTCTTTCCCAGTTCTTCCATGAAGCTTCCTTCTCAGCTTCAGAGTCTCAACTCCAGTGTTACTTCCTCAGAGAAGTCTTCTTTATCCACTCTTTAAAGTAGGAACCCTCTACTCCTACCCTATAGTCTATATAGCATCATCCTTACCATTATCTGGGGTGATTTTGTTTGTGTATTTATGTACGTGTGCACTTTCTGTCCACTCCTACTAGAATATAAGTTCCATGAGGGCAGGAGGCTTATTTTTACTCTCTGCTCTAGCCCCAATACCTAGAACAGTGCCTGGCTTATGTAGTTGTACTCAATAAATGTTTCATAATGCTGAATAACAGCTGAATAACTGAATGTTTTCTAAAGGAGATATAAGAGGAACTCACTCCTCTTCTTCCCTTGCTGTGTCTCTCTGTGTGTAAAATAAAAGAAATCTCCATGTGTCTAAATATGAATATCCTTCTAGGCCCTTATACTCAGTATGAACTAGTGACTTTGTTGCTGAACTTCATTTTTTATTTCATGAAATCATGGCCCACAGCTTTTTGAATGGTTGATTTTAGTTGGAAAATATAGTGAACAATACATCTGGAAATATTCTGTCATGTTTTGATCTGAGAAACTCTAGAGAACCAGCTGCTGATTTGAAAGGCTTTTATTATGATACAGGCAGTCTATTGTCTACAAAAGCACTGGCTATTACACAGTGGTATATGTGTTTTTGCTTTTTTCTGAGCTATTAACTTGAGAGAAAAAACTTGTATTCATTAACTTATGCATGACTTGTATTCCTTGAGAATAGTTTATTGTATTATTTTCTTTAGCTGATTTACTGTGCACTAAGGGATTTTTCTTACTTGTTTTTTTTTCTTTAAACTCAATCAAAAGTTAAACAGTTAAATGGTAGGATTGAGATACTTTCCATTCTGGATTTAAAAAAAATTACAGATTTCTGCATTAAACTGTGGTTTATATTTATGATTTAGCACTTTTATGTAGCTTTATATTGGTAAAATGGGTGGATTTCACCATTTACTATATTCAAGTTTACCTTTCTTTAGAGTACTTTAGAGTATGTGATATAGCTGTAGTGAAAGAAAAATTGACATCCAAGCCCTACAGAGGAATAATTTTGAAGAAAGTGAGTATGTGTACCATTTGTGATATAATAAATATGTGTGCACATAATCTGGTTAGTGTGGCTTTTAATATTTTGATATATTTTTATATTTTTAGATATTACTATTTGGAAGATTTATATGAGATGACATAATTACTACAGTTATTAGGTAGGAAATAATTGCATCTAAATAACCCAGAATAACATTTTAATATTACTTTTTAAATTATAAAAATTGTATATTCACATTTCAGAAGATTAGAAAAGAGGAAATACAGATACAGAATTTCCTAAGCATCATTATAATCACTGTTAACATTTTGTTTTGTATTCTTTTAGTGTTTTGCTTCATACATATGGATTTTTCTGGTTTGTTGTAATCATAGTGTATTTATTATTTTTATTCTTCCTTATAAATGAAATATAATGTCAGAAAAATTTTTATGTAGTGCTGAGTCTTTATAACCATTGTTTTAATGGCTCTGTCGTACTCTATCTTTATCCTAATATACTTAGCTGTTCCTTGTTGTTGGATAAGTTATTTAAAAAATGTTTTGGCTTTGGGGCGCCTGGGTGGCGCAGTCGGTTAAGCGTCCGACTTCAGCCAGGTCACGATCTCGCGGTCCGTGAGTTCGAGCCCCGCGTCGGGCTCTGGGCTGATGGCTCAGAGCCTGGAGCCTGTTTCCGACTCTGTGTCTCCCTCTCTCTCTGCCCCTCCCCCGTTCATGCTCTGTCTCTCTCTGTCCCAAAAATAAATAAACGTTGAAAAAAAAATTAAAAAAAAATGTTTTGGCTTTTATAACTAACATGATAGTGAATATTTTTGTTAATCTTGTTATTACCACATTTGGTATTATTGCTTATAGTGTATATTCTCTTTAAGTGGAATTCCTAGATATGACTTTTCATATCTCTTAACACATACTAGTAAATGCTTTTCCAAATGGAGTATGCCAGTTTACATTGCCATTAGAAGGGTATAAAACTATTCCATTGTAGCATTCAGCATTATATATTATTTTTTAAAAAGTTGATCTATAATTAGGGGAAAATCATGTTGCTTTAGTTTGAATTTATTTATTTATTTTTAATTAAAAATTTTTTTTTTTTAGTTTAGAGAGAGCATGAGCAAGGGAGAGGGGCAGGCTCCATGCCCAATGCAGAGCCTGAGATGGTGCTTGATCCCAGGACGCTGGGATCGTGACCTGAGTGAGCTGACATCAAGAGTCAGATGCTCAACTGACTAAGCCACCCAGGCACCCCTGGTGTGAATTTATTTGATTAATGGTGAAGTTGTGTATTTTCATATGTTTGGTTTCTAGTTTCAGCATCATAATTGCTTTGTCCTTTTTTTCAGTTCCAGTACTATGTCCCCCCCCCCCCCCCCCCCGTATAGACATTTAGCTTACTTATCTTGATTCATTGTACTTCATGTACTGTATTAGAGATATAGGGGTACCTGACTAGCTCTGTTGGTGGAGCATGTGACTCTTGATCTTGGGGCTGTGGGTTTGAGCTCCACATTGGGTATAGAGATTACTTAAATATAAAATCTTAAAAAAAAAGATAAAGTAGTTTGTCAATTAAACATATATTCATATATCTCAGAGATGAGTTTATCTCTTTTTTTTACTGTGCTCCGCGGTGCCTTCAAATGAATTACTCTGAACAAGGGGTGGTACATTGTTTGTATCCCATATTGTTATCCAAGTATATTGTGGAAGGATATATGGGAACTATCTTGATAATTTCAAAAATCCAGAAATTTTCTTTGAATCCAGAAACTTCAATGATAAAGTATGTGTTTCAATATGTTTAAGTTTTTAAAAGTCTGAGAATTTATTATTGAATTCTGAATCTTTTTCTCCTATAGGTTGGAAAAGAGACTGTTCAAACCACTGAAGATCAGATTTTGAAGAGAGATATGCCACCAGCATTTATTAAGTGAGTAAAACATTCTTCTCTTGCTAAGCAGAATAATCCTCTTGGTAGGAAAGAAAATTAACTGATTCCAGGCGCAACTTTTTTTTTTTTTTTAATATAAAAGTGTTTACAATTGAGATTTTGACTTTTCATCTTATAACACTGTAGTTCCTACTGTTGATTGTATTCATTGCTATTAGGCATTTTTGACATAGTGATTTTTAATGAAAGTTTGACTTCTGAGTTTCATTATTTGGAATGGAAAAGATTCAGAAACATTCTGACCTTAGCAGGCATGAATCTGAGTTATATGCTAAACACCTTTGCTTGGAGATGAGGGAATAACAGTAGATACAAACTTAAAAATTTATTGCAGTGTTATTTCAGTAACATTTTAAATTTAAGTTATATTTACTTATCACCCAAATTCCTACAAATAATTTGCAGGTGTTTTGGCCTATCCTGAGTAAAAGTGGAGATACTAACTTTTGATTAGTTAAAACTTTGTCAAGTTTGTCTTTGCTCAGTGATTTTGTTCTATGGCAGTCAAGTCCTAAGTAAATGTAAAGGTTGGTGCATAGGACAGAAAAAAAGTGGAATCTTTACTTTTCAAAAGTCAAAAGTAAGGTAAGGCTATTCAGTTACAAAAAAAAGTGGCAAAGGATTTGAATAGTCACCTCAAAAGAGGAAATCTAAATGGCCAATAAATTATGAACAGGTACTCTATGTCATTACTCATCAGAGCTGTGCAAATTACTCCATTATAAACCCTAAATTAAGAAGTGTGATAATATTAGTTGTTGATAAAGATGTGGAGCAATTGGAACTCTCATACACTCCTACTGGGAATGTAAATTGGTGCGGCCACTTTGGAAAACAGTTTGGTGTTAGTAAAGTAGAGGACAGACAATTCTCAGGGAAACTTATGCCCATGTACACTAGGATCCATATATGAAAACATTGATATCAACATTGTTCATGATGACTCCACTAGTCTGTTTATTGTAGAATGGATAAAAACAATTATGGTATAGTCACAAATTGGAATACCAATCAGTAATGAAAGAGAATTTTTCAATTCAAAATGGTTGATTTTATATTATGTGAATTTTACTTCAATTAAAAAAATGAATGAATCTCAAAAATAAATGAGAGAAATTAATGATAGATACATAGGTAGTCTCCATTTATTTAAACTTCAGAAACATGTAGAAGTAAACTGCCTTAAAAAGGTGAAGATAAGTAAGGAAATAATGATTACAAAAGTCAGGGTAATGGTACCTCTGGGAGGAAGGAAGAGGGTTATACTCAGGGTGAGGCCACACAGGGGCTTCTGAAATGGTAATAATATCAAAATAAACAATATTTTTTTTATTTTATATATATTTTATTTTATTTTATATATTTATATAAAACATAATAAATATTTTATTTATATTTTAGTTATATCAAATATATAATATTTGATAAAAATAATATCAAAATAAACAAACGGTAATGTATTTCTTGATGTAAGTGTTGAGTTACTTACTCACTCAACACAATATGGGTGATTGTTTTATAACTATTCATTATATTATATGTATGTTTTATACAAATTTCTCTATGTATGTTATATATCACAATTTTAAATAAAGTGAGAAGTATTCTTTTATTTTTAACCTCCTTATGTTCTATTTTCATTGAACAGATGCAAAATTTCACCCATGTTGATGTCTTTTTATTTCTAACTTACTTGAGTGGGTGTTTCTACATAATGGTGTTTCTGTTAATTCTGCAAAATGTTCATGTGTCAGGAAGTAAGGGGTCAGAAGCATCTGTTTTTTGTAGAGCCTGTTTGTGGGAGTATCTTTTCTGATTTGCCTCACTGGACTTGATAACCTCCAAGGTTTCTTCCAGCTCTAACCAATATGAGCCTACTTTGTTTATGTGCCATTTCATCAGCATGGTAATATTAAGAGGAGTCCTATGCTGTCAGTTAAACATTATAATTAAACTTATATTTACCTTACATTAAAAACCCAGATCTTGGGAATGCAAGCTGGTGCAGCCACTCTGGAAAACAGTATGGAGGTTCCTCAAAAAACTAAAAATAGAACTACCCTACGATCCAGCAATTGCACTACTAGGCATTTATCCACGGTGTGCTGTTTCGAAGGGACACGTGCACCCCCATGTTTATAGCAGCACTATCCACAATAGCCAAAGTATGGAAAGAGCTCAAATGTCCATCGATGGATGAATGGATAAAGCAGATGTGTGTATATACAATGGAGTATTACTCGGCAATCAAAAAGAATGAAATCTTGCCATTTGCAACTACGTGGATGGAACTGGAGGATATTATGCTAAGTGAAATTAGTCAGAGAAAGACAAAAATCATATGACTTCACTCATATGAGGACTTTAAGAGACAAAACAGATGAACATAAGGGAAGGGAAACAAAAATCATATAAAAACAGGGAGGGGGACAAAACAGAAGAGACTCAAATATGGAGAACATACTGAAGGTTACGGGAAGGGGTGTGTGTGGGGGATGGGCTAAATGGATAAGGGGCACTAAGGAATCTACTCCTGAAATCATTGTTGCACTATATGCTAACCAATTTGGATGTAAATTAAAAAAAAATAAAACAAGTTAATACAAAAAGACATTAAAAAATCATTTATAGATTCACAAAACAGATTGGTAGTTGCTGGAGATGAGGCAGAGTGGAGTGGGGGGCCAAAATGGTGTAGTGGGTCAAACGTACAAGCTTCAGTTACAAAATAAATGAGTCTTGGGGGTATAATATAAAATTGTTAAGAAAATGAATTTTAAAAGTTATCATATGAAAAAATTAAAACTATGGATGGCAACTAGTCTTAATTTGGTGATTCTTTCACAATATATACACATTTAAAATCATGTGTACATCTGAAACTAATATAATGTTATATGTCCATTATACCTCAATAAAAAATAAAAAGAGAAAAAAAACCACATAGATCTAGCTCATACCTGTTTGCCCCTCACTCCCTGGAAAGTATAGAGCATGGTGAGATAATGCACAAGGGATTTTCAACATCAGGTGGGTATTTGAACTAGGTGACCCTACAGAAATTTCCTTTCAACCCTGACATTCAAGTCTATGAAGATCATTTGACTGATTAATGATTTTTTTTTTCAGGAAACTAATTTCTGCTCATCCCCAGAAATATATCCTTGAAGTATGCTATGTGCTCTCACAGGCTTCCTTGGGGACTTAGACAAATTAAGGAGTGTGTCCTAGTGATATTTTCCAAAAAAATAGGTAACTTTAAACCAAAACAAAACTTTAGGGGCACCTGTGTGGCTCAGTGGGTTAAGCATCTGACTCTTGATTTCAGCTCAGGTCATGATCTCACTTTTGTGAGTCTGGGCCCTGCGTTGGGCTCCATTGGGCTTCTTCTCCCTGACAGTGTGGAGCCTGCTTGGAATTTTCTCTCTTCTTCTTTCTCTGCCCCTCCCCTGCATGCTTATATGCTCTCTCACTCAAAATAAATAAAATAAACCTTAAAAAAAACCACCAAAACAAAACTTCATTGATTACCCTTAGTGGTAAGTAGTACACCAGTTCCCTACTCTAGTAGGTTATTTATTTGTTTATTTATTTATTGGTAATTGGTGATTTAAAGAAAAAAATTAAGATTTACCTTGCCTTTCCAGAGATTCTTGAAAAAAATTAAAAGTAGAACTACCATATGATCCACAGTTCCACTTCTGGGTATTTATACAAAGGAAACAAAATCACTACCTCAGAGAGGTATCTGCACACCCATATTCTCTGCAACCTTACTTACAAAAGCCAAGACACGGAAACAACCTAAGTGTCCATCAGAGAATGAATGGATAAAGAAAATGTGGTATGTTTGTATGTGTGTATGTATACAGACATACACACACTGGAATATGGGGGAAATGAGTGAAGGTGGTTGAAAGGTACAAACTTTCAGTTATAAGATATATAGTCCTAGAGATGTAATGTACAGCATGGTGGCTATAGTTAACAATATTGTATATTTGAAAGTTGCTAAGAGAATAGACCTTAAATGTTGTCTTCACCCACACACAAAAAATTGTAACTATCTTGCCTTCCCTGTGCAGACTTTATCTCAGAGTAACCGAATAGTCCTAGTTGATGAGGGGAATTTTAGCCAACAATGTGAAATTAATGACAGAATTAGGAAGTCATAATTATGCAATTTTAATTAGGAAGCAATTGATTTAGGTAAAGATCATTAATGGATTTAGGTAAACCATTCATAGGTTTTAACCTTTATTGCACCATGGGGAAAAATCCTGGTCTCCATGGAGAATAAAGGAAAAACACTATGTTATGATCAAGTGAAAAACTTACTGAACAGTGTTTTTTTTTCTTAACGTTTGTTAATTTTTGAGAGAGCGAGCAAGCGCATGAGTGCGGGAGGGGCAGAGAGAGGGAGACACAGAATCTGAAGCAGGCTCCAGGTTCTGAGCTGTCAGCACAGAGCCTGATGCGGGGCTCGAACTCACAAACTGTGAGATCATGACCTGATCTCAAGATCAGGAGTCAGTCACTTAGCCAATTGAGCCACCCAGGTGCCCCCTGGGTGGCAGTTTTTTATTGGGACATTGTTTAGGCCAGTAGCCAGGCTTACCAGAAGTGTGACAAGCTCTTGGAGGGGGCTTGGAGAATGTTTAGGTTGAGCCAGCAGGGTAAGACTGAATAGCTCCAGTAAGGGCAGTTGCTTAGTAAGCATGAGATCGTTTTTGATCTCTTTGTCTCGTTTCCTCTTTGATTCCTCCTGTCTGTTGTTAAAGACCCTGAAGGCCAGGTCCAGTAGTTCATATTGAGGGGTTTGAGGGCCTTTATCCAACTTTTGAGGTTTCTTTCTAATGTCTGAGGCTGACTGGGAGATGAAATGCATAGATAGGCAGGATCGATTTTCCTTTGTGAAAGAGAGAGAGAGGGTGCGAGTGAGGGGCAGAGAGAGAGAGAATCCCAGGGAGGCAGAGAGAGACAGAGACAGAGAAGCAGAGCTCACCTGATATGGGGCTCGAGCTCATGAGTTTGTGAATTTTTGAAGAGCCTCAGTGAGGTGGGTGAGAAAAAGGGCAGAGTTTTCATCTGATCTGTGGGTGCTTTTTCTTAACCCTTCATAATTGACCTGTTTTGAAGCTGCCCGCTACATGCCTCTTATGAAGCCGGTGGTCCTGTGGTTGCATTTGGCTTTTTCTCCAGAGGAGAGCTGGTAATTCCAATTTGGCTCAGCTAAGGGAACTGCTGCATTGCTGGGAGCATGTTGTACAGGCACTCTGCAGTTTAGATCATCGGCATATTCAGTAGCCTTGGACCAAATTCTGTTTTTTTCTTCTGGGGTGGTACAGGTGGAGAGAATAACATATAGGTCCCTCCACAATAAATCACAGGAAAGAGTGAGATATTCAAATTCTTTAGTGAACCTGGAGGAATCAGTTGAGAAAGAGCTAAGCTTAAATTCCATATGAGAAAGATCTGGCATGAAGGGAACGTGGACCCAAACAATGCCCCCTGCTGTAGCCACTTTGCGAAGAGGGAATTGGGTGGTGAGAGCATCAGGAGGTTGGTAAGAGTGATCAGAGCGAGCGTGGGCAGGAGAAGGATTGAGAAGTGGAGGCAAGGGCTTAAGGGGGGAAGGGGGTGCTGAAGGGCCTTGAGGGGAAGGAGGGTACTGGGGTGTGTGTGGAGGTGCCAGAGGATCAACTATGGGTAAGTGGAAAGGCGGAGGTTGGTCAGCAGGGTCAAATCCAAGTTGGTAGAACTGGGGAGCTAGAAGGAACATACGACAGGCAGTGAGAAGGTCAGGATGACGAGCGAGTTCAAAGAAAGCTTGGACATAAGGAACCTCACCTCATTTACCCAGGCCATGACAATATAAACTCAATTGGAGAAGAGAATTGTGGTTAAGAGAGCTGTTCTCTGGCCAGCCCTTCTGGTCATCTAATTAATATTGGGGCCAGGCTGCGTTACAGTAGAAAATTAAGACGTTTGGGCCAAATACCTTGTTTCAACTGGAGGTTTTTGAGATTTTTGTAAAAATGGTTTTTATCTATTTATTTTGAGAGAGAGAAAGAGCACGTGAGCAGGGGAGGGGTGGAGAGAGAGGAAGAGAGAGTCCCCAACAGGCTGCAGAGCCATAGGGCTTGATCTCACGAACGGAACTGTGAGATCATGACTTGAGCTGAGATCAAGAGTTATATGCTTAACTGACTGAGCCACCCACGCACCTGGAGGTTTTTGATATTTTTTTAAGGAGGCATCCCAGAGGGGAGTCCTTGGGAGGGGTGGACAAGGTATTGCCCATCTGGAAATCTAGGAGGAGAAAGGAGATTTTGAGGACCAGGAACAAAGGGAAAAACTGTGAAGGGAGACATCTTGACTCCACGTTCCAGGAAGATGAAACCCTGACCAGTGTGGAGCCTGAGAAAGGGGCATCCCCCAAACTCAAGGGTCTGTGTGAAGGGAAGGGATTGAGGATCCCAAGACTGCAGAAAGACCCAGAGGAGGTGTCGCTCCAGTGGTGAACTGTTGATTGTTGACTGAGCCCAGTACTGGGGCTTGAACCTTGCCGTGGGGGAATTGGTCAACACCTGGTGGGTGATTGCTGTCAGTGCTCAAGATCTCAAAGCGCCCTCCTGAAAATGAAAATTTGACTCACCTGAGATAAGTTGAGAAGGCGATCTGGTTGAGATGGATTCCGGTCAGTAGGTAATGGCCAGTCCTCTTACGGGCCACCAAAGCTGTTAGGGAATTGCACAAAGCATGTCCAGGCAAGCAGGACAGAGTTTATTCACTCTCTAAGGGAGGAGAGGGGCCAGACATCAAGAGAGATGTCGGCCACAAGTTTCTGTCAGGCTGAGCCTTGTAAGGGGTTTTAAAGGATGTTGAGAGGGGACACAGTGTGTGGAGAGAGGGTCGACTCTCGGCCAGGTAGAGTAGAAGATGGCGTGTTTTTCAAGCTGCTCTGTCTGGGGCTCCTCCAGGATGTGGGTTGTGGTCTGACTAGAGAAGAGTATGTTCTGTAGTTGGGGTCTGTTTTCTGAGAATATAGGCCCTGTGACCTAAAAAAGCAGAGTTAGGACCAAGTGCAGACACCTGTGAGTTTTACCTGTAAGCTTGGCTGGGAGGTTGGGGGGACTTTGAATAGATTCCTTTCAATTAACTTAATATGTTACTTGAAAATAGCACAGGGTAAAAACAACAATATGGCTGTGGCTGTCAAACAGATTTGGGGGGGGGCAAATATTCCACAGTTTAAAACATTATAGCTCTTTATGCTTTTCTTACTTTTCTTTAGAATGCAAATGCAAAATGAAGCAGAAAATTTTTGTAGATGCCTTGACTTGAAGGGAGAGGGGACAGAGAGAAACAGATGGAAGCAATTAATGACATCCTTGGAACTGTTGAGTAGGACATTCTTTTGGGCTGTTTGGTTGATGTTTGGAGGTTTCCAGGGCATGACAGAGCTTCCTCTGTCATCTACTTTTACAAGCACTTCTAATAGTGTCTGCTTAGGCAACACTAAAGAATAAAAGTTTCAAAAATTTATTCTTGGATCTATTTCTACTCCTAGAATGGTAGAATGTCAGTACTAGAGAAAACAGAATGCTCTTGGTCTGTAGATAGATTTATATCTAAGCAGTCTGAAATATGTTTAGAGATTTTTTTTCGGGGCAAGATACGATATTTTCAGGATTTTTGGCATTTTTAGGATTTGGGGGTGTCAGAATCAAATCATAGTCTTATTTGTGTGACTGGCAATTAAGAGCATGTTGACATGTTGGAGAAAACATTTCATATCAGTTAAAATTATATATCTGAGTTATAATTCTCAGTGAGGGACTTCCAATGCTTGAGCAATTCCTTACTGTAAAAGCAAGAACATTTTAATACGGAGCAAGATTTGCATTGTTACAGGAAGTCTTTCTCTTGGGTGGAGTAAGAGTTATCTGATCTCTAACTGCACTAGCAGAGTTTACAGTTTACTAATTTTACCCAAGATTGAAGTAATAGCCACACCGTTGCACAGGACGTGTGGGATTGCACGATGATTGCAATAGAAACTGTCTCAATCTTCATAAACTTCAGGGGTATAATGTCCCTGCTGTACTGTTATAATATTGGTTAGATTTGCCCCGTAAGAAGTCATGTGTTCCTGTAGAGACTGTCAGGAGAAGAGTATTTTGCATCATCGTCAATCATCATCCTTATCAGGCAGCAGCAGCAGTAATATTTATGTGTAATTGATTGATTAATGGGCTGGACACACTAATTGGTTAATTAAGTATTTATTGATCACCTTCTATTATGTGTAGCACACTAATCACTTGTAAGATGGATTATAAGTTATTTATTAGTAGTAATAAAATAGCCACATTTGTAAATGCTTTACTTGGGGGTATGTCATACATGTGGGTTTTATTCTTCTGTGTTATCATGGAGGAACAAAGGTGGAAAGCTGCTGCAGAGAAATTTTTAAAAAATGCTTTAAGAAGGGGGCACCTGGCTGGCTCAATTTGTGGAGCATGTGACTCTTGATCTTGGGGTTGTGAGTTTAAGCCCCATGCTGGGTGTAGAGATTGCTTGAAAACAGTCTTAAAAAAAAAAAAAAAAGAAGCAAAAAGATGCTTTAAAAAGTTTGAAATTAAAGAGCTGTAATGCAGACTGAGTTTCACTATATAATAGGAATTCAGAGAAAGTGCTATTGTGGTAAGTAGCAATAGTAGAAAGAAGCTTCCTGTGGGAAATGGAACTTGGGAAGATGGATGTGGGGAAAAGGAAAATACTCTGGGTGGAATGAATTGCATGAGCAAGTCATGGGGCCTGTGAGGAGAGGGACAGTCATGTTGGGAGTAGTAGGGGCTGAGCTAAGTTCTGCCAGGTGATAAAGGCCCTTGAAAGCCAGGCAGAGGAACTTGGAATTGAGTAGCAGAGAAGCTTTCCAGTTCTTGAGCAGTAAGATGACAAGCTGGAAGTGGTTTTCCAGAGTTCATAGCCAAATACTGGATGAATAATAGGTGCTAGTGGAGGAAAGAAAGTAAGCTATGTGAACCTACCAGATCCATTTTCTGTCAGTGTGGATTTACTTCAGATGGATTCCTTATAGGTAAATGTTTATGGCAAACTATTTTATTTGCCTTGGAAAAATTGCTGTTGTAGTGTGCATGGAATTTCATTCTTATTTCTGCAATGGAACAGAAATGAAAAGGAGGGGCGCCTGGGTGGCTTAGTCGGTTAAGCGTCCGACTTCGGCTCAGGTCATGAACTCGCAGTTTGTGAGTTCAAGCCCTGCGTCAGGCTCTGGGCTGACAGCTCAGAGCCTGGAGCCTACTTTGGATTCTGTGTCTCCCTGTCTGTCTGCCCCTCCTCTGCTCGTGCTCTATCTCTCTGTGTGTCTCAATAATAAATAAATGTTAAAAAAATAAAAAATAAATAAATGAAAAGGAAGGCAGTTTATGGACCCTGTATAAGAGTGTTCAGTATCTGAATGTATCAAAATGTGTCACTTGTGAGGTGGTCTAGTGCTATGAACTCCTTAAAAAGGGCATCAGGGGCGCATGGGTGGCGCAGTCGGTTAAGCGTCCGACTTCAGCCAGGTCACGATCTCGCGGTCCGTGAGTTCGAGCCCCGCGTCAGGCTCTGGGCTGATGGCTCAGAGCCTGGAGCTTGTTTCCGATTCTGTGTCTCCCTCTCTCTCTGCCCCTCCCCCGTTCATGCTCTGTCTCTCTCTGTCCCAAAAATAAATAAATGTTGAAAAAGGGCATCAGTGGCTTTGTTGGCAGGCAAATGATAGTTTCATGTAGAACTACAAAGTGTTGCCAGTTTCTGTCTCAGTGCTGCTCTGAACAGTCTGCTTGAAATCATTCACCAGCTTGGATTATTTTTGAAACATATTGTGATGTCTAGGCCTATTGAATAAAAGAATGTTTCTAAAATACTGTGTGAAAGGGCTTATGTACTGTTGACAATCTGCATGATTAGCATTAATCATATTTCCTAGAAAATTACCTTGTTTTAACTCTTAAAAACTTTATTAGTTAAGCACAATTTTACCTTGGTTGATACTCATGTCCTACAAAGAAGACGTTTGAAAAAGATTGAAACATGCTTACATTTAATTTAGATCTCTTTGACCTAAAGTAGTAGTGTCATATTTTTAGATCACCAGCCTGTATATTTAGCTTTTTCTTTGCTTATGATCTTGAACACTCAAAATAATCTGTGATGAAATTTGTATTTTTAAATGTTCTTCTCAATGAACGTGCCCAGAATATCTCTTTTTAGAATTAATTCTTTGATTATACCACTCAATGCACTTTGCTTATCTGGGCCTAATGTGCGATTCTAATGCTTTATTTTTTTAACTTGAGTTTTTTTTTTGTGTGTGTGTGATTATTTCCATTGCTATTTAAGAGAAGATTTGTGTCTCAACATAGATGACCAAGGTTCTGTGAGACTATTCACATCTGCCAGCTGACTTGCTTCATTTTTGACCTAGAGCAAACACCCAAACTTTAAATAGTTCACCTTTGAACTTGCCATATTAAACATATTTGGGTACTACTGTTTTTCAGGGACTTTTTAAAAAAAATTGTTTTTTAATGTTTATTTATTTTTGAGACAGAGAGAGACAGAGCATGAACAGGGGAGGGGCAGAGAGAGAAGGAGACATAGAATCTGAAGCAGGCTCCAGGCTCTGAGTTGTCAGCACAGAGCCTGACGTGGGGCTCGAACTCATCAACTGATGAGATCATGACCTGAGCCGAAGTCAGATGCTCAACTGACTGAGCCCACCCAGGCGCCCCTTCAGGGACTTTCTTAAACAAAAATGGTTTAACTTTTGAGTCTTGTCAGTAATGAATTCTGAGTCAGTATTATTGATTTGCAGAAGAGTTCTAAACAGTTTGGCAAAGATTTGATCCTTGGTTTACTTTGTATACTCTTTATGATTAAGAAATCATACACAATTTTAATGTGTAATTCTTTGGCTTCGATTTCTAGAGAGTAATCAAAATCATATGATTGAAAGGAACTCAAGGGACCAAGGGAACTCACCTTTTTGAAAAGCATATTATTGGGCCAGGTACTTATGTATTTTCATTTTCTCATGTAATTCTGAGAACATCAACTTCAGGATATTAGTAAAGTAATTCTACAGGTAAAAAACTGAGGCTTGACAAACTTTAACTCACCCAAGGTTGGCTCAGCTTGTATGTGGCAGGACATGTTTCCTATTGGTGGTTTCATGGCTTCTTCTGAATCCACGGTCTTTCCACAATCTGACCTTCCATGAGGGTCATGTAGTCCATCGTCCTCTCCAAGGCAGTGCTACTTTTATACCACTCTTAGAAGATAACAGTTTACACTTTTCCTAAGTATTTCCAGAGAAGGAATAATACACGTGTAATTTGTGATGTATTGTGATGTCTTGCAACTCTTAAGCTATAAAGAAGTTAAATTTATAACATTTTAAAGTTAAAAGGAATCCTAGAGATTATTTAATCCAACTGCTTTATTTTATAGATGAATTGAGGTCATTGTCTATGTCAGCCCTACTGCCCCAAACCAAACAAACACTATAAATAATTAGACACAGGTATTCCCTTAATTATTACCTTGACTGTCCATATATAGGTCAAGTCCCAAATCAAGCAGTTCTCAAGATTGAAAATTTTTTTCCCACATCTGTTTAAAATCTTTATTGCTCTTTCCTTAGTACAGCAAAAGAACCTTATAAAAATAGCTCCATTTCTTGAGCACCTTTTGTGAACTGGATATTTTAAGTTGTACTATTATGATTTTTTAATGTTTATTTTTGAGAGAGAGAGAGAGTGAGAGAGAGAGTACATGTTCATGTGGAAGGGGAGGGGGGAACAGCAAAGAGAGGGAGAGAGAGAATCCCAAGCAGGCTGCAGAGCTTGACCTGAGCTGAAATCAAGAGTCAGATGCTTACTGACTGAGCCATCTAGGTGGCCCTAAGTTGTATTATTTAATTCATCTCATCTTGCAGTTGAGGAAGCTACGACTCGGAGAAGCTCAGTAACTTGTTGCAAAGTCACCCAATACATCAATGTCAGAGGTAGGATTCAAACCCTGGACTGACTCCCAGGCTGTGCTCATTCCGATATGCTAAGACTCTTTTTCTGTCTTCATTATAAGAACTTCTTATAACATAATTACTGTGATATGCTTAAATGTATGAGATAATGAATGTGAAAGTACCTGGGGGAGGGGGGAAAGACATTGGTGATTATTACCCTCCTTCCTTGGCTTCTCAATCTTTTTTTCTTATTCATTTTCTTCAAATAAAGTTAGTTGCTTTTTAAACTTTACTCAGAGAAAAATTTCCCCTCATTTATTGTTGCCTGTAGTAAGGTCTTTTAAAAAAACCCAAAAAACTAAAAACATGATTGCTTGTTTTTATTTAAAGTTCTTTCTGTAGCTATTGAGATGATAATGCAATTTTTATCCATTACTTGATAAGATAGTCTCTGGTCTACTACATGAATACCAATTTTCTGCGATAAACCCTGCTTGGTTGTGATTTTAAAAAGAAAATGCAGTGCTAAATTCAATTTGCTAATATTTTTGAAGGATATTGCTTCTTTGTTCATGGGGTGTCTTGATCTATAATTTTCTTGTTCTGTTCTTATCTGGTTCTGGTGTCAAGGTTATTTTAACTTCATGATATAAGAGCTTTTTCTAGTCTTTGAAACAGTTTACAGAAAATAAAGATTATCTGTTTTTTGAAAGTTTGGCCAAACTTACATGTAAAACTCTGGGTCTAGTGTCTTTGAGAGAAAGAAACTTGATTATTCATTGTCTTTTTTTTTTTTTTTTTTTTGTAACTCAGGTTTTAAATTCATTTTGAGTCAACTTTGGGCTTTTTTTTGTTTTGAGTCAACTTTGATAATCTGATACTTTTCTAAGAAATTATCCATTCAACTAAGCTCACAAGTTTATTAGTATGAAGTTCATAATAACCTATTATTATTTTTCATCTGAGTTATGTCTCTAGTTATATCACTTTTTTTGTTCAGTATTATTTAGTTCTGCCTTTTTTCTTTATTTATCACTCATTTAGAAATTTATGTTTTATTATATCCCCCCAGAATTCTTCTTTCATGTTTATTATTTACTTTAAGCTTATTATTTATTTTTTATTTAATTGAAGTATAGTTGACATACGATGTTATATTAGTTTCAGGTGTACAACATAGAGATTTGACAAGTTTATCCTTTGTGCTTGCTCATAAGTGTAGGTGCCATTTGTCACCATACAACACCATTGACTTTATTTCTTATACTATAACTTTTATTCCTGTGACTAATTCATTCCATATTAAGTTTATTATTTAAATGCCTTATTTTCAATATTTCAGCCTTTATGTTCAGTCTTCTTGTTTTTAAATAAATATAGTTTGGACTCTTAATTTTGTTCTAAGTTCTACTACAAGTTTGGAAGCAGCTATAGGTACTTTTTGTTATTCAATGTATTTAAACTAAAGAAAAAGATAAAAGCAGTTCACCCATTTCTCTCACTCCCAACCCCTGCCTCTGGCAACCACCAATCTCTTCTCTGTATCTATGAGCTTGGTCAGTCAGTCGGTTGGTTGGTTGGTTGGTTGGTTGGTTGGTTGGTTGGTTATTCCTCCGTCCATCCATCCGTCCATCTATCCGTCCATCCATTTGATTTATTGCTTTCACATATAAGAGAGGTGATGTGGTATTTGTCTTTGTCTGACTTATTTCACTTACCATAATTCTCTCAAGGTCCATCCATGTTGTTGCAAATAGCAAGATTTCACTCTTCGTGTATATTTCATTTCATATCTATATTTCACTCACACACACACACACACACCACAGTTTCTTTATCCATTCATCCATCAATGGATACTTAAGTTGTTTCCATATCTTGGCTATTGTAATAAGTAATACTGCAGTGAACATGGTGCATATATCTTTTCAAGTTAGTGTTTTCATTTTCTTTGGGTAAATACCCAGAAGAAGAGTTGCTGGATCATATGATAGTTATATTTTTAATTTTTTGAGAAACCTCCATAATGTTTTCCAGAGTGGCTGTACCTGTTTACATTCCCACCAACAATGTACAAGAAGAGTTCCCTTTTCTTTACATCTTTGCCAGCATTTGTTATTTCTAGTTTTTTTGATAATAGCCGTTCTGTCTAGGTGAGGTGATCTCTCCTTGTGGTTTTGATTTGCGTTTTCTTAATGATCATTGATACAGAGTATCCTTTCATGTGCCTGTTCGCCATTTGTATTTCTTCTTTGGAAAAATGTCCATTCATATTTTCTGCCCATTTTTATTTGATTTTATTTTTTATTTTTTTTCTTCAGCCCATTAAAAAATTTTTTTTAATGTTTATTTATTTTTGAGAGAGATAGCACACATGGAGGAGGGGCAGAGAGAGAGAGAGACACAGAATCTGCAGCAGGCTCCAGGCTCTGAGCTGTCAGCACAGAGCCCGATGCGGGGCTTGAACCTCACAAGCTGTGAGATTATGACCTGAGCCAAAGTTGAACACTTAACCGACTGAGCCACTCAGGTGCCCCTCTTCTGCCCATTTTTAAATTGGATTGTTCGTTTTTTTGTTCTTGAGTTGTAGGAGTTCTTCATGTATTTTGGATATTAGCCCCTTATCAGATATATGATTTGCAGATATTTTCTACTGTTCAGTAGGTTGCCTTTTCATTTGGCTGATGGCTTCCTTTGCTGTGTAGATTTTTAGTATGATGTAGTTCCACTTATTTTTGGTTTTGTTGCTTTTGCTTTTGTTGTTCAGATTAGAAAAATCGTTGCCAAGACCAGTGTCAAGGAGCTTTACCACTTACGTTACCTGCTAGGAGTTTCATGGTTTCAGGTTTTATATTCAAGTCTTTGATCCATTTTGAGTTAATTTTTGTGAGTGATAGAAGATAGAGGTCCAGTTTTATTCTTCGGCATGTGTCTGTCCAATTTTACCAACACCATTTATTGAAGAGACTGTCCTTTCACCACTGTATATTCTTTACTTCTTTGTCATATTGACCATATATGTGTGGGTTTATTCTGGGCTCTCCTGTTGCATTGATCTGTGTGTTTGTTTTTATGCCAGTACCATACTGTTTTAATTACTGTAGCTTTGTAACATAGTTTGAAACCAGGGAGCGTGATGCCTCCAGCATTGTTCTTCTTTCTCAAGATAGCTTTGTGTACTTGGGGTCTTTTATGGTTCCATACAAAGTTTAGGATTGTTTGTTCTATTTCTGTGAAAAATGCCACTGGAATTTTGAGAGGGATTGCGTTGAATCTGTAATTGGTTTGGGTAGGATGGACATTTTAACAATAATAGTTCTTTTAACCCATGAGCATGGAACACCTTTCTGTTTGTGTCTTCTGTTTATTTCATTGATGTCTTGTTTTCAATATATAGGTCGTTCACCTCCTTGGTTAACTTAGTTACTAGGTATGTTATTCTTTTTGATGCATTTGTAAATGGGACTGTGAATTTTCCAGCTATAGACATTTAATAGTTGTAATTTTGGTTGTGAATTCCTCCTTCATAATATGCTTTATTCAGGAGTATATTTAAAAAATTTCAAAAATCTTTTTACTATCTTTTTATTGTTCTATTTCTAATTTAATTGCATTTGCCCAAAACATGAATGATATAATATCAATTCTTGGAAATTCTCTTGTGATATAATATGTGGTCAGTTTTGTGTGCTATGTGTGCTTGAAAAGAAAGTATATTCTCAGGGAGCCTGGGTGGCTCAGTCGGTTAAGCATCTGGCTTTGACTCAGGTCATTATCTCACAGTTCGTGCATTCAAGCCCCATGTCCATTGTTGTGCTGGCAGCACAGAGCCTGGAGTCTGCTTCAGATTCTGTATCTCCATCGCGCTGTCTCTCTCTCTCTCTCAAAAATAAACAAACATTAAAAATTTTTTAAAAAGAAAGTATATTCTCTTTTGCTTGGGTTAGGGTTTTCTTTATATCAGTTAGGTCAGTGTATAAAATATTATTATTATTTTAAGGTTTTATTTTTAAGTAATCGCTACACCCGAAGTGGGGTTTGAACCCACAACCCTGAGATCAAGAGTCGTGTGCTCTACTGACTGAGCCAGCCAGTCACCCCTAAATATTATTGATCAAACTGTTTATAGCCTTACTATTTTGTTTGTCTGAATTATCAGCTTATGATGATGTATCTTGAAATCTATAGTAATTGTGGGTTTGTCAGTTTTTCTCATAATTGTCAGTTTTAGCTTTATATATTTCAAAGCGATAGAAGTAAGTGGTTATAAGGTTATGATTAGTAAGTGGTTATAGGTTATAAGGTTATATATAGTAAGTGGTTATAAGGTTATGATTCTCCTGGGTCCTAAATTCTGTCAATTATTTTGTTATTTATAGTCCTTTTTTGAGAATGACTTTTGGCTGATGTTAGTCTACTGTTGACTTGTATCTCAAGATTTTTAAAGACCATATCTTAGTATTTGGCAGTTTTTTTCATAAGTAAAAATATTCTCTTATTGTGTCTATTCCACCTCATTTTGTGTTTAGGCATTTATACCTCTAACTCGTTCATTACATTGTGGTGTAGAACAGTGACTGTCAACTTTTTTAGTGTAAGTACCATCAAATAATAATAGACTTATGTTATTATTTGATAAGGAGTGAGTAAGAACAAAAGGTGAAGTGATTTTATAATGTTTTCTGTATTTATTTTTCCCCAAACTCCAGCTGTTTAATAACAAATGCCTCCCCACCCTCACCCCATCACAGCAGCAGGAAAATCACCCATTCAATTGTTGGGGGGAGGGGTGCACTGCAGAAAGCAGGGAACAGGGAGCAGCTGGTGAAGGGCTGGTCAGGCTCCTGCCCCCCATGTCACTGACTCTTGGGAGCATCAAGTTGGGCTGGCACAGAAGCCTTTCCTCTGCCCAGCCACCAGCAGGGAGCTCCATCTGAGGGAGGCTGGGTCTCCAGCCAGAGAGCTTGAGAGGAAGCCAGGGCCGGCAGCGGGAGCAAGGGGATGAAAAGGGAAGAGACTCTGGTCTGCCACCAAGTCTGGGTCTTCTGGCTTGCCTGTGCCAATTCCAGCTGCCAGGGGTGGGCCTTGCCCATCAAGAGGCTGCTGCCACTCACATGGACCTGGCCTCCCTGGCCTTCCTCTGAGACCTCACAGCCTCGTTGTGGGCTTTATGCTTCTCTGCCAATTTGGTGTCCTCTTGGATTTTGTGCCTCTTGCCAAATATGATCTTGTTATAAAGGTACTTCTCCTGCTTCATCATCCTGATGGCCAGGCACTTGGCTTAATTCTCCTCCTCTTGGGCCAGCCACTGCCTGTCCTCCAGCTTCACAGTGCCTGCCATCACTCTGGGCTTCTTCCCCTCCATCCTCTGCTCCTCCAGGGCTATCAGTCAGGCCTCTAATGTTTTAAAATAAAGTTTTGTTTTAGTCATCACAACAGCCTTAAGATACATTAAAAATCTACTGGTATCTGTAAGACACGCTTACTTCTATGTTCATCTGTTTCTGCTGTAATCCTAGCATGAGAGAGAGGAAGAGCCATAGGAGCCAAAGGACCTACAGGTAGCAGATTTCTTGCCTGAACTTTGCAGGCTTGGAATCTCCTCTCCCTTATCAGATGTCAGATTTGAACAGGGGGTGAAGGCAGTGGGGAGAAAGACTATGACTAGTCATTCAGGCTTTAAAGGATTCAGAGGGTATGACTCATACTCTACCTTTCAAATAAGTGGCCTGCCAAAACTTGAAGAGCATGTGGCTTGGACAGAGGTGACACTTCTCATCCGCCTTGCCCACGTGCCATTTCCTTTTCAGTTATCTGTTGGCTCTGGCAGAATCCTGTTTTGTTTGAAGGTGAAGTGAAAACTGGTCGCATACTCTCCTATTCTCATCTGAAATAAAAGAATTTAGTGAGCCTGTGGTGTTGGTATCTCAATGTACATATTCTAGCAAAAAGAGGTTGGTGTGGCCCTTGAAAGGCTTTGAATGTTTTAAGTATGATTCACTGTGGTTTTTAATTTTAGTTTTGGGTGTATACATGCAGTGTCCTGTGCTATCACTGAGTTAGGAAAGGGATAGGAATAATTCGTGGATGAGGCCTGTAGGATCTTTAAATCTGGGAGCACAGGGTTGGAACAGCCTGTTTTAGTGTTATCACACAGTGTACACGTGGGTGAGTGGCTGCTGTGTACTTGCTACATGAACTAGATTAAAGTTTGTCATTGTACTCTGTGTTCCTGACTCCCTCCTAAAAACTGTAACTATTCTTGTGGCCTTCACTCAGGTTTCTAGATGACTAATGGCTGAGGATCCTTGACCTTTCTCAAAATGGTAACACTGGGACCAAAGCATATTGGCTAGTCCTAGCTCTGGGATGCCACAGGATGAATCTACTTTTGCTATTTCAAAGTAAAATTTATGCCAAATGGCCAGTATATAAAAGAAAAGTTTATTTTCACACAACTCCCTGAGTCTTTTGTGATCTTCACATTATTTTTATTATTACTTTTTAATCCTATGTATATAAGATCTGAGGATGAAATGAATGGATTATAGAGGCAGTACTTCCTATTTGAGGGATACTAGAAAGGCTGAACTGCCAGTTGCTGATGGCTGGAATTTCACTGGAGCTTGTTCCTCAGGTTAACACTTTAAACGCTTAAATGCCTGGTGAAGGGAGAATTTTTGACGCCTCAGCAGTCATTTTCACTCATCATACTTGTGGCTGAGACTAGGCTCTAAATATGGGAAAGCAGAGAGAGTTTGAGAGCCTGACCCTTACCCTACCCCCTGGCATCTTTCTCAGGCCTGGACTTTAATATTCCTTTCAAATGAGACCATATATATAGTCATAGAGAAAAAGGAGCCTTAAAAGGTGTTTTTCATGCAATTAAAATTATTAAATGTAAACACTTAAGTCTATACCAACCATTTTTATCACCCTGTTTTGGCATTTCTTCATTTTTAAATATGATGGACTTCTCAAACTTGGAAGTGATCTGGGCCTTTCTTGACCTCTGAGAGACCCTACCTAGATGGCAAGGAAAGGAAAGCCTCAACAGGGATTAAGATGAGAGAAGGAATAGTCTTGACAGGCCGTTTTGCCTGCCAAATACTTATGTCAAGGCTAACCTGGTTGGTAATGGCAGTGATGGAGGTGCTGGGCGCAGTGGCCACAGTAGGGAAAGCCTCACTGACCAGTTGATTGTGTTTTCTTTCTTTTGTCTGTTACCTTCCCATTTTGCAAATGTTGTTTTATGTGATTGGACATGCTTGTGGCCTAACCATCTCTCTCTCTTGAAAGGACAAGACCCAAAATGTATGCTTCTTTGGGTGTGCTCCAGGGTAATCCGACTTCCATGAAATCAAATTTTCAGGTGTTCTTCTCCATAGCACTTCAGTCTTTGGCAAACAGAATGCATTTGTGTGTGTGTGTATGTGTGTGTGTGTGTGATAGTATGTATAACCTAAATGGCTGTACTTACTAAGTTCAGATTAAAAAATTTTATTTTAAATATTTATTTATTTTTTGGGGGGGGGTACAGAGAGAGAGGGAGACACAGAATTCGAAGCAAGCTCCAAGCTCTGAGCTGTCAGCACAGAGCCCGATGCGGGGCTCAAAGTCATGGACCGCGAGATTATGACCTGAGCTGTAGTTGGACACCTAACCCACTGAGACACCCAGGCACCCCAGTTCAGATTTTATCAGTGAATTTGATATAGGATTGTTCCCCCCCACACCTGACCACCCCAACATATTTTTTTGAGGTGAGGTATAGTTTCACTTGTTGAATGTTTCAGAGAGGTTTTCAGTTAAAAAAAATTTTTTTTAATGTTTACTTATTTTTGAAGGAGAGAGAGACAGAGTGTGAATGGGGGCGGGGCAGAGTGAGAGGGAGACACAGAATCCAAAGCAGGCTCCAGGCTCTGAGCTGTCAACACAGAGCCCAACGCAGGGCTTGAACTCATGAGCTGTGAGATCATGACCTGAGCCAAAGACGGACACCCAACCGACTGAGCCACCCAGGCACCCCATTTAGTTTTATATTATGGAGCGGTATATGTCTAAATAGGCCTATCAGACTGTCTCCCTGACATTATTTTGTTCCAGGGCACTCTCTTTTTCCCTCTGCTGAATAAGTGAGCTGGGATTTCCTGGTTGATTTTTTTTTTTTACAGAAGCAGATGGGAGATTGTTGGTTTCAGAGTGAATGAGTTACCTGTACTTAGTGATAGTAGGCTGCCCTCTCTGGTCAAACCACACCTATGGCAAATGCATGGTATTTTTCACAGAAAGAACTGTGTGTGTGTGTGTGTGTGTGTGTGTGTGTGTGTGTGTGTGTGAGAGAGAGAGAGAGAGAGAGAGAGAGAGAGGAAGGGACGGTAAGAGAGAGAGGGAATATTATCCCATTGGAAAAACAACTCCCAAGATGCTGTGAAGAGGATCATCTTTATAAGTAGTGCTGAGCTTCTGAGGCAGGAGCAATGTTGTCTCCACCTTCTCTATCACCACTTCCCTAATTTCCCAAGTAAAAAGGACTACTTCTACTTTTATGTCCCCTTATCCTCTGCTGGAGGTACTTCTAAATACTAATTTATATTTGTTTGTTTACATGTATGTCTCCTCCTACCAAAGTTGTAACCCCTTAAAAGTAGGGACTTAAAAATACTTTCTTTTTTTTAAAAAAATTCTTTTTAACGTTTATTTTTGAGAAGAGAGAGACAGAGCATGAGTTGGGGAAGAGAGAGAAGAAAGAGGGAGACACAGAGTCTGAAACTGGCTCCAGGCTCTGAGCTGTCAGCACAGAGCCCGATGCGGGGCTCGAACTAATGGACTGCAAGATCATGACCTGAGTTGAAGTCGGACGCTCAACCGACTGAACCACCCAGGCACCCCTTAAAAATACTTTCTATTCCTGGGTATCTTATAGCATGTAGTAGGTCCTCAATATGTTAGATGAACAGATGGATGAAGAATTAAATTCAAGTAATTTAAGAGTGGGTGCATTCTGGTAGAAGCTTTAAAAATGACTTAAGGTAATCTTTATAATTTCTGGATCTGTTTTTCTCTTATATTTCTTAAATTAAAAATTCAGCATAAACTTAAGCTTGATAAAGTGATCACTGAAATTACATGGAACTGAGTAGTTTGGGATCTTTATATAATCTTAAATTGTATCAAGTTATATCATGTGTAATTCTGGAGAGAATGGATTTAGTAGGTTATGAGTGAACATATTTTGGGTCCTGTGAGGCTGTCATTAGTCCATTGATCTAAAGCATAAGAATTTTCTATTAATTTATGTTGAAGACTCAAAGGCAGAGAGAAGTTTTAACTTGTGATACACTTGATTGATTTAAAGTATCTAAATCAATATTATTAGGATAGAGTCAAGATATATAATTATTTAGGAAACAGACCTTTTTCCTATTGTCATCCTCTGAAATGCTTTTTAAAAATTTTGGATTTGTGTTAAAAAGGAGATTGGGGCACCTGGGTGGCTCAGTCGGTTGAGCATCTGACTTCAGCTCAGGTCATGATCTTGTGTTTTGTGAGGTCAAGCTCTACGTGGAGTTTTGTGCTGACTGCTTTGGAGCCTGAAGCCTGCTTCCTAATTCTGTGTCTCCCTCTTTCTCGGCCCCTCCCCCACTTGCTCTCTGTCTCTCTCTCAAAAATAAAGAAACATTTTTTAAAAATTAAAAAAAAAAGACTTAAAAAAAGTAGGAGATCACTTTAAGAAGTGAGGCAGCTTGAATGTTTAAAATCTCATTTTCCGCAGACGAAAGAGACTTCTGTGTGTTTCTGACTACTGGTTAGTCATGGTGGGATTTGTTTGGCTTTTATGAATGCCATTAAATTTTAATGTACAGATCAGATGTCTTATTGTAGAAAAATGGTACAGTGTCTGTTTTAGACCTATCAGTTTACCACACAAGGGAACCATTAGTGGAGAATCAAATTGATTCCTGCAAAGCCTTTTGATTTCATCATCTTTTTTCTGTTTCTTTTCTCCACGATGGTTATTCCTTTCATTTATTTATTTTTGTTTTTTTATTTTTTTCCAAATTTGAAACACTTAGGCAGTAATCGAATCCTTGCAAGTAGGTGTAGTACAAGAGTTGCATTCTGTGATTCTTGTTTGTTTGCTTTAATTTCATCAGGGTTCATGTCACCTGGGAACAAAACCAAGTTTTGTGACTTTTTAAAATTAATGATCTCTATGGGTGAAAATTCCTGATTGCCTATACTGGGTGAAAATTCATTTATTTACTCATTCAGCAAATATTTACTGAACGTTTGTTATGTGTTGGGCATTCTCTGAAGACATTAATGAACAAGATAGACAAGGTTCTTAGCCTTGTTGAACTTACCGTCTTGTGGGAAATAGAGAAAACTAAACTGAGAGGGTGTGAGCAGTCTCATGGGAGCACATAGGAGGTGTACTTGTAGATTTGGGATGGTTTCCTGATAGAAGAGTCATTTAAAGGCAGGGTCTAAGAGAGTAAGTAGTGGTTAGGGGGGAGAGAGAGGGGGGAGAGAGAGGTGTTTGAATTCGAGGGAATGGATATGAAATATCTTGAAGCAAGATGCCAGTGCTCTTTAACTAAATGTCTTCAATGAGTGGTTGGCTGTCCCTAAAGGTCTTTTGAAATATTTCTCTTGAATATTTTAAAGTTTTCATTGAAACATTTTTATTTATTTTAATTCCAGTGTAAACATACAGTGCTATGTTAGTTTCAGGTGTGCAATGTAATAATTCAACACTTCCATACATTACCCAGTGCTCCTCATCACAAGTGCACTCCTTAATCCCCATCACTTATTTCACCCATCCCCCAACCCACTTCCCCTCTGGTAATCATCAGTTTGTACTTAACAGTTAAGAGTCTGTTTCTTGGCTTCTCTCTCTCACTCTTTTTCCCCTTGCTCGTTAGTTTTGTTTCTTAAATTCCATAAACATTTAAAAATAAGTGTAACTAGTTTTACAGCATGTATTTTCTGCCATATTGTGTATTATATACCTGTCTTAAATGTTTCCATGTAATCTGGCTCATTTGATTTATGGAAAGCATCTGCCATTAATCATTGGCAAAGCCAGTTCTCACTGTCTATCTAGCCAGCTGGATCAAATTTACTTTTTTCTTTTTTAAAAAAATTTTTTTTTTCAACGTTTATTTATTTTTGGGACAGAGAGAGACAGAGCATGAACGGGGGAGGGGCAGAGAGAGAGGGAGACACAGAATCGGAAACAGGCTCCAGGCTCTGAGCCATCAGCCCAGAGCCTGACGCGGGGCTCGAACTCACGGACCACGAGATCGTGACCTGGCTGAAGTCGGACGCTCAACCGACTGCGCCACCCAGGCGCCCCTCAACTTCACTTTTAAAATAGTTCTTGCTTTAGTCAATTGTCTTTTAAACATATTTAAATAATATAATTTTTAATATTTACTCAGTACTTAACATTGTGTTATTTATAACCTCTTGTCTTTTGTTAGTTGTCATTTTTTTCTGTGAGTCCAAATTTCCATCTGGTATAATTTTCCTTCTTCCTGAAGGATTTCCTTTAACATATCCTATAGTTCAGGTTTGCTGATGATGAATTCTTTCAGCTTTTATATACCTGAAAAAATCTTTATTTCACCTTAATTTTTGAAATGTGTTTTTTTGGGGATGTAGATTTTTAGATTGATTTTTTTTTTTCTTTCAGTACTTTGCTTCACTGTCTTATGGCTTGCATTGTTTCTAGCAAGAAGTCTGTTGTTATTCTTTGTCCTTTTGTATATAAAGTGTCATTTTTCTCTACTTTAAATATTTTCTTTTCAACCTTGGTTTTGAGCAATTTCCTTATGATGTGTGTAGTTCTCTTCATGCTTTTTGTGTTTGGCATTTATTGAGCTTCTTGGACCTGCAGCTTTATAGTGTTCATTAAAAAAATTTTTTTTATGTCATCCTCTCTTCAAACACTGTTTTCTCTTTCCCCCTTTTCTCTCCTTTGGAGATTCAAATTGCACATGTATTAGGCTGCTTTGAGTTGTACCACATCTCACTGATGATCTGTTAATTTTTTCAAGTCTTTTTTTTTTCTTTCTGTTTCATTTTGGATAATTTTACTTGCTATGACTTGAATTTCACTGATCTTTTTTTCATGCAATATCTTATCTGTTAGTAATTTATAAAGTCTGTTTTTGTATCTGAGACACATCTCCAGTTATTGAGTCTTGTTCTTATATCTTTTATTTATCTATTTAATGTACTCAATCTTTCCTTTAGCTTTTGAGCATATGGAATACTGTTATAATAATGGTTTTAACGTTCTTGTCTATTAATTTTGTCATATGTGTCATTTCTGGGTTGTTTTTGAGTGATTTATTTTCATTGTGGGTGGTGTTTTCATGCCTATTTGTATGCCTGGTAAATTTCAGTTGGCGGACAGTGTCATATTACTGTTGTAACAGACACAACATTATCTTCCAGTTCTGGAGGTCAGAAGTCCAAAATGGGTTAATAGAGTTGTGTTTCTTCTGAAGATTCTAGGAAATAATCCATTTCTTTGCCTTTTCCAGCTTCTGGAAGCTGCCCCAATTTTTTGGCTTGTAGCCCTGCATCTCTCTTACTTCTTCTGTCATTATATCTTTCTGCTTCTGCTGTTACATCATTGTGAAATAATACCTTCAATGTGCGATAAAATAGCTGTCAACCTAGAAATCTGTACTACAGAAATAGTCTTTGAAGTAGGAGGACAAAATAGATATTTTCAAACAAACAAAAATGGATACATATTGTTATCAGCATTCTCTTAGTAGAGAAAATTCTAAAGAATGCAATTCAGACAAAGTCAGATGATTCTAGATGTAAGGCCTGAGATATAAGAGGGAATGATTAACCAAAATATGGGACAATTTGTTGGTAAATATAAACAAACTTTGACTTACATAGTATAACAATGTAATATCTAATGAGTTATAAAGGTTAAAATGAAAGATAGGACATATTATACATGAAAACAACATAAACATAAAACTTGGAAATAGTAGCATAAAGGTCAGGAAAGGGATGATTGGGAATTAAACATGCTAAGATCATTCTTTGGGAAGGAGGTAGAAATATTGACTAATTTTAGATTTTCATGAGACTGATGCACTGCCAACTGTACTAAGAGGACAGCTTTTATTTTAGATTAAAAAAATTTTTTGGGGGGGGCACGTGGGTGGCTCAGTCGGTTGAGCATCCAACTTCGGCTCAGGTCATGATCTCACAGTCTGTGAGTTCGAGCCCCGCGTCGGGCTGTGTGTCGACAGCTTGGAGCCTGGAGCCTGTTTCGGATTTTGTGTCTCCCTCTCTCTCTGACCCGCCCCCGTTCATGATCTGTCTCTATTTGTCTCGAAAAAAATAAATAAACATTAAAAAAAAATAAAAAAAAATTTTTTTTAACATTTATTTTTTAAGAGACAGAGTGTGAGTGGGAAAGGGACAGAGAGAGAGAGAGAGAGAGAGAGTGAGTCACAGATTCTGAAGCAGGCTCCAGGCTCTGAGCTGTCAGCACAGAGCCGGAGGCAGGGCTCGAACTCATGAACTGCGAGATCATGACCTGAGCCGAAGTCGGACGCTTAACCAACTGAGCCACCCAGGCACCCCTATTTTAGATTTTTAATGTGCCAAGTATGCATGCTAAAATATTTAAGATGACCACAAAAAGAACAGAGTATATAACCTTTAAGGGAATAAGAAAAAGATAGAAGAAACTAGCAACCCCCCACCCCCGCCAACAAAAGATAAAATAAGGAAAAAAGAAAAAAAATGAATTAAAATTACAGGCCATATAGAAAATAAATAATAAGATATGAAAATAATCCTAAGTATATCAGTAATATTAATGAATTTAAGTGGGCTGAATTACTAAGTTAAAAGTTCCTAGATGGATAAAAAATCTGTAGCTATATGATATTTATAAAAGACATCTAAAACATAATGACAGTGGGGCGCCTGTGTGGCTCAGCTGGTTGAGTGTCCGACTCTTGATTTTGGCTCAGGTCATGATCCCAGGGTCATGAGATCGAGCCCTGAGTGGGGCTCCATGTTGGGCATGGAGCCTGCTTGTGATTCTTTCTCTCTTTCCCTCTGCCCCTGCCCCGCTTGCACTCCTTTTCTCAAAATAAGAAAAAAAAGAAAAAAAAATTTGTACATGAATGTTAGCAGCATTATTCATAATTCCCAAAAGATGGAAACAACCCAGATGTCCATCAACACATGGATGGATAATCAGATTTTCGAAGCTGAATGAAATAGTATTCAGCTATGAAAAAGAGCAAACTAGTAACACATATACTATAACCTGGATGAACTTTGAAAACATTTATGCTAAGTGAAAGAAGCCAGACACAGAAGGTCGCATAGTACATGATTCTTTTTATATGATATATCCAGAATAGGTAAATTCATGGAGACAGAAGGCAGATTAGGGGTTACCAGGGGATGGGGGAAGAGGGAAATGGGAGTGATTACATAATGAGTTCAGGCTGCATTTCTGAGGTGATAAAAGTTTTGACCCAAGAGAGGGGTGGTAGTTCCTCGGCATTGTGAATATACTAAATGCCATTGAATGGTACTGTTTAGAGTGACTGATTGCATGTTATGTGACTTTCACCTTAATAAAAAACTATGTTGTGATCTAATTTTGGTCTTTCATATTGATGAAGATAAACTTAAGTTGTTGAGACTGTGAGGAAATAGGTACTCTCATCTATTGTGTTAGGAATGTAAGTAACTTCTGTGATTGGCAATATGGCAACATTTGTCAAAATTTTAAGTGTCTGTACCTTTGACTCAGCAATTCCATTTCTGGATTGTGTCTTACAGATACATACATTTTAAAATGATATTTTTCAAGGTGATTTATTGTAGCAGGCTAATGAATTATGGACTAGTTGTATAGTTATATTAAAGAATGAGGAGGCTCTTTATGTACTTTTATTAGAACATTTCTCAGGTAAATTAGGTGGAAAAAGCGGAATGCAGAGAGTATGAATAGTATGATCCTATTTGTATAAAAAAGTAGAAGCCTGTCTTTGTTTCTGGATGCATAAATGTTTTATTTTAAAGAATACAGAGGAAACGTGTAACATTAATTGCAAGTAGATGGAATTTGAATGTCTGGGAGATAGTGGAAAGAAGGTGATTTTTCACTGTCTTTCATATATAGGACTATACATATTCTATATAACTCAAAGTTAAATTAAAGATTTAATTTAAAAGTTAAAAAGGAACAGTAAAGAACCAGGCCTCTAAGAATGATCCAAAGCCACATCAGTGAGGTTCTGTTCTTCATTGATTTCATTCATTCATTCATTCATTCATTCATTTATTCTGTATGATCAGGTTGTCTATGTTATTGAACTGTATTAATATTAAACTATCAATAAATGGTTTAGTTATTAATGCTAGTGGCCTTTTAATTAACAACATAGTGTTAGAGGGCTCTTTTCAAACAGTCCAGTGGATTTGTCAAATCCTTTTAGCTAGATGAATGAGAATTTATGCATTACTTCATACTTTTTGTTTCCTCCTAATCCTTTGTGTTATCTGATTATTAAATTTCATTTAACACAGTGCTTTGGCATTTTAATTTACTTCCAGATATTAAATCTGAAACTGTTGTTAAGGATTTTCGTTCTTTGTGTGGTGTCTTTTTTTGTGTGTGTGTGTGGTGTCTTTTAACGGCAGTGTCGATGGGGCGAGGAAGAAGGAAACAAAGGAGTTGCAGAGATATATAGCAACCTAAACTGAAAGGTCTAAAACATTTTGTCATCATTTTTTGTTGCCAGGAAATAACAAAGAACAAGGGCTTAGTGAAGTGAATGAGTGAATGTGTGAATGAATGAATGGATGGATGGATGTACCCCCTTAATTGTAGATTTTAAATGCTAAAATCTTAAATCCTATTGTAAATTGGTCTTGGCAATTTCCCATGCAGTAAAAAAATGTGGATATGTCTCTTCATTCTTTGCATTGCACGTGATATTCTTCTGCTTGGTTCTGCCAGTGAATTAACTCCATGTTTCTCCCCGCAGGGTGGAGAATGCTTGTACCAAGCTTGTTCAGGCAGCCCAGATGCTTCAGTCAGATCCTTACTCGGTGCCTGCTCGAGATTATCTTATCGATGGGTCAAGGGGCATCCTTTCAGGCACATCAGACCTGCTCCTCACCTTCGATGAGGCTGAGGTAGGCAATCTGAGGCCCATGCAGACCTCTTCCAGACAAAAGTCTTAAAGATAGTCTTAAAAGTAATAATGGAGGATTGATGACTGTTGAAGATGGGAAGATGTTGAAGAGCTGCACATCTGAATTAGCATGTTTTCTACTTATTGTTCACTTACTTGACTAAAATATGAAATCTATTTTCAGGTTCGTAAAATTATTAGAGTTTGCAAAGGAATTTTGGAATATCTTACAGTGGCAGAGGTGGTGGAAACTATGGAAGATTTGGTCACTTACACAAAGAATCTTGGACCAGGTTAGTCATGTCCAGTTTTTATAATAAAGAGTTTTTAGAGATTGTCCAGTTTGATCAAGGTGAAAGAAGTACTCCCTCCTGCTTTTTGCCCAAGATTAGTCATGACACATTGGGTTTTGAGGTGTCTGTACTCTGCTGATGGAGCTGACACTGTGTTTCTACTGAGGAGATATCATTGTCTCTGAAAGCTGAATCTGCTTTCTACAAATCCTGGCCCTGCCTAATGAATTAAACTAGACATTGTAAATGTTGCTGGAGAATATAGGAAATACTTTTCTATTACTGTAATGCTTAAGGCCACCCTGAATTCTGACCCCTCCATTCCATATTATACAGCATTCCTTCACTGTCTGCCAGCTGGCCTGTAGCTCTTAATGACCTCGTGTCTTGTTAATTAGCCTGCCTACTATTATGGATTCATGCCCTAGCCCGAGGCTGCATAATATGATCAGACCTGGAAGAAGAGAAGAGCTACTGTGACTAAGTCTCATTTTGAAATGATTGTTTAGTCACCTGAGAATTGAATATTCAAAATACATGAACAGATACCAGCTTTTTCTGTTATAGGCATATAACATGAACTTGAGGGTCCTTAAAGTATGATTGAGACCAATGACAGGACAACCTCACATGTTCAACTTATCAGTAGTAAAGATCACATACCACCTCATAAGAGTCTTTTGCCTTAGGTGAAATGATTTTTAATTCACAGTGTGTTCATGAGGTTCCGATACAGTCATTCTGTAAACTTATGGCAGTTAAGACTTTCTCTGAGCCATCTTTGAAGATCACCAGGAAATGCCTTTAGAGCAGTATTCTTTAAACTTTCCCATAGCACTGGGAAAATAAAGTTTATTTCTTCAAATAAAATCTTACACGGAATCCCAACATATAAAGACAAAAATGGAACTATTCTGAATGAGGCAGGGGCAACCCCTCCTTTCCTACCCCTCTTTGGTATCCTTTGATGATCTGTGCAACTACTTAAGAAATCTTAAGAGCAGTTTGAAAACCAAAGCTTGAGAGAATCACATAGCACCTTTGAATAATAACCAAAGTAAACAAAAAGTGCTAGCAGGCCGGTTCCAAAACACCAGATGCTTTTGATTGCTGTCCTTAGTATAATTATTTTTATAATATTTCTATTTGTTTCTAATTATAAAAATAGTACATGCTTATTTTGGACAAATCGGAAAGTACAGAAAAATATAAAGATGAAAACAAAACACATTATTGTAATTCTTAAGATTTTTTTCAGCCACTAGATTCTCAGTACTAAGCTCGCATGAGATTTTTTTTTTTTTTTTTACTATTTTTTTTTTTTTTTAATGTCTTTACTTTTGAGAGAGAGAGAGAGAGAGCATGAGCAGGGGAGGGGCAGAGAGAGGGAGAATCCAGAAGCAGGCTTCAGACCTTGAGCTGTCAGCACAGAGCCTGATGTGGGGCTCGAACTCACTAACTGCGAGGTCATGACCTGAGCCAAAGTCATACGCTCAGCTGACTGAGCCACCCAGGTGCCTCAGCTTGCATGACATTCTTACATACGTGCAGTGGCCAGATACATTATGTGAACCTGGTATGTGTAGTAACCAGGCAAAATATTTTTATTCATTTTTTGCAAATACATATTTGTTTTTCACAAATATGTTTTTATATTTTATATACATATAATATATTATTTATATTATAATTATACATTATATTATATATTATTTATAATATATATTATTTATATTATTTATAATATATAGATATAGTATATTTTATATGTCAACCATGTGAAAATTATGTCATAGTTTGGATTTACATTTAACAAATTACTTTTAATGAAATGAATAAAGTTGCATTGTTACAGCTGCCCTGAAAAATTTTTATCAAAAATGCTACAGTTCAGTGACAGTATCTGTTGTTTAAATAAGCCGACAATCAGTTTGGACTTTTGTAGTCATTCGTAATGAATTTAGGCTCAGAAAGTGAATCTGGATCGTTTCACGACTCACCCTGCACAATTTATTCCTTATGCCCCAGGAATGACAAAGATGGCCAAGATGATTGATGAAAGGCAGCAGGAACTGACTCACCAGGAGCACCGAGTGATGTTGGTGAACTCCATGAACACTGTGAAAGAGTTGCTGCCAGTTCTCATTTCAGGTATTTTCTGCCTGTACATTATCTTACAGGAAAAAAAAAGTCACTATATTCTAAACTCCTGAAGTTCATTTTCTTTTGCTGCTCTCGGTTGCATGTCCTTCAGGCTGGGTAAAAATGAGACCTGATAGATTGGGTGTTACCTGATGGCTGTAGCTGATTGGCTAAGACCCAGTATTCATCTTCTGTAATGTCCTCCTTCTCCTGCTCTTTGTTTGAAGCTGCCTTTCCTGTTGCCCAGTTCTGTTCTCATAGTTCTGCTAGGCTCCTTTTCTAGGAGGTAGAATGTCTAGAAACTTTAGTTATGGGCATATGAATATTGACACTTTTATTTGTGTTATGAAAAAAGAATTAGCTGGAATGGATATTATAGAGTACTATATGACAATGAAGTGACCCCAAAGTCCACAGTTTTTCCTAAAATAAATTGAACTGTACAGAGCTAGTGTACCAGATGGGACTTCTTTTCCACTGGGTAGAGCCCAGAAATGCAAACATGGTGGCCGCTGTCTCAGCTAGCAAGAGGGAGCTACACTCATTGGGTGTGTAGTATGTACCAGATACCTCATGGTTCACATAAACTATCTTAGTCAAGTTAAGGGTTAGTTTAACTGTCAGAGGGCAGCTCTATAGTCTGTCTTTTTTTTGTTTGTTTGTTTCCTGTTTCCAAAATCTTGTAGGGCATGTCCTGGCACCCCCAGATCCTGCCTTCCTGCTTTGGCATTTCAGGTAGTAGCTAAAAAAGGAGAGGTGAATGTAAGAGCTCAGAAAGCCCTTATATGAACCAGAAAACAAAACATTTGTGAGTAGAGTCTTACTATCTCCGTGGGAAATGTTTTTGAGGCCAGCTGTTCCATGTGATAGAAGAGTTTTCGGAGCAAGATTTCTTTCTGATCTGGGTAACTCAATAAAGTGTTGGTTAGTCTTTGTCTTCACAATTTTAATTATTTTATGGGAAGATATTCTCTTTCTCTAGTGCTTCAAATTATCAGTATTTTCTTGTACTTTCAGGGGTTAAAAAGTTCCTACTACATGTTGAGAGAAATTCTGAAAGATAAATTCAGTATTTTGGGATCTTCATTAGGATTGGGTGCAGGAGCATACTCCAGTTACAGTTGTACTGACTATTTTTGTCTTGTCCTATTGGGTGTGCATTAGATGGGGCACAGTGTTAGGGCTGGGATGATAACTGATTTAGAAGGATATTGGACATTTTGGGATTATAGGTCATCTATATATGCATGTCAGATTAGCTCCCTGATCATTTGTAGTGATGTCTTGTACCTTAAGGTTGCTGATATTGGAACTTCATTGGCAGCCTTCAGTGTTTTGTTTGTTTGTTTTGTTTTGTTTTTAGTATATTCTTTTTTTTTAAGATTTTATTTTTTTAAGGTATGTCTACGCCTAATGTAAGCCTCAAACACACAACCCGAGATCAAGAGTCTCACGTTCCACCAACTGAGCCAAACTACTATATTCTTTTTAAGATCTTAGAAACCCAAAACATGTACTAAAATATGGAATATCTTGTGTGAATGTTGTCATACAGGAAGATTAAATTCTAAGCTTAGTTTCTGATCGTTTATTTTTACAGCTATGAAGATTTTTGTAACAACTAAAAATTCAAAAAACCAAGGAATAGAAGAAGCTTTGAAAAATCGCAATTTTACTGTAGAAAAGATGAGTGCTGAAATTAATGAGATCATCCGTGTATTACAACTCACTTCTTGGGATGAAGATGCCTGGGCCAGCAAGGTGTGTGTTCTCAGAGGGGAAATAAGAAAACTCCTGAATTCTCCCCTTACATTTTATCTTGTAATTGTGGGTGGCGTAAGAGTACTCAGATTTTATGAAATAATTTCTACTTCACTCTTCATGGGTTTCATGGGTTACTTGCTGCTTTTGCAAATTTACTTTGCCCCAGACTAGAACAAAGAAATGGGTATGTGGGGTGAATGGCCAGTTGAAGGCTCAGATGTGTAGCTTTTTCTTTAAGCTGGACCCTCGCTGGTCTGGTGGAGGAATTCTGATGTGGTGTCTACTCCCCTGGGTGGGAACCCTCCCTTTTTATGTGGGTGGTTGTTGCTAGGTGACTAAGTAGGATACAGAATATGCCTGTGACTGAATTTTATGGAAACTTTTCCTTAACCAACCTTTGAACTAAGAAATCTACAGAGGAAATTGTTGGCATTTCTAGGTGTGTCCCTTCAGCATACCATTTTCCTTAAGGAAAGCTTAATTAAAATATTAGTTTGCGCATTCGTGAAAACCTCGTTTGAGGGTCCTATTCACCCTTTATCTAGAATTTCTTCCTGGACTCCAAAAGAGTTGGTGGATTTCTTCTAGAGCCTAGTAGCAGTGGTCTTGTGTTGCTGCTACTGTGGTGTCCTTCTCCCTGTCTAGTGACTCTCTGGGAGAATAGGGGCACTTGGGTTTACGCTTTCCTGGGTAGAGCCCAAGATACAAGCAGTGGAGGAAACACACTCCATGTGTGACTCAGATGGTGTTTCCAGAGCCCCCAGCAGGCTAGTAGCAAAGAGGGGATTTGTAATATGACTTCCACTGGGTGCGCAGTAGGGCTGTGTTTATCCTCCAGGACACCTATAAGGTAAGGTCAAAGGTGGGGTCTTAAAATCACCAGCCCTCTCTCTTGTTGCCCAGAAAGTGAATCTAAATATGCAGAAGGAAATTAGCTTATCTTAAAACTATGGATTTGTTTACAGAGGCACAAAGCTCTTGAACAAGTTCTAAGACTGTATTTTAAATCTATATGGTGAAATCATTTTAAGTCTTTGATATTTTACTTAATTTTGCTTTTGCATATTTGACAACTTTCACTTCCCTGTTATGACTTCTTTATGCATCTTTTTTTTGTTCTCTTGTTTGTTTTATTCTTTTTCTCACATTTAGAAGGTAAGCTTTCTCTTGCCCTCTAGTTTCTTTTTCGCTTAAAAAGAGAAAAAGCATGTCTGTGAGGTTTTCTTGTGCTGTGTGCCGTGCCTTATTCCGTGTGCCGGTGTGTAACACTGTGTCCGAATGTGCGTCAGAATGTGGTTTAATCTGGGACTCGGGGCTGTGTCTGGCAGACTGACTCTGGCTCGTATTGAGCTATTTCTTTGGGGAAAGCAAAAGAAAATACATTACTATGGGATATCAGACTTTCTGTGTTTGGTGGGTGCTTTCATCTTTTTGAACAGGCTCCTGAGAACTGTTTTGGCCTGGTCATTCCTACTGACTTCATTTGAGGGGCAAGTTTCTCTAAGTAGCTGGGTGACCTCCAAGTTACCTGTGGACCCTGCTCTTAGGAAAGGAAACTTCTAGCAGATGCCATCACTGTATTTGCATTTGCTACCAGTCTTCTTTGCAGGCTCTGGAATTTTGCTTTAGGAGATGTGTCGCTGAGGTTTTAACCATAATGGAAATGGGTAGGCTAAGGAGTTTAGATGGGGCACCTGCCCTTCACAATAATCCTAGCCTTCAAAATCTAAAGGGAAAAAGTTAAGTGTATCTAAAGTTTTTCCTAACTTCAGTTCGTGGTTCACTGCATGTCCTGCTAAGCTGTGAATCAGCCATAGTTCTCCATCACCTCATGGTCCCCTAATCTAATCTCTTTCCTTATTCTCTCTCCTTTGCTTCTAGCAGATGAGAAATAGCAAAAAAGAGGAGCAGGCATTACGACTTTAATGGTTTTCTATTTTTGGAAGGGAAAAGTTATCCATCATTTAGTTAATAAGTGTTATTAAGCTTTATTTTGTGCAAGTTCCATTGAGAGATGCTTCTTTTTTTTTTTTTTAAATGTGGTCAGTGGAGTTTTTCAGGACAAGCATTAGGCACTTGGGGAAATATACAAGGGAAACAGACCTGGTCCCCACTGTGTACATTCTTGTAGATGTTTTAGTCTTATGCTGATCTGGAAGGAACCAGACTGTTAGGGTACTATACAACTATCAGAATGAAAGAAAGTAAATAAAATTAGTTCACCTGAAAGAAGCTCAAGTATATAATCACATCAGAATGAACAAGAAATGTTTATTTTTAAATCTCATTTTGCTTTTGTTATACATTTACCTGGTTCAAAAATCAAAATGCTACAAAAAGATGTACATGACAAATCTTACTTCCAACCCCATCCCCATTCACTCTACTTCGCCCTACCCCTTAAGTTTGATTGTTTCTATTAGTTGCAAGAACGCTTAGAAAAAAAATTTCACCTTGAGAATGGAAATTGGTAACTAGGATTTTGGTTATTTTTTTAGTTTGGTAGCATTATGCATCTTTCATTGCTCAGCTGTAAGCAGTGAGTTAATCAGACCTTATGTCTGTCTTTGACCACTGGGTCCTCATTCTATTTACATATATCTTTTACCTCCTCTCGACCCTGCCAATAAAGAATTAACTTTGTCTTACCATACTTGTTTCATGCTTCCCCATTGGTGCAGTTTTCTCCTGGAAAGTGATGGTTCCTCTAGAAAAGTGGGGGAAGAAAGTAAGTGGAAAAAATTCTTGGTAAAAGTGCGTCTTGCCAAATAAGTTAAGTTTTTAAAGAGGCAATGCAATAGCTGATTATTTTACCTTTTATACCTACCTTCAAATTACAGATTTACAAAGTTAAAAGTACTTTCACTTAAAAAACTATTTTATTTTGAAAGTAAAAATTTTCCCCTCCTGAAATCAACAGTCATAGTGATCATTAAAAATTAATTTAGTATACATTGTGAAGCAAAAGAATTTGTGAATTAAACACAATCATAATCCTACCCTTTGTAAATTTAGCAATTTATACCTAATCTCTTTTTTTTGTATTTACGTTACTTGTTTGTTGATGCATGCTGAGAATCAAGAGGAAGTGAGAAAAATTTTAAAAGCTAAGAGTTTTTGAGCCCTACATAGGCACTCCCACAACTGCTCCTTGAGTCATTAGATGCTATTATTCAGAATTAGTTCTTGTAGTGGATCTCCTTCCACTGTGGGCCTAGGCTGGTCGTGAGTAAATGTAGTGACTGACTCAGATGTCTTGCACCGAAGATTACTTTACCCTACCAAAGAAGGAAATAGTGATTAGAACATGTGATCCTATAATACTTGCTGTTAAATACAGACCATTGAGATTTAAGGGTTGATTTTTATATCATTTTTGAAAAAATAAGGTTGTATGTGAGGATTTTTTATATTATTATTAGAATGTCTACTATGAAAATGAAACATGATTTAAGATTGAATCAGTTAATTAAAATGATTCCATTGTAGGTGTTTTATTTTTATTACTGAGATATAGTTGACATATAATGGTATATTAGTCTCAGGTGTACAACATGATGGAGCTTCTTAAGGAGTCTTAGAGTGTTTTATGTTAGCAGCAAATACAATAAAAGACTTATCTCTTGGAGTTTGAGATAAATAGTTAATTAGGCATTTATGATATTTTAGCCCCTCCCCTCTAAAAGGAGAAAAGCCCAAAATGTTAAAGCAATTGAGATTTCCCTTCTGATCCAAGTGATCTTGTAGTTGCTACCTCTGATTGTGTGCACATAGGGTGGCATAGAATTTTAGAGCTGGGAAGCTATTCTTTTTTATTTTGGTGGTAGGGAGGTATTCTCAAAGATGGGGAACTGAAGTCTGGGAGAGTAACTTCTCTGAAATTTCAGGGGTAGACAACTTTCTCCCACCACTTAAATGTAGTTTGTAAAATTTTGTTCTGCTTAGTCTATGCTTTCCAGAAACATCTTTGTTTAAAACACTAATTTAAGGGTGGGGGAGGGGAATGCCACCAGGAATGGAACAGAGTGGGAAGGGAAAGGTGGGGAGGGGAAGTGTCAGTGGGAAAAGGGAGAGTAGGTTGGGCAGTGAACAAGAGGGGGTCCTTAGTCCCATACTGCAAATTTTCTGGAACATGGCATTGTAGGACCTCCCTTTTTCTACTACAGTTCCTCTTGATTATTTGTAGGAGGAGCTCTGGTTCTCAGTTCTAGTCAGTGTTCTTTAGATCTCACTTTGTATTACATTTCAGGAGCGTTTCAGTTCCTGGGAGGGTGTACAGAAAGGAGTTCTTTTAAGGTTGTCCCTCTGCTTTCTGGTGTGCGACAGTGCCCAGCCACCGTGGTTTTTTCATTTAAAAGTTGAACTCAGAAGAGTTTTACTGTAGAAGGGACCATAGCGGGAGGTGACATGTCAGCTGTCCCCAGAGCTGCACACTTAGATCTGGTCTTTTTAAAAAACAGTCACTCCTTAAAAAAAAGAGAGAGAGAGAGAACAGGGGACCTGTGTGGATCAGTTAGTTGAGCTTCTGACTTTGGCTCAGGTCATGATCTTAACAGCCCAATGTCATGATCTTGCAGTTCGTGAGTTTGAGCCCCACGTTAGGCTTTGTGCTGACAGCTCAGAGCCCGGAGCCTGCTTTGGATTCTGTGTTTTCCTCTCTCTTTGCCCCTCCCCTTCTCACGCTCTGTCTCTCTGTCTCTCTCTCTCTCTCAAAAATAAACATTAAGAAAAAAAGAACAACAAAAAAACCTCTCTCTCTCTCTCTCTCTCAAAAATAAACATTAAGAAAAAAAACAACAAAAAAAAACTGAGAGAAGAAATTGGTGGAGACTTTTCTCTTTCCCAAATTTGAGATTTTGCAGAGAAAATATTCAAATGAGGTGTGTGTTTTTTTGTTTGTTTTTGTTTTTGTTTTCCCTTCTATTTAATATCCAGATTGTACTTGGTATTTAGGCTTCATATGGCTTAATGAAAACTTTGTGGTACATAGTACGGTTGACCACAGGGTTATGGTTATTTTCCCCCTTTATAAATATATCTCAAAATTGACTTCTGGTCCTAGTTGTTCAGTCACTTGGTTTATATCATATTCGATATTAATATACTTCTTATGTTGCTTATGACAATTCTTTTAATTCCATAATAAATACTGCCCTTCAAAAGAAATATATATGGGTTTCTTAGAAGACCAAAATATTTGTTCCCATGGATATTTTTTATTTTAATAGATATGACATTAAAATGTAATATGTTTAAATGTTTATTCAAAACTTGCTCTGTTCCAGAAAGAATGTAAGGTGGTGCTTTCAGTTACTGTCTTAAACACCAAAATTATCTAAAATTCAGGCTATTAAAAACTTTGGTAACTAATTGAAATTCCCAGTTTAAAATTGCAGCTTCATTTCAACTTTGCTGTAGATGCTTTTTAGGGGAAAACCAGCACCTCTGAATTTTAATTTATTGATGCCACATCATCTTCCACTCAGGAGTCAATTACTCACTTCCTGAGAATTAGATTCTCTCCTTCAAGAGTGGTGGTCATTGATGCTTTATTAGGGAGGAAAAAAAACAATTAGTTTTGAGGGTACTGAGTAGAGCAAAGCCACTTTTTTGTCATTATGTTTCAAATCTTTTTTGGGCAATGGAGAATAAAATAACTCCTTTAGGTTAGTGAGGATTATGATTTTGATTTCTAGAGCTTATTTTCTGGACACTATTAACCCAAGCCAACATCAACAAGGCAAGGACCTGCATAACATAAGGTTAGTAGAATCTTTGGCAGCTCTTTTTGGTAAAAGGAAAGAGTTCATGGGTTTGATGTCAGCAAACCTGAGATCAGTTCGGTTTGTAGGACTGAGCCCTTGTTTCTTAATTTGTGAAATTAAATTATATTTATTTATTTTTTAAATGTTTATTTATTTTTGACAGAAAGACACACACAGAGTGCGAGTGGGGGAGGGTCAGAAAACGAGGGAGACACAGAATCTGAAGCAGGCTTCAGGCTCTGAGCTGTCGGCACAGAGTCTGACACGGGGCTTGAACCTACCAGTGGTGAGATCAGACCTGAGCCAAAGTTGGACACTTAACTGCCTGAGCCACACAGGCGCCTCATGTAAAACTAAATTATATTTAAATTTGAGGTTCAATAAAGAACTTGACTTGCAAGAAATCCTCAAAGTTAGTTTCCAAATTAATCTTTTTAATCTTTTGTTTTTTAATCTTTTTTAAAGTAGTCTTCATACCCAACGTGGGCTCAAACTTACAACCCTGAGATCAAGAGTTGCATGCTCTACTGACTGAGCCAGCCAGGGAGTCCCAAACTAGTAGCCATTAATGCTAGAGTAGACACACACAAAATGTGATCTTTGTTCCTGTGAATTTAGGTTTTTGAAATGCAATAAATCTCTGATTTTATTTCACTAAAAACATAGTGTGTTAGGGAAATGGTTATGAAGTATTTTTACATGGATATGATTTCTCTTCAGAGTGTGTGCATACTGCCTCGGTCAGAGATTGTGATTTTTTTTTTTCTGTATCCAGATGAAGTCCTATAACTTATATTAGACACTAACGGCTATCTAATTCTCTGAGGTTGGGAGTTGCCCGAGTCTCTCTAAACAGGTATTGATTTGGGCCTTGCTAATTTGGAATCATGCTAATGCTGATTTTAAAGGCAGGCTTTGCCGTAGAACAAGATGGAGGAGGAGCAGATATTTAAGCCACTGAGAACGAAAGCACTTAAAAAATGCCATTTGTCTGCTTGTACTAATTACAAATGGATTTCAAAATACTGTCATGACTCTCTCTGCCTTCTGTTGATAGATAGCCCCCATAATTCCGAATAACTTAGAAATAGAAAATATTTTCTTTAAATTTTTTTCAGTAATTTAGTTCACTTCTCATTCATTGCTGTGGCTGAGAATTTGCTATTCAGAGTCTTTGATTGCCAGGGTTAAAACGGAGAGCAGTCATTATCTGTTTAAATGGGGAAGGAAGAAATCCTAAAGCCGAGAGTCCTTATAATGTGAGTAGGTACTTTGGAAAAACTGTGGTCAGGCTGCTGACCTTAGGCCTGTGAGCGTTGTCAGCACTTACTCTGTATTAGTATACTGTACTAATTCTTGTTTGAATTAAAAGTTGCGGGGGGGGGGGGGGGGGGGGATGCTCCTTGTGCCCCCGTGTGGAAACATGGTGATACAACACCTTTAAGAACCCCAGTTTTGCAGGATTGGAAAGTGAAAAAAAGTTAAGGATTCAGGGCATTGCCCAGAGCTTCAGAGGTTAAATCCATGCTTTGATGGATGAACTCTCTAAGAGCCAGTTCCCTAGAGCAAAACTTTGATGAAATTTTAAAAACTTCATCAAACTATAGGTATAGTTTTAGTCTGTTTCAGCTTCTCATGCCATATCCTGGGAGGTTTTATGGTAGTTTAATGCTAGCCATTTTGAATCCTGATTGTAAGCAATAAATTGAGACCCGCTTTATTTTATTCTGCCTCTCCTTCCAGGTTAGGATGGTAAAGGAACGAAGAATGAGGAGGGTGAGGAGGATGGCAGGGAAGGCCAGAAAAACACTTTTTTCTTACATTACATTCAGTGGTTTATTTGTGGAATTAAAACTAAATTGCTAGATTAAAATTTTCAGTTTTTTTCCAACCAGTAATTCCAAGTTTTTCAGATTAATTAAGTATAGTGAAGCATCATCCAGTGTTTGTGTATTTCAAAACAAGATGTAAAAGAACTGTGATTTGTGGCGCCACATGCTAATGAGGCTTCCCTGATGCAGGGAGGGCTTTGCCAGGGTTGCGCTAGATGAGTGGAAAGGCTGATAATGAGGCATGTGACAACAGGGCTTTTTCCTGCTGCAGACATTAAGCATCTTTTGGCTTGAGTGATTTTACCAGTTTTAACAGTCTAGCAATAGAGAAACCAGAAAACAAAATAGAATTAACTGAAGATTTGCATGAACAATGCTGCATTTTGACAGAAATAAGCACTCTGGTGTGATGAGAGTATTTTTAAGGCTGTTTTAGGACTACATTAGCTATTGTATGTTAAGTGCTGTAACTTTTTCTCTGTCTTACTTTGTATCATGGTATCTCAGTTTTTGCAAAGAAAATAATTGTGGTGTTTCTCTTCAAAAGGACACTGAAGCCATGAAGAGAGCATTGGCCTCCATAGACTCCAAACTGAACCAGGCCAAGGGTTGGCTCCGTGATCCCAGTGCCTCTCCAGGTAACCCACTGGTTCTACTTTCCTGACAGATACAGTAAAAAGCGAAAAGTCAAGCAAACAAACAAATAAAGAAAGAGGGTCTTTCCATAATCTCATAATTCTGAGATAACTACTGCAACATTTAGGGGCATACTCCATTCTCTGATAGTTTTGACTAATTGAAGCATTACTGGTCCTTAAAAAGATGAACGGCATAGACTAATCACCTCTCATCATGGAGGAATAAACCAAGCTGAAGTGGGCATTCTCTGCCAGAATATTGGCTCACTTCTTCCCTGAATCTGAAAGGTAATTATTCTGAATAAAAACTCTTGTCTTGGGGCACCTGGGTAGCTCAGTTTGTTAAGTGCCCAGATCTTGGTCTCAGCTCAGGTCATGATCTCATGGCTCATGAGATTGAGCCCCAGATTGGGCTCTGTGCTGACAGTGCAGAGTGTGCTTGGGATTCTCTCTCTCCTTCTCTCTCTGCGCCTCCCCCATTTGCTTTGTCTCTCTCAAAATAAATAAACTTAAAAAAATTATTTAAAAAAAAAAAACCTGTTATCTTTAGGGAGTCTGGGTGGCTCAGTCAGTTAAGCACCCGACTACAGCTCGGGTCAGGATCTCATGGTCCGTGAGTTCAAACCCTATGTCGGGCTCTGTGCTGACAGCTCAGAGCCTGGAGCCTGCTTCGATTTGGTGTCTCCCTCTCTCTCTGCCCCTCCCCCACTCATGCTTGCTCTCTGCCTCTCAAAAATGAATAAATATTAAAAAAAAAACCAAACTCTTCTCTTTCTAGTTCCCATTGGGCAGATTTCCATTTATGTCAAAAAAGTATTTAATTTAGTAGATTAAATGATGCCAATAAGAATTGGAAAGAAAATTTGACTTAGGTAAGGACCCAAATGGGTTACTGAGCTGGGTTTTATGGATTTTCTAATCTAATATTCAGTTTTAGATTAATATTTGAATGAATGTGAAAAGCCTAATGGAGGTTAGAGGTGCTAAGTAGTATTAAATTAGTAGAGCTTATTTTCATCATCTGTATTCTTACCACAAGCTGCTTATCATCTCCAGATGGATATGGTTCCAAGTATTTTTTTTTTTTAGAAGTATCTGTGGTTAAAACCTCACCCTCTGCTTATGAGGGCACTGCTTGGCTGTTAGCTATCAGATGTATTGCCTTCTATTCACTTGTCTTCTAAAATCACCCATTCCTTCATGAATGAAATGACTTGTAAAGTATCCTTTCTAAATAATTAATATGTCAACAGTGAGGATATTGAGTATCTCTTTATTTTAGGGGATGCTGGTGAGCAAGCCATCAGACAGATCTTAGACGAAGCTGGAAAAGTTGGTGAACTCTGTGCAGGCAAAGAACGCAGAGAGATCCTGGGAACCTGTAAAATGCTGGGGCAGATGACTGATCAAGTGGCTGAACTCCGAGCCCGGTAAAATTGCTCTACTCTTACCCACGTTAGGTAACAGATCGTATCTCACTTCTGACAAAGTGATTCAGAGACCAAGTCTCTGCTAATTTCCCTGTGTTATTTTTGACTAATGGACAACACAGATTTTATACTCTATTAATTCTTTCAAGATTGAAGTGAACTTCTCCTTTGATAAACTTTCAAAGTAGCAGATTCTTTGTAGCAAGGTTGAAATAGAAATAGAAATATGGTATCTTGGTTTCTAGCCATAGGTTTAGAAAGAATAAGGGGCAGTGGTGAAGTCTGGCATGGGTAGCCATATCTTTTATGAAGGATGGGTAAAAAGAAACAAAGAGTGAAAACACTAGAATTAGTTCATGTTATTCTAAAATCCAGTTAAATAGGTTATCCTGTAAGTTGGTTATTTCTAGGCTTTTGAGTCTCTATTTCGTCATTATTCATTTGGTTTCATAATTCTTTTACTTCCTTTAAGACTTGACTGTTAGAACTTTTCCCCCTGTAAACTAAATCTATATAGTTTACTGTTAAGAAAACTCAGTATAATATAGGCTTCTTTGAAACTCAGCCATAGAGTTAATGCAGCTCTAAAAGATTATCCTCATTTTTATGGACTTTTATAATATCAGCATTGAGGAAAAATTGAAATATGAAATACTAGTGTAGATGAAGTTTAATTTGGCTTCAAGAAAGTCATGAAACATCTTGAGATAATTGGAACATATAGGGCCTCCATACAAACAGGCCTCAGAAATAACCCCTTGACATGTTGTACACCATTACACTTGTTTCAAAATGTATTAACAGAATAAACTTAAGAATACAGTTTTTTGGGGGTGCCTGTGTGGCTCAGTCGGTTAAGCAGCCGATTTCGGCTCAGGTCATGATCTCACTGTAAATTCAAGCCCCACGTCGGGCTCTGTGCTGACAGCTCAGAGCCTAGAGCCTGTCTTGGATTCTGTGTCTCCCTCTCTCTCTGCCACTCCCTCACTCATGCTCTGTCTCTGTCTGTCTCTCAAAAATAAACATTAAAAAAAATTAAAAAAAAAAGAATACAGTTTTTTTAAAGTGTATTTATTTTTTGTAATCTCTGCACGCAACATGAGACTTGAACCTATGACCCTGAGTTGAAGAGTCACACCCTTTTCCGACTGAGCTAGCCAGGTGCCCCAAGAATACAACTCTTAAAGGAGTGGTTCTTAACCTTTTTTGGATCAAAATAATTTTTATAATCTCATGAGAGCCATTAATCTTTATGTAAAAAGTTGCACATAAACTTGCCCCTGTAATATTATGTATAATTTCCCGAGGATCGTGGATTCACTGCAGTCCTGGGAACTCCAGAGGTTTCAGGTTTAGGATCTCTACCTTGTAGGGGAGAAGGAACTGCATAAATAAATGTGATCTCATTGAACCCAGTGAGCCTTTTTCTCCTGCTGTGAAGCAGTCTCCCCTGTCATGAGCATGACAGGAACTTTACAGAAAGGACAAAAAGAAGTTCTGTTCCCATTCGGAGAAATGCCAATGCAGTTTGACAAGATTCTTGGCTCTTCTAATTTCTCACTGCTGGCTCTTTTGTTTGCAGCCTTTTCACAGTGTGGTAGACAGTTTTCACTTGGAATTCTCAAATACACAGTTGTATGTGTTCAGAGAAAGATGAATTTGAGCAAGAGAACAAGGTGGCTGCTGTATGGGATCGGCCATAAATCTGTAAAGAGAAAAGGCTAGAACAGGGAAGGGAGCTATGGGCCTTCTTCACACTGGAGCCTGCAATATCCTTTCCTGATGAAAGATTAGAAAGCTATCCCCCTGTTAGCTTTTCTTAAATATGCCTAGCTATTTAACATTTTAGTGGCTGAAACTCAGTAACAATTTCCTCATTGATAACTCTTCTTTTCACCTAGGGTTTCTAGATTGTAAGGATATATTTTTCCTCTCATGGGGCTCAGTAAACTTTTTATTTGAATGAAAAATTATGTAGCACATCAATATTTTTACATTTTCACAATTGGACTTTTATACTAACATGGTTTCTCATCATGAATTACTAGATATGAAGGAAAAAAGCAAATTAAATCCCCAAAGTCTTCCACTCCTCTGCACATAAAAGGGAAAGCTCAAGTACAAATAAAAGGTATATATATCTTTTATATACCTGGCAATAAATAGTATTTGAGTTCATTACTTCACATATTGGTTTAGATGAAAAATAAGGATGAATTTATTTTTTTAAGTTTATTTTATTTATTTTGAGAGAGAGAGTGTGTGTGAGTGGGGTGGGGCAGAGGGAGAGAGAGAGAGAGAGAGAGAGAGAGAGAGAAAGAGAGAGAGAATCCCAAGCGGGCTTTGCACTATCAGCGGGGCTTGATCTCATGAATCATAAGAACATGACCTGAGTTGAAATCAAGAGTTGGGCACTTAACTGACTGAACCACCCAGGTGCCCCAATAAGGATGAATTTGAAAAGATAGATAAATGAATGACAGATCCATGCTACTATAAAGGGAAGCAAAGATGTTTTGGAGTTCATCCTAAAATCAGAAGCTCAGGTTAAGAGGATAAGCCATGCCATTATACCAACTGATAAAGTTGCCACCCCATCATTGAGTTTACCAGACCGAGTGGATTAAAAATATCTGAGAGCGACTGGGTGGGTCAGTCGGTTAAGTGGCCAACTCTTGATTTCGGCTCAGGTCATGATCTCACGGTTTGTGGGTTCGAGCCCTGTGTCAGGCTCTGTGCTGACAGACAGAGCCTGCTTTGGATTCTGTGTCTCCCTCTCTCTCTCTCTGCCCCTCCCCTGCTTGTGCTCTCTCTCTCTCTCTCAAAACTAAATAAACATTAAAAAATTTAAAAAATATATGAGCTTATAAAAATGTGGCAAATCGTATTTTGTTATGACTTGGAAAGTCTCTTACAAAGAGAAAACAAGTTTCTAATAATGCTCATATTTTTTGAAGTGTATCACTTTTGGGAGAGGAAAATAGTAAAATTAGTTCTTTAAGAATGTGATGGAAAACAACAGTTTCTTGTCACCTCAGTGACAACTGTTTTTGATATTTATAGATTGCATAGGAGTAGAAGGTAGACTTGAAGATTATTATTAGGTTCATTTTAATAATCATGACAATTTAATAACAGTAGTAATTATATGTTCGTATTATTTTATTGACATAGTGTTTTCAAGTTTTGGTTTTTTGTTTTTTTTTTTTTTTTTTTTTTTTTGCTTGAAGCCACTCTGTTAGGTAAGCAGGGCAAGTATTGTTACCTGCACACCCCTCATTTTATAAGTTACAAAGCTGAAGCCCATTGTAAACAAGGTTCACAGGTCCCAGGAGCCAGGTTTTGAACACAGATCTACTTGGTCCTAGTGTCATGTGCTTTCAGTAATACTGTGCTTGCTGCTTCCTGAAACATTTTCAATGTATACTTGCCCATAAATAAGACAATCTAATGGGATTTTTTTTTCTAAAGCACACATTACTATGGTAACAAAACCCTCATAGCAAGAAGATCACAAGCACATTTTCCCCCTGAAGTTCAGACTTGATTATGTAATCACCATCAAAAGGAGAATCATTATTATTGAAATTTGCAGGCTGGTCTGTAAAGTGGTTATGCTGTTCCAGGAAGCTAATGCATATTTTTAAAAGCCAAAGGAGAAAGTGGATGGTTTGGGTGTTTTGCTTTATCTCTTCTGTTTTCTTGTGCTATCCCAGATGTAGTAGGGGAAAGGAAAAAGACAAGCATGTTAACAAAAATGACATATTTGTGCTTCTCATGATATTTTGCTAGTAAGTATTTGAGAGAGTACAATGACAACATCTGTTTTGAGCAGAGGACAAGGAGCCTCGCCAGTGGCCATGCAGAAGGCCCAGCAGGTATCTCAGGGTCTGGATGTGCTAACAGCCAAAGTGGAAAATGCAGCTCGCAAGCTGGAAGCTATGACCAACTCAAAGCAGAGCATTGCCAAGAAGATCGATGCTGCTCAGGTAGTAATGATGGTTTTAAGGAGGGATGGGAAATAAAAGAGAAATGTTCCATAATTATCCTGCATCTCTCTCTCTCCCTCCCCCACCCCCCCCCCCATATATATAGATGGGTAGATAATGGGTGTTTCTAAGTGATGACTGATTCCCAGCAATTACCAATGTTAACACTTCCTCTACTACCACAGGTTTAGACTCATGTTAACTCTATTTTGAAATAGAGATCTTAATTTTGAATACTTTGATTAAAGGAAGTACTCTGGGGGGACCTGGGGGGCTCAGTCGGTTGAGTGTCTGACTCTTGATTTTGGCTCAGGTGATGATCCCAGGGGTGTGGGATTGAGCCCTGCATTGGGCTCTGTGCTGAGTGTGGAGCCCGCCTGGATTTCTTTCTCTCTCTCTCTCTCTCTCTCTCTCTCTCTCTCTCTCCCTCCCTCCCTCCCTCCCTCTGCCCCTGTACCCTGCTTGTGCATGTGTGCTCTCTCTCTCTCTAAAATGAAAAAATTAAAAAAAAAAAAAAAAGAGAAAGTACTCTGAGCACTAAGAAAATTCTAGTTCCTGGTATAGATCACAGTATATAAAAGCTTTTCTTCATCTTAGAATTCATAACTGTATTTGGTCATAGCAATGTTAAAGGGTTAAAGTTTTCTGATGCCACTCTCCTGTAAAATGATTTTCAAGCAGTTCACAGAGAAACAAATGTTTGAGAAATTGAAGAATTAGTAAGGTGTGATTAAAGCAAAGATATGCTTGTGAAGATTCTCTTTTTTAAAATTTATTTTTATTAAAAATTTTAACGTTTATTTTTGAGAGACAGAAACAGAGTGAGAGAGAGGGAGGGGCAGAGAGAGAGAGAGGGAGACACAGAATCTGAAGCAGGTTCCAGGCCCTGAGCTTTCAGCACAGGGCCCGATGTGGGGCTCAAACCCATGAACCATGAGATCATGACCTGAGCCAAAGTTGGACGCTTAACTGACTGAGCCACCCAGTCGCCCCTGAAGATACTTATTCTGATGGGGAAGGAAAAAAATCACTTTTAAGAAGATGGAGGATTGATTTGATTTTGCCTGAGCTAAGAACCTGTTTAAAACAGTAAGAATCAACATTGTAAAAGCGATCACTGGTGTGCCTTGTGATTACTTTTGAAATATTTCTGATGGCCTTGTCAGTTGAATGAAATGTGGTTTATGAGGAGATCACAGTATGCTTTTTTTCCATTTTTATGTGTTTAGAATTGGCTTGCAGATCCAAATGGTGGACCAGAAGGAGAAGAACAGATTCGAGGGGCTTTGGCTGAAGCTCGGAAAATAGCAGAATTATGTGATGATCCTAAAGAGAGAGATGACATTCTACGTTCTCTTGGAGAAATATCTGCTCTGACTTCTAAATTAGCAGATCTACGAAGACAGTATGTATTTAACTTCTGACATTGCCTTTTAATCTCTCTCTTTTTTCCCCCAAGTGCATATATAGTTGAATGCTATAGGTTAAATGCACATGTGATGCTCTTTCACTGTATTCTTGTTGATTCTGTGTGACATGGCTAGGTCAGGTATTACTTCTGTTTTATTATTGACATAACTGAGGTTTAATGATTTATTGATGATCACATGGTTTTAAATTAATGTATTTAGGATGCTAAGAACTCCTTTTTTGAGATCCACTTTTTATTTCTAAGCTAGGACTTTTCCTGCTATATCATGTTTGTGGCATAACTGTTTCCCAGGCACAAGAGGGAAATATTTGTGGCTATCTAAGAAAAGATACTGTGGACTGTGGACAGGGGGGAGGGGGAGGAGGCATAAGAAGATGCTTTCTTTTCTCCCCAGCAATGTTATTTCTTATGTAACAGTTATAAAACATCCTTAAATACAATGTCCTCACCACAGCTACTGCTTTTAAAGGCTTTCATGGCTTCTACTTTGATTATATAAAGAGGTGTTGCTTTGTTCCTTTGATCAGTATTTTTCTCTCTTAAATAAACTGCTAAAAGAACATTAAAAAAGAGGACAAAAGTCGCTTCTTCTCCACCTCAGGCCTCCAGCCACTTCTTCAGGGATAACCATAGTCAAGTATCTTGTGAGATTTGGCTTTTCATTTAACTTGTATGTTTCATTTCCTGTTCTTCCCTGGGAGAGTACCTAACCTTGTCTCAGTGACTTGTACTTTAGAATTCTTTCAAGTCTTGTATTGACCAAGAGGACAATACTGGCTAAGAAAGCACACTCCTGCCTACCATGAATAGGAGATGGGTGGGAGCAGGGTAAACATACTTTAGGCAGGAGGTTGTGATAGAGACCAACTTAGCAGCTCAAGTTTGATTACATATCAAGGTTGATCATTTGGGAATCACTGTTTTATACCCCAAATCTTGAGTTGTGTAGGTAGAGAAAATAATTTGATCATTGTAAAATATAATGTCTTTACAGTTAGGTCTATGTTTGTTAATATTAACCCATTAATATAATCTGTTTACATTATCACTAGTTTAAAATACTCAAAGGAGAAACTGTTTTAAGGACCAGAACACGATTCCATATACATATCAGGCACTCATTAATGTTTCTTAATGATGAAGAGAGAATTGATGCTAATGGTGAGAACAGCAAACCTTCCTGTGTGGTCATATGCCATCATTACTTATTAGTATAACATATACATATCCATAGCTTCCTGACAGTGGGAGTAGCCACGATCAGAACCAAAGTAAATACCTTCTTTGTCCAGCTTTATAATGGAGAAGGTACTGAAATTTAAAATCACAAAGGAGTTCTTGAGAGAATATCTAAATTAGTTGTTCTGGCTGGTAGGCTAACATTTTCATTTTTACAGGTGAGGCAGATAAGATTAACCTGAAGTTTTCTCTAGGTGGACTTGAGAAATAAAATGTGTCATATTTTTTATATGTTCATAATGGTTAGAATCTGAAGTCTTTGGAGTAGGGTTTTGGGGGCAGTAATCTCCCTTTGTGATACATAATTGTGATTCTCTTTTTATTTCTGTATTTGGTTAAAGAAACTCAAGAAAAAGTGGAGGCCAGAAATGTGTAGTGGCATCTAATGTCTAATGGAACTTAATAGTTTGAAGTATGGCCAGGTCTGGTGGCAACTGGAAACTACTCCCTCTGTTTGTTAGTAGCTGTATGGCATGCTGTCTGCTTCAGTCTGTGTGTTGATTTTGTTTATTTGGGTTCTTTGTCTAGCTTTGCCCTACCATGTCCCAGGCTTTCTAGTTCCAGACCCACCGCTAGTTGACTATGCAGTGTTTTTGAAGCATGGGCCAAGGACAACATACCTCAGAACCACCTGGGAATCTTGTGAAAAATGTACAGCCTGGACCCCCACTGCGTTTACAGTGGGGTGTACTTAATCATAATCTTTTCTGGTGGTGCATTTAAAACTAAGATCCCAGATGACTTTTATGCACACTGGAATTAGGTTCCTTGCTTGACTGTGTTCATGTTGTCTTTGAGTTAGATAACCAGTTCAATCGGTTATGGCAAGAATTGGAGAATTATTTTGATACCAATGTAAGTAGCTAAGAGTGAGGACTCTGAAGTCATAGTGCCTGGGTTTGAATCCCTAGTCCACCAAAGTAAGTGATAGGATCTTGGGTAAGTTATCCAACCTTTTGGTCCCTCAATTTTGCTTTTTGAATAATGGGGATAATACTGGTATCTACCTCTTAGGTTTGTCATGAGGATTAAATAACATAAGAGTGTTATTTACTATCAGAGTTGGGACTCAAAAAATTGTACTACTTACTACTAGTTCTATAACTAGTACTGTAGCTGCTTCAACTACTGCTATACAACCTACATGGCTACTTGGGCCTGCCTAATCCCTGAGGGAACTAGTGTTTTCCTTGATGGTCAACTGAGGGGTCAGCCAATGTAGTGATTTTTTTTTAATGTTTATTTTTGAGAGAGAGAGCGAGCGTGCGCGCGTGCGTGCGTGAGCACGAGTGGGGGAGGGGCAGAGGGAGAGAGAGACACACAGAATTCAAAGCAGGCTCCAGGCTCTGAGCTGTCAGCACAGAGCCTGACACGGCGCTTGAACTCACAGACCATGAGATCATGACCCGAGCCGAAGTCGGATCCTCAACCTACTGAGCCATCCAGGTGCCCCCCCCAACTTAGTGATGTTTGATTGAGCTCAGCTAAGCAAATGGTTGAGCTTGATTGAGGTAGATTGACTCAAACTCATATTTAATGTTTTAACTGGGATACTGCAATCTGAATTTAAATGATCAATTTCTTACTTTAGTGCCAAATAAATAAACCACTCTCCTTCCAAACTAAGCTAATAATAATCATTAGCAATTTGGCATCTCATTAGCATTTGTGTAGCAATTAAAATCCTCTCACTGTAAATAGTGTCTATGACAGGATGGCTTTTTTTTTTTTTCCTTTTCAGGGGGAAAGGAGATTCCCCAGAGGCTCGAGCATTGGCCAAACAGGTGGCCACGGCCCTGCAGAACTTGCAGACCAAAACCAATAGGGCTGTGGCCAACAGCAGACCCGCCAAGGCAGCTGTCCACCTGGAGGGCAAGATTGAACAAGCACAGCGGTGGATTGATAATCCCACAGTGGATGACCGGGGCGTTGGTAAGGCCATGAGTGCACTTAACCCTCCATAAACTGGTCTTAGTGAAAATAAGCAAGTTGTTGATAGAGATCCTGTTCATCTGAAATTAGGTGCAGAAGGGGTTCTTCAGCTACTGGTGAGTAAATCATCCTACAGTGTGACTCCATTTCCAAATATAGCCCATAAATGATACCTGTGGCTTATTCAAAAGAATTTGTGAGTAACTGATTTTGCTGTGGGCAAATAGAAAGGTCCTCAGGTTGGAATCGAAACTTTGAACTAATTATTTCCAGTCTATATGTACTTCCATTCTGTTGTATTTCTATTACACTCATTGGAAAATACCCAGTTAAATGTAGTTTTTGAAAATAAGTAAGAAGCACTTAGCTACCAAGGGTGTTTTCATTTTTGAGGGCTCCTGCATTACACAGTCACCAGTAGAACTGATAACCTAAAATTTTGATTTTGGGGAGTTTTTAGGGATGAATCTGTAAGAAGTTAGGTCATATTATGATAGCAAATCTGCTGAAGCTGAAAGATCTGTTTACTTCATTTACTATTTTTGTTGAATAAAAAGATTAATTTTTAAATTGGTGATTCCCAGTTTTGGGGAATCAGACAGATGTATAATTTACTGGGGGAGGAATAAACTGGTATAAAGGTTCTGAATGGCAATTTAGTATTACATATTAAAAGCTTTAAAAAAGTTCATACTCATTGACTTAGCAATTTGACTTAGAGGAATTTATTATAAGAAATAATTAGACATGTTTCTATACAGAGTTACATATGAGAATGTATATAAACAGTATAAATATTTAATAATAAGTAAATGATCAATAATTATGGTTAATATGATAAAATATTACATAGATGTGTAGATCATGATTTTTTAAGAATACTCAATGATGCGGAAAAATGCTCCCATTAAATAAAAAGAGGCAAGGAATAAAAGTTAATGTAAAGTACGATTTCAGTTTTGTAAAAGAGAAATGTGTATTTGTATAGGGACATGCAGTGCATTAAAAAACCACTGAAAGATTTGCAATAACATGGATGGATCTAGAGCGTATAATGCTAAGCAAAATATGTCAGTCAGAGAAAGAGAAATTCATATTTAGAATTTAAGAAATAAAACAAATGGACAAAGAAAATAAGACAAAACAAAAAAATAGAGAACTTAGAGAACAAATTTTGGTTGCCAGAGGGGAGAGGGGTGGGAGATGGCTGAAACAGGTGAAGGGGATTAAGAGTACACTTATGGTGATGAGCACTGAGTAATGTATAGAACTATGGAATCACTACATTGTACACCTGAAGCTAATATAACACTGTAAACTATACTGGAAGTAAAATAAAATAAATAAATAAATAAATATCAGTAGAATAATTTTTAAAAAGACTGGTAGGAAATGTTCAGCTGTATCAGTCTCTGAGGATTATGGGTGGATTATCTATTCTTATTTATACTTTCCTGTATTTCCTAATTTTTTTTCTATTGTTAGGGGAAAAAAAAACCCACTAAATGTTTTTTTTTTAATTTATTTTTTTATTTTATCTTTTTTTTTTTTTTAATATATGAAATTTATTGTCAAATTGGTTTCCATACAACACCCAGTGCTCATCCCAAAAGGTGCCCTCCTCAATACCCATCACCCACCCTCTCCTCCCTCCCACCCCCCATCAACCCTCAGTTTGTTCTCAGTTTTTAACAGTCTCTTATGCTTTGGCTCTCTCCCACTCTAACCTCTTTTTTTTTTTTTTTCCCTTCCCCTTCCCCATGGGTTCCTGTTAAGTTTCTCAGGATTCACATAAGAGTGAAACCATATGGTATCTGTCTTTCTCTGTATGGCTTATTTCACTTAGCATCACACTCTCCAGTTCCATCCACGTTGCTACAAAAGGCCATATTTCATTTTTTCTCATTGCCACGTAGTATTCCATTGTGTATATAAACCACAATTTCTTTATCCATTCATCAGTTGATGGACATTTAGGCTCTTTCCATAATTTGGCTATTGTTGAGAGTGCTGCTATAAACATTGGGGTACAAGTGCCTTTATGCATCAGTACTCCTATATCCCTTGGATAAATTCCTAGTGGTGCTATTGCTGGGTCATAGGGTAGGTCTATTTTTAATTTTCTGAGGAACCTCCACACTGCTTTCCAGAGTGGCTGCACCAATTTGCATTCCCACCAACAGTGCAAGAGGGTTCCCGTTTCTCCACATCCTCTCCAGCATCTATAGTCTCCTGATTTGTTCATTTTGGCCACTCTGACTGGCGTGAGGTGATACCTGAGTGTGGTTTTGATCTGTATTTCCCTGATAAGGAGCGAAGCTGAACATCTTTTCATGTGCCTGTTGGCCATCCGGATGTCTTCTTTAGAGAAGTGTCTATTCATGTTTTCTGCCCATTTCTTCACTGGGTTATTTGTTTTTCGGGTGTGGAGTTTGGTGAGCTCTTTATAGATTTTGGATACTAGCCCTTTGTCCGTATGTCATTTGCAAATATCTTTTCCCATTCCTTTGGTTGCCTTTTAGTTTTGTTGGTTGTTTCCTTTGCTGTGCAGAAGCTTTTTATCTTCATAAGGTCTCAGTAATTCACTTTTGCTTTTAATTCCCTTGCCTTTGGGGATGTGTCGAGTAAGAGATTGCTCCGGCTGAGGTCAGAGAGGTCTTTTCCTGCTTTCTCCTCTAAGGTTTTGATGGTTTCCTGCCTCACATTCAGGTCCTTTATCCATTTTGAGTTTATTTTTGTGAATGGTGTGAGAAAGTGGTCTAGTTTCAACCTTCTGCATGTTGCTGTCCAGTTCTCCCAGCACCATTTGTTAAAGAGACTCTTTTTTCCATTGGATGTTCTTTCCTGCTTTGTCAAAGATGAGTTGGCCATACGTTTGTGGGTCTAGTTCTGGGGTTTCTATTCTATTCCATTGGTCTATGTGTCTGTTTTTGTGCCATAAATGTTTTTATTAAAAAAAAAAAAAAACAACAGGGATACCTGGGTGGCTCAGTCACTTAAGTGTCAGACTTGGTTTCAGCTTGGGTGGTGATCCCAGGGTCAATGGGATCGAGCCCTGAGTTGGGGCTGACTTGCACGGAGCCTGCTTGGGATTCTCTTTCTCTCTCTCTCTCTCTCTCTCTCTCTCTTTCCCTGTCTCTCTGCTCCTCCCCTATGCATGCACACACGTGTCTCTCTCTCTCTTTCAAAAATAAGTAAACTTTAAAATAAAACAAACAACAACAACAACACAATAGTTTACCACAATGGTACTGCAGTTGCCTTCTCTGGGTCTCTGTAAGTTACAGTGCTTTCCTCTTGATCCAGGTCAGGCTGCCATCCGGGGTCTTGTGGCCGAAGGGCATCGTCTGGCTAATGTCATGATGGGGCCGTATCGCCAAGATCTTCTTGCAAAGTGTGACCGTGTGGACCAGCTGACAGCCCAGCTGGCTGACCTTGCTGCCAGAGGGGAAGGAGAGAGTCCTCAGGCGAGAGCACTTGCATCTCAGCTCCAAGACTCCTTAAAGGTAGAACTTTGGAGCACACATTATTACATTTCTATGCTTACTATTATTGAAAAATGGGAGGGGAGAGATTTTTAAAATATACAATTTCTTGAATCTAGGGAAAGTGAAGAGTGTGATCAAGGAGCATATAATGAAGTCTAGAACTTACTAGGAAAAAGCTCACCTGTGTTTGACTGCAGCTGAAGTTGTTTTCCAAGTCTCAGTCAAGCAAGACCTCTTTTGTGATATTTGTTCTACCATATGTCCTCTGTGTTTATTTGGTCAATATTTTTCTTAAAATGGACTCCCTTTTTAAATTTAGGTGGATTTATTTAAAAGACAACTTTATAATAATCATGAAAACATGAGCTTGATGTGCTAGTTACATTTTTCCTAATATTCTTTAGAAGAAAACACATAATTATCAAAATGAAAACACTGTTCTGTCTAACACCTAACATCATTTCAGGTATCGTGAGTGTCACCCACTTTGAGAAGCAGTGGGAGTGACTGAGACTTCTTTCTATAAATCCAGAAAACTTAGATTGGACTAAGTGTGATAACTATGAAAAGGAACCTTTTCCGTGACTTATAAGAATTGTCTTTAGATTATGTTAAGAAATGGGTACATATATTGGTTATCAAGTTTTTCTAGAAACTTAACTGAAAAAACATGTGTCAGAAAAATTTCCCGTTCTTAATTTCTTTACTCTTAATGTAAGAAAATGCTTAGAGATATGACACTGCATCTGCCAAACAATCCTTACAGCTTCTGTGGCCATGATTAGGCTCCTCCAACATTGGGAGTGGCGAGGAACTCTGTTTACATTTCAGGGTCTTCTGTTCTACCCCATGAACCTCAGTACCATTTCTTAGAAGCCACCAAGAAAGGAAGTAAGATTTCTTGTTTGGGTGGAGAATGTGGGTGCTGTCTTACCTCTCCTACTAGACATGAATCTCTTAGAGGGTAGGATTCATATCTTACACCTGTTCCATGCTGGTTCAGTGCTTTGTACATAGTTATAGTAAATACTTACTGAATGAAAGATTAAATGAATGAATGAATGAATGTGTCACTAAAGTAAGGATATTGGCAGATGTACCTTTTGGACATTTTTGGTAATTTTTATTTGTGAACAATGTTTTTAAGGATCTGAAAGCCCGGATGCAGGAGGCGATGACTCAGGAGGTATCAGATGTTTTCAGCGACACCACAACTCCCATCAAGCTGTTGGCGGTGGCGGCCACTGCACCTCCTGATGCTCCCAGTAGGGAAGAAGTGGGTATCTGGAGTCTTCCTTTTCACACACACACCCACACACCCACACGCGCACGCATGCATATTTATATATATTTGGATATTTGTAAAGGTAAAATTTGATTTCAGTGTGCATCAGAGGCAGTGGTTGGGAAATTGTGGGTGAAGGGTGGAAGGGCAGAAGAGGAAAGGCCTTGCTACCTCTTCTTTTAGTTATCAGGTGTGTCAGTAATGTCTTTAGGACATTTCTTGAGTTGTAAGCTGTAGAAGACCTGACTATCAGAGAAGAAAACAAATGGGTTTTGTTTTTATGGTGTAACAAGAAACACGGACATAGGTAGCCCTGGCATTGGTTCAGCAGCTTGACACTGTGACAGCTGGCATTTCTGTGATTTTTTTTTTTGGTCTTTTCCTAATGGTGTGAGATGGCTGTTGTAATCCTATGCATCATGTTCAAGGCAGGAAGAAATGAAGGAAAGGGCACTCCAGTCACAACTGTCCCTTTTATTAGGGCATTTTATTCTCAACGCAAAAGTCACAGTAGTCCTTTTAAATGATTTGGTGTCGTTCTTCTACTCACCCCCTTCCGATGACTCCCTCCTGTCCCAGAGGGAAGCCAGGATCCTTACAATAACAGTAAGACCAGTGATGTGCTGGTAGACTGGCACTCTAGGAACGAAAGCCTAAAAACCAAAAAGCCCTGATTTGTAATGTTTGTTTGTTTCCATGATGTAAATATTCCCATTGTGGATGTTTCGGTGTGGAGTCACTGAAAGCGGTTGGGAAGAAATGGGTGCATTTGACTCTTATGAGCTGGTGTGAGTGGTTACGGTGACTTCACACCACTGCATCTGGTTCCCCTCTACCTCTCTGACATCATGTTGTACCACTCTTACCCTGCAGGCTGCTCTGTCTACACTGACTTCCTTGTGTTGTGTTCCCAGCATGCCATGTTTATATTTTCCATGTTTGAACGTTGGGGCCGTTGCACTTGTTCTCTCTGTTCCTCCCATAGATAATTACATGTATTATTTACTCTCTTCCTTGAGCTTCTACTGAAATACCACTTTTGGGTCACTGCCCAAGATAGCATCCCTACCCCGCCCCCAGCGATTTCCTAATCTCCATATCCTATTTTTCTCCTCAGCATTTATCAACATTTGACATGTTTGCCTCATTTTTTGTTTGTCTGTCTCCCTCACATTAGCATGAAAGGCCATGTAGGCAAGGAATTTGTTTTGTCATACTTTATTCCCAGTTCTTAAAACAATGCCTGGCACATTGTTGGTGAATGAATGAAAGTAAAGTTTTTCCCAGAAATCCTCCAGGTGACTTGCTTATGTTTCATTGACTCCATCATATGGCTGCTCCAGCTGTAGAGGCATCTAGGAAAGCAAATATTGGCAGCAAAGAAGAAGGGGTTATTGGGTCAGGCACCCCAGACCAGGTAGCATTGGTGGGTTGGAGGTGTGTGTTATTCTTACTTGCTGATGACCCCGATTTTCTTTCTCTGGCCTGGGCGTAGTTCAGCTCACGGTCCCCTTAGGCTAAGATGATTTGCTATGTTTTTCAGTCCAAACTTCTCTGAGTTTTGATGAGTAGATCAAGTCTCTCCTGGTTATCCCCAATTTGATGCTTCGTTGGGACATCAGCATGTGTTGTCCTTTTCCTATTCTCTCTCTCTTGGAAATTTGGGAGTTGCCATTGACTCTTCTCATACCAATAAATAACTTAAGGCAAGATAATTTGATCTCACAAATATTTCTTGAATCCTTTACATTTTCCATTCACACATTGCTGCAGCTCTAGCTCTGATCCTTGTCCCCTGCTGCCTGAATGACTGCACAGCTGTGACTCGTCTTCTTTGAACCTGTCACCAGGCCACCAATAAAATAAAAACAGAGATTTGACCTTCTTTTCCTACCCCTTCAGTGAGTCTTTCCTTTCACATAGGATAAAGTAGGACTGGGATCTACTTCTAATACTCTCTCTAAACCTGTTTCCCACAAACCTCTGCCTCTCAGTTCATGCCCCAGCAGTACTTAATTGCTTATGGTTTCCGGCATACTCTGCCCGTTCTCCCTTCTATGTCTTTGTTCTTTTTGTCTCTGCCTAATTATCTTCCCCTTTTTCTTTTTTGGCTAATTCCTATATATCATTTATCCTTTAATCTTTTACTTCCTGGATAAGGTTAAGTGCCTTTCCTTTTGCTTGCATGGCATCTGCTTAGTTTTATGATTGTACATAGCACACTTTATATAAGTATCTGTTTATGGGCCCTTCTTACATCTGAAGGATTTGAGCTTCTGAGATGCAGAAATTGTGTGTTAATCATTTTTGTATCTTTAGCACCTACTCCAGGGTCTGGCACATAGTAGGTGCTTAGTAAATTTTGATTGAGTGATACGAAAAGCAGGCTAAGTGGCCAGTTAAGTCAGAGGGAGCAGCAGACAAGGCTGGAATTGAAATGACTGACTAGGGTAAGCAAAAGCCCCGTAGATCCAGATTATGGGAGACCAGCCAAGATAAGAAAAGGACTGAGGCCAGGAGAAGGGGGGACTAGGAAATCAGAGATTTAGACAAGGATTCTGAGCATTAAATGGCAAGAACCAGGTGGCTGAACCCACAAGAGGCCATTATGGGGAAGAGACTTGTGTGGGTCAAGACAGCACCCTGGGAAGGAGACTGGAGTCTGCTGTTGAACCAGGAGGGCTTGAGGGCTTTATAGGTGGTCTGCCCTGGTCCCTGCGTATGGGCAAGTAGACCCTCAGGAGGAGGCAAAGGAGAGGATGGATTCTGTCAGGCAGTTTCTGATACGCTCTGTGTGGAGTGTAAACCTGATGCAGCACTGCTTGGTATGCCTTGCTTCTTCTCAAAGCATTGTTATCTAAGCAAGTGACAGAAGAGCTTTTGTTATTTTATCTAAGTTAAATAGTCTACTTCATTGTATGCAACTTTGCATAATATCCATGTCAACAGAAAAGCTAACTTTCTTCAAATTTGAGAGCTGAATGGACAATTCAGTAGATAGGTTTTTTATTTGGGATAATAAAAATCAACCTTCCCTGCCCTAGTGTTAGGCCCCATTGTGAGCACCAGCTATCATTTTTCTCGTGGAGGTCAGGGGCAGAGTTTTTACAACATTAATGGTAATGGATATGTGAGCGATTCTGCCTTGAGGAGGCTGGAGTTCGGGTTAGGACTGTGGATATTCTTGGCTCTTAATGCACCCAGCCACCTGCACTGGAGCCTTGAGTGGGTTTGTCTCTCTTCTTCAAACTCCGGGATAAGACTTTTGGGAACAGGGATTTTTGGTCTTCACCTTCTGTGAAGTCCTTGTTGTAGACTTCACAGTGCTGTGTGTTCTGTCTACACTTGGTAAGCATTGGTTGAGCTGAAATTCAAGGGTGTGTGGGTGTGCGGGTGTGCGCATGCACGCACATGATGCCTGTGGCCAAACCTCTGAGGAGATAGAGCAAGGCCAAGACCTGGCGATTGATTGTTGTCTTATTAACTAGGGTTTGATGTCATCTGTGAAGTCTTTGCTTGAGTGATTGCTGCCTCTGCTTAAAGTGAGAATTTTTCTTAGGCTTCCTGACCCATTTGATTGAAATAAAGTTTCCTAATGTTTTTGTTTTTTTCTCAAGGTATTTGATGAGAGGGCGGCAAACTTTGAGCACCATTCAGGAAGGCTTGGTGCCACAGCGGAGAAGGCGGCTGCTGTTGGAACTGCTAATAAATCCACAGTGGAAGGCATTCAGGCATCAGTAAAGACAGCTCGAGAACTCACACCCCAGGTTAAATTATGCTTGCTTTTTATTGTTTCAATATTCACCCTACAGTGTTCAGTAAAGGTCAATTACAGAACAGTTTCTATACATTTTTGAACACTTATTGTAAATTGTCGTGAAAGAAACACACTCATAGTCTCAAAATCATTTTTATATTGTTGTAGTTTTCTGTAATGATCATAGATTACTTCTGAAAGTAGAAAACTAGTAAAGTGACCCCTCACCCACACTCATAGTTAGGGAAATATTTGGATAATCTTCAGAGGTTAGTCTTTGAATTTTAGAGCTTTTGCCTTTCCCTGCATCTCTTTGAGGATATTTTTTAAAAATTCGGTTGTGTTCATAACTTGTTTTCTTTTTTCTACTTCATTATATAACCAAGTTATAGCCAGTATGCTGTGAATAATATAGTAATCAAATTATAGGAAACTCATCTTTTTAAAATTGATTTATTCAGCAGATATTTATTGTGTACCTGTAGTATATTAGGAACCGTGCTAGGCTTTACATGTCTGTGATACTGGCTTTGGTGGGAACATGCAGGGAGAGATTTAAAAAAAGAAAGCACATTTTTATATTGTTTATCTTTTGTCCACATGGCATGTTAACAAGTTAGGTTCTCTTGAAAAATCATACATGTCCAACTTCTAAAAAACACTTCCATAAAATATGAACATGAGTAACTTTCTTTAATTTTTTTTTTTTTCAACGTTTTTTTATTTTTAGGACAGAGAGAGACAGAGCATGAACGGGGGAGGGGCAGAGAGAGAGGGAGACACAGAATCGGAAACAGGCTCCAGGCTCTGAGCTGTCAGCACAGAGCCCGACGCGGGGCTCAAACTCACGGACCGCGAGACCGTGACCTGAGCCGACGTCGGCCGCTTAACTGACTGAGCCTCCCAGGCGCCCCTATAGTGACTTTTTAAAAAATAAATATTCATAATCAGTTTTAATTAATTTTTAGTATCTTTCTTGGTGATGATTTTTAAGGTGGAAGAGTCTTCCCAAGGGCTTAAACATAGGTCAGTTTGGTGTATGTTTGGAAGTACCAAGTGAATGCTGTTTACTTTGTCATTTTATTACCTTCCCCACATCAGGCTGTGACTGTAAAATCTTCTGCAGGGGCCCATTTGGGTGAGATGTTTATGAGACCAAATCTAATGTGTTCAGCCTGAAAAGAGACTTACCCATTTTTGGCTTTCTAGCGCCATCTGTAGGTAGAGAGGGGAAAGCTTTGCTGAAAGTTTGTATTCCAGCGGGAGGGTGCCCTGAGGTTTAAAGGTTGTTTTGTCATTGACAGGTCGTCTCAGCTGCTCGAATCTTACTTAGAAATCCTGGAAATCAAGCTGCTTATGAACATTTTGAGACCATGAAGAACCAGTGGATTGATAATGTAGAAAAAATGACAGGTAGAGCTGTGTGCAGAGTTCTTACTGTCTAATCCTTGAGGAATGAGTTCTGAGAAACTCGAGTAGGACTGGTTATATGACTTAGCTGTAATTGGATGAAGGGACGGTCATGTGCCCGACAGTGTACTTGGCCCTGATTAAGGCTGCTGAGCAGCGGCGGCTTCTCATTCAAGCCTTGCAATTTTGTTTGAAGAGAGGCTCTTTGAGTCTCTTTTATTTTAATGCTGCCCTCCCTGTGTGATGTTTATTGTTACAGCTCCTATCTTCTCTTTGAATAGTGCCTTTGCTCAGTCTGAACCAGAGTTTGGTTTCAGAGGCTGGGAGGCAGTGTTTGTGGATACAGTAAGTGTCCCTGTCATTTTCAGTGGGTTCACATTTCAAGGAACCACAATAGCTACCATTTAATTCAACTTGTCTCAGAGTTTCCTCCAACTTATCAAGTACGTAGTTTTAAAAAAAGGAGAAACCAACCGCCAACAAACCTGTGTCTGTGCAATTGAAGTGGCACCTCTGAATCTTCATTCTCTGTGGAGGGAGGGATGGGAGAGGAGGGAAGGAATGAGGAAGGCAGGCTCTTCGGCTTCCCTGCAGAACTTGCTGGGACAGGGTCCGTAGCAGCCAGAGATGAAAGTGGAGCTCCTGAGGTATCGTAAGAGAGGCAACGGAAACAAGAAACAGGTGGTTAGGGTTATTAGACTCCTCTGAGTGGCTCATCTTGGGCACTGCAAGCTGCCAACAAGCAACAGATGGCTGGGGAGTGAGGCAGAAAGGGAGAAAATGTTATTAACACAACGTGGAGATGCGGTAAAGGCTTGAGACGCAATCCTTGTTTCCTCCTGATGTCGTTGCAATTCTGGTTGTCTGTTGTAGCCACAGGAAGGCCAGTGACCACGGTGGTACGAATGCTATGACTCTATATGGCCCTCCTGGTCTCCATCTTCACTTTTTTTTTTGAACTAAGGTATTCACCTGGAAGCTTCTGATTGTAGAGGAAGGGCTTAGAGCTGAAGGAGAGAATTCTGGGTGTTAGACTTTCACGTGAGAAACTTGAGTGGACAACAGGGTTTTTGAGTCTCTCTTCTTCTAAAATAGAAACTAAATTACATTCCTTTTCTCCTGACAGGGCTGGTGGACGAAGCTATTGATACCAAATCTCTGTTGGATGCTTCTGAAGAAGCAATTAAAAAAGACCTGGACAAGTGTAAAGTGGCCATGGCCAATATTCAGCCACAGATGTTGGTCGCTGGGGCAACCAGCATTGCTCGCCGGGCCAACCGTATCCTGCTGGTGGCTAAGAGGGAGGTGGAGAACTCTGAGGATCCCAAGTTCCGTGAGGCTGTGAAAGCCGCCTCTGATGAATTGAGCAAAACCATCTCTCCAATGGTGATGGATGCAAAGGCTGTGGCCGGAAACATTTCTGACCCTGGTAAGCAATTCATGGTGTGGTTCACCTCACTTGAGAGGTTAACTCAGGAAGCCGACACAGTGGTAAGACGATATGCACCCACCTGCAACCACCGCATACAATATCTGGGAGCCGAAACTGCAGATACTTAGTTTGAGAGTGCTAGATTAATCTTTTCATGTCCAAAAAAAAATATTGCACAGACTAATTTCTGCAATATTGCAGGTTTGTTGCAAGTTAGTTTCTCTGGACCAACTTTTCTGTGCTTGTCTGATTAGATACCTCCTGGTCCTGTTTACTTGTTATTTTGGAAATTGCCCAAAAGATGCATGATAACCAATGTATAACTTCTTTTCTGCTTTTCTTAAAATGCTTTTACTCTGTTAAACATTTTCTGTTTCTGTCAAATTGGGAGGGCTTAAGTTGACATGTAGATCTCCTAGGTGAGTGTCCTCATCCTCTACCAAAGAGTCTGGACTTTCTTTAGCTGAACTTTGAGCACGTTTTCAGTATTACTGAAGATGTTACCACTCCTTTGGTTAGAAACATCTGAATTCCTTCCTGTTCTGAGCATCCAGTGTGTCTAGCCTCGTCTGTGAGTAGAATGCAGTCAGTGTAAGGGAGTGGGTAGGAAGGGCTGCCCTATTCATCCCTAGCCCAGGCAGGATCTTTCTGGTATCTTGAACCCACCATCACTAAGGACACGCTCAGGTTCCTAATTGGAGTTTCTAGTAGTTTGAGGAGAATTCTTGAATTCCTGGTGACTGGACACTGTTGCAGCAGCAGCTCAACAGAGAGGGTTAATACACTTAATGCCAAGGTGAGCAAAGGAGTAGTGAGAAAGATGAGACGGACTCCAGGGAATGTATGCCCAATCTGAAACTGACATCTCCCCTGTTCTGAGTTAGGCAGGCGTATCTCTTGACTGGTTCATCATAAAAGAGGTGATGAGCACCACCTGAGCCCAAAGTGATCACGCCCAGGAGTGTCTTGAGTACTTGTTAATTGTGCAGGCAAGAAGGCACCCTGCACCACTGGGAATAGCTGGCTGTGACCCTTCTGACTCTTTGTATGCCTCGAGGCTTCTGCCCTGCCCTTACCTCCTTTCCCCTTCAATCACTGCCTGTGATGCTTCCTGGCAGCTTCACATCCAGCTTTTGTTAATAGAAACCAGTTCTTCTGCTGGACAGACAGTGCTCCAGGGCGCTGACCTGCCCAGCTGAAAGTGAGGGCTTCTTATGTTTAGGCCTGCAAAAGAGCTTCCTGGACTCAGGATATCGGATCCTGGGAGCTGTGGCCAAGGTCAGAGAAGCCTTCCAACCTCAGGAGCCTGACTTCCCGCCTCCTCCGCCAGACCTTGAACAGCTCCGTGTAAGTAAATTCAGAGTGATGGGGAGAATTGAGCAGAGGGTGTTGGGACTCTAACAAGGGGGAGGTTGGCTGTGTTCTGGCGCCTCAGTTACCAGGGGTCTTTGTTTAACTTCTGCTTAAAGTCTAGTTGGATGTACAAGTTGACTTTCATCTTTCATTCTGAAATTAGTGGAGTCCTAACCCCATGGTTCTGCATGGGGCGTGCTGGATAGGTGGGGGTCCGTGGGGTTGGCCTGCTGTGTTGGGAACTGATTGGAGCAGAGGAACTGGCTTTGGTAAGTGTGCATGTGATGAGTGATGAGGTAGTAGTAAGTTAATGAAGAGTGGGAAGATAATCTTGCGGTGAGATTTTTTTGTGTTCCCAGTTGACAATGGCAAACTGAAGTGGGTACACTCTTGTGTGCATTCTTTGTTCCTTTACTTGACTTTTTTTTTTAGTAACAAAGTAATGCAGTCTCTTTGTTTTCAAGTTTATTTTTCCCCCAACTATCATGTAAACTCTTTTGACGCACTCCAAAGTACCATAAATTTATTCTTCCATAAATCAGTGGTTTAGAAGGAGGCTTAGCTGGGCAATATCTTATAGATACAAATCCTAGAATAGGAAATAGTGATTATTCTAACCAAGTATTAGAAATAGCTGGACTTTGGGAATAGTTTATCGAGGCAATACTTTGATTTACTCTCCTTGACTTACTTTGCCATGTTTAATGTCGATAAAAGATGTAAATTTCTAAGTTGTTTGAGGATACAACTGGGTCATTTTGCCCAAACTAAGACACAGTGCTTCCTTAGCCTCCAATGCTTCAGCCTCATTTGATTCTTTATAGCTGGACTGTTGGTGGGTGGTTAGGGCCAGGGTGGGTGGGGGCTATTTTGCCAAATGGCTTTTTATGGGATCATCAGATTTTTGACATGCAGAATCAAGATCTTTGAGGCTTGTCTAGCTACCCCTTATTGACAGAGGAGGAACCTGAGGCCCAGGGGAGAAATTACTTGCCTGTGCCGCTTCCCTTCAACACAGGGCCACAAATTAGATCTTTGGGAATCCTTGGTCCAGTAGTGCGTGTGTGCCTCCCTGGAATATGTCCAAAACTGTAGCTGCTGGCTTTTTGTGGAGAACAAGGAAGAAAATATGCATCTGTTGAGATTGAAGCAGGTGGTCCTTGCGCTCAGTGTGGGTGGTCTTATATGGAATGAATGTGGGTGGCTTTTCTGGGGATGCTTTTTAGAGGAAAGGAAAGAATTCTAGAGGGGAGTAGTTCCTAGGGTTTTACTTACAACCCAGTAATCCTTTCTTAGCTGACAGATGAGCTTGCTCCTCCCAAACCACCGCTGCCTGAGGGTGAGGTCCCTCCACCCAGGCCCCCACCACCAGAGGAGAAGGATGAAGAGTTCCCTGAGCAGAAAGCCGGGGAGGTGATTAACCAGCCAATGATGATGGCTGCCAGGCAGCTCCATGATGAAGCTCGCAAGTGGTCCAGCAAGGTAAGTAATGAAGCTTTTCTTGTGGAAAAAGGATGAAGAACTGTACACACAGCCCAGGAAGAAGAGTCTGTTTGGAAAGTTACCCTCTGTCTGCTTTGGTTCCTGTTGTTGTCAGTAGCATGTTCCTCTTCTTACTTGTGGTTTAGTAAGATGCTTCTGGCGCCTGATGGCTTCTCCTTCTATTGTCATCTAGGCTGCCTGTGATTTAAGAGGAAGGGTCCTGTCTCTGTCCATGCAAGGGTCAGCTGCTGTGACCCTGGACATTTGGGGTCTTTGAGAAACTGCTTCTCTTTCTTAAGATTACTGAATGTTTTTAGATGCTTTCTTGCCAATTATCAGCACTCCAAACATGAAATAGTCTTCTGTGGGCTCTGCTAGAGCTAGGTGAAGTGTTTGCATTTTCCTTCTGTTTTTCATAAAGGCAGTTAGATTGGTGTCTTAAAAGCCATGTGCTTTGTCCTTTCCTTAGAATCATCTTACCCCTTGGTTCAAGACAGCTCCAGGCTAACTCCACCTCGACAAATCTGAAAGTGTAACTATTAGTGTGGTTGGTGAAAATTTAGATGCTGGCAGCAGTCATGCCCTGGGAATAACTTTTACCTATTTTCCCCTAAACGATGGAAAGTGAGTGGAAGCTTTTCTAGATATGAGCTAAATGTTATTGCTAACCTTGCAATGAAATATAGTTCTAAACTGTTCGGGATATGACCCTTTCTTCTAGATCTTTATTCCCACCATTTATTTGCCTTTTTACACCCTCAGCTGTCTCAAGCTCTTGTATTAAATGTAGTTCCCCAGGGACCTTCTGCACGCAGCTGATCTTGGGTTTTTCCAGCCTGGGAAATTGACCTTGGGTTTTTAATTCTGTATTTTTCTGTGCTGTTAGCTGTGAGCCTAGGTTCTAAGAAGGAATGAATAGTGTGACCTTGCTGGTGTTGGGCCTGACCATGGAATTATTTATAATTGTATCTTTCTAACTAGGGCATGCACACCTCCAGGACCTTAGCAGAGTCCCACTGCATGTGGAGAGTGGGATGGAGGTGACGATGAAGGTTGGTTTTACTTAAAGATTTTAAAGGAAATTTAAGCTTTATTACAGTAAACCCAGATATACTGTGCAGCAGGACACAAAACATACATGAATTATAAACAAACAAGGGCCAGAGAGCATCAGCCTACATATTTTTCCGACTCTGCCATTTGTGGCCAGAAGTCTTTAGGTCTGACTATCCCTGGAGATTTGGAACATTAGGAGATTGCCAACTTTGAGCTGTGTGAAGTCAGGAGCTATTTGAACCGTGTGTATCTGGGGGATGGGTGTGTTATGTGTTTGTGTATCTGTCAGTCTGTTTTTGTACATTTCGAGACTCTGAACCCCAGTAGCAGTGAGCTGGCTTCTCTTCTAAGGAATGGGGATGAGTCCTACTTGAGACAGAGTTTAGGGAAAGAGTTTAGAATGTACCTGAACCCCTTGTTTTCCCTGAATTCTCCAACTCTATCATCAACATTTGGAGACACGTTTCCTGTACAGGATAAGAATTTTAGGAGTGATAGCAACCTCAGTTAAACTTCCATGTAAATTCTTACTTCCTCTTGGTTAGCAATTTTTTTTTTTTTTTTTTTTAAGTAGGCCCTATGACCAGTGTGGAGTCCAATGGAGCTTGAACTCATGACCCTGAGATCAAGACCTAAGCTGAGGTCAAGAGTCGGACACTTAACTGACTAAGCCACTCAGGTGCCCCACTGATGTTTGATATAAAAAAACTTGTGTTCAGGAGCACCTGGCTGGCTCAGTTGGTAGAGCATGTGACTCTGTATCTTGGGGTTGTGATTTCGAGCCCCACAAAATTCTTAAAAACAAAACAAAACAAAACAAAAAAACCCTGTGTTCACCATTCTTCATATACATGGTTTGGCTTCCTTGAGGCAGTTCCTTTTATTTTCTTTCCCCTCAACCTATTTCAGCATCTGATCACACTGCTTCTTGCCCTGGCCTTTCAGAATCCCCATCCCTGTTATTAAATTTATTCTTTCCCCTCATGGGTCCTGTTCTCTCATGGGCCCACATTTGGGCTTCTCTGAACCCAGCCTTGGTCAGTTGCCACGTTCATGTGTTATCTGTGGAGTATGTAAATTAAGTTTGGGATGAGAACCCTAGTTTGCAACAGGAGAGATTTAGTTTGTACCCAAGGAACAGCTTTCTGAGTCAGTACTAGCAAGGGATGCAATATGAGATTGTAGAAGTGTTGGCCCTGAAGATCTTGAGGGGGAGAGAGAGAGAGAGAGAGAGAGAGAGAGAGAGAGAGAGAGAGAGAGGTGGTCTGAAGTGTGGGTTTTCCCTAAGATGGGAAGCTGGATGGGGCATCTTCTGGAGACTTCTTTCAGCTGGGTGGTTGTGGGGTATTTGATAAGTCCTCTTCAATCACCATTGTGTTTGTTTTTTTTGCCTCTTTCCTGGTTTCATTATCAGTTGCCTCTGATGTATCATTTTAAACTCTGGGACTTTTTAATTCCTGAAGGAAATAATGATCTGTGTCTGGTTACTGCAGAGCTGACCCAACTCACTTCCTGTGCCCAGGAAGATATAGAATAGTGTCCTTATGAGCCAGCAGGGAGTACTCACTTTCTTCTGTTCAAAGCAAGTTGTGTGGCTGAATTTACTTTTTCCCTCTGGATTCCTTTTAAAGGTAATCATCTACTATTGTTTGGTTGTTTGGCTCCTCAAAACTATTCTGAGAATTACTCTTGGCAGGTTTACCTTTGGTGGTGAGTGTATGTAAAAGGAATTGCACTTGCTTCCTTGGTATGACTTTTTCTCTGGAAACCCTTCACCACTGGAGTGAGGCTCTTTCTTTTACTATGAACAGGGCAGCTGGGATTGGTGCTGGAGGCTGAGAATTCCCTTTCTGTGAGTTTGGTTCATCTGGCTTTTGGAGAGTCTGCCGTTTTCTTTCCCATCCTAGGCAAGCTTTGGTTACTAAACCAGCTGATGCTCAGCTTCCCCAGTCCTACTGCTCTTACTAACACTGTCCCTGTTTCTCATCCTTCCTGCCATCGACAAAGCGGGGTAACCCAGCCGCTGAGGTGGGTATAGGTGTTGTAGCTGAGGCAGATGCGGCTGATGCTGTTGGGTTCCCTGTCCCCCCTGACATGGAAGACGATTACGAACCTGAGCTGCTGTTAATGCCATCCAGTCAGCCGGTCAACCAGCCCATTCTGGCCGCGGCTCAGTCATTGCATCGGGAAGCTACCAAGTGGTCTAGTAAGGTACTGATTAGCACCCCCGGTTGGGGCTGCTCCATATGCATCCGGCCATGTGCAGCCTTGACACATTGCATCACTCATGATCTGTGCGAGTCCTGTGAGTCTGAGCAGGGCGGGCATCTGTCTGTCTGCACCTTGTTGTTAGGACTGGCTTCACAAGTTTGATAGGTCTGCTAATGCCAGATTAATTGGATTGCATTTATGTTTGGGGGTAGAGATGGGGTCACTTTTTGAAAGGATTTCTTTTCTTACCTCGGGGCCACAATTGGAACCTTAAAGCCCTTGGGAAGCCGTGGATATGTCTCTCAATGACTTGCAGGTCTGGAACCATTGTAGACCATTAAGAGGTCACCTGGCCTGACCATTGAGCTTTGCCTGCCACCCCCTTCTCTGCTGACCTCTCACTGATGGCTCAGGCAGAGTTGATCAGGGTGAGAAGCAGCTTTATATGGCAGGGTCTCTGGGGCGGACTGCTTGTGGCCCTGCACTTGGCTGCCTGGCAGATGCTGGCTTCAATGGGAACCCACAGGGAAGGGGGCTTTACTGACTGCTTGTCCAGGTATTTCAGTGGGAGGGGCTGGGAGTGGGGAACAGTGGGCGCTTCAAGGCTGTAGGACAGGCAGCCACAGAGCTTTGACCTTGGGACTGAACCAACACTAGTTTGGGGAGTAGGGAAGAGGGTGATTACTCTTTTTTCCTTTTGAAGGTAGCATGTTGCAAGAAGAAAGGGTTTGAAGACTGATGGGTAATAACTAACCCTGGCACTACACTGTCTTCTAATCAAGGTCATAAAATCCTGGAATGATACCAGGTCTACACTGGAAGAGATGGGCCCAGACAGCCTTGTCTAACATGCCCCTATTCTCCTGACTACTTCCCATACCTGCATTCTCTCTGGCCTCAATTACTGCCTGAGATGTTCCACGCCTCCCCCCATAGTGATCGGCCACTTCGTGATGCCTGTGGGGGTGTCTCACACGGTGCCCTGCAGTGGCATGGTTTGTGTATGCTTCACTGCCTTGTATAGAAATTGAAAAGCATGAGGGGAAAAATGAGTAGGGCCTGACCTTTTAGGTAGTTTTGAACATTGCAGTTGTTATTTTTGGTTTTTATCAGTCAAAAGAGAAACCTTTTGAAGGCATAAATTACTTGTACATTTCTTTATTGTGACCCATGGGGTTTTAATGAACCCAGATGCCAAATCTCAGATAAACTGCTATTTGTTGGAGTGGGGGTTCCATTTATAGCTTTGACTCATGATTTTTATTTTTCTGGTGCCTCCGCGGCATCCTCTTAGCTGAAGGTTTCTTTAATTGAAGCCACTTAGCTGAGGGGACAGAAAAATTGATTCTTGGCCTTTTAAAAAGTGATAAATTAAAATACCGTGTTCCTTTAGGCTGACAGGACAAATAAGAGGCAGTAGAGGGAGGGCAGGAGCAGTCTAGGTGAGAAAATACATCTTGTCTCACCAATGCTGATAACAGTTACTTGGTTTAAATTCCAGTTCAGCAGCAATGGTCCTTGGCTGCTATTTGTAACAAGGGTTAGGATGAAGAGGAGGATTTCGGCATCTGGAAAGGCTCCTCTGTATTTTTCCCCTCAGGCCAGCTTACTGCTTTCCCCCTATAGAAAGGAAAATGCCTGTTTAACCAACTTCTTGACCTCATCCTCATTTTTATTGCCATGATTAACTTGGAGATGCTGAAGTGCTGTGTTCAGTGCTATGCCAGGGGTGCACATGTTGCCCTTCCAGACTAATATTTTACCTGGTCTTCCTTTTTTTTCAGTTGGATAATCTCTTTCCCTCTCTGCCTCTCTCATTCAGTCCTGGGAGGAGTGCCTTGGATCACTCTTCTCTCTGTTCTCCTGTGCCATCCATGTCACTCAAGAGTAGTCCTTTTATCTTCTTCCCACCCTTCCAGAGGGCCACTGGAGCAGCAGGCTCCCTCCTTTCTTCTCTGTGCTTCTCCTTCCTTCCCTAACTTGGCCAGAGTTGGGGCTGAGCTCACATTATGTCTTTGCTTCTCTCTAGGGCAATGACATCATTGCAGCAGCCAAGCGCATGGCCCTGCTGATGGCTGAGATGTCTCGGCTGGTAAGAGGGGGCAGTGGTACCAAGCGGGCACTGATTCAGTGTGCCAAGGACATTGCCAAGGCCTCAGATGAGGTAACGCGGTTGGCCAAGGAGGTTGCCAAGCAGTGCACAGATAAGCGGATCAGAACCAACCTCTTGCAGGTATTCAAGAAAAGTGTGCGTGTGTGTCGGAGTGGGGAGGATGGGAGGGAGAAAGCAAGAGAGAGAAAACTGGATGAGCAAGGAGGAGGAGGAGATTTTTGGAGTGGAAAGAAGTGGCAGAAAGGGAAATACATATATGTACATTTGGGAAAGGCAGAGTCAGGAAAATTTATTCCCTGATCAAATGAAAAAATGTTAATGCTTCCTTTCTGAACAAAGGGACTATATTGGTCCTAGGGAGAAAGCAAGTGGAATCCTGCTGGTAATTTATTGAATGCCTTCTGTATTCCAGCCCCTAGGAATACAAAGGTGGACAAGTCTTGCCCTCAAGGAACTTGTGGGTAAGAAAAACATTAGAAACATACTAAATTTTCTTTATAGGTATGTGAGCGAATCCCAACCATAAGCACCCAGCTCAAGATCCTGTCCACCGTGAAGGCTACCATGCTGGGTCGGACCAACATCAGTGATGAAGAATCTGAGCAGGTATGTGTCTGCTACTTCTGGTGTCGTGCCAGCAGCTTCTTTGCCAATTATAGCAACTTAATTCAGCTTTGGGTAAGTTTTACCCATGATTTGAGTATTCAGTATGTGGAATGGAGTCTCTCCGAAGGGCATCTGGTTGGAGAGATGCATCAAAAACTTCGAAGGGGAAGTAAAAGTCTTATGCAACTTTGGTCACTTCACAGATGGGAAGTTGAGGCCTAGGGTTAAGCATTGGTAGCAGTTGGGACTCTGCTCAGTTCTTTTTCTCCATGGAATAGGTTTGGCTATCTTGAGGCCTCTAGTCTGTTCACTCCTGCCCATTGTGACCTTTTTGACTGGAGAGAATTTCTCCTTCCTAGCTCACTGGGTGATAAGTACCCTGGGGAGGTTGAATAATGTAGGCTTTTCAGGGGCGTGCGATGAGGCTGAAATGACAGCTCAAAGGAGGTGCTTCTCTTGGTTTCTTTGACAGCAATTGAAATAAGGATGATGGGAGGAGGGTTCTCTTAAGTGATGGCAGCCACTTTTTGGAGTTTGTCCTCTTTCACTGCCTCCTGGAAATGTGGCCCACGACTATTCAGAAAGTCTTCATCTGAGCACCTGTTTCTCTCCTTACCTCCTCTCTAGTAGGCCCTGCTGTTAGCCAGACTTCCAGTGTCGTCTTATAGTAGGTAGCACAGCTTTTGTTGAACTGCTCAGACAGGCTCATCGTACATGGGCATGCATGTGGCACTCACTGTATTAGGCACTATGAAGGGGGTTTGAAAAAGTCAGACACAGTCCCTCTCCTTGGGGAACTCCATCCTTGATCTCTGGGCCAGGATACAGAGAACCTACTCCCCTAGTGCCAGTGGTGCTTTCACTACCATATTTCAATCCAACAGCTCTCACCCTGGCCTTCCTTGTACACCAGAGGAATTGGATCTTCTCCCCTAACTTCCATGTAATCTAGGCAGGGTTTGGGCACTGGGTTGTTTCCTGTCATGTGATCTCATCTGCCCCCAAGAAGGGAAGGGGAGATCCCCCAGGGAAGGAAGAATAGGACTCATAGTTTCAGACCATATCATTTAACCAACAAAAACATATTCTGGGAATATCTACTATGTTCCACCTAATATCCCAAATAAAAAAGGTAGAAAGTGACAGGGTGGTAGAATGAAAAAAAACACAGGACTGCCAGGTCAGAAGTTTTGAGTCCTCATCCTGATTATTGTGTGTTTGGTTGGCAAATCTCTGAGCCTCTCTGGGCCTTGGCCTCTTTGTTGACAGGCATGAAAAGATCAGCTGACCAGGAATTTAAGCCCATAGTTCTGCCTCTCAGAGCCGATGAACCCTCAGAAATTGCATGCACAAATTTTATACACACGAGCATTTTTCGGGGAAGAATCTTTAGACTTCATGAACTCCTCACAGGGTCTGTGGCTCAAAAATAGTTTTGTGGTTTTGTGTGTGTGTGTCTCAAATAACAATTAAGAAATAAATTACTGAGCTAATAGATTGTAAGTTCTCTGAGTTTCTATGGTGGAGTACTAGTGTTATCCCAGTCCTGTAAGTTTGTGTTTAGATTTACTGATTTGGATTTTCATCGATTTATATGACAATGGGTTTGTTCATTTGGTTTTTTCACTCCTTATTAGAATTAAATATTTATGAAATATCTCTTGTGCCAGGCACTGTCCTGAGACATAGCAGCGAACAAAACTGAAAAATATCACGGCCCTTATGGAACTTAAATTTTAAATCAGGTAAAATATCAGATAAAATGAACAACTTAGGTAAAACATAACAGTTTATCAGTAATGATGGGTTCTGTGGAGAAAAATGAAGAATTGGAGGATGAAATGCTGTCAGTGGGAAGGTCTTTGTGATTTAAAGTAAAGTGAGCAGGGAATGCCTTACCAAAGATCAGAGCAAAGATCTGGAGGTGAGGGGTGAGCCATGAGGGAAAAGCATTCCAGGTAGAGGGAACAGCAGGAGCATGAGGCAGGAGCTTGTTTGAAGACTAGGAAAAGAGTATGTGCTAGAATCTATCTGCTGGTATAGTACACAATCAGTGATGGCCTTTTTTGGGTTGTTTTTGGTGATTCCCCTACACCACCAGTGATATGACAAGTGGGGGGATGCCAGCTGCAGGCGGGGTAAACTGCAGTCCACTCCTAGCTTAAGCCAGTCTTGGAGGTTGGACTGCGTCAGGGACTGTGAGTAATGGAGAGTTCTTGCTTTCCTTGCAGGCCACCGAGATGCTGGTTCACAATGCCCAGAACCTCATGCAGTCAGTGAAGGAGACTGTTAGAGAAGCTGAAGCTGCTTCAATCAAAATTCGAACAGATGCTGGATTTACATTGCGCTGGGTTAGAAAGACTCCCTGGTACCAGTAGGCACTTGGTCAAACTTGGCTGGCACAGAAACCCCTACTAAACAGAATGAAATGATTGGAGTCCCAGAAGATGATGAAAATTGCTTAGGGGGTTAAAAGCCACATCCTGGCCTGACGTAACAGAAAGGAATGAGGCCTCTTCACTTTAGAAATCATTTATACTCTTGTCATGGACACTTTGAAATATGTCTCCGTATAAAGCCTGTATTCTCAAACACAGTTAATACTTGTGCACACTCTATCCCAATAGGAAGACTGGGTTTATAGCCCATGGACTTCACATAAGCTCAGAATCCAAGACTGAACACTAGCCAGACACCTGCTCTGCCCTCATTCCCTAGGGGACAGTTCCTTCTTTGCTTCATTCTCCTTGTTCCCCTACCCCCTTCTACCTGCTAGGCTCCCAAGACCCAGGGCCCAGACAGCTTAGTTAAGAAGGAAATCACTGTGCCTCCAAAATTTGTTTTGGGCTTTCTATATTGCTCCTGACCCTGGCTGTGTACTATCTGGGTCCTTTTCAGAGTGAGCTTCGCTGCTACAAGGGAAGATGGCCTCTGGGGAGCCCCAGTAGGTGGAGCCTGGATTTACTTCTTGCCCTTCCCCAATTTAATCCTTCTAATTTCCCACAGTACAAAACCAAATTTCACTCTCAGGAGGAAATCACAGAATCACATGATTCTGTCTTTACCTTGCCCCTGAGCAGTGTCTGTGCTAGGGAAAATTCCTGTCCTATATCCGGCCTCGGCCTGTCAAGGTAGCCACCCCACAAACACACTGTGTGTCCTGGTGCTTTCTGCTACTGGAGGGGCAGAGTAGCCAGGGCGTGGCCCTGCCCATCTTCCCAGCAGGGTCACTCCCAGGAGCTTCATGCTTTGTCACTGCCTGCAGAGGTCTGTGCTGAGGCCTTAGCATTCATTCGTATCTCTTGTTCTGAGCTGAAATGCTGCATTTAATTTTTAACCAAATCATGTCTCCTGTCCTGGCTTTTGTATTCTACCCTCACCCCCTTCCTAAACAAGATTTTAAAGATATGTGTTTGTTCATTGTAATTTTGAAAGAGCCTTTTTATCCTTTTGAAATTGTCCTAAGAATTGGTGCTTGCCTCCCAGGAATGTTTAAGAGAAAGGCAGTCCTGTCTGAAGGGCACTTCCTACCTAAGGGAGATTGGTACTTGCAGACTGGAATTCTGGCACTGTTGGGAATGAATCAATGAGAAATAGTCCTCAGTATGTTCCTACCTCCCGTAACCAAGACCCTGTATCCTCTCCTCCCTCCCAAGTATGAGTGTCCAAGAGAATAATGGGTATAATATTTAATTATCACCATAAATTTCCTATTAGCAAAGTGAGAGAAGAACTTTTCCTTTTTTGCACTTATCACTGCTGTCTAAGCATTGCCCAGCACATGAAATCTTATTTCTTCCCAAAGCCAGAACTGGATGAGTAAAGGAGTAAGAACCCTTGCCTGAATGTCCTTTCTTCTCACCTCCAATATATGTTAAATCTCAACATCGAATGTGTAAAACTTAAGTTGGTACTGTACACTCAGGCTTCCTCTATTTTCTTTTAACTGATGAATATTATTTTTAAGGCCCTCAGCATATTTGTAGTTGCTTACCTGATATAAATGCAATATTAATGCCTTTAAAGTATGAATCTATGCCAAAGATCACCTTTTGTTTTACGAAAGATTACTTAGAGGAAATAAGAAGAATTATGTTTGCTCTCCAAGTTCTTCCAGTGTTTTGAGACACTGGTTTACACTTTATGCCAATGTGCTTTTCTCTTAATATCAGCGCTCAAGACACAGTGAAGCAAGTTAAAAAAAAAAAATCCCTGAAGACTGATTAGAGACATCACCACTAAAAAACTACATTTATAAGCTAGGATTTGTTATATGCAAATATTTTCTGCCTCTTCTTTTGTTCTGTTTAAAACAATAAAGTGCATTTGTATAAATAATGATTTAAATGATGGATATATTATTTTAGCAAAAACGTTTAGACCAGCTTTCTCCTTTGTTTTGAAAAATAGCCAATGAAACTAATCTTCAGGATTTGGCAACTAAAGACTTTTATTTAATCCAAATGTACTGGATGAACAACATACTACTGTATAGCAGTAGTATATTTACTTAACAAAGATCTGCATAATAAAGGACAGGTTTGGGATTATACACTAGAAGGAGGTGACAAAAGTTAACAATAGAAAGAAAGCAGCCAGTTGATGTGGATCATCCAGTAGTCTGTCTTCATCTAGCTAGCTGTGGAGACCATCGCCTCTAAGAAGCTGAAGCTGTTACATGTGCAGGAATATCACATGCCTATTTTTCGAATTTCAAAGCCCAATACAGAACAACAGGGCTGTCAGGGATCCACCAGGGCTATAAGGCAGATAGCTAGCTTTTGGGGACATTCTCCTTTTGCTTGAGGAAGCACTGACTATAAGTAGGAACAGGTACTTGGGAGCAGAGTGGGCACATCACTGTTTTTGCCTGGTTTTCTAGATCTGAAAGGGGAGTGTGAAAGGGGGATAGTGCTGCAGACTACACCTATTGCCGATTTAGAAGTGTTGCTGACTAGGGAGGCAGATTCCAGACTCCTGGAGTTGAAGAGAAATATCCAAGGCTACAGAATTAGCTCAGCATCTGAAAACAGTATTCATGGTCTAATTTTTGTTACTCACCATATGTTCACTGGTGCTGCCTTCCTGCTGCATCATATTTTAGTTGTTTTCTCAAATCAGAGGACTCTAAGGACAGTGAGACCAGCATCTTCCAAAGGTTCTTCTGTAGCACCACTTTAGGAATGAACCCATCACATGAATACTCTTTGAATAAATGAGAGTAACTTCCTTATACAGAGAATGAGCGTCTAACTTCATTTGCTCTTACGATGGCTCCTTTAAGAATTTATAAAATGGGGCAATTCTGGGATTAGCTGGATTTCTGTGTTTGAAAAATATTCTACTAAGTATTCATGGATCTTTGTTACTTATTAGTAGTTGGTGCTGGTGGTGGTGGTAGGAAGAGTAGCTTTGATCACTTACTGCTCAGTCTCTGGCCATAGGGTGATGCTTAGAGAAAGTACACATGGCTGTTAACATACTGAGGTTAAGAGACGAGCACCTGGAAGTGCTCTGCAGCAACCCTTACACCTTATGTGATGATACAGAACAAAATCTGATCATGTTTAGCCTGCTCTGATACTGAGGCATGCCCATCTGAGAATGCTCAATCAACAGTCAAGTTAAAAAAAAATCAATTTGTTGCTTCGTCTTTTTATTGACAGTAAAGCCAGGTTAGATAAAGGACTTACTGGATTCAAATTAATAAATACAATAATTTAATTATAAAAGGAAACAGTCTACTTGGAAGTTTTAGCAGAAATTGCTAAAGACAAGGGACTCTTGGCATATAATCTGTTTATATATGAGAAGATAGCACAGAAAGAAAACTGGACATTCGCGATATGGATGGTTGAGATTAGGGATTCTGCAGAAAGAAAAGCCAAGGTACTGACTGCTCTTTTAAGATAGGGCATTAAAAGACATTAAAAATGAAAAGCAACTGAACTGGGTAATTAACCTCAGGCAAAGGGAATAAATATTTGGCAACGCCCTGATTTTAGCTGCCAAACTGGTATCGGTTACCCAGGTAATTCCAAATTTGCAAAAAGTGCCATTTCCTATTAGATGAAAGGCAGGCTGGGTACCCTAGGCAGGCAAAGGTAAGAATGCTGCTGTATGGTGGGCTCTGTGTACCAGCATCAACCACTAGCCCTTGATAGCACAATGTGATGAATTTAAGGGTCATTCTTAGCATGATACAGAAAAGGCAGTTATAAGCAGAGACAAATGAAGAGAATGGAGTCACAAGGAGAAGAAAACTAATACCATAAGCAAGAACATGTGGGAACCATGATGAACAAGCACTTACATCTTTCAGCCTATCTCCATTCTTCGTATCTCATGAGGCAAAACAACTGGGTAAGGACTTCAAAGCCAATGAAGTTGAGTGAAGTGATACAACTACAGACTGACTTGCCAACCATGAGGATCAATATGGTTTCATCAGTGTTGGTGAAGGTTTTGTTTCTGCCTCAATATAATGCACATCCAAGTATTTTGTCAGTACAGTAGAGACATTCAAGTACTAATTCTGGAAGGAACCTACTACCATAACCTTGGGAAGCACACAATATGAAAAGGGGGTTCCCCTTGAAGACAAGGGATGCAGGTAAATTCAAAGACCTTAAGAACAATAAAAAAGATAAAAGGTTTAAAAGACTGACGATAGTGAAGCAGGCACATTTTCTTCCTTTTGCTGAACTAGGGCTTGAGGCCTTTAGGCTAACTATGGTTTAAGCGGTGTTGACAAGTTTTATAGAACACGAAGGTGGCAAAGGTTCACTGAAGTTTCTCTTTTACTGCCTAAATTTGCTTCAAATCTCAAATGCTTGTGCTTGCAATAACTTCCTAAAAGCAGAAGTAGTGTTCCCTTTTATGACCTTAATAAAGCATTTGCCCCTTTGATACAAATCATTTTTACTATGCTATCTAAATGGCTGAACCAGTGGCACAAAACTGAGATGGTACATATGCAGCAAGGTCCCTGTAAATCAAAATCTGAGCTTTACATAAAAATCTTATTTATAAAAAATACAATACCAAGTATAGTGAGAATGAAGCATGGAGCAGTAGTGCCCCCTGCCAGGGCCATGTGGAAGTGGCTTCTGCTACAGTGCTTGCTTAATGGCACAAGTGAAAAGCTGAATAAGGCAAACACTTGAAGAGGCAGTTTTCTGTAAACTTCTTGGGGGTGGGGAGATTTCCTCTGTTGGGACAGTTGCTGATTTGGGATGGCTAAAATCAGGTGTGACATTTGGCTGCACTTGATGCATCACATTACAGATTAAGACCGCTCCTGCTGGCTGAGACCAGTTCACTTGTTTTAGGGAACAGGTGATCACTGTAGACTTTTGCCTTTACTGTTACAACGTGCAGCCTCCAGCTGATGCCCCTCATGAAGGAAATCACCTCCAGAATCTTCCTAACTGAAATGATACAAAATAAGCTAAGTAATTCAAAGTTTCCTTAGCTTAAAGCTCCTTAAGAACCCTACATTGATTACTAAGCAACTTCGTTAGCGGTGTATAGCTCAACAGGGATGCTTTAACTAGAATATGTATTCCCACCCACTTGGTACCTAACAGTAATAAACTATAATGACACTAGGAAAACAAACAGATCTTGAGGAATTTTGGCTTCTTCTCATGTCCTCACTTGGAACTTTCCAGCTTTCGTGACATATTTGACTCCTTTAAATGGCTTATATTTCTCCCCATACATGTCCAAACGGTTTACTTTTAAGCCTGTGTCAAAAAGAATAGGTAAGGAAAGGAACAAATTATTATCCTGGTCACACCAACCAACAATATTTGTTTAGCAATGAATACTACACAGTAAATCTGACATTAACTAAGAGTCCCTTTTATCATTTGGAAGCAATCTCCTTTCTACTGTTCATAAATTATAGCACTGTGGAAGGATGGTTTTAGTTTAGATTCCCATGTGGGCAAGGGATGTCTTTTCAAGATGATTCTTTCTGTGAGTATGAATGACTCCTTCTTTTGTGCTGGGAAGGGGGTCTGGTGAAGGAAGTTAAAGTGCTCTCCAAAATCACTGTACCTGAGAGGAGGCCCCATAGCACAGTGTGAAAGGCAGGCTGGAGTTAGTTCTTTTTAGAGAGGGAATGTTAGTAGCCTCTAAGCAAAATTCAGTTAACCCTTAAACACAAAACTTATCCTTACCAGAAATAGCAAGCTGCTGGATCTTGAATTGTATGTTGAGACTTGGATTCTCTTCCGGCTTGGGTGCTCCAGACTGTAAATTTACCAGTCCTTTAAGACTTGGGAGCTTTTGTGGAGTAATTTTTCCCACATCCCATGTCAGTACCTTAAAAAGACATAACAACCAAATACAACCTGAACTATTTACTAAAGACAAATGTTTAGACACAAGGTTCAAAGACACCATAACTTTCTGTACAGAATGGAGCACAGTGTCTTGGAAACAAGAGACCTGGGATCTTCTGTGACTCTGAATGGTGAGCACAGAGAACCAACATTTGTAGACCATCTACTTTTGGATACAGTATTGTGCTTAGCACTATTCACACATTATCTCAAAGAAGCCTGGGGGCGCCTGGGTGGTTCAGGTGGTTAAGCATCCAACTTCAGCTCAGGTCATGATTTCATGGTTTGTGGGTTTGAGCCTTGTGTAGGGCTCTGTGCTGACAGCTCAGAGCCTGGAGCCTACTTCCAATTCTGTGTCTCCCTCTCTCTCTCTATCCCTCCCCCACTCGCTCTTGCTCTCAAAAATAAACATTAAAAAAAAAAAAGCCTGTGATGCAGACTTTATCTTCTTTTTATCAATAAGGAAACTGAAGCTCAGAGGTCAAATGACTTGCTCAGGGTCACATAGCTAGTTTAGAGGCAAAATTGGGATTTGAAGGGGCGCCTGGGTGGCTCAGTCGGTTGAGCGGCCGACTTCGGCTCAGGTCATGATCTCGTGGTCCGTGAGTTCGAGCCCCGCGTCGGGCTCTGTGCTGACAGCTCAGAGCCTGGAGCCTGTTTCAAATTCTGTGTCTCCCTCCCTCTCTCTCTGACCCTCCCCCGTTCATGTCTCTCTCTGTCTCAAAAATAAATAAATGTTAAAAAAAAAAAAATTGGGATTTGAACCTAAGACTGATTTCAAATGTTGTTTCTACTATATTGCCTTCACTGTGTCTCTGGGCCTCAGTTTACTCTTCTTGTAAAATGAGAAAATGGACCTAAACTAGTGTTCTTTAAACTTTTAGCTTTCTTTGTTCAAATGAAATCTTTAGTGTGGAAGCTCAGTAACAGTCAAGAAAGTGAAGCTGTTACGACTGAAGCCAAGGTGAAGGGCCAGGGATCTGTAGCTCCCCCTTCATTGCTCAGCCCTGTGTAGTATCCGGGGAGGTTCTTCAAATCCTTAGGACTGGATTGGATGATGATTTCATTCAAAAATATGCCTTTTCACTTATCAGGCAGTACAATAACTGCCACTGAAAAGAATCATATTTTTTACCCAAGCAGGAAGCTGAGAGAAAATCATCTTTTATAGTTTCTCTGAAAACCCTCTGCTAGAGGCACATTTATGTATAGTGAGGAAGCAGCTTTCCTAGCCAGTACCCACTGTGGAAAAGTGTGAAACAGTGCTTTTAAATGAAAAAGAAAGGTCTTACTGATCAATTTCTACAGAAAATTTAACAATAGACTACAATACTATCTTCTTATATCCAGGTAATGCTTCTCTCTTTTTAAAAAGCTTTTTATATCTTCTTCCTCATTAGCGAGTGGGCCTCTAGATGATCAGTGGATGAGAAAAAGACACACTCTGAGGGAGAAAAGAATGAGTCTCAGTTTTCTGTTCATCTCCTCTGCAGCAGATATGGGTTCCCTCCACAGCCAGGGGCAGGCACATAGCACAGTATGCTCTCTAGGTTTTGTTAGGAACTTTAGTTTTAACCAAGACATTAAACCCTTCCTTCTGCCCTCCCTGCCATTACAAAATAAAGACTGCAGAAACACTTGCTTACTCTTGATGAGAGGTGGCCATACCTTGGTAACTGGATCAAATGTATAGCTGCCTTGTGTTGGTGTCAGGTTCATATTCAGTACAACTTTTGGCATGTGAACTGTTACTGTGATTCCTTCAATAGTTTTCCCCATATTCTGCTTTGGTCCAATTGTAATATCGAATCTTCCACAAGAACTGTTCTCCTTAAAGCTGATGCAATGTTTCACATACACTGGTATTGCCACTAGACTGAAAAGAGAAAGACAGACTCAACCACAAACATGATTAATGGTGTGAGACAGTTATAGAGGTAGCCTGAAAACCTCAGTCCAGAGTGTCCTACCCTGCCTTTGACTCCACTATGGGACCATATACACCCAGAAGTGGAGATTTAGCATCTGTACCAGGGGGTTTGAGTACATTAGGGTTCCAGCATCACTGCACTAAGACTCATACAATTTCTGAGCAATACATACACAAGTCAAGATAGTATAAACAATTGGGGCAAATAGCCCTAGTTTAAAGAAATGAATTAAGATACCATAGAAAAGATAATTTAAAATTATACTAAATAAAATAGCCCCTATGTGGTAAGAGCCAAGAAACAACTCCTCTGCTTTTAAGTCCCGTCTAATATTACCCGTATACCTTCTGATATTTTCCAGGGACAAACCAGGTACAACCCATAATGCTAATTCATTCATTTGAACCTCAGTACATAAAAGAATGTCCTGAAGCCAGTTAGTTGGGAGATACCCTGGGAAGCTGGAGATATGTGTGTCCTTTAGTTATGAAGCCTAAAGACCACAGTAAAATTATGGCATGGATTCAAGGTTTTGCCCAGGTTACACAATTCCAAAATGCTTGTTCTCAGGTATATATTTTGCTACTCTCATTTACTACTATTTTATACTCTCAGATTCAAGGTACACTGATTATATTAGATACATATTTTCACCAGTTCTTCCTGAGTCTCCTGCTGGGCCATGGCTAAAGGGAGCAGTGATGAATTCAAGTATTCAACTGTCAAAATGGAAAAGGTAAAGTGAATTCTACCCATCACACTGATCTATGATGGTAGATTTCTGGTTAATGCACCGACATACTTTTGTGAGCTGACACGATATGATATGAGTCGGAAATTTCCATCTGGAGGAATAAATGACAAAACTCTTTCAGATTCCCAACGCTTGAACCGGATGCAGGGGTGGAAGCTGACATCATCTAGAAGCCGTGGGTTCTGCCAGGAAAACAAGATAGCAATATTCATAGAGTGCAGTGAATATGGCAACTTACTCAGATATGAGAAATTAATAGACTCCCTAAAGATAAAAGAGTCATGTTAAGAGTTGGTTACTATGACCACATTAACACAATCTTAATGGATATTATTTTATTTGAATTTCAATAACTATTAAGTAGAAAATACAAGTAGTATCATGTACATTTTATAAATGAAAAAACTGAGGTTTGAAGAAGTCAAGGTCAGGACAAGACAGCATCAGAACTCTGTTCTCTTGATTTTCTTAGTAGTGTATCATGCTGAGTCTAAAATGATGAAAAAGATCAATGCCCTTTCATCAGCAAACAAATAATTCGGTTAAGTGAGACTACACATTTGCAGAAGCCAGCCAGCCACTTAAGCCACTTCTGGCAAACTCAGGAAAAGACCTCAGCCTTTTCATAAAGGCCATGCTCATCATGTAAAACACTGTCTTGGGAAGCTGTACTAAGAATACTACTGAGATAATCCTTATAATCTAAGATACAAACATCTCTCAGTATTTATCATTTCATTTAGTACTTCATATGTATTAGGCATGCAAAGAACTACAGGACAGGAGAACTTACCATGAAAGAAAGAGAAAGGTCAGGCATTCCAGATAGCTTAATGCAAGCATCAATGACCCCCTGAATTTCTGCAAAGACTGTAGATCCTGAGGAAAGAAATAAAGTGATAACATCACTGGAATCTGAATCTTTACTAGAGCTATCACTGTATCTGAAGTAATGGAGACACCTCCTGAGTGTCAGACATAATGAAACTTGCACATCTTCTGACAAGTTAGTGGACAAAGGATCTATTACACCAGTTACAACAACTTCTTCACTAAGTGCCATGGCCCACATCTAACTCTGGTAGGTAATTCTAAGGAATATCAAACCTGACTCTATCTTGATAGTGAACCTTGAAAGACTGCTGGATATGAAGTTAAAAATTAAAAAAATTTTTTTTTCACGTTTATTCATTTTTGAGAGACAGAGCACGAGTGGGGGAGGGGCAGAGAGAGAGAGGGAGACACAGGATCTGAAGCAGACTTTAGGCTCTGAGCTGTCAGCACAGAGCCCAATGTGGGGCTCGAATCAACAAACCGCGAGATAATGACCTGAGCCGAAGTCGGATGCTTAACCAACTGAGCCATTCAGGTGGCCCTGAAATTAAATATTTTCAATGGAATTTACAAATGAGGCAAGTTTCTCATGAAATGGACTAAACTGTTAAACTTTAAGAAATAGGCATTATTCCGTAATAATATAGTTATTATTCTGTAGGATAGAATTTTATAATGAAAAAGAGCACTCACTAAAGAAAAGATATTGGTTGTAATTCGTAATAACTCATTTTCACACGGCAACTAGCTGTGTGACCTTAAGCAGATTACTAAGCTCTTCTGAGCTTCAGTTTCCTTATGTATAAAATGTGAGGGTTGGACTAGATGTTTTAAATAAAACTTTATGATTCTAAGACAGTACTGCTGTTTTTTGGGGGGTTGTTATTAGAAGTACTGCATATAGGGGCAGCTGAGTGGCTTAGTCGGTTAAGTGTCTGACTTTGGCCCAGGTCATGATCTCACGGCTCAAGAGTTCAAGCCCCGTGTTGGGCTCTGTGCTGACAGCTCAGAGCCTGAAACTGCTACGGATTCTGTGTCTCTCTTTCTCTCTGCCCCTCCCTGGCTGGTGCTCTGTTGCTCCCTCTCAAAAACGAATAAACATTAAAAAAAATTATACATAAAAAAAAGAAGTACTGCATATTAAAGTGGTAGCAAAAGTATGGTGTATGGTAGATATACAATAAATGTTTAAATGAATAAATGGCAAAAGGCAGAGGCATACAGGGTAATAACTGGCTTAACAAGGCAGCATGAGATCTGATTTATAAGGTTTGGCAGACCTAAACTAGTGGTTATGAAAATTATATGTAACCTCTGGGCAAAATAAACAGATTTTTAAGCTATTAGAAAGTGAATGCCTTTCCACTGAAGCCATACTGCCAAAGGGTTTCAATTTTCTGTTCAGCTTATGTCAGCTCAACTGTTTCTTCCCAAATAAGATTACATGCACACAATTACCTGATTTATCTATAATTGCATCTATTTCTTCAACGACATCAAAATAGGCTTCATTGTTTGTGTACTTTACCCCTGCCCGTCGCCATGGGATGTTGGACAGCTGCCCAGTGGGGAGTGTGTCCCCAACATTACTGCTGCCTAGAAACCGGAAAAGGAGAAAGCAAAGGTAATGCATTAAATGGTCATCAGAAAAGCTATTTACAAGGGCACCTGGCTGGCTCAGTTGGTAGAGTGTGCGACTCTTGACCTTGGGGTTGTGAGTTCAAGTTCCAAGTTGGGTGTACAGCTAACTTGAAAGGAAGAAAGAAAGAAAGAAAGGAGAGAAAGAAAGAAAAGAGAAAAAAAGAAAGAAAGAGAGAGAAAGAAAAAGAGAGAAAGAAAGAAAGAAAGAAAGAAAGAGAAAGAAAGAAGCCATTAACCAGCAAAACAAAACAAAACCAAAAAACAAAAAAAGAATGCTTTATTTGCTTCTTTACTGTTTGGGTTTTACTTCATTGAAGTATTTGAAGAACCACTTGTGGATGGTTTCCAGAATTGTTGGAGATATATTCATACCAACATGATCAAATTTCTAGAAGACAGAAGTAGACCATGTGGTCCTCTATGTGCCAAACCAGGTTAAATTCACTTACTCATCTTTTGCTTTCTGCATGTTAACAGTAACCTAACCTGATTCCAGTGGCTCAACAACGGAATCTCATCCTGCTGCCACTGATGAAGAAAAGAGGCTAGTTGTTTTAAAATCTTCTGCTGATAAAATGTCTCCACTGAGAATACAAAGTGATTAGTAGGCCCTTTGGTATTCAGCTTAAATTCTACATGAGATGCTGCCAAGCAGGCCTCAGTGGAGTAACTGGATGAAGAACACACTCTAGCCTTCTCCCATTTTAAGGTCAGACACCCATATGGCTGCAATATCGCTCATGTTTAATGTCTGGCTTTTTTACTGATAAACTGACATATGTCTGAAGAAAGTCTGGTTGTCCAAAACATATCCTTGAGCTGTGACATATTTAACATTTTGGTTAATTTACATTTCCAACATACAAGTAGTACATGCTTAATAACAACAACAACACATGTGAAGTTCAGAAAAGTGGCTAAAAATATCTATCTTCCTTTTACTAAAATACAACTACCATTAACATTTTGGTATATTTCTTTAAACATTTCCCTCATAAGTAGGTTCCACTTATTATTATTATTTTTTTTGTATTTTGATAATTTTGCTTTTTTTACATATAATTTTACAGTCTCATTTGATTGGTGTTAGTGTCTCCAACCTTTTGCCTTCCAAAATTTTTGAAAAACACTGCCTTAATCTTCCTGTTCAAAACTTTCAATGTTTCCACACTGGCTTTGTGGGAAAAAAAAAAACAACACCAAAAAACCCCCCAAAACAAATTTAGCCTAGCATTCAAGAATTTCCTCAACTTAACTCTTTAATTTTATCTCTCACGACTCAGCTAAAAAACAGCTCTGCTTCTGCTAAACAAATTAATACAATTCAAGGCTTTTCACTTTGTGTGTGTTTTCTCACATCGTTCCATCTATAGAATGCTCTTATTCCTCCCTCTCTCCCTAAATTCTGTTGCTTCTCTAGGGCTCTGCCCTAGGGCCAACCAGTATAATTCAGAAGGAGTTATTTCATCCACTGAACCATTCTCTTGAATTTTATAAAGCACTGCCTTAATAGCCTATATACTGTCATTCTATTATTTTAGTAATTATAAAATACGTGTTCATTTTGGAAATTAGAAAGTGTAAGGCAAAAATAAAGATAGTATGTAATTCCTTAGTTGGAGATGGTCATTGAAAACATTTTAGAGCTTTTTTGTCTGTATGAATGTTTATGTATAATTAAGATAATTAAATAATTTTATGGTTTTGTGTTTTTTTTCCATTTAATATTATATCATGTGTACCTTCCAGTGTCACTGCATTATCTATAAAGTATGGAATTGCCTTTTACAATCTTACTATTATTTATGTACTTTATTTTTTTTTCCCAATCTCTCATCCAGAGTTTAAATTTTAGGGACACAGACACTCCATCTTATCTTTCCTTGAATTTCTCCTAACACTCAGCCTTGTATAGAGGATGAATAAAGCTTTCTTGCAAGCCTCCCTTGCCCCATTTTTTAGGTCAGTATATTTGGAGAGGGGTTTATAATGGTAGACATTATAGCTGGTGTGGCATGTAACATTTCACAGAAATCTTTCTCTAGAAGACTTCAATGCTCTCAAAAAAAAAAAAAAAAAAAAAAAAGCCATCATCTGGATGTACCTAATTTCTAGCTACACTCAAGAAATAAACCAAAATTAGAAACTTACAAAACAAGTACAAGGCTCACATTGCATGAGATCTCACAAATAGACTAATTTCCTATCTTTTTGTTTTAATAAATCTTCTGCATGTATAAAACAAAGACTTGGAGGAGACAATATGTACTCTGTGGTGAGGATCTTAAATTTTCTATAGTCTAGTAATTTGGGTTTTATATATTTTATATATAACATAATGCCAGTTTTATAATGCTATTTTTGCCAGCTTTTGAGATACAATTGACATATAATATTGTGTTAAGTTTAAGTGTATAACATGATTTGATATACTTATACACTACAAAATGACTCTGAGTATAGTATTAGTTTATATATTCATCACATCACATAAAATAATGCTATTTTAAATACTACAATGCCAGTCTATACATAGATTGAATGCTCTTCTACGTAGCCTTCCCTTTTCTATTGGCTTCTTTAGGATTAACTGGGAAGTTATTCAGTCTTATTATTTAGTGTTAAGTAATAGTAATAATGTTATTGTGGTCTTATAGAAAAATCTATAATAAAAGAATAAAAACCAAAAGTTTTCTTTTTCATTTAAGACCTAGCCTCTTCCCATGAAAAGAAATACACATCCATTTTCACAACAGCACTAACTTTAACTCTGGGCAAGCTGTACTACCTTAATAATCTGTCAGATCATAAACAAGATTATAAACAACTTGTTTATAAAGTTTTATTTGCTCAGTTCCTACGTTTTCACCTTACCTGTAATAGAGTTGACGACAGAACGTAGAATTGTTGGTGGTTTAATCAGTTCTTTCAAAATATTAGATTCAGTAGCCAGTGGAAATCCATTGTCTAACATTTCTTCCAAGAGCTCATATACAATGACCACATTATCCTTAATTGCAGCTTCCGAACACTCACCAAAGTAGTCCTTAACAAAATGTACATAATATTGCACAATGGAAGACATGAAGAAAGGCTTGCTAGACACTCTTTGTTCAGCAGGATAAACTTATAGTAGCATAATTCATTGTTTAATATGTTGAAAATACATAAATCAGAAGGAAAAAAACCCTTTGTAGTTCTCTACATTATTCTTGAATAATTTTCTTAATATTTTTAGATTGAACTGAATTCCTATTACATATTAAGCCAGAGAGTACACTGAAACATTAAACTAGAATGTGAACTATAAACTTTACTTGCCTACCTCCAAAACACAGATAAGTGTTCAATTATTTGGTACATTTAGCAAGATAATAAAATGTAAATATTAGAAGACTGCATAACCAATAAAAATCTTGGGACCATTCAGAGAACTGTATGTAGAGGGCATTACTGTTTCCTGATAACATAATTTGTAATACATATAAAAAAATAACCTTCTTAAGTGGTATTGTTTTTTGGGGGTGCCTGGGTGGCTTCCATGACCATGAGATTACTGTGTTCTACTGAAACAATGAATACAACAGCCATGTATACTGCTACACACCCTACAAAAAAGGGTTTATGAATTTATTCTCAGTTGAAAAGGAGAGAGAGAGATAGAATACACATACAAAGCTGGATAATTAAAGAATATCATCATGTGTCCTACCCCTAACTTGAGTAATTTAAGTTCAAAAGATTTGATGAATAACCAACCTGAAAAGTGTCAGCAACTCGATGCAGAAACTCAATTACAAATAGAGGTGGCACTTCAGTCTGTATGACAGACACAAAGAAGAGCTTATCCCGGTAGATACTGATGAGGTAGTGATGAGGTGTTGAAATGACAGGTGGTACATTTTCAACATCAGCAGCTTTCTCTTGAGCTTCAAAGAAATAATCACAGACAGACTGGCTCACAACACTCTTCCAGTGCTTCTCCAGAAATATGTCACCGGAACAGTTTATGAGAAATAGACTGTGAATCATTTTCTGGAGGGAAAAAAGTTTAAACAATTTAGTGTACATCAAAAAGTACGCTTGTATTATCCTGACAAAACCAGACAAAGGCAATACAAGAAAATACAGACCAATATCACTTAAGAATAGCTGTAAAAATCCTCAACAAAATGCCAGCAAATTGAATCTAGCAATATATACAGAAGATTATACACCTCAGCCAATAGGATTTATTCCAAGAATGGAAGATTGGTTCAACATATGAAAATCAATCAATGTAACACACAACATACATAAAATAAAAGACAATAAAACCATATAATCATTTCAAAACGTGCAGGAAAATAATTTTTTTTTTCAACATTTATTTATTTTTGGGACAGAGAGAGACAGAGCATGAACGGGGGAGGGGCAGAGAGAGAGGGAGACACAGAATCGGAAACAGGCTCCAGGCTCTGAGCCATCAGCCCAGAGCCTGACGCGGGGCTCGAACTCACGGGCCGCGAGATCGTGACCTGGCTGAAGTCGGACGCCTAACCGACTGCGCCACCCAGGCGCCCCCATGCAGGAAAATAATTTGACAAAATCTAGCACCTGTTTATAATAAAAACACTTAAAATAGAAAAAGAAACTTCCTAACATTGATGGGGCATCTATGAAAATCCCATAGCTAACATTATATTTAATGATTACAGATTAAAACCTTTTCCCTTAATATCAAGAACAAACAATGATGTCCACTCTCACCATTTTTTTAAAATATATTTTTTAATGTTTTTATTTTTGAGACAGAGAGAGACAGAGCATGAGCAGGGGAGGGGCAGAGAGAGAGGGAGACATAGAATCCAAAGCAGGCTCCAGGCTCTGAGCTGTCAGCACAGAGCCTGACGCAGAGCTCGAACTCACGGACCGTGTGAGATCATGACCTGAGCTGAAGTCGGATGCTTAACTGACTGAGCCACCCAGGCGCCCCAACTCTCACCATTTTTATTCAGTATGGTACTGGAGATTCTAGCCAGGGCAATTAGAAAAATGAAACCAAAGGTTTCCAAAGTGGAAAGGAAGAAAAAAACTACCTCTATTTGCAGATGACACAATTTTTATATATGCAAAGTCCTGAGGAACACAGACGTACACACACACAAAATCATAGTTAGTGAGTTCGGCAAGCTCACAGAATACAAGATTAATATAAAAAATTATATTTCCTTTTTATTAAAAAAATTTTTTTAATGATTATTTATTTTTGAGAGAGACAGACAGAGTGTGAGCAGGGGAGGGGCAGAGAGAGAGCAAGACAGGCTCCAGGCCTGAGGTGTCAGCACAGAGCCCGATGTGGGGCTCGAACTCACAAACCATGAGATCATGACCTGAGCCAAAGTCGGACGCTTTAACCAACTGAGCCACCCAGGCACCCCTAAAAAACAATTCTATTTCTACACATTAGCATTGAATAACCTGAAAATGAAATTGAGAAAACAATCCATTTACAAGAGCATCAAGAAGATCAAAATACTTAGGACTAAATTTAACAAAAGTGCAAGACTTGTACATTGAATAGTACAGAACATCACTGAAAGAAATTAGAAATTAAAAATATCTAAAACTTGGGAAGGTATTTCATGTTCATGGATTAGAAAACTTAATATTGTTACGATAGCAATACTCACCAAATTGGCCTAAGATTCAAAGCAATCCCTACTATAATGCCAGCTGTCTTTTTTGTGGATACTGACAGGATCATCCTAAAATTCATACAGAAATGAAAGAGATAAGGATAGCCAAAACAATCTTGAAAAAGAAGAACAAATTTGGAGGACTCACACTTCCTGATTTTAAAAACCTACTACAAATGTACCATGTGGTACTGGCAAAGGGATAGACATGTAGATCAATGGAATAGAACTGAGAGTTCTGAAATTAACCCTTACATATACAGTCAATTGATTTCTGATAAGAATGCCAAAACCATTCACTGGGAGAGAGATGAGTCATTTCAACAAATGGTGCTAGGACAACTAGATTTCCACATGCAAAACAATGAATATGGACCTCTACCTCATGTCATATACAAAAATCAACTCAAAATGTATCAAAGACCTAAATCTAAGAGCTAAAACTATTAAAAACTCTTAGAAAAAACCATATATGCATTAAGTTGTCAGTACCCTGGGTTAGATAATTTTTTTAGATATGACACTAAAAGCACAAGCAACAAAAGAAAAAACAGATAATCTGGACTTTTATCAGAATTAAAAATTTTTGTACTTTGAAGGACATTATCAAGAAAGTAAAAAGAGAACTCACAGAATGAGAGAATAATTGCAAACCATATATTTTATAAGGGACTACTATCCAGAATATATAAACACTTAACAACTCAATAATAAAAGGACAACACAATAAAACAAATGGGTAAAGAATTTGAAGACATTACTCCAAAGAAGACAGACATACAAATGACAAATAAGCGGAGGTAAATGTGCTCAACGCCTTCTCAGAATGTAAATCAAAATCACAATGAGGTATTATTTCATATCCATTAGACTAGATATAATCAAAATGCAGACAATAACAAGTATTGACAAGAAAGTGGAGAAACTGGAACCCTCATCAATTGCTGATAGGGATTTAAAATGGTATAGCTGCTGTGGAAAACAGTGTGAATTCTTGCAAAAGTTAAAGACAGTGTTATCAAATGACTCAGAAATTCTACTCCTAGGTATACAACCAAGAAAACTAGGAATGGATGTCCATACAAAAATTTGCATACAAATGTTCCTAGCAGCATTATTCATAATATTCAAAAAGTAGAGACAACTCAAATGTCTATCAACTGATGAATGGGTAAATAACAAATTTTCAAACAATGGAATATTATTCAACCATAAAAAGGAATGAAGTAATACATGCCATTAAATGGCTGAACCATGAAAACATTATGCTTAGGAGCCAGACGCAAAGGTCACGTATTGTATGATTCCATTTGTATAAAATGTCCAGAATAGGCAAATCTACACAGACAGAAAGTAGATTAGTGGTTGCCAGAGGCTGGGTGTAAGGGGAAGAATGTGGAGTTAGTGGTTATGGGCTTCTCATGTCTTCTTAAGGTGATAAAAACCATCTGGGATTAGAGATAATGATTGTACAGCTTTGTGAATATACTAAAACCTACTAACTTGTATACTTTAAAATGTGAATTTTATAGTATTTGAATTATATTTTATTTAAAAAATATTCTTAATAACTGTGACACACAAATCTACTTCCAGGTAGATTAAAATGTGTACAAATGTGCACCCAAAATATGTATAAAAATATACTGTTATGGTGAAAACCTGCAACAACTCAAATGTTTATTAATAGTGGAATGGAAAAATAAATTACACAATATTACTAAAATGAAAAACTGCACAGCAATGAAAATTAACTTGTTACACGAAGCAAAATCTTAAATCTGTTTGTAAGATTTGTTTGTTTATTGAACAAAGCCAGAAGCAAAAGGATACATGCAGTATGATTCTATTTATGTGAAGTTCTAGGACAGACCAAATTAATCTATGGTTTGATAAAAATGCTTTTATGGAGGAGAGTGAGGGTAGTGTCTAAGAGGAGCGTGGGGGTGGTTTAGGGTACTTGTAACATTTTATTTTTTGATATAGTTACAAGTTGTATTCATTTTGTGATAATTCATTGGGCTTTATATTATGACATATAATTTTCTGAGTGTTAATTATGCTTCAAATAAAAACTTTATTATCCTTGCAAATGGGGGATGGTGGAAAAATATCTAATTACCTTAACGTGTTCCCTTCTTTTATATGGATAACATCAGTTATCAGGTGTTTAGTCTGGTGGTCCATTAATTCAAAATTATACTACTGTAGAAGTGTAGCCCAACTGTAAAAAATTTAAAATGAATAGTTTCTCTGCATGAAGATAAATCCCAAAGAGGAAAGGAAAACTTTCCAGAATGGATGCATTCATTCAATTCTGTTGACACAGAAAACAATGACATAAACCTGAGCAGTTCTTTTAAGATTAAGTAATTTATTTTATGAAAGCATCTGACATTTAAGGACTAATTGGTGATGATTTCCCCTTCCCGTCTGGCACATGTTTAGAAGTTTTTAAGTAAATTACTAATTATTAAGATGTGTTTTAATAATTACTGTATTAATTATTATGCATAAAATAAATGCTGTTAACAGTTCCTGTATTAGAAATAAATACGTTTCTTTGTTCAAAGCCATCTCTACTTAGTAAGCAACCAACAGGACAATAAACCCTGACACTTCAGGCATTGGACCTACTAAATTTTTCTAGATTAATACTGCAACCTGCTCATTTTTCTACTTTATCTAATCAGATGCTTTGTTTAATAGGTTTGCTTAATGTCAGCTTTATATTTCTATTTGGGTGTTAAATAGTGTCATTAGGGGCACCTGGGTGGCTCAGTCGGTTAAGCATCTGACTCTTCGTTTTGGCTCAGGTCATAATCTCATGGTTTGTGAGTTCGAGCCCCACGTTGGGCTCTGCACTGACTGAAGCCTGCTTGGGATTCGCTCTCTCTGCCCCTCACCTGTTCCTACTCTTTCATCAAAACAAATAAACTTAAAAAAAAAAATTAGTGTCATTGGAATACAGACTTGCTATATAGAACCTACTAACTTTTAACTATCATCTGGGCTAATACACTTAAAAACAAACAAACAAACAAACAAACAGGAATATCCAATGAGAAGATCTGCAACTAAACTTGTATTATGATACATTTCTTGTAATAAAATCTTCATCTGAAATATAAAATGTAGCTTAAAGGAGAACACTGTAATTCCCTCGATGAAGACTCTAATTTGAGCACTTCAACCGAGCCAACTTTGGAAGATGGTACCCTTTGCAAAACTAAATTTTCAGCTCCAAGGTGTTTTATTCATTAAGGGTAAATAAATTAATAATACCTAAAATGTATTCAGTTACTAACTGTGGGCCAGGCACTATGCTAGGCACTTATCTACATTATCTCACTGAATCTTCACAACTCAATGTTATAAATATCGTGCTTATCCCCTTTTTACAGATAAGATGATAAAGTCTTGGAAATGTTAAGTCAGATCCTACAATAAGTATAAGAGCTAGGATTCAAACCCAGGTCCATGAATCTTGGGCTGCCTTTCTCACCTGGCTCCTAGAGACTAGTTATTAGGAACATTCTCTAAGGCAGCACTGTCCAATAGGATTTCTTGCAATGATGGACTAGTATCCATTGGTCACACGTGGCCATTGAGTACTTGAAATATGGCTAATGCAACTGATGTACTGAAGTTTTAATTTTAACTTAATTTAAATTCATATAACTACATGTAGTTAGCGGTTGCCATATTGGACTAGGCAGCAAATGGATAGCAAATGTGCTCTTTGAGCTTATAATTTAAGAAAAAGAACTGAAGGATGTGCTTCTTATTTAGAAGCCAAAATGTGTTCTAATAAATTATTTTGAGCAAAAATTGTATTTAAAAGATCTGACAGTAAGTTATATTCTTAAACCAGTCACCCTATAGAAGGTATAGGTCTGTGGTACTTTGTTGTCACAGTACACCCCAGAAGAGCTGCTTGTTCTCAAAGCAAGTGACTTCATAGTTCCTTTATTTTAGAGGCCACATTCCTATTCATCCTCTTAAGCTGGTGAAAAATTCTTTCCAGGAAAAGTTTCCACCAAAGTTGTTTTCACTGGCAATAGTTCAAATCTCAGGAGAATACTGTAAGTTAAACCAGCCATCTGGATTTATTGTTATCCTTAATGCTGAGATGAAAGCATAACACTTGTGGCTCTCATCAGTGCTTAGCTTTAAAACCCACCTTACCCTTCTATTATAAAAGAAGAGAGCTTATTTCTTCTATTCATATTATGAACAAAAGCCTAATACATATAACAATTAAATAAATGCCACACATAGCAGTGTAAGTTGTCTCTTTAAAAAATTTTTTTAAATGTTTATTTTTGAGAGAGAGAGAGAGAGAGAGAGAGAGAAACAGAGCATGAACCGGGGAGGGACAGAGAGAGAGAGCAGACACAGAATCCGAAGCAGGCTCCAGGCTGTCAGCACAGAGCCCGACATGGGGCTCAAACTCACGAACTGTGAGATCATGACCTGAGCCGAAGTGGGACCCTTAATGGACTGAGCCACCCAGGTGCCCCTAGCCTGTTTCTTTAGCTACTTATTCTTTTAGCAGCTGCAGTTACTTCTTTCATCATTTTAACAAACTTTCTGGGAAATTTATACACGTACCGCAACCATAGCCATCTTTTTGTTATTAGTGACTTTTGAATCAGAAAACAGAATGCTACCAGCTTATTTTAAAGCCACTTGAGAAACTTCAGAAACAGTTCTATCAGAGCTTTGACTGCAGCTTACATACTTCATAAATCCTCTTTACCAAATGAACACTCAACCTGATGAGTCACAAACAATGCAAATATAAAACACACAGTTCCTGACTTAGGATGGTTTGACTTAAGATTTTTCTAATTTAAAATCATGCAAAAGTGATATGTATCCATTAGAATCCATATTTTGAATTTTGATCTTTTTCCAGTAGAGTGATACCATACTCTTGTGGGATGCTGGCCAGAGGCAGTGAGCCACAGCTCCCAATCACCCACATGATCACCAGAGTAAATAAGAAATACATTTACAACTATTCTGTTCTTCACTTCAGTATTCAATAAATTACATGAGATAGTCAACACTTAATTATAAAATACGCTTTGTTTAGATAATTTTGCCTAACTGTGGGCTACTGTTGAGTGTTCTAAGCACATTTAAGGTTGGCTAGGCTAAGCTATGATGTTCAGTAAATTTAGGTATATTAAATGCATCTTTGACTTAAAATATTTTCAACTTACAATGGGTTTATCAGGACATAACCTCATCATAAATAAGTCAAGGAAGATGTGTAGCCAAATTTCTATTCTTGGAATAGTGTCTAAAAAAGAAAATGTATACTCTGGTTTCTCTTCAGATCACATAAATCTTTCGCCTTTTAAAAAAGAAAATGTATTCCTTCTACATATAACAGAATGGGGGCATAGAAGGGCCTATATGCAAGGTAAGAGAATGAGATCAGAAAAGAATCTAGCTCCTCTGATTCTCAGACAATTCTTAGACCATTTATTCATTCAACAGATAGTTCGGAATATGTTTTATATACAGCATGCAATGGAGATAAAAGGGCGAACTAAATAAGTCCTTGAACTTAAGAATGTTTAGACTTCAGCAAAGAAGGCAAACAAAACAGTAAGATGTAATTTCTATGACAGAAGTCCTTCAGAATTTCACCAATCTTTAAGGTGACAGAGAACACAAGTAAAGAAAACCAGCACAAATTTAGCAACTTTAGGAGGTGAGGTGATGTGGTGAGATGTGACGGGGAAGGAGATAAGCATAGACTGGTTTACTTAGTTTTTAGTGCAATGTAAAGTCATTTTTTATGGTTTTAAGCAGGGAATTCATGAGATCCAATTTATAGTTTTAAGAAAAACTGCACTGTGCAAACTTAGGCAACTGGATATTGTGACACCGGCTGAGAGATGAATTATGGTGTGGCCTGGACTAACAGAGTTGACAGCAGGGACAGAGTATAATGAAAAGATAGGAGAAATGCTTAGGCTTGAGCAAAGATTAGGTGGATTTGGGGGGTGGAGATGAGAGGAAAAATGAGGCAGTTAGCCCTGGTCCTGTATACTGACCCAATTCTGGATATATTTGACCTAAATGGATATATTCACAAGACCACTGCGTGTGTAGGTTTGGTGCTTCAGAGAGAAGCCGAGTTGGAGACATGCTTATGAGTAAACGCAACTTTTTGTTAATGGGGATTATAGCTATAAGGAGAAAAAAAAACAACAACAAAGAGAATGTGCATAGTAAGAAAGAGCCTATGGAAAGAACTCCAACATCTGAGTAGGGCCAAGGAAATGGGCCTAAAAGAAGACTGAGAAGATGTGGCTGGAGAGCAGTAAAAAAAAAAAAAAAAAAAAAAAAGGTAGGAGGGAGGGTAACAATTTTTAGTAAATAAAGTGTGTTAGTGTGTTTCCAGAAGAATATATATAGTACAACTATATAAAGTATAATATATAAAGTATACATAAAGTATTATGGTTTTTTTGTCCCTATTGAAAATTTATGATTTAACACATAGAGGGCACTGGTGACTTTAGTAAAAGTAGTTTTTGTGGTAGTTCAGTGGAATGCTGGAAACAAGACAGGATGAAATAGGCTGAGAAATAGCTCAAAGTGGAAAAAACAAAGGAAAGTAGATGATATACTCAAGAACTCTAGCTGTGAGGATGAAAAGACACAAAAATAAATGGGAGTATATCAAAATACAGTTAAGGAAGAATATTTCTAAATGCTTAAGGAAAGGTATGAGTAGAAGGCAAAAGGCAGATGATGTAGGAGAGAGGAAATAACTGGAAAAAAAAAAAAAAAAGAGGATCCTGATTAGGGAGGAGAGGACGGTACTGGGAGACTTCAGAGATTTGTTTTCCTTAAGAAGGGACACTTCCAAAAATCATATGACTTCACTCATATGAGGACTTTAAGCAACAAAACAGATGAACATAGGGGAAGGGAAACAAAAATCATATAAAAACAGGGAGGGGAACAAAACGGAAGAGACTCATAAATATGGAGAACAAACAGAGGGTTACGGAGGGGGTTGTGGGAGGGGGGATGGGCTAAATGGGTAAGGGGCACTAAGGAATCTACTCCTGAAATCATTGTTGCACTATATGCTAATTTGGATGTAAATTTTAAAAAATAAAAAAGAAAATTAAAAAAAAAAAGAAAAAAGAAGGGACACTTTGTCTCTTTAAACAAAAGGGAAGAAGGTTTGTACATTTGGTTGTAGCAACATGATCGCTTCTGTTTTCTCTGTGTAACAAAAGAGATCATTTGTAGAGGGAGAGAGAATTCCTCTCTATAAATGTCATTTGCTACTCAAGCATTTACATATTACTGAGCTGCTTAAACATATCTAATCTACAGGGAACTCCAACAGTATAGTATGCTGAATGTTTAGAAATACCATAAAAATCCCCAAGATTCAGGTAAGAAAAACTAACCTTACTGCAAAGAGAACTTTCGTACCAAAGATATGTAAATTTCAGGTACTTCCTCGTTCAACTCATTCCCCCACTTTTCCTATATTCTTAAAGAGTCCTCCTTTCTCTCCATAACTGATCGTTCCATTTGTAATTCTGATCCCATTTCCTTCTCTCTTTTCTTAGATTTGTATCATACACATTGGTTACTTGCTTTCTGCCCCAAAACATGATGTGTCTTGTATTTTTTAAACCAAACCCCAGAGGCGCCTGGGTGGTTCAGTGGTTAAGCGACCAACTCTTGATTTTTGGCTCAGGCCATGATCTCAGTTTTGTGAATTCCAGCCCCAGGTCGGGCTCTGTACAGAGCTTGCTTGGGATTCTCTCTCTCTCTCTCTCTCTCTCTCTCTGCCCCTCCCCTGCTCGCGCTCTGTCTCTCTCAAAATAAATAAACTTAAAATTTTTTTTTAATAAAATAAAAATAAACCCCAATCCTTACAGGGACTGACACCCGCTCAATAATCTTTTGCTTCATGCTCCAAACGATGAAGGTTTGATTAGTCTACACTTGCAATCTCTCCTCTCAGTAATCGACTGTATTCAAGCAGATCTTTTAACTGGTCTAATGACTTCCTAACCATCAAATCCAGCTACCTAGTCTCAAACTTCAAATTCCTCTTTTGAACCTTGCAGCATTTCATGTCATTGATAACTTTCTCCAAACCAAAACAAAGACTTCTTATTACATGAAACTTCACCTGTTTGGTTATCACCTTGAAAGTTTCTTTTCGGCTTACTTCCCAGTCTTTTCTTTTTCCCCCTTTTAATCTTTCTACCATCCACACCTAAGCCCCTGTTTCAAGCTCGGTATATCCCAAGCTCCACAAAATTCCTCCTCCTCAAGTATGGGCTCCTAATTTTAGTGGCACCACCTTCATAATCATACAGGTTATAAGCTTTAGCTTTGGGTACAAGCCAAACCCAACAAATCCAACCAGCCACAGTGCTCATCACTTTTCCATACTCAGTTTAGATTCCCGTCACCTCTCTCCTGAAGAACTGCAACACCTTCCTCACTGTATTCGCCACCCCAGGCTCATCCAGGCGCCACCCTCTAACAGGACGTCCGTTCAGGTTAGTCAGGGGGTTTGCCTTCCAAAGCAGAAGGCTAGGGCTGAGGTCCGAGTTGTTGCTACTTCAGCTCACCGTGGGTGACAAAATCTTTTTCCCGCGCCGAAGCACGGAGAGGGACCCCAATGAGCCTGAACCTCTTGGGCGTGGGACCCGAGAAGGCCGGGCTGCAGGTACACCTCTCCCTTCCGGCCCTGCCGGCAAGAAAGCCTGGAAGGCCGAGAGGGAGGCCTGGTCAGCATCAGAAATTCTCCTGAAGCCCAGGCTGGAGTCCGGACCCCCAGCTATTCAGCCTGCTCCCCAGTTTTCGAGCTGTTCCCTGTCCGTAGACTCCCCGCCCCTCACACTCACCCCGACACCTGGGCCAGCCAGTGATTCGGCGCCAGGTCCACTCCGGACCTAGGCTGTGGCAGCTGAGAAGGCCCCGAGGACCCCCGCAGGTGGGGTGCCCAATAGAGTGCCTGACTAACAGCTTCAAAGAAACCAACTGGGTCTACAGTATTGAGAAGATTAAATAAGAAGAAAGACGTTGAATGAGAATAAGGACGTCTCTTGAGGTTTAGGATCTAAATCTTCTAGATCACCCAGAACCTAGAAGAAAGTGGGTTTCACACCATGTGGACTCAGGCGCTCGTACGCAGCCTAACTCAGTCTGGGGTCCCCATACAGCCGGGGGGGCGGGACCAGAAGGGGGCTGAGCCAATGGCTGTGGAAGGAAGAGACACCAAGTGGAAAGAGTCAGGAGAGGCGGGGTTCGGGGAGAAAGGGGCGGTGATGAGATAAGGGAGGTGGGGCCAGAGAGCAGAAGGGGTGGGAGTTCGAAGATGGCTGCGACTGAGGAGGAGCCGAAGCCCAAAAAGCTGAAGGTGGAGGCGCCGCGAGCGCTGAGGTGAGCGCTCCTCGACATAGGGTGGAGGGTGACGGCGTCTGCAACTACCCGGGGCCCACGTAGGGTTTCACGGCCCTGGAGCCGAATGGTGTCCTCGCTGTCGGCTTGGGGCCAAAGCTCACGATCGGCAGTTTACGGAACTGCCCGCCAGGCTGCGACCCTTTGCCCCGCGCCCGCCCAGTTTGGCCGAGTCGCCGCCTGCTCGCTCCGGCTGCTCTTGGCCAATCAGGACACTGGCCGGGGAGAACCTATCTGGCGAGGTGCACGCTGCGGGCGCCACGTGGGAGCTCCCCCCGGCTGGGCTAGTGGGACTTTGGATGACCTGACTCGTGCAGAGCAGAGTCCAACCCTGCCACCTCCTATTTTCTGGGGGATAACGAGGAGGAGGTCCAGCGACTGCTCTACCCTTGGGCAAAGACAGAATTCTTAGGGATTTTTAGTAGTGTTGCGGAAGGGCGCCTTGACCTTTCTTTTTTGTACGCACTCTGAAAGTTGACATCTTTGAAGACCTTTTGCAGGCTTGGCGGGACGGTTTTGGGCTGAATAGATAGGAAATACTGATTTTTCTTTTTACTTTTTGGCAGCAGTGGAGATAATTTTGCCCCAACACCTGCCTCACATGATGTTGTAATTTACTTATAAAATGTTGTTTGTTAAAGTATTCCTTCCTGATAAGTATAAAGTGTAACATGCACAGTCTTTGATGATTTTGAAATGTTTGTTGTAAGGCATTGATTTTTATATGTAAGTATAGACAAATTGTTTTAAAACTATTGGGATATTCCTTGATTATACAAGACAAGTCTCATTTTTTCCAAAATCATCCTTCACCTCCAAAAGAATGAAGCATTTGTAAATGAAAGGAGAAGGTCAGTTAGAGGCCTGATACTGTTTTCAAGCTGTTTTGGATGGATGGTGGCCGTATCTCTGCCAGTGCTTTAAAAAAAAAATTTTTTTTTAATGTTTATTTTTGAGACAGAGAGAGACAGAATGCGAGCAGGGGAGGGGCAGAGAGAGGGAGACACAGAATCTGAAACAGGCTCCAGGCTCTGAGCTGTCAGCCCAGAGCCGGACACCGTGGGGCTCGAACCCAAGAACAGCGAAATCATGACCTGAGTGGAAGTCTGATGCTTAACCCAGTGAGCTACCCAGGCATCCTTCTGCCAGTGCTTTTAATGTATTCCTACTACCCTCAAAGGATTAGTTTGCAAAGAAAAAAACTTATTTTTTCTTTTGACAACTCAGAATGTTCTCAATTTTAAAATAAATGTTTATTTATTTTGAGAGAGAGTGAGAGACAATCCCAAGCAGGCTCTGTGCTAATAGCACAGAGCCTGACCCCTGAATGATCCCACTAACAGTGAGATCATGATCTGAGTGGAAAGCAAGAGTCGGATCCCAACTTACTAAGTTACCCAGGCACCCCAGGATGTTCTCTTTTTATGTTAAGCTTTCAATCCATAGATTGAAAAAAGCATCGGCTTTTTGAATCAGACCTACCTGGGTTCAAGGGCATGTGCTTTCCCTACTCTGTCCATTACTAGAGTATTTTTTAACAAGGTACCTCCTTCACAAAGTTTCCTCTACCAAATTGGAAGACAGATGCAACTTTTCCTTTCTATCCTACTAAACATATGGTCCTTAGATTTTTCTCTTATGCTGACACATTTTCAAGGCATTTGCCTATTTTGCAGGTGAGGAGATTGAAGCCCAAATGAAATAATTAGTTAAGGAACTGAAATATGAATCCAGAGCATCTGGATGCAAGTCCATTGTTTGATTCCATTGTCAACTTTTTTTTTTTTAATTAATTTTTTAAAATATTTGAGAGAGAGAGAGAGAGAGCAAGAGTGAGTGGGGCAGGGGCAGAGAGAGAGGGAGTCACAGAATCTGAAGCAGGCTTCATGCTCTGAGCTGTCAGCACAGAGCTGATGTGGGGCTCGAACTTATAAACAGTGAGATCATGACCTGAGCCAAAGTCAGATGCTTAACAGACTGAGCCACCCGCGCGCCCCCAGTGTCAACTTTTATATAGCCACCCAAGAAACACTACTCTCTGCTATGCAGCCTTAAAAACAATGATAAATAATAATATTTAACATTTAGTATGTATGTATCAGGCACTGTTTCAGTAGTTTACCTGTTTTAACTCATTCAATCCCACAACAACCTTACAGGGTAGATACTATAATTCCTTTACTAAGGAAGAAACAGGCATAGAGAAATGAAGTAAATTGATCAAGGTCACCTATCTAATAAGAGATGGGGTTGGGATTTTAATCCAGGTAGTCTGATTCCAGGCTTGTGCTCTTAATTACCATGCTGTATACTTATAACTTCAAGCAATTATCCAAAAACCCTTGAGAACTGTTAACTCAGTTTTTGTTTCTCTATTTTTGCTTATTTTTTTGTTAATGTACATAACTTTTTATATTGTTGCAATATATAGGTGTCTCATAATTCTTTTTTTTTAATTTTTAAAAAAAATTTTACATGCAAGTTAGTTAGCATATAGTGCAATAATGATTTCAGGAGTAGAATCCAGTGATTCATCCCCTACATATAACACCCAGTCCTCAACCCCACAAGTATCTTCCTTAATGCCCCTTGCCCACTTAGCCCATCCCCCCCATCCTACTTAATTCTTAAATATATTGAATGTATCTTATATGTCATTGTGTTTATTTAAAACTTGTGAAAGTACTTGGGCTCCTAGCTGGCTTAGTTGGTACAGCATGTGACTCTTGATACATGAATTTTAAGTTTTTGGCCGCGAGGTTGAGTTCTAATGCCAGGATAAAGCCTGTGATAGTCACGGCAAGGGCAGTTAGTTTTAGGTAGTGGGGTATAGTTATTTGTGGGATGGTTGTTGGGGGGATATTATAAGAGATTAGGTATCCTGCAAAGATGCTTCCAATTAAGAGACGTTTAATGGAATTGATGAGGTAGGTATTATTTTCATTGATTAGGTTCAGGGTGTTGAATCGTGGTTGTTCTAGAAGTACAAAAAATATAATTCGAGTGCTATAGGCAGCTGTAAGGGATGTGGCAATGAGAGTAATTAGTAGGGCTCAGGCGTTGGTATACGACGTGTTGGCTGTCTCGATGATTAGGTCTTTGGAATAAAAGCCTGTTAGAAAGGGCATACCTGTTAATGCGAGGCTTCCGATAATTAGGGAGGTAGTGGTAAAGGGTATTGGTTTATATAGTCCGCCTATTTTTCGAATATCTTGCTCGTCGTTCAGACTGTGGATGATTGATCCCGAGCACATGAATAGTATGGCTTTGAAGAATGCATGTGTACAAATATGTAGGAATGCGAGGTAGGGTTGGTTAATTCCGATGGTTACGATTATTAGGCCCAGTTGGCTTGAGGTTGAAAAGGCAACAATTTTTTTAATGTCGTTTTGTGTGAGAGCACAGATAGCTGTAAACAGGGTTGTGATAGCCCCTAGACATAGGGTGAGGGTTTGTATGGTTTTGTTTTGTTCTATGAGCGGATGAAAGCGGATTAGTAAGAGACTCCGGCTACAACTATTGTGCTTGAGTGAAGTAGGGCGGAAACGGGAGTAGGGCCTTCTATGGCTGATGGTAGTCATGGGTGTAGGCCGAATTGAGCGGATTTGCCTGTGGCTGCTAATAGGAGTCCTAGTAATGGAATATTTAAGTTTTCGTGCTGGTGATAAAGATTTGTTGGAAGTCCCATGCGTTTGAGTTAGTAAGAAATCATGCTATGGTTATGATAAAGCCTACGTCCCCAATGCGGTTGTAGAGGATTGCCTGTAGAGCAGCGGTATTTGCGTCTGTTCGACCATATCATCATCCAATGAGTAGGAAAGACATAATTCCTACTCCCTCTCAGCCGATGAATAGTTGAAATAGGTTGTTAGCGGTTACTAAGATTATTATGGTGATTAGGAATATGAGGAGGTATTTAAAGAATCGGTTGATATATGGGTCTGAGTGCATATATCACATTGAGAATTCTATGATTGATCATGTGACGAAAAGTGCTACAGGGATAAAGATGATTGAGAAATAGTCTATTTTAAAGCTCAGTGATAACTTAAGGGTTTGAATTGATAGTCAGTGCCAGTTTGAGATAACTGCTTCTTGTCCTGAAGAGATAAATATTATAGCTGGGATTATGCTGATGATGAAGGCGTAAGAGATTGTAGTTTTTACATAGTGGGGATATAGATTGTTTTTATATAGTTGGGTGTTGGATATAATAATAGGTAGAAGTAGAATGAATATTGCAGTTAAAATAAGTGAGGTGAATAGGTTTATTACTTTTATTTGGAGTTGCACCAATTTTTTGGTTCCTAAGACCAATGGATTACTTCTATCCTATAAAAGTTGAAAAAGCCACGTTTTTATACGTGGGGGCATGAGTTAGCAGTTCTTGCATTCTTTTTCGGTAAATAAGAAGGTTTGCACTTCTGTTATTAGATTCACAATCTAATGTTTTTGTTAAACTATATTTACAGTAAATAGGACCTAGTACAATTTTGGGGTTAAGTGATAGAAGAAGAAGAGGGAGTAGATGGAGGGTTATTAGAGCGTTTTCTCGTGTGAATGATGGGTTGATATTTTTGATGTGATGTGTATATTTCCCTCGTTGAGTTGTAATAAGCATATAGAGGGAGTATAGGGCTGTGATAATAATATTTGTACCTATTAGAATGATAGTCATATTTGATCATGAGAAGGAGGCTATTACTACGAATAATTCTCCGATTAGGTTAATTGTGGGTGGCAGGGCTAGGTTTGCGAGGCTGGCTAGCAGTCATCAGGCAGCTATTAAAGGAAGGATGGTTTGTAGGCCTCGTGCTAGGATTATTGTTCGGCTATGTACTCGCTCATAGTTTGAGTTTGCAAGGCAGAATAGTATAGATGAAGTTAGTCCGTGAGCAATTATTAGGGCTGTAGCTCCTATATAGCTTCAGGGTGTTTGAATTAGTACTGCTACAATTACTAGGGCTATGTGGCTTACGGATGAGTATGCAATTAAGGATTTTAGATCAGTTTGGCGTAAGCAAATAGAACTTGTTATAACTATTCCTCATAGGGATATTATCATGAAAGGATATGCTATTTGGTTTGTTGCGGGATTGAGTAGGACTGTGATGCGCATTATTCCGTATCCCCCTAGTTTTAATAGTACAGCAGCAAGGACTATTGAGCCAGCGATAGTGGCTTCGACATGTGCTTTTGGTAATCAGAGGTGAAGCCCATACAGAGGTATTTTTACTATAAATGCTATCATGCATGCTAGTCAGAGGAAAATGTTAGACCAGGTAGTTGAGATAGGTTTGGCTCAGTATTGGATGATTAGGAAATTTAAAGTCCCTATTGTATTTTGGATGTATAATAGTGCGACTAAAAGGGGTAGTGAGCCTACCAGAGTATAAAATAAAAAGTATAGGCCGGCATTTAGTCGTTCTGTCTGGTTACCTCATCGGGTAATAATAATTAAGGTCGGGATTAATGTAGCTTCAAACAGAATGTAGAATATAATTAGTTCTGTGGCGGTAAATGTTATGATCAGAAGGAGTTGTAGGAGAATGAGTATTGTAATGTATAGTTTTTTTCGAGTTAAGTTTTCTTTTGATAGGTGTGACTGGCTGGCCATTAGTATTAGTGGTAGGAGTCATGTTGTTAGCACTAGTAAAGGTGCGGAGAGTGAGTCTGAGAAAAATAGTAGTGAAAAATTTAGGCTGTTATCACCCAATTGGTTCAGGTAAGAGAGGCTGATAAGACTAATTAATAGGCTGTAGGTAGTTGAGTTGATTCAGATTATATTGGGTTTTGATAGTCATGTTATTGGTATAAGTATAGCAGTAGGAATAATGATTTTTAGCATTGTAGGAGGTTTAAGTTTTGTACGTAGTCAGTACCATATGTATTTGATACTATTACTAGTAGGGACAAGCCTAGTGCTGCTTCGCAAGCTGCAAATACCAATAGGATAATGGGGGTTATGCTGGCTAATGTGAAATGATTGTTTAGGACTGCTACGGTTATTATAATGAACAAAGACAATATTATAATGAACAAAGACAATATTATACCTTCTAGACACAGAAGAGAAGATATTAGGTGGGATCGATATATCAGTAGTCCTATAAGTGATATAGTGAAAGCCAGAAAGATGTTAATGTAGACTATGGACATTTGATAATTATAGGATAAGCTATAATCTAATGAGTCGAAATCATTTGTTTTAGTTTAAACTAATTATCATATTCAGTTCATTCTAGTCCTTTTTGGGTTCATTCGTAGGCTAGGCTTGCGGCTAGTAGCGAGATTAGTAGAAGGGCTATGGTGAGTATAGTCGATAGCTTGCTCGTTTGTGAGGCTCATGGGAGGGGGAGTAATAGTGCGATTTCTAGGTCGAATAACAAAAAAGTAATGGCTACTAAGAAAAATTTTATGGAAAAGGGTAAGCGGGCAGATCCTATGGGGTCAAATCCGCACTCATAGGGACTTGCTTTTTCTGCATAGATATTTAATTGGGGTAATCAGAATGCGATAAGTACAAGTAGTGTGGATAGGAGTGTATTGGTGAGTAAGGCGAGTATTACGTTTATTATTCCTTTTCGGGTTACACCGAAACTGGTTGATTGGAAGTCAACTGTACTTATTAATACTAAAGGAACAAGATCCTCATCAATAAATGGAAACGTATAGGAATAGTCAAACTACGTCTACGAAATGTCAATATCAAGCAGCAGCTTCAAATCCGAAGTGATGATTAGATGTAAAGTGATATTTTAGTTGGCGTAAGAAGCATACAATTAGGAAAGTAGAGCCGATAATTACATGTAGTCCGTGGAATCCTGTAGCTATGAAGAAGGTGGACCCATAGACTCCGTCTGAAATAGTAAATGATGTTTCATAATATTCGGAGGCTTGTAGGAGTGTAAAATAAACTCCTAGGGAGATTGTAATAAATAATGCTTGGAGTATATGTTTTCGGTTTCCTTCCATTAAACTGTGATGGGCTCAGGTAATTGATACTCCGGAGGCTAGAAGTACGGAGGTATTAAGTAGTGGAACTTCCAGAGGATTTAGGGGAGTGATGCCTGTTGGTGGCCAGCATCCTCCTAACTCAGGGGTTGGGGCTAGGCTTGAGTGGTAAAAGGCCCAGAAGAAGCCTGCAAAAAAGAATACTTCTGAGACAATAAAAAGGATTATTCCATATCGAAGACCTTTTTGAACGATGGGAGTATGGTGGCCTTGGAATGTGCTTTCTCGGATGATGTCTCGTCATCATTGATATATAGTTAATAGGTTGGTAGTTATTCCGAGGGTTAGTAGTAGTGTTGAGTTGTAATGGAATCAGATAGCTAGGCCTGAGGTTATTAAGAGGGCTGAGAGAGCCCCTGTAAGTGGCCACGGACTGGGGTTGACCATATGGTATGCGTGGGTTTGGTGGGTCATTAAGTGTTATCATGTAGATAGAGGCTTACTAGTAGGGTAAAAACATAGGCTTGGATTAGGGCTACGGCAAATTCAAGGATCGTCAGTAGGATAAGGATAGTAAAAGTAATTAAAGCAATGGAGGTGCTGATGTTTGTTAGGGCCAGAGCGGCTCCTCCAATTAAATGTATTAGTAAGTGGCCTGTGGTGATGTTGGCTGTAAGTCGTACGGCCAAGGCTATAGGTTGGATAAAGAGACTAATAGTTTCGATGACTACAAGCATAGGGATTAAGGGAATAGGTGTTCCTTGTGGTAAGAAATGGGCCAGAGATGCTTTAGTTTTGTGGTGAAACCCAGTAATTACAGTGCCAGCCCATAGTGGGATGGCTATTCCTAAATTTATTGACAATTGGGTAGTTGGAGTAAACGAGTGGGGTAGTAAGCCTAGTAAATTTGTTGACCCAATAAATAAAATAAGGGATATTAGTATTAGGGCTCAGGTTTGTCCTTTGTGATTATGGATGGTCAGTATTTGTTTTGATGTTAGTTGTACTAGTCATTGTTGCAGTGAGACTAGGCGGTTATTAATTAGTCGATTGGGTGAAGGAAATAGAATACTTGGGAATATAATAATTAAAATAACAATAGGTAGTCCTATTATTGTTGGGGTAGTGAAAGAGGCGAATAGATTTTCGTTCATTTTTTTTCTCAGGGGTTAAGTTGTTTTAGTGTAGCTGTGGATTTAGGTTCTGGATTTGATGGGTATGAGTACTTTGAGATTTTTAGTTGGAATACAATAAATAGTGTTATAATTATTGATATAATAGTAATAAATCAGGTTGATGTGTCTAGCTGTGGCATGTCATTAAGGGGAGATCTAAACTCCTAGTCTTTAACTTAAAAGGTTAACGCTTACTTAGCTTCTTAATGAATTTAAAGTATAGATGCAGATCATTTTTCAAAGTATGTCAGCGGGACTAATTCAAGGACAATGGGCATGAAGCTATGGTTTGAGCCGCAGATTTCTGAGCATTGACCATAATATAAGCCAGGTCGTGTTCCTATCAGGGTTGTTTGATTTAGTCGGCCTGGGATAGCATCGGTTTTTAGACCTAGGGATGGGACGGCTCATGAGTGTAGTACGTCTTCTGATGAAATTAGCATGCGAATAGTCATTTCTATTGGCAGAACTACTCGATTGTCGACTTCTAGTAGCCGGAGTTCTCCGGGCTTTAGTTCTTGAGTGGGGATTATGTAAGAGTCAAAGTTCAAGTCCTCATAATCGGTGTACTCATAGCTTCAGTACCATTGATGTCCCATGGTTTTTACTGTGAGGGAGGGGTTATTGATTTCGTCTATTATATAAAGAATTCGTAAGGAAGGCAGGGCAATAAGAATAAGGATAATGGCAGGTAAGATAGTCCAGATGGTTTCTACTTCTTGGGCATCTATTGTGCTTGTGTGCGTGAGCTTGGTTGTTAATATCAATGAGATAATGTAAAGGACTAAGGAGCTAATTAGAAATACAATTATTAATGTGTGGTCGTGGAAATGTAAGAGCTCCTCTATATTGGGAGATGTAGCATCTTGAAAACCTAGTTGGAAGGGATATGCCATAGAAGTATATAGGATTCAAGCCTATAATTTAACTTCGACAAAGTTATGTAATTGTTTTACTAATACTTCTTGATTGAGAAAGACATAGTGGTTATGGTATTGGCTTGAGACCAGTTAAAGAGGGTTCGATTCCTTCCTTTCTTATTTTAATAATACGTAAGTTGGCTCTTCAAATGTGTGATATGGAGGGGGACATCCGTGTAATCACTCAAGATTAGTTGTGGTTAATTCTACTATGGCCACTTCTCGTTTAGACGCGAAAGCTTCTCACACTATGAAGACTATTAACATAACTGCCGTTAGTGAGATGAAAGAGCCCATTGAGGAAATCGTATTTCAAGTTGTATATGCATCTGGGTAGTCAGAGTAACGTCGTGGCATTCCAGATAGGCCTAGAAAGTGTTGAGGGAAGAATGTTATGTTGACACCCACGAACATAATTGTGAAATGAATTTTTGCCCAAGTATTGTCGAGAGTATATCCTGAGAATAGGGGAAATCAATGAACAAAGCCTCCTATGATAGCGAATACTGCTCCTATTGACAAGACATAGTGGAAGTGGGCTACTACGTAATATGTGTCGTGAAGAACAATATCTAATGAGGAGTTTGCTAGTACAATTCCCGTTAAGCCCCCTACGGTAAATAGGAAAATAAAGCCCAAGGCTCATAATATAGCGGGGGACCATTTGATATTACCTCCGTGAAGAGTAGCCAGTCAGCTAAATACTTTTACCCCAGTAGGAATGGCAATGATTATAGTGGCAGATGTAAAGTATGCTCGTGTGTCCACGTCCATTCCTACAGTAAACATGTGATGGGCTCATACAATAAAGCCCAGAAAGCCAATTGATATTATGGCTCAAACTATTCCCATGTAGCCAAAGGGTTCTTTTTTACCTGAGTAGTAGGTAACAATATGTGAAATTATTCCAAAACCAGGTAGAATTAAAATGTAAACTTCTGGGTGACCAAAGAATCAGAATAAGTGTTGATACAAGATGGGATCTCCTCCTCCAGCAGGATCAAAGAATGTGGTGTTTAGATTTCGATCTGTTAGTAGCATGGTAATTCCTGCTGCTAAAACTGGGAGTGATAGAAGTAGCAGAACAGCAGTAATTAGGACTGACCAAACAAATAGGGGTGTTTGGTATTGAGACATGGCAGGGGGTTTTATGTTAATAATAGTGGTAATAAAATTAATAGCACCTAAGATTGAAGAAACACCTGCCAGATGAAGTGAGAAAATAGTTAAATCTACGGATGCTCCTGCGTGGGCCAGGTTACCGGCTAGGGGTGGGTATACTGTTCACCCAGTTCCTGCTCCGGCTTCTACCATAGATGAAGCAAGTAGGAGTAAAAAGGATGGAGGAAGGAGTCAGAAGCTCATATTATTCATTCGGGGGAACGCTATATCGGGTGCTCCAATTATTAACGGGACCAATCAGTTTCCGAATCCTCCAATTATAATGGGTATCACTATAAAGAAAATCATTACAAAAGCATGAGCAGTAACGATTACATTATAAATTTGGTCATCCCCTAATAGTGTGCCAGGTTGGCCTAGTTCAGCCCGGATTAGGAGACTGAGAGCAGTCCCTACCATACCGGCCCAGGCACCAAATAGAAGGTAAAGAGTGCCAATATCTTTATGATTAGTTGAAAATAATCAGCGGTTTATGAACATAGGTAAAATGGCCGAGTAAGCATTAGACTGTAAATCTAAAGACAGAGGTTCGAGCCCTCTTTTTACCAAGTCCTGCGGTGAATGTCATGTTGAATTGCAAATTCAAAGAAGCAGCTTGACGCTGCCGGGGCTTCTCCCGCCTTTTTTTTCTAGACGGCGGGAGAAGTGGATTGAAGCCAGTTGATTAGGGTATTTAGCTGTTAACTAAAATTTCGTGGGGTTGGAGCCCACCAATCTAGTGAGGACTTAGCTTAATTAAAGTGTTTGATTTGCAATCAATTGATGTGAGATAAATTCTTGCAGTCCTTAGAGTAATTTTATGTGCAGAAGTTAAGTCTGTGAGGCTTGCTTAGAGCTTTGAAGGCTCTCGGTCTGGCTTAACCTAAACTTCTAATCCAGAATGGATAATATTGGTGCGAGTGGAAGTATTATGGTTGATATTACGATTAGGATAGGTAAGAAGGTTATTTTTTTTGTACATTCAAATCGTCATTTTATTTTTATGCTATTGTTTGAGGGGAATATGGTTAGTGCGGTAGTGTATGTTAGTCGTATGTAAAAATATAAGTTGAGTAGTGCTGTTATGGCTAGTAATGTTGGTATTATGATTATTTCATTTTTGGTCAGTTCTTGGATGATTATTCACTTTGGAATGAATCCAGAGAGTGGAGGAAGGCCGCCTAGGGACATTATTAGTACTAGAATGAGTGAGGTGATCAAGGGAGTTTTGTTTCATGTTTGCGATAGGGATGATGTTGTTGTGGTAGAGTTGTATATAAATAGTATAAAGGTGGTTAATGTTATAATGATGTAGATGGCTAGGTTTAGGATTATCATTGTAGGGTTGTATATTATGATAGCTGTTATTCAGCCTATATGGGCGATTGAGGAGTATGCTATGATTTTTCGTAGTTGTGTTTGGTTGAGGCCTCCTCAGCCTCCGATTATGACCGACATGATAGATATTGTTAGAAGTAGGTTGGGGTTAATGGTGGGTGAGATTTGGTAGAGGATAGATAGTGGTGCGATTTTTTGTCATGTTAGTAGGATTAAGCCTGATGATATGGAAATTCCTTGTGTGACTTCAGGTACTCAGAAGTGGAATGGGGCTAGTCCTAGTTTTATTGCTAGAGCGGTTGTTATTATAATGGATGCTATAGGGTTGAGGTCTTTTGATACAGTTCATTGTCCTGAGTACAGTAGATTAATGATGATTCCTATCATTAGGATTATGGAGGCAGTTGCTTGTGTTAGGAAATATTTTGTGGCTGCTTCCATGGCTCGTGGGTTGTATTTTTTTATGAGGATGGGGATGATGGCTAGTAGGTTTATTTCAAAGCCGATTCAGACTATGAGTCAGTGGGAGGTTGTTATTACAATTATAGTTCCTGAGATAACGGTTGATATAATGATAATAAAAATGGAGGGTTTGATTAGTATGGGAAGGGTATAAACCAACATTTTCGGGGTATGGGCCCGATAGCTTATTTAGCTGACCTTACTTTAGAATATGGTGTAAATATGGTAGCACGAAGATTTTTGGATTCTTAGGATTAGGTTCGATTCCTATAATTCTAGAAATAAGAGGGTTTAAACCTCTATGTTTTACTCTATCAAAGTAACTCTTTTGTCAGACATATTTCTTATGTTTGAGGCGGAATGCTTGCTGTGATAATGGGTAGTGATACATGTCACATACATAGGGCTAGGGTAAGGGGCAGAAAATTTTTTCATAGGAGGTGTATTAGTTGGTCGTACCGGAATCGTGGGTAGGATGCTCGGATTCATAGGAAAGTGGTTGTTAGGAGTAGGGTCTTTACTGTAAAGTTGACGGCATATAGTTCTGGTATATAAGGGTTATGGAATGCTCCGAAGAATAGGATTGTTGTGAGAATATTTATTATGATGATGTTAGCATATTCTGCCAGGAAAAAGAGGGCGAAGGGGCCTGCTGCGTATTCTACATTGAATCCGGAGACTAGTTCTGATTCTCCTTCAGTTAGGTCAAATGGGGCTCGGTTGGTTTCTGCTAGGGTTGAGATAAATCATATCATAGCTAGGGGCCATGCAGGGATAATTAGTCATATATACTCTTGGGTGATAATTAGTGTGGCTAGTGTGAAGGATCCATTTATTAGTAGTACTGATAGGAGGATGATGGCTAGTGTGACTTCGTATGAGATTGTTTGGGCTACGGCTCGTAGGGCTCCGATTAGGGCGTATTTTGAATTTGAGGCTCATCCTGATCATAGGATGGAATAAACAGCTAGGCTTGATATAGCTAGTATGAACAATACTCCTAGGTTTATGTTAATGAGCGGGTATGGCATGGGTAGAGGGATTCATATGGTTAGGGCTAGTGTGAGAGCTAGGATTGGTGCTATAATGAATATAAATGTGGAGGATGTAAGGGGTCGGAGGGGTTCTTTGGTGAAGAGTTTTACGGCGTCTGCGATAGGTTGGAGTAGGCCATATGGTCCCACGATATTTGGTCCTTTACGGAGTTGTATGTAGCCTAGTACTTTTCGTTCAACTAAAGTTAGGAAGGCTACGGCGAGAAGAATGGGGATGATTAGTGAGAGGGTATTAATTATGAACATGTTGTTAAGGAGAGGAGTTGAACCTCTGATAATAAAAGCTTAAGTTTTATGCAATTACCGGGCTCTGCCACCCTAACAAACCCGAGCTCTCGGGTAATGTGATTGGATAAACTGTCTAGATTAAGATTATATCATCTATTTGGTTAAAGGCGCTTTGGTAAAGTAGGCCTTACTTCTCTTGTCCTTTCGTACTGGGAGAAATTATTTAATAGATAGAAACTGACCTGGATTACTCCGGTCTGAACTCAGATCACATAGGACTTTAATCGTTGAACAAACGAACCTTTGATAGCTGCTGCACCATCGGGATGTCCTGATCCAACATCGAGGTCGTAAACCCTATTGTCGATATGGACTCTGAAATAGGATTGCGCTGTTATCCCTAGGGTAACTTGTTCCGTTGATCAAGTTTTTGGATCAATAAGTGATGTAATACTTTTGACTGGTTAGTCTAGATTTAAATCACTCGGAGGTTATTTTGTTCTCCGAGGTCACCCCAACCTAAATTGTCGGCTCATATAGAGGTTTGTTGTTCCTGTCGGTTAGTTAGTAGGGTCTCTTTGAGTCGATTAATTAAAGCTCCATAGGGTCTTCTCGTCTTATTGTTATATTCCCGCCTCTTCACGGGAAGGTCAATTTCACGGATTGGAAGTAAGAGACAGTAAAGCCCTCGTGTGGCCATTCATACAAGTCCCTATTTAGGGAACAAATGATTATGCTACCTTTGCACGGTCAGGATACCGCGGCCGTTTAACTAGTGTCACCGGCAGGCAGGCAGTGCCTCTAATACTGGAAATGCTAGAGGTGATGTTTTTGGTAAACAGGCGGGGCTTGTGTTTGCCGAGTTCCTTTTACTTCTTTTAATCTTTCCCTAATTTGCATGCCTGTGTTGGGTTAACAATTAGTTTGATATTTTGTTTATGGTTGGGTTGTATATATCTTGTTGTTAACTATCAGTGGTTATCCGTTCTGATATAAGCTTATGCAGGGAGAAATATTTCTTGTTACTCATATTAGCATTGTTGCTTCTATTATTAAATAGATTAGCCCAGTTTTAGGTTAGGAGTTGGTTGCATATTTTTGATATTAAGATGTTTTTATTGTTGAGCTTGAACGCTTTCTTAATTGATGGCTGCTTTTAGGCCAACTATGATTTGCACTTGTGCTTACTCTCTAATAAAGGCTGTATCCTAATTCTAAAAAGCTGTACCTTTTTAGATTATATTTTAAACTTACATTAGAATTCTAGGGTTTTTGAGGTAAGTTTAAAGTTGAACTAAGATTCTGTTCTGGGCAACCAGCTATCACCAGGCTCGTTAGGCTTTTCACCTCTACCCACAAATCTTCTCACTATTTTGCAACATAGACGAGTTCATCCTGTGGTAGATTGTTCATGGGTAGCTCGTCTGGTTTCGGGAGACCTAGCTGAAGTTCTCTTTGTTAGGTTATTCTAGCTAATTCATTATGCAAAAGGTACAAGGGGTAATCTTTGCTGTATGGTGCTTTTAATTCTATCTTTCATCTTTCCCTTGCGGTACTTTCTCTATAGCGCCAAGTTAAATTTCTATCTCCTATACTTTTAAGTGTAACTGAATGTTTTGTTTTATTTTCTAGTGTTAGTTGTGTTTATGGGTGTTTGGGCTAGCTTTGGCTCAAGATGGTCAGTTTAATATGAAATCTTCTGGGTGTAAGCCAGATGCTTTGTTTAAGCTACATCTTGTATCCAAGCACACTTTCCAGTATGCTTACCTTGTTACGACTTGTCTCCTCTTGTGGGTGTAGTGGTTTAAATAGGTTTTTTTGGAGATTGTCACTTGAGGAGGGTGACGGGCGGTGTGTGCGTGCTTCATGGCCCAATTCAATTGAGCTCTCTATTCTCAAATTTACTACTAAATCCTCCTTTAATACTTAGTTTCATAAGGATTTTCGCGGGTGTTCTAATTTTAGAAAATGTAGCCCATTGCTTCCCATCTCATGGGCTACACCTTGACCTAACTTTTTTGTGTTAAGATACTTGTGCTTACTTTTTTTCCTTTTTAGGGTTTGCTGAAGATGGCGGTATATAGGCTGAATTAGCAAGAGATGGTGAGGTATATCGGGGTTTATCGATTATAGAACAGGCTCCTCTAGAGGGATGTAAAGCACCGCCAAGTCCTTTGAGTTTTAAGCTGTTGCTAGTAGTTCTCTGGTGGATAGTTTTGTTAAAGTTAACTATCTAAGTTTAGGGCTAAGCATAGTGGGGTATCTAATCCCAGTTTGGGTCTTAGCTATCGTGTAGTCGGAGATATTAAAGTTACTTTCGTGCTGTATTTTTATGTTAACTGTAGCTTTTTACGGCCTAGTTAAAGTTTAACTCTAGTATATTTTTCTCTGTAACACGCTTTACGCCGTGGGTCTATTAGTTTGGGTTAATCGTATGACCGCGGTGGCTGGCACGAAATTTACCAACCTTTGTTTAATATAGCTTAGTCGAACTTTCATTCATGGCTTAATTTTTATCACTGCTGTATCCCGTGGGGGTGTGGCTGAGCAAGGTGTCATGAGCTACTGTGGTTGTGTGCTTGATACCGGCTCCTTTAGGTCACTAGGTGACTCAGAGGGCATTTTCACCGGGATGCGGAGGCTTGCATGTGTAATCTTATTAATAACTAATGGAAAGGCCAGGACCAAACCTTTGTGTTTATGGAGTCTGGCGACTCATCTAGGCATTTTCAGTGCCTTGCTTTATATGTTTAAGCTACATTAACTGGGACGTGGAGTTAATTTGGGTATATAGGATATAATTTGGGTATATAGGATCTCAGCGTCATGAGTACAAACCCCATGTTGGGCATAGTGCTTACTTTAAAAAACAAACAAACAAAAAAACCCACCCCAAATTGTACAAGTCCTTAGGCAACTAAAAACTCACTTTATATAATAACCTATTTAGTGCCACTTGTAGACATGAAGTTAAAAGATTAGACACTTGAGTACTTGGACAAATCTCTTAATTTTGTGTGAAGACCTTTGGGGATTGGCTGTTCCTACTTATATTAATTTGGTTTTAAGGGTTGCAGTGTGATAATGCACTGATTGGTTGGATTGCATGCATTATCTATGATGACTGGTTTGACAGTTAAGAGGCTAGCTACCCGTTTTGGTTAATTTTTCAGGAGAGTGGCTTATAAAGCCTAAGCACAATTTAATGTGTGGAATTAGACAGTGAGGAACAAATAAATGTATGATATATGTTTGTAGGTGTCAGGGAGAAGAGTTAGAACTTTGAGAATTTCAGTTAGCTCCGGGGCAGTAGTTCTCAACCAGGGGAAATTTTGCCTCTTAGGGACATTTGGCAATGTCTGGAAACATTTTTGGTACGGAGTGCTATTGACACCTAGTTAAGTAGAGTTCAAGGATGCTGCTAAACATCCTACAATGTACATGAAGCCCCCTACAACAAAAAAGAATTATCTAGATAACATTAACAATAGTGTTGAGACTGAAAAGACTACTCTAAGGGAGAGTATTTGAGAAGTCTAGCCTCCCTTTTTCAAATATCCATTATTTTTCTAGGTTGGATTGCTTGTCAGGTTGTAGCAGTTACTAAAGCTGCAGAGAAATAAGCAGGCTTTAACATGTTTTCACGTGGGGTTGGGGAACAGAAGGGAATATTGAGTGCCAGGTATTATACTAGGTGCTTTATATATGCTATCTCCTTTAATCTTCCCAGCAGCCTGTGAGGTAGGTAATACTCCTTGTGTCACCGATGAGGTATTTGGGGCTGAAGGAAGTTGAGAACCATTTTTGGGAACTGATCCCTAGTTGAATATATTCCACAATGAATACCTATATTTAGGACCACTCATTTTCTTTTCTCTCCTTTGGAAATCTCATCCAAGTTCATTTCTTTAGTGGCCATCTCTAAGAGGATCCTGTTCTTTTGAAAGCTTATTGAACATGTGCCAAGTCTGTTTTTTTCCAATCAGTCTTTAAGTGGCTGCTATTTTAGGAATGGTACTAAATATTAGGTGCTAATATAGAGAGAGGTAAGACCCAGGCACCATCCTCCTGGTGGGAAATGAGTAAGGGTTGGGAAAATGATACCTGAGCATTCTGAAATATGACAAGGAGTTAACCAGGTATGAAGTAGGGTGTTTGGCTTTATAGGAAGGTTTGTTTGGAGGTAGAGATGGGAGAGAGCTGCCTCTGTAGGGGAACTACAGATGGTTTGGTCTGACTGGAGCAGAAGGTGGAGGGCATCCATACTTTGTACTGGACATGTACTGGATCATATTGCTATTGCTAAGTCCTTAAGTTGTCAGACTCTAGTTTTAACTGTCTGCTGAATATCTCCTTCTGAGTGTCTTGCTGGCTCTTCAAAGTCATGTATATCAAGCTAAATCTGTCTCTTGTCCTAAATGTGCACCTTCTTACATGGCTCCTACATCTGTTAATGGCATCACTAATTCTTTCTCCACAGTTTGGAACCTAGGTATTTGCTTCATTTTCCATCCACATATGATTATCAAAGTTGATCTTTTCTTCTTCAGTAATGTCTCATGAACACCTTTCCTTTTCCATTCCTGCTGCCACAACTCAAGTGTAGACTTTATCTTCCTTACATTTGTTGGCTTCCTAACTAGTCTCTCCACCTCCAGTGTCAAGTTCTTCCTAATCTTCTGGAGACATAGCTGTACTTATTCATCATAGCAAATATTTGTAATTTCTGAAGTTGATATTAGGAAGGGTTGAATCCTAAGAACCAGCATCATAACTTACTGACATTAGCAATTAAAGATTGTTCCAGGTCATGACTTTTAGTAACATTAAAAAGAAAACAAACTGCAATTCTCCAATCAGCAAATATTGAGCTTTTCTCAAATTATTGCTTCCTAACCATTTCACTTCCATGGATTCCTTTTATTCTTTCCCTCTGTGTCCTGCCTTACTAAGGACCCTGTGTTTTAAAAATTGGATAGTAAATATAGGGAGAAAAGGCTAAGTATCTTAGGTGACCAAGTAATAGTTTTAGTAACCCTTCTTCTAAAACACATTTTTTTCTCTTTCAGAAAATTCTCTGGAAGATTAGTTTTACAAACTGAGCACTCTGTTCTAGGAGCGTTCTGTTGTGAGGATTAAATGAGGAAAATATATGCAGACTGGCAAAGAGAAAGGGTGATTTGTACGTCCTTAGTGTGTTGCACAGTGCCTAGTCCTTAGGAGTGATTCAATTAATGTTTGTTGAATGAATTATTAGCACAGTATAGAGTGGCACTGATAACCTTCACTTTTTTAGACTTTATATTTTTAATAATGCAGCCTAAAATTGAAGATGGCTGTTTTTTGGATTATACTGCATGCTGTTCACTTATATTCACAAATGTAATCCTTTATGATTAAGGCTTTGGGCTATGAAGGAAAATGGAAAACAAAAGTCTTCTGAGGTACTTTGTATGAATGTCCTTATAGGGTGCTTTCCTGGGCATTATATACTAGGACAGAGTGAGGGAGGTGGAGAGAGAGCAGGGGCAAGCCTGCATGGATGGTCCTGGGTGTCTAGGGGCACATGGGAAATGCTTAGAGCTCAGGGAAAGTGGGAAGGGCTCTATGAAAAAAGATAGGCATTGAAAACCGTGTTTCTGATTTTAGGTATAGGCCTAGACTGAATAACACTAAATAAAATATAAGGCTGATATACTACTTTCTACCTGGAGTACAGCTCCACTTCCCTTCCGTCACTTAAGATGCTGCCTGTGTGCAAAATGTTCACAGTTAGGTGGAATGAGAGAGGGAGAGAGAGAAAGAGAAAGAGAGAATCAGAATTATAAAGAGCATTTTGATCAGGATGGAAGGCAGTATAGTGATTAAGAGCGTGGTCTCTGGTATCTGATATCTGGTTTGACTCTTGGTCCTTATTAGCTGGTGATCTTGGAACAGTTGCTAACTGGCCTTGTGCCTGTTTTCTCACCTATGAAATGGGTATAATAATAGTACCTACTTCAAAACATTGTTAAGAGGATTATATGAGAAAATAAATATAAAATTTGCAGTCCATAAGTATACAATAAATGTTAGCTGTTATGGTATTGTTTATCCTACTGTTGACTCTCTGCTCCAAATGCAGCAATTACAAATTTAAAAAGAAAACAGATACAGCTATATTCAAGAGCAAGATAAACATATGCAGGGACTAAAACGGGAAGGAAGTATGCAATTAGACTCTGGGTTCATGAGCTGGTGGAAATAACTGTGTAGGGGAAGAGGTGTCATAAAGTGGATGAAACTGGGAGCTGGGCTGGGCCTGGATGAAAAGAAGGCTGAGTGCCTTTACTCCTGGCTGTTGCTTTAAAAAGCTGTGGACCTAAAGTGGTGGCACAGAGACGGCTGAGCTGCCAGATGGCTCAGAATTGGGAATTGTAATTTCCCCACTATCAAAAACATGTTATGAATCAAAAATTAATAGATATGAAATAAATAGCTATTTAAAAGAATAAATGGAGTTATTGAAATTAAAACAAAAAATAGGTTGATCAAACTCTAGACCAAACATATTTGAAGGGAAAATTAGTGAATTGGAAGATAGTACTGAGTAATTCACTCAGATGTAAAATAGAGAAATAAAAAGGAATTAAGAGATACAAATATCAATTGAGAAGCAACAACTTAACATCTAACTGGGTTTTCCAGAAAGAGGAAATAGTGTGAATGGTGGAGAAGATATATTAGAAGAAATGATGGCTGACAATTTTCCAGACTTTAGGACCAGCATCCTCAGGTTGAAAGGGTATTCCAGGTCCATAGTAAGATAAAAACAAAAATCCGCACTAAAATTATGGAGATTTGATCCTAATTATTAATGTGTATAGAAAGAATCAGACAATTTAGACAACATCCCCAATTTTTTTTAATGTTCATTTATTTTTGAGAGTGAGAGAGACAGAGCACGAGTGGGGGAGGGGCAGAGAGAGAGGAAGACACAGAATCGGAAGCAGGCTCCAGGCTCAGAGCTGTCAGCACAGAGCCCGAAATGGGGTTTGAACTCATGAACTGCAAGATCATGACCTGAGCTGAAGTTGGACACTCAACCAAACTAAGTCACCCAGGCACCCCAACAACATCCAAAATTTAATAGCTGTTCTCTCTGTGGAAACATTGTGGGTTATTTTTGTGTATTTATTTATTTATTTTTGTATTTTCCAACTTTTTTACACTGCACGTGTATATTAGGACTCTGGATTTTAAGCTGGAGAAACTTGATGTGCACTGAATACATATTTTGGGTGGGTGCTGAGTAGCTAGTTATCCCCATTACAGAATGGAACTCTGAGATACTAAGTAAATCTGAAACTTTATAAAATAAGTAGTATAATGGTTTTATTACAGGTTGTAATCTTTTTGTCAATATTTCTGAAATCCCAAAAGCTCTGAAAACTGGAAGTTTTAACTTTTTTAAAAAAGTTAATTTTTTTAAAAGTTAATTTGGCAGCAAAACTTGATATGAGGCTCTCTAATATTTATCTGCCTTATACAACTGTATATGTTTTGTTGTAGAAATATTAAGTTTGTTAATGACATGCTTGATGAAACTGTGGGTGGTTTACAAAGTACATAGTACATACAGTATATTATCTTCCTAAAAGCCATAAAATTTGGAATCTCATAAAATTGTGGCCCCAAAACATATCTTGCCCAAAAAATTCAACAAAAGGATTGTGGACCTCTATTAAAATTTTAAATTGCTTTTAAAACTTTGCTGTTGTGCAGAAACATGAATTTCTTACCAGTTGCTGCATTTTTCCTGAGGTTCCCATTCAACACATCTATGATTTTAAGTATTTCAAAGATCTCTTTTGTTTAGCCCTACCATAATACTGGTCACGTATGTCATGGGGTGCCTGGGTGGCTCAGTCGGTTGAGCGTCCGACTCCGGCTCAGGTCATGATCTTGCAGTTCGTGAGTTGGAGCCCGGCGTCGAGCTCTGTGCTGACTGCTCAGAGCCTGGAGCCTGCTTCGGATTCTGTGTCTCCCTCTCTCTCTGCCCCTTCCCTGCTCATGCTCTGTCTCTCTCTGTCTCTCAAAAATGAATAAACGTTAAAAAAAAAAAATACTGGTCATGTCATTAAGTTATTAGTCTTTTCTTCCTGTAAAATACTGACTGACTAAAGTAAAGATTTTTCTTCAACTTTTGGATCTCAAGATTTAGAAGGCTTATTTCACTGAAGTGGTCTTTACAAACTGAAGTTTCACATGCCACTTGAAAAGATACTTTTTGAATATTTTCCAAAGCAGATTTAAAGTTGTTACTTTCGATTACATGTTTTATTTCTGATGTTTTTGCTTGAATTGTTTGTACTTGTGGCCTCCTATGATTTGTGTTCATTTAGGAAGCAATGTAATTAGCTTTCAGCATAAGAACATCTGAACATGTGAGTTTCCATTTGCATTTTGGCTTTCATTGTGTGCATGCTGATTTCAGTGTCTTTTCTAGAATAGAATAAGAAAATATGTACAGCATTTGTCTATGGGGAAAATTCCTTCAGAAGTAAATACACTTCTACGTAAACATTTTATTAAGGCCCTGTGGTCAGTGTTTTCTTTTTTAAATATAAAATTGCTTATTTGGTGGAGGAATACATTTTCTGAAAGAGTGCATTTACAAAAAAGATCTCAGTGACCTATCAGAATGATTAATCTTTTTCCTGTGGTTTAGCAAGTCCTTAATTAGTGATCCTATTTGAATGTAATTAGAACTCTAAAAACATTGAGGATTAGCAATACTGTTCTTAATTTTGTAGGGTACTGTGTAACATAATATGCTGTGTAACCAATGGATAATACCACAAAATGGTCTTTTAAAGGAATCTGTCTCTGTTGACTCATCCAAGAGGGGTCACTTGGAAACAAAATATAGCTGAAGAATCAAATTCAGATGTCTTGGTTTTCTCAAATTCCTTTAGGCTTGATATAGCAATAAACTGTTTTATTCTTTGAGCCCTAGAGCTGAAGTCTGAAAAACCATGTAAGTTCTTGAGTAAACAAGTTGAAATACAAGAAAATTATTTCCTTTAAAAATAAACAGTTCAAATGTGTTGTCTTTGAAGTTAATCACATGAGAAATTTGAACATTTTCTTGTTTTGTAGGCATGACTGAGGGTAGTCTTAGGTTCCTCCTAAAATAGAGTTTTTCAGAAATTGTTTTTCCTAAATGGAGATGAAACCATAGTTATCATTTTTAGTTTAGTTTTGTTGAAGATTAAAGCTGTTAAGCTGTAGAAGTGATGCAGGCTTATACCCTGGGTTATGTCTCTGTTCTTACACACTCAAGATGAAGCGACTTTAGTACAGATGGCTTGTTGATGCACATGAAAGTATACTGACAAAATTCTACTTGTTTGTTTCACTTAGCTGTTGCTTACCCAAATGTATAGAACTGGGTGGTTTAGATTTGAAATAGTACAATAAAACAATTACAATTACAATTACATTATTTAAAGTTTTTTAATTTTTTAATTTTTGTGTTTTGAGAGAGTGATCAGAGGAAGTGTGGAGAGAGAAGGGAGAGAGGGAGAATCCCAAGCAGGCTCTGCACTGTCAGCTCACAGCCCAATATGGGTCTAGAACTCCAGAACTGCAAGATCATTATCTGAGCTGAAATCAAGAGTCTGATTGAGACTGACTGAGCCACCCAGCTGCCCCCATAGTTACATTATTTTATTCAGTAAGTAATATTCAATGTTTAGTATTAAAAACAGTATTTTAGTAAAAAAAAAAAAAAAAAGGAAAAGATTTGTCTTTTTTGGGGGTGGGGAATACAAACCTGTGTTTGAATGTTGTAAGGGTGCTGTATAGAGAAATACATACATTTCTAGACTTAAACTCACAGATCTTTAGTTATCTTGGTCTACCCTCCTCCATTAGGCAGCAGTTCCTTCTTTAGCACTCATTTCCCCTGTGTGTGCACCATTCCTCCCCTAGGTTCAGCACAAATAAGGGAAGAGAAGTACATTTTTCTACTAATGGAAACACTCGCGCGCGCGCGTGCGCGCGCGCACACACACACACACACACACACACACACACACACACACGAGACCTTTGACTTATGTGAAGCTTGAATAAACTACATTCCTGAGAAGATTTGTTAATATCCGGTAGATATCAAGTCCAAGCCAGAGCTCCTTAAATGATTTGTTGGCCTAGATGTTGAATCTTTACACGTATAAAACAGATCTGTATACTCATAAGCAAGCTGTTCTAGCCATTCCTTTTGAGCAGTTTTTCCAAAGACTGCTGGGAAATGCTGGCGGGAGTGGGGGTAGGAACAGGGGTGGGAGGAGATGACTGGGTGCGAATTCTCTGGTAGGGTGGGACCTCACAGAGCTGAGGTTTTCTGCAAATTGTGGAGTTGGGGTGTGAAAACAATAGCATATTTCAGCCAAGATGTGCCTTTGAAATTGTAATTTACAATTTCATGTGATTTTTAGAAACTTTTGAACATATTTTAGAACCGTTAGATTGTTAGTGCCTTAAAATCAGTCTAATATTTACATAGTAGAGGAGAGAATTGAAGCCCAGAGAGATTAAGTGGTATCAGTCAGGTAACACAGCTAGTTACTTAAAGCAATTAAGTATTTGAGTTGAGATTTGATCCCAAGTCCTATAACTTCCTATTGTATTTACCCTCCGGAACAAGAAACGAAGTGCCTGTTTTCTTTGAAGTTTGTTCCTTTTGAGATAAAATAACATATTTAAGGATTATATCATGTGCTCTCACTTACCTTTTCTTACTGATCCTCACAGGAAGGGCGCTAGATAATTGTCTTCAACTGAGGAAATAGACCCAGAGAGGTTAAGACTCCTTAATTAGTGAGCTCTCAGTTCACACCCAGGACCTACAACTCACATTTCCTGCTGTTTATATTACATTTATGAAGATACAAATTGAGAACTTGTCAAAGTGAATTCTGTGTGTCCTAGATAATCACACTATTTAAAGAAATTCGGTGGCACTGTGTTTAGTAATCTTGTTTAATTTTTGTCTTTCAAGTTCTCCTATTAACCAAACATATGTAGCCCTTCCCCTCAAACCCCAAGAATAAATAATACTGTATTCCCTTGTGGAATATACTTCAGTTGGTTAACTCATTGAACTTAACTTTTGAGCAGATTTCCAATTAAAAAGCCTTGAGCAAACCCAATTTTGCTTATGTTTAAGAATTAAACTGTTCCAGTTAAGAGAACAATATCTGATAAGTTTTAATTTACTTTGCAGATTTTAGACTTTCCCCTGATATTAATAATTTGAATCTTATGTCCCAAATGTTATTAATTATTATAATAATATGAAGTAACTTATTGTTTAGAAAGTGTAATATATGCCCAAGATTACACAGTGAGTGTCAGAGATAGGATTCAAACCTGAATCTGTCTTATTAAAGATTTTTAATAATTAGCTATAATATTCAGATATTATGTAAACAACAGCAACAGGAATCAACAGTAATTTGTATGACTAAAAAATTAAGCACACCCTTTGTTTCAAAAATTATTCCTATATTATAAATGAAACAATAACTAGTAATCGTCTGAAAAGCTGTTAATCTTTTAATACTATTAGTAATTTCAAATCCTGTGAAAATGTTCTACCAGATCTGAGATGGCAGTGATGAGAATTTTTTTTCATTAAAAATGACCTATAGTCATAATTAGCCTTGGATCTCATACAAATAAATAATAATAAAAATCAACCTTTTAATAGAAATGATGAAATGTTCAGTTAACCTACTTTTAAGAATAGGACTACAACATTTCATTAAATTCATATAATATTTAAAACCTCAATTCCATAATGCTTGATAATCATAGAAAAAAGAAAGTGGGGAAGGGAAATATAGCTCTGTGAATAGGAAGGGGGAGGTAAAAGGAAGTGATAAAAAAGAGAAAGGCTCAATTCCTCTTAGCTATTTCTTTTTTTTTTTTTTTTTTTTTTACAGCAGCTTTATTTTTTTTTATTATTATTTTTTTAACATTTATTTATTTTTGAGACACAGAAAGACAGAGCATGAGCAGGGGAGGGTCAGAGAGAGAGGGAGACACAGAATCCGAAACAGGCTCTAGGCTCTGAGCTGTCAGCCCAGAGCCCGATGCGGGGCTCGAACTCCCGGACCGCGAGATCATGACCTGAGCCGAAGTCAGATGCCCAACTGACTGAGCCACCCAGGCGCCCCCCTCTTAGCTATTTCTGATTTCTGTATAATCTCCAGCCTCAGACACCTCATCTTTTCAGCTTTTCACTCAGCCCTGAACTGTGTGAGTTTGTGAGAAACTTCTTGTTATGAACTGGGTCCTAATAAGGTTTTTGTTTAGCTTTGTGTATGTACCTGTGAAGTGAGTAGTATAAATTAAAAATGCTTTTCAAACTACATCATGAATCAATTTAGTTGTAGCATAACTGGTATTTTATAAAAGGAAAACAGAATAGAAAGTATCAGTGCATTGAATATAGTAAGTGTTAAGTATTGCTTTGTGAAACATTGTTCAGTTAGGTATAAGTATAGTATATTAGGTTGCAATGCAAAATGTATTTTTCACAGTGAGTGTGGCTTTCTATCCCAAAATTTAGTGGCTTAAAATAACAACCATTTTATGAGTTCATGATTTTGTGGGTCGGGAATTCAGACGTGGTTTGACTGGTTGACTCTTCTGCTCCATGTGGTACTGACTAGGATCACTTGGAGGTATTTAGCTGACCACAGGTCTGGTCTGGAGTGTTCAGTTTGTCCTTACATGCTTGATGCTTCATTGAAGATGGCTGGAAAGCTTGGCTCAACCTGCTTCTCTACCTCTCTGTGTAGTTTGTGATCCTCTCCATGTAGTTTCTTCAACCTCTTTGTTGGGCTTCTTACCTGGCAGTTCAGGGCTTTAAGAGACCAAGACGGGAACTGGCAGTCCTCTTAAGGCTAGTCTGGAATCTTTTATAGCATCACTTCATATACCCTATTGGTTAAAAAGTTCTAGGGTAAAATTCAAGGGGAGGGGGCATAGACTTTTGTCTCCAAGAAATTGAGGCCATTTTTAATCTGCCACAATTATGGTAAAGTAATTTTGAAAAACATGACTGAATTATATTTCCAAGCTTTTAATCTGTTATTGCTCTTTGAAAGATGATTACTCTAATAGTCTTCTCCTCCCCATTGGGAAATATTATAAGTCTATTTTTGTTTCAAAGTTCAGAATTTATGTATATTATTTTTCCACGGAATACTGATTATTTTAGATTTTTGGAGAAATGATTTAGGGGTGCCTAGGTGGCTCAGTCGGTTAAGTGTCCGACTTTGACTCAGGTCGTGATCTCATGGTTTGTGAGTTCGAGCCCCACATTGGGCTCTGTGCTGACAGCTCGGAGCCTGGAGCCTGGAGCCTGCTTCAGATTCTGTGTCTCCTCCTCCCTCTGCCCCTCCCCTGCTCACTCGCTCTCTCTGTCTCTCAATAATAAATAAACATTAAAAAAATTAAAAATAAAGAAATGATTTAAGGTTCAAAAATTTCTGTGAAGTCTTAATTTTGCTACCTAATACTTCCTAAAATGTCTGTTTGGCATGCAAAAGGAGCTGCCTTCTTACAATGCCTAAAGATTACATTTGGATTTAATAACTCCCTTCACATACAGGCAGTTTGAGGTTCTTATGTTTTTGTTGAAACCAGAATGAGTGAGAAATCTGCTTCTGTTTCCCACCCCCCCTTCAGTAAAGAAAACAAAAACGTTGAATAAAAGAAAAGGTTAGAGGGGCACCTGGGTGACTCAGTCAGTTAAGCGTTAGACTTCAGCTCAAGTCATGATCTCACGCTTAGTGAGTTCGAGTCCCACGCTGGGCTCTGTGCTGACAGCTCAGAGCCTGGAGCCTGCTTCAGATTCTGTGTCTCCCTTTCTCTCTGCCCCTCCCATGCTCACGTTCTCTCTCTCTCTCTCTCTCTCTCTCTCTCAAAACTAAATAAACATTAAAAAAAAAAAACTTAAAAAGAAAACATTAGAAACTCGTTCCATTATTTATAAAACAACCAAATAGAAATGATTATTTCTTAGGACATTTTTCAGATAAAACTGCATATTCAATTTGAGACTACATTTATTTTTACTGTTGTAAAGAAAATGGTAGGGACTAGGACTTAGAAAAAGAATGTACTAAGGGCTATCTAAGTTAATTTATTTTTACATTGGAACCTTTTGTCAACATTTGTGTTTTCAACTTCTGAGTCTTGAAAGATTTTGATAAGCAAGGCCTCAATAAGGCCTAAATTAGATTCATACAGCTGAATGTCTAGGATGGGGGATTTACTTAGCTTGGTAGTAAATTTAGCCACTTGCTACTCCTTGTGTACCCCTAAGTTCTTGCAGAGTGGTTAAAAATGTTTTTGTCAAAAACCACTCTTGTGATTTTGACAGAAATGAAATTTTGAAAAATGAAGAGGTCTAAGAAATGATTCTTGGCTTTAATTAGGAGTCTTGGTTAAATTAAAGATTAAAATGGCAATTCATTGGCTGCTCAATCTATTTAAGAATATATAGGAACAGGGGCGCCTGGGTGGCGCAGTCGGTTAAGCGTCCGACTTCAGCCAGGTCACAATCTCGCGGTCCGTGAGTTCGAGCCCCGCGTCAGGCTCTGGGCTGATGGCTCGGAGCCTGGAGCCTGTTTTCGATTCTGTCTCCCTCTCTCTCTGCCCCTCCCCCGTTCGTGCTCTCTCTCTGTCCCAAAAAAAATAAATAAACGTTGAAAAAAAAATTAAAAAAAAAAAGAATATATAGGAACAAAGGAAGCAATTTCTGAAAATATTTCATATGGTGCTCTAGCTAATCAGAAAACTCACTGAATCACTGCATCTTGTGGGTGAAATCATGGTGTGGTGTTCTAAAATTTGGATATTTATAAAAGTCTCAGACTTTTGGGTTTACTCTAGTGACACTGTGTATGGTGGTAATGAGCCCCAGTTCTGCAGTCAAACTACTAGAGTTTTGATTTCTGTTTTGTAACGTGTGACTTTGGGCAAGTTATTTAACTCTTTGAGCTTCAATTTCTTATCTGTAAAATGACAATAATATCTCCTGATATTTGAGAGGTAAAATGGGATAGTACTTGAAAGATAGATAGCATGGTGTCTGCCACAAACTATGCACTCAGGAAGTTTTACTTCTTTTTTTAACGTTTATTTATTTTTGGGACAGAGAGAGACAGAGCACGAACGGGGGAGGGGCAGAGAGAGAGGGAGACACAGAATCGGAAACAGGCTCCAGGCTCTGAGCCATCACCCCAGAGCCCGACGCGGGGCTCGAACTCACGGACCGCGAGATCGTGACCTGGCTGAAGTCGGACGCTTAACCGACTGCGCCACCCAGGTGCCCCTGGAAGTTTTACTTCTTATTCTACTTATGTATATACATATGGCTGCTAGCATTTGACTCCAAGGATGGTTTCTTGTGGTGGTGTTCAAATGAAACTGCATATACAATTCTGGACATTTATTTTTAGTCTATCAATAGAAAACAGTAGGCACCACGGAGTAAGAAAGACTAGAAGGAAAAATATGTTTCACAAGTCTCTATCTCCAACCCTGACCTCTCCAAGAGCTCTAGCCTTCTGAGCTTATCTTGTGCTTTCTCCATTTATCTCAGTAAACAGCACCATTTACCCAGTTTAGTCCAGATTTGCCCAATGTGATCTAAAATCTAGGAGTTGCTCTAGATTCCTTCTTTTTCCTTAGTCTCTCATGTCTAGTCCACCAGCAAGCCCTGTCATTCTGTCTTGAAAATGCCCATCTTCTTTTATGTCCACCACTATTGTTTGTCATCTATATTATTATAATAGGCTTCTAATTTGGTCTTTCTGCTTTCATGTAATCCATTCTCTACACAATAACCAAGGGTGATTTTTGAAAACAAAATCAGATCATGTTATTCATCTATTTAAAACGTAATTACTCCTCCTGTAGTCCATTCTCTACACAATAACCAAGGGTGATTTTTGAAAACAAAATCAGATCATGTTATTCATCTATTTAAAACTTAATTATAGTGGTTTCCTGTCATGCTTATAAGAAAATCAAAACTTCTTAGGCTCATAAAAGCTAAGATGATCTGCTTCTTGCTCTGACCACAAACATTTCTTCTCTCTCTTGCCTTTTTTCACACTGGTCTAGGCATCATTTTACTGCTATCAGTAATGGCCTGCCTCCACCTGGCTTTGTCTTGTCATTCATTTCTCTCCTGCTGGAAGCCTTCCCTGACCATCTAAAGGAGCCTGTCTCTTCATTGATCTGCTGGTTTTAATTCTCTGCATAGCACTTATGATCATTTGATGTTCTTACTTGTTTGATTATTCATCCATATCCCCTTGCTGGAATATAAGGGCAGTTCACGTTCTTAATTGTGGCTGAATTTCTAGTGTCTTGAGCAGTTGAGTAGGTACTCAGTAGATATTTGTTGAGTTAATGAATGAATAATTCCGAGGCACTTGGCTGGCTCAGTCAGTGGAGCATAGGACTCTTGGTCTCAGGGTTGTGAATTCAAGCCCTATGTTGTGCAGAGAGATTACTTAAACATAAAATCTTTTTAAAAAAATATTTATTTTTGAGAGAGACTGAGGGACAGAGAGAGGGAGACACAGAATCAGAAGCAGACTCCAGGCTTAGACTCCAGGCTCTGAGTGCTCAGCACAGAGCCTGACGTGGGGCTTGAACTCATGAATTGTGAGATCTGACCGGAGCTGAAGTTGGACGCTTAACTGACTGAGCCACTCAAGCGCCCCAAAAGTAAAATCTTAAAAAAAAAAAAAAAAAAGCTTGTTTGTAAGTACCATATACCAGATCTATAGTGAAATAAAAATGAGAAAAATTTGGTTTTTTTGTTTTTTTTGTTTTTTTGAGAAATAGAGCACAAATGGGGAGGGGCAGGGGGGAGAGCGAGAGAGAGAATCTTAAGCAGGTTCCACACTCAGCACAGATCCAGACAGACAGACTTGGGACTGTGTCTCACAACCCTGAGATCACGACCTGAGCTGAAACCAAGAGTCAGTTTCTTAACTGCCTGAGCCACCCAGGTGCCTGAGACTAATCTATTCTATAGAAACTATACTTTATAAGATTCTAACAGTACTTTGGGAAGAGCTGTTCTTTATTTTGTGATGTGTTTCATACATTTTTATGTTAAGATGCCCTTTCTTTAATGAAATGGTAGTGATATTCAATTGCATAATTTAAAAATGTGTTCTTGTCAGCATAAATAATTGGGTAGCACTGTTGCCCTCTACCTTTAGATTGGAGGTTTTCTTTGAGTTTCAGAGATTTGTAGTTCACTGGAAATAAAGAAGCACTGTGTAGGTGTTCCTGGGAGGGAGGTTTGCTAAGAATTCTTACTAAATAAAGTTCAGTCAATCAAATGTTATTATATTCTTCAAATTCTCCTGGGAAATAAATCATCAGGTTCCATTTAAAGATTATATTGTTTGAATATGTAATGTTAAAGTGAAATGTGACATGATCTACAGATAGTCATTAAAAGAAAAAAAAATAATAGGCCTCTTTTATATAATGTCTTTTGGGGAAAAGAGTAAATACATTTAGCAGTGTTTCTGGGAATAATCTTGTCCATAATGAAAGATGACTAAAATTGCCTTAAATTGATCAACTCTTTAAAAAACAACCGAAGTTGTATTGAGACACAAGTGAACTTTTTTTGTTTGTTGATCAATAAAAACTGAAAGGGATTTGAGATGTCACCTATAACAACCTCCCTTGTGTTTCAGGTAAGAAAACTGATAGTCAAGGTTATACTGTTTTTTGTTAGGTCCAGGATTAGAATTCCCATCTCTTTTTTCCCAGGCTCCTGAAACTTAGGCTATAGCATGCTACTTATTTTTAGGAGAAAGTCTTAAGAATTTTCTCTTTTTGGAGTAGGATATAGATTGTTTTAGAAATATTACTTTATTAGCATTTTCATTTATATTAAATGAGGAGATGTGTTTTTAAGTAATATGCAGGGAAGGCATTCCACATTCAGTGTTGTGATAGCTGGCCTCATAAGGGCTATGTAGAACTCTAAAAGTGGTATTAATGCTTTTAACTTTTGTCAAGGTAAGATTTAAAATTAACCAAGAAAATCATAAAGACATTTTTGTTATTCCTGTTTTAAAGAATAAAAATGAGAATAAAATAAGCCCAGTTCCTCTAAAAATAAGGGTATTTTTGATGAGTTGTGATTTAAAAAATACATTTTAAAAAATGGAAAGAATAAGTTGTGAATTTTTAAACCATTTCAGAAATATAATTAAAATTTAACAATAATTACAAAAATTTTACTTTAGTAAAACCAATATATAACAGAAAGTTTATAATCAGATCAGTATGAAAAAGAAAGATTACACATAATCCCACTCTCCAGAGAAACCCATAATGACATATTGGTATATGTCTTTCCAATCTTTTTTCTTTGCATAATGGCATGTATTTTTTTTTTAACATGGTCAAGATCACACTTGACATTCCTTTTTTTATTTTGCTTTTTCATTAAATATATGATAAATATTTTCGTACATCCTTAAAAAGCCTGTGAGGGGCGCCTTGGTGGCTCATTCGGTTGTGTCTGACTCTTGATTTTAGCTCAGGTCACGATCTCCATGGTTTGTGAGTTCGAGCCCCACGTCAGGCTCTGCACTCATAGCACGGAGCCTGCTTGGGATTCTCTTCCTCTCTCTCTGCTCCTGTTTCACTTAAGGGTGTGCACACACATATTCTTTCTGTCTCTCAAATAAAATTTAAAAGTGTCTGAAAACATTTTGCAATAGCTCTATAACATTCTTCTGTAATTTATTTAACCATTACCCTATTTTTTATTTAGAATATCAAATTTTTTTTCTATTAATGCTGAAATGAATAACTGGGTGTACAAATCTTTGTTCACATTGTTCTATTTTATTTATGATAGTTGCCTAAAAAAGGAATTGGTGACACATACTGCCAAAAAGCTTTCTAGAAATGTATTAATTTATACTCCCACTAACAATGTATGAAAGTGCTTGTTTTATTGCACCCTTAGCAACAAACTGGTTGTGTTTGATGAGAACTTTGCTATTATTTTGAGGTTTGAAGCATTTGTTGAAAAAATTTCGGATGGTGGGTCTACATACTGTATTTGTTTATGCTACCCAAAGACACTTAGCTGTTTGGAGTTAGTTGTCTATTTGCTTTTACAGTGGCTGACTAACCACATGGTTAAATAAAATAGAGTATTTACTTACCTATCTTTCCAAGAGCAAACTATTCTGACCCACTTATCTTGATGCAACTATTTATTTATTGATGCAACAATTTAAATTGTAAGGTTAGTGAAGGTTAGAAATTTCAGTTGGCCATTTTTTTCCCTAAAGTGAAAAGAATTCAGTTGAAATAAGTTACTTAAAAAATTGATCAGGGGGCACCTGGGTGGCTCAGTCAGCTAAGTATCTGACTCTTGATCTCATCTAGGGTCTCCATCTCAGGGTTGTGAGTTCAAGCCCTGCATTGGGCTGCATGCTGGGCTTGAAGCCTACTTAAAAAAAAATTAACCAAAGAAGTTTAAATAATAGTTACTCAGTAGCTGCATGTGAAGTGTGTGTGTGGGGCGGTGCCGGGGGGGGGGTGTAGGGAGATGGGGGGAGAGATGGGGGCGGGGGAGATCGGAAAGGTTGGGTGGAAGGGAGGGTAGGGAAAGATTAGAAAAAGAGTGAAAGAAAGGCCTAGGAGAGAAAGAATAAAGAGAACTTCTGCTTTTGCCTGGAAAAACTTGTCTTTATTTTTGTCCCTACCTTATTGACTCAATCACACAGGAGCCCTGTTTGCTGAAATAACATTTTTATGCCTATACCTGCTGAAATGAACTGGTACCTAAATATGTTTTAAAAGAAATTTTTTGAAAGTTGTGTAGACTGATTATGAGTAAAAAACATTTAAAGTTTTGATTGTTAGATGAGAATGTGATGTAGCTTTACTTTGGTTAAAGATTTGGATAGTACAGACCCTTATCTTTCCTTAATGGCACAGAATTTAGTATATTTTTGTTAAGTAAAATTTCGAATCTAGAAGCTTAAGAAAATTAATATTTTAAAAAACTTTATTGTTAAAAATCAAGAGCAGGAATCACTGAGTATTTTAGGCATGAGGAAAAGTGCATTTTGTTTTTCACAGGGCTAAGTTCATGTTAGCTTTCATATAATGCTTCCCAGAGATGTAATTTTAACCAGTGTGATTATAAGAAAGTAGTACTTACCCATGTGCCAAGGACTCTAATAGATACTTTACTAGAATTAAGTTTTAATTTTCACAATGCCTGAAAAACATGAGTGGGTAAACTGAGGGACCGATAGGTTAAGAACCAGTCCAAGGTCATGCAGCTAGTAGGAAGTCAAGCAGGGGCTCCAAATCTTGCCTGTCTTGCTACCTTTACAACCTTACTACTTAACATGGCCCACAGACCACAAGCACTTGATGAAATCTGAATGCATAAAGAACTGGCAAAATGTTGGCCACAAGACCTATTGAGTCAAACTCTTTATTTTAATAAGATCTGTCAAGTGATGTGTATGCATAATAAAGTAGCACTATACTACATCCCATATAAAAATTACATTGAGGTTTTGAAATCCTTTCTAAGGATTATTCCTGATTTAACTTTAGTTCATGTGGGCTATCAACATTTTCCACTTCAAATTGCTATTCTGTTGCCTCTTTGATTCAGATCTTGTTTAATCCAGAGGAACAATTGATTTGTTCTGCTTGTGGACATTTGGTCAGAGTCTGAATCAGCCAAGCATAGTTCTCGTTTTAACAGCCTTTAGTCCCGGACTGAACGCACCAGATTTATAGTCCATGGGTTCATTCTAGATATGCATTTCCCAAATTAAAGAGAACAATGCTTTAAAAAAGCATTTTTGAATGAACCTTGAAGTCTTTTGAAATATTTGATGTTTTAGATGGTTACCAAGTAACCACAGATCTGAATAAACTGGTCTGCCTACTAATTTCATTTTGTGAACATAATTATTCTGTCAGAGGGGCAATGATAGGTAAGAGAAGAAGGAAGTCTAACTTAGAATATCAACGTCCAGTAGAAATATAATGCAAGACGCATATAATTTTAAGTTTTCTAGTTGCCACGTTAAGAACGTGAAAAGAAACAGCTGGTATTAATCTTAATATATTTTAACTCAGTAAAGCAAAATATTAATGCAACATGCAATCAGTATAAAAATTATTACTGAAATATTTAATATATTTTTTTGTACCAAGTCTTGAAAAATTTGGTATGTATTTTATATTTACAGTGTCGCGATTTGGGTGCTAAATTTTCAACAGTTAAAAAGTGAAATGTAGTCCAATGAAAACAAAATTGTGTTTAATGGAAAATATTTTACATTGCTTTGCTTTTAAAATTTAAACTAATTAAAATTAAATAAAATTAAAAATTCAGTTCTTTCGGATACATTAGGCACATTTCAGTATCACATGTTGGGTTGTGTTTCTAATATAACTGATTTCAGACCTATGGCATTGATCACACCCTGTATGGTCAGTAGTGAATGCCACTGGAGGCTGTAATGAGTTAATATAAATATTACTTTACAGAGAATACAGAGGGAATAAAGAAATGCTATTTAGGTCATAAAGCCTGTATTGATATTACTCCCTCCGATCCTTACCGCAGTTGAAATTTACCTTTTATTAGTGGTTCAGAATCAGTTTCTTAACCCTTTAGCCCCACTAAATTGTAAGGTTAGGGCCCCGAATTAGGGTCCTTCCAATTCCCGCCCGGCCCCCCCCCCCCCCCCCCCCCCGCCTCGTGGCATTAGTTGCTTTCTTCAGAGCTCTGCATACTTTTCAGAAAATTGTGGTAATCCGACAGTTAAGTGTGGCAAGCAGTATAGTATGAGTAGGTTAATTTGACCCAGAGGCTTTATAACTATATATGTACCTGGATTACCTGCGACTTGCCAAAAATACTAGTATCTGGACTCCACCCTTCTAGATTCTGATGCCCAAAGTTTAAAGTGGGCCCTGGAAACTTCTATATTAAATAAGTTGTTCTAAGTGTTTCTGAAGTCCGAGAACGTTTGGGGACTGCTGGACTCAGCAAATGATTCTTAAAGGCTGCGAGTTCGAATTTAACACATCATGCTGTGTTGCCACACATTCGGGTTGCCACGCATTCGATTTTCCCCGGGCTGAGGTGTCCCAGGAGGTTGCTGCTTTTCTTCTGCACATGGGTTTTTTTCCAGGCTGTTAAATCCCATCCCCGAAGATTGCCCTGACAGCGTCCCTGTCCCAAGTCCTGTTAAAGCGACCTGAGCTTGTAGAGGTAGAGCGTGGCCATGTGACTGACAAACCAGTTGCCAGTTTCGGGCGGCCATTTTTGAGGCGGGCACCCAACCTCATGCCCCATAAACCGGGTATAGGGGGAACGCTGTTACCAAGACTCAAGATGGCCACCGTTCCCACTAGCCCCTCGGCTAGCCAGTGGGCCAGGCAGCCGGCACGAGACGGCGCGGACTGCTCGCCTTGGCCGGAGGCGCCCCCGGCTCATCTCCGGCCACCGGCCGTGGGCGGAGTGCCCGCCTCCTCCCGGCGCGGCCAATCAGCGCGTGGGGCCGTCTCGGCTGGGGCCGCCGGCGTGCGGGGTGTGTGAGGACACGCTCCCGGTCGCCGAGTGCCTGAGCAGAGGAGCAGTTGCCGTGGTACCTGCTGCTGCTGCTGCCGCTGCTGCCGCCGGTGCGGACACAGAGCTTCGGACGCGAGCGCTGGTGCGTGGGGCAGGAAGGTGAAGCCATGACGTCCGTCAGGTAATGAAAGAGGGCGGCAGTCTAAAGTGCTCGCCTGCTGGGCATTAGCCTCCCGACTGCCGAGAAGTGTCGCCCCTTCTCTTGAGTGGTCTGGAGCCTCCCCGTGGCACGGGTCTCCCACACGTTGCAGCTTCTCTGCACTTTTCAATTTGGTCATCTCTGCTCTCAGAAGTTTTTGGGTTTTTGGCACATGGAGGAGCCCTGTAGCTAGCCGCACCGCTGAGGTGACCCTCGTCCGGATGCCGGGGTCTGAAGCTTGCTTATGTGTGTAGGATTTCTCATGAAAAAAATGTAGCTATCTTTCCCCCCTAGGGGTGACCCAGGGCCTGAGGAAGTGTGACGTGCACGGTGTGTAGCTATGCCTGCATGTCATGCGTTCTGACAACTTCGTTTGTGGCCATGAGCAGACCTGTATATTTGGCCCTCTCTGATGCCATTAGATCGCCCCCGGGCTGTGAAATTGTGTGCCCCTAAAATGTTTGCTTATGACTGGAATTAGTACTCTGGCCAGGTACCATATGTTTACTTACTTTTTTCTGAAATTCACAACTGAAATGACTTTTGTGAGATAGTAGATATATAATGAGAGCGCTGAACAGGTTAACCCCCAGTTGCTCTTCCAAAGTTGTGATGGTTTCTTGCTGCTGCTGCTGCTGCTGCTGCTTCTTCTTCTTCTTCTTCTTCTTCTTCTTCTTCTTCTTCTTCTTCTTTTTTGGTTAATGGTGACGGATTAATGGGCCACTCCACTTTCTGCAAGTAGCATTCTCTGAATGTTTAACTATGCTAATGCGACTACTTATAAAAAGAGATACATTGCCGTATTTACCCAGTGTTCTGAACTGCCTCTTTTAAAGTAGACCTTGGCAAAAAAACCCCACAAAAAACATTAAAAAACAGTAAACAAAAAACCTTGGTGATCGTTGTCCCAGAGAAAGGGAGGCCCTAGCACAAATGTGAAGAGAATAAAATAAATTAATTTTTGGTCTTTGAGCTTCCGGCAGCCTAAGCCCTGGTGATTTAACGGTTTCTCAGTGATAATTTTGAACTACACAATATTTAAGAGATGACTTGAGAACCTCCTTCAGGTAAGATAAGGTAAGATGCAACTGTGCTGAACTCGGATACAGTTTCTTTAATTGTATAATTTTATACCAACATAGACAAAGAGTAATTACCTCATTACGCAGAAGAGGAAATTCAGGTGCTAAAACTTGGAGACCCACATGGGAAGGTTTCACAGTGAGTTATACTGGGACATGAGAATCTAGCTTTTAATGTTAATATTTGAGGATGTATTAACATTATGCTGTCAAACCAAATTAGTCCCCCCCTCACCCACTTCCATTCCCATCCTGGCAGCCTGCTGCTAATTAGGAGTGTGGGTCAGATACTTTTATGTTAAGCATCAGTTCTTATGTGGACTTAATTTTAATTGACCATTGTCTTCTGGCTACTCTTGAGTGGAGAAACACAAATCTAAAGCTTCTGTTGGCAAGTGGCAACAGGATGCACGTTTTAATGTAGAGGTTGAGAGGTTGTTCTGTTCACAAGACTGAATTAAAGGTTGACATCAGCCTTATTTGACTTATGGAAGGATTGATAACTGCTAATAGTTAAATTTATGCTTGTTTCTTCAGATGTTAGTTGCATTTTATATAGCCTTGAATTATAGTGGTGACTCAAAAAAAAATTTTTTTTTAGGTGTTATCTAAACCAGATACCGCATTTACACCTGAGGAAACAGACCAAGAAAAGTCGAGTGCCTTGTACCAAATCATTTAGTGGCAGTTAGGAATTGAATCCAGACATCCATGATCTAGTGCACTGCGTGATGCTTTTATAGGAACAATATACTACTTAAATTTCCTGAAAAAGCTGCTTCTGTGAACAAAAATTGTCAAGTATTATGAGAGACAATTATAGCAACTCTTGCTTTGCTCTAGTCCTTTGAGGAACTTGATAACTTAGAATGTAGGTTTAGAAGTAGGCAGGAAGCCTTCTGAAGTTGAAGCAAGTCTGTGTAAGTGGTGGCAGTTTTACATGAGTTGGTAATCCTACAGATACCAGCCACTTTCCACTGAGGACTGCATTCAGTGCAATTTTGTCAGCCTTAGTTTTCACAAACATGGTATTAATTAGGCTTGTTCCCATTTTGTGCCTAGTCTAACAGTAGCCCAAAAGATGGGTGTTACTGACTGGCTTTTACTGGTGAGGAGAGTGATTGAGATCACAAATTATCTAAATCTGAGTTTATGTCCAATGTTGTTTTTTATACCACACTTAAAATAACCAATGCTAAATGTAGTAATATGTAGCTTTTTGCAATGACAGAATATAAGATTAGAAACCAATGAGGACCAATGATCAACATACCTGGGTTCCGGGAGTCATTTTTTTTTTTTTTTTTTTAGTTAACTGATTTCCCTCTTTTCTTCTCTGAACGTTTGTTTAATGAACTACTCAGTGATGACGATACTAATAGGTATCCCACAGTGTTGTTGGGTAGGTATGAAAGTGCTTTTAAATTTTATGGCATTTTATAAATGCAGTGTTCTCTCATTAAAGCAATTTTTTTTTTCAACGTTTATTTATTTTTGGGACAGAGAGAGACAGAGCATGAACGGGGTAGGGGCAGAGAGAGAGGGAGACAGGCTCCAGAATCGGAAACAGGCTCCAGGCTCTGAGCCATCAGCCCAGAGCCTGACGCGGGGCTCGAACTCACGGACCGCGAGATCGTGACCTGGCTGAAGTCAGACGCTTAACCGACTGCGCCACCCAGGCGCCCCTCATTAAAGCAATTTGAACCCCCTAGAGAATAGTGTTATCTGAGAATAATTGTTTAAACTTTAAAATTTTTAAATAGAAAGCAAACTAACCTATTTAATTCTCTCATTTTACATTTCAAGAAACGAAAGCTAAGAGATGTTGGGATTTGTGTAAGCTCACACAAATAGTTGCAGATCTTGAACTAGAATCCAGATCTCTAGACACTTGGTTCAATGCCCTTTATAGTGTAGCATTCAACTATTAGGAATTCATAAACAGTGATTTAAATTAAAAAAAAAATTATTTATGAGAGAGAGACAGAGTGCGAGTAGGGGAGGGGCAGAGAGAGAGGAAGGCACAGAATCTGAAGCAGGTTCCAGGCTCTGAACTCTCAGCATGGAGCCTGATGAGGGGCTCGAACTCATGAACTGCGAGATCATGACCTGAGCTGAAGTTGGACACTCAACTGACTGAGTTGGCAAGTGACAACAGGATACGCACCAACAATGATTTAAATTAAAAGCATTTTTAAAGTTTATTTATTTTGAGAGAGAAAGACAATGCGAGTGGGGGTTGGGCAGAGAGAGAGGGAGATAGAGAATCCCAAGCAGGCTCTGCGAGGTCAGCATGGAGCCCGATGTGGGGCTTGATCCCATAAACGGTGAGATTATGACCAGAGCTGAAATCAAGAGTCAGTCGCTCAACTTACTGAGCAACCCAGGAACTCCAAATTAAAAGCATTGTTTAAAAAAACCTTAGATCTTTGAATGAATTTGGTGGATATACTGTTTCTTTGGCTTACTATTTGCATTCTGCTCTGCTACATCATTACTGATGAAGAGTCTAAATTTATAGCCTCTAAAACCAGTTATCCTTGAAGAATAATGTTTGTCTTTTGTTATATGTATCAGATTCCAGCTGGGCTTTATTTGGAAAATGATAGAACATATCTGATAAATTGATGCTTTTGTCATTTTTAATTGTCCCAATAGGAAAGTTGATGCTTGGGTTAAATTCAGGAGACAGGAAAATGTGCAGTGTCAGGACTAGAGGAGAATCTTAGAGGGCATTTTACCTTTTCCTTTCTCTATACTGGACCTTGAGGCCCAAAGTGAAGGGTATGTCCTAGTTAGACAGTGGTAGAGCTTAGGATCGAACTTAGGTTTTCTGACTCCCACTTTATGTACTTTTCACTGAGCAATACTCTTTCGAAATACTGCTATGAATATTGCTTTGTTTTCCTAACATCAGTGTCTAGTCTGGTTTTGGGCATTGCTTACAGCTGGATTTTGTCCCAGGGAAGACTAGGAAAATGAGGTAGGGAGATAGGGAGAGTGTTTACTGTAGAGCTGAGGAACCCTATTCTTTGGCTTGCCCAGACAGGTCAGATTTGGTCTATTCTGGGACTTGACATGACTGTGCCCTACATGATGATTATGGAACCACTTTTGTGGGTTAGGCCTACATTGGAAAATTTATGTGGGCTGTGGGTTGGGTCCTATGGTGTTTTTCTCCTAACACTCAAGTCTTTTGAGATGCATCCAGTAATATCTGCCAAGCCACTCAGATGGCGAACATTCATTTGGAGACTAAAATCTGGCTAAGAATGAAACTGCCTTACTTTGTTGAGTTGGTTTCTTTGGAGCCTTTAAATAGAATTTTCAAACTCATTGCAGGACTTGTGTCTTTTATAAGAATTATAAATTTCAGATTTACATAAACTTTTTTATGCTATGGGACTTCTTAGTGAGACAAGTGAGCTTTTAAATTAAAGTGAAATTGTTTCGTTTATGAAATATTCTGGAGAACTAAAACAGAAACCCTTCTGTTACAGAACTGTGCAGTGTTGTCAGTTGTTAATGCTCATATTTGTAAATAGGTCATCTTTCCTTGAAAAAGCACACAAGGTTTTCTAACTACAAATCTTTGCAGCCACAGTATTGCTACATTAAGAAATGTCAAAGATAAAAGGGAACCAAAATGATTGCCTAGACTGTTTGAATGTTAACCCTTTCCTGTAACATTGTTAACATTCATATTTCTTTATCTCTTCATATCTACTCAGTTTTAAATTATTTTAAAAATGTTATAATAAAACATAAGTATGGATTTTTATTTTCAAAAAGCAAAGCTAACTTATAAATAGGGTGACCATATGTTCCAGTTTGCCCAGGACATTCCCGGATCATACTAGTTATCCTGGCATAATTATTAATAGTTCTTCCTTTACTCTCAAAGGTGTCCTGTTTGGGTGATAAATTATCTGGTCACCTACTTATACACTGTAATAATTTTGTTGTAGTAGATTTTGGTCATTGAAATGTTACTTGAAATAGGACCATACAAGAATGGAATATTAGCCTTTTGGGGGGGGGTATATTTGGATATTTTTCATTGGTCAGGTATTTTTATTGTACTGAGAGTTCTGGATGTCTAAATCTAGTATTTTAAACATGAAAGCATAAGATTTCAAGTTGGGAATCATTTATTTGTTGTCTGACTTTTGGCAGGCTTTAAAACGTTTTAAACCTCGTGTTCTTGTTAAACAGAGGTAATTGCAATACCTATCCTATGGGGTTATTGTGGAGATTTAAAGACAGTAACATAAAAAAAAAAAACAAAGACAACATATAAAAATGCTTAAGCTCTAAATAACTATGTTAGCCTTGTCACATATGTGCTTCTGAAAACTGAATTTAAAACGAACAATTTTGGGGTGCCTGGCTGCCTTACTTGGAAGAGCATGCCGCTCTTGATCTTGTGGTTGTGAGTTCAAGACTCACATTAGGTGTAGAAATTACTAAAAAAATAAATAAAATGAACAATTTTTATCTAGATTAAGGGAATTTACTATTTAATAGAGCAAAGACAATCTGTAGAAGTGTTTTACTGTAACAGGAACAGGGACTTAATAGCAGTTGAAGATATATGTGTGGGTTTTTTGGAAGGAAAGGGCTGAAATTTCAACATATTTGTATGCTGAAAAGAATGATGCCATAGGAAGCAAAAAAACAGATGATGCTGGAAAGAGGGAAGAGATCATTTCTTTCTTTTTTTTTTTTGTCAAAAAGAGATTTATGAAATAAGTGTATCATTAGGGAAGTCTATAAACTTTATTTTTTATTTTTTTTGTCAAAAAAGAAGAGCTTTATTAAATAAGTTACTGTATCAGAGATCATTTTCTTGAGAATGCAAGGAGGTGTATTCAAAATACAAATGCAAGGATTGGCCTTACAGAGCCCAAGGGACACAAATATTTCCCTAGTCTATTCACTTGGCTAGTGAAAAAAAAAAATGCCAACAAAATAATTTATATACAGTAAAATCAATGATCATAAGTTCACTGAATTTTGAATATGAATGTATATATTCATATTCATATAAATACAACTCAGGTCAATATATAAAACATCTTCATCTCCCCTGCCTCTTTTCAATTAATCCTGTTATTTCCTGTTGCATCCAGACAACCATTTTCTGTCAGTAGTTACTGGTTTGCTTGTTGTAGAACTTCATGTAAATGGAATTATACAGTAAGTACTATTTGTGTCTCTTTACTTTTATCTGTTAACTTTTGTTCAATAATAATTTTGAGATTTATCCATTTTGATGTGTATATCAGTAGTCTGTTCCTTTTCATTACTGAGTAATATTCCATTACATGGAACTGTTGGTGGACTTTGGGTTGTTTCTAGTTTTTGATTACTCTAAATAAAGTTGCTGTGAACATTTTTGTTTAAGCCTTTGTCTAGACTTGTGTAAATACCTGGGTGTGGAATTGCTGTGTCCTAGGATAAATGTCTGTTTAACTTCAGAAACCACCAAACTACTTTTAAACCACTTTTTTAAAATGGAAAGCTAAACACATTTGACATTCCCACCAGTGGTGTTATAAGACTTCCAGTTATTCTATATTCTTAACAATGTTTGGCATTTTTTATTTTAGTCATTCTGGTGGGTGTGTAGTTACAGTTCATTGTGGTTTTAGTTTGCAGTTCCTTGATGGATAATGATGTTGTGATTGTACACTGTTTGCTTATCTTTTCTTTTGAACTGCCAGTCATTTCAAGTCTTTTACCTATATTTTGACTCAGTTGTCTTTTTGTTGCTGATTTGTAGTTTTTATATTCTGGATACAAGTTATTTGTCAGATTATATATACACACACTCTTAAACACACTTTGATATGTAGCAGATGTTTTCTCCCCATTTTGAGCCATGCCTTTCCATCTTTTGGGAGCAGAAGTTTTAAATTTTGATGAAGTCAAATTAATTGATTTGATTTATTTGTTAGTTATTACCTATTGTGTTCTTAGAAATCTTTCCTTATCCCTGTCACAAAATTGTGAAACTATTCTGTTATGTTTTCTTCTAGAAGCTTTATAATTTTAGTTTTCACATTTAGGTCTATGATCCATCTAAAACTAAATTCTTGCTATGGTGTAAGAGTATCTCAAAAAAGTCCTCAGTCAATTGATTAAATTGGTGTATGTTTTTCCTAGGACTTACTATTCTGATCCATTGAACTGTTTGTATATTGCTCTGCTGGTGCCCCCTGTCTTAATTATTGTAATTTTGTAAGATTGATATGGTTTCTTTAAATTTTTTTACTGAATTCAGTAATGAAGCTATCTGGGTCTGAAATATTTTTTTGGGTAAAACAGTAGAAAATCTTAAATTACAAATTCACTTTCTTTAACTGATATGTAATTAGTCAGATTTTCGATTTTTTCCTGTGTCAGTTTTGGAAAGTTGCATTTTTAAGGAAATCTGTTCTAATTTATTGAGTTATTTACACAGTTGCTCATAATATTTCCCTAGTATTCTATTATTGCGTGTAGGGGGGAGATCAGTCTTACAAGGGTTTACCAATCATATTAATCTTTTTTAAGACCCAGATTTTGGTTTTGTTAAATTTAAATTTCTGTTTTGGTAATATGCTTTCTATTTCATTTATCTTTGGTCTCATCTTTTTCCTTCTACTCTTTTGGAGTTAATTTGCTCTTTTGCTAGATTTTTTTTGTTTTGTTTTGAGTCAGAAGTTTAGATTATTGATTTTAAACCTTTCTTGTTTTCTAATATATGTACTTCATATATGAAATTTCTCCCACAAAGTACTTCTTTGATTACATCATACAAATTTTGATGTGTGTTCAATTCAAATTATTTTCTAATTTTTATTGAGATTTCTTGAATCCACAGGTCATTTAGAAGTTAGTTTCATGGCCTAGCTTATAGTCTGTTTTGCTGAATGTTACATGTGTTTTCAGTCTTTAATTTCAGTCAGCAGTATTTTGAGGTTTTCAGTGTAGATGTTGTGCACATTTTTCATTAAGTAAATAAATATTATGGTTACTGGGTATAGTGTCCTATAAATACCAGTTAGGTCAAGTTTAATTTGTTTACTTAATTGTTATTAACTGTTATTTAATTGAGATATAATTCACATACCATAAAATCTACCATTTTAAACTGTACAGCTCTTCGGGGTGCCTGGGTGGCTCAGTTGGTTGAGCGTCTGACTTCAGCTCAGGTCATGATCTCACAGTTTGTGGGTTTGAGCCCCGCATCAGGCTCTGTGCTGACTGCTTGATCACAGCTTGGAGCCTGCTTCAGATTCTGTGTCTCCTTGTCTCTCTGCCCCTCCCCCCTCACACTTTGTCTCACTCTGTTTCTCAAAAATAAATAAATGTAAACTGTGCAGCTCAGCGTTTTTTAATATATTTACAAGGTGGTACGACTATTACCACTATCTAATTCCAGAACATTTTCATCACCCGAAAACTAAACCTCATACTTGTTAGCAGTCACTCTCCATTTTTTCTGTCCGTCCCCTGGCAATTCACTAATCTACTTTGTCTTTGTGGTTTGCCATATTCTGGACATTTCATAAGTGAAATCATAATATTTGGCCTTTTGTGTCTGGCTTCTTTCATGGAGTATAATGTTTTCAAAGTTCATTTATGTTGTTGCATGTATCAGTATTTCATTCCTTCTTATGGCTGAGTAATCTATAGTATGTCTATCCTACATTTTATCCATCTTTTGATGGATATTTGTATTTCCACTTGAGTATTATAACGCTGCTATAACCATTCATGTATAAGTTTTTGTATTGTCACATGTTTTTATTTCCTATACTTAGAAGTGGAATTGCTGGGTCATATGCTAAGTTAATGTTTACTTTTTTAAGAAACCGTCCAACTCTTTTTCAAGCTAGCTGCTCATTTCCAACAACAATGCACGAGGATTCCACTTTCTCCACTTGTTGCCAATACTTGTTATTGTCTCCCAATCTTTGCTGAGAGGCTCTGTGTGCTTGTTGAGGCATACCTTTTAACATTCAGGCAGGCTTACAACTCTGCCATAATCTTTATTTCCTGCTTGTGCAGAGACTCATGGCTCAGAGATGATTGCTTAGGACCTTTTCAGGTCTTGAGCACGCCACAGCTCTGGGCACATGTGCATAGCTTTCTAGGTCCTCAGGAATATTCAGAACTTTTCAGAGCCTTTTGTGGATGTCTCATGCCTCCACTTTTCCTTTTAACTTTTTTGGTTAGCTTCTTTTGTGTGCCAACTGCTTCAGACAGCTGGGAGGTTAAACCATTGCAGCTGATTGTTTTTGACAAATGCTCCTGGGGAAAAGGGTTTTAGAGCTGGGCAAGCTCGGAGTCAGGTCAAATAATGAGAAGCCTCAGGAGTGGGGTTTTTCAGGGAACTGCCAGTAAGCTTAAATAATAGCAGTTCTCTGAAGATAGGGCTTTGAAAGAGCTCCAGTCCTGTTCGGACCTGTCTAGCAGCTGCTAGGCTCCTGGTTTTCACTGTGTGTGTGGGCTTTTGCTTTTTAAGGCTACCATGGAGCTGGGAAGAGGGGAATGGGAATAGGGCAAGTTAAAATGGCACAAAACTTGCTGTTTAAAAAAAATTTTTTTAATGTTTTATTCTTGAGAGAGAGAGAGAGACAGACAGACAGACAGACAGAGACAGAGCATGAGTGGGGGTGGAGCAGAGGGAGAAAGGGACACAGAATCCAAAGCAGGCTCCAGGCTCCGAGCTGTCAGCGCAGAGCCCGACGCGAGGCTCAAACTCACAAGCTGTGAGATCATGACCTGAGCTGAAGTCGGATGCTCAACTGACTGAGCCACTCAGGCGCCCCCAAAACTTCTGTTTTAAATGAGATTTGGCCTTTTTTAGAAAATGCCCCCCAGATTATTGTAAGCCTTTGGTTAGTATTTAAGATTCTGAAAAAGTTGATTTTGACATTTTTTTGCCAGTGTTCTTGTCGCTTTTATGGAGAGACAATTTTTGGAGGCTCTTATTCTGCTATTCCTCATGATGTCATGATGAGGACATTTTAAGCTTTTTTGTTATTGTAATTTTTTTAATATACTTTTCCTTTTTGTTATTTTAAACTTTTTAAATATACTTTTTCTTTCTTTTGAAATACTTTAAGACTCACAAGAAGTTGCAAAAATAGTACAGAGAGATCCTGTGCACTCTTCACCCTTAATGATACAGGATAAGTTGACCACAGATATTACTAGAATGTTATCAGTTTTCACACATACTGTTTTTTTATTGGTGTGGTGGTGGTGGTGTATAGATCTGCGAAGTTTTATCATGTCGAGATTAGTGTAACCATTAACATAGTTAAGGCACTAAACTGTTGTATCATCACAAAAAACCTGTTTTGTGTTATCCCTTTATGGTCACCTCCCCTCAACCTTAGCCCCGGCAGCAGCAGCTACGAATCTATTCTTTAACAATGTAATTTTTCTCACTTTGAGAGTATTATATAAATGGAATCATACAGTATGTAACACATAAATAAGGCTTTTATATTCACTCAGCATATGTCTTCGAAATCCATCCAAATTGTATCCTAGTTCATTTCTTTTTATTACTGAGTGTTAGTCCATTGTATGGGTGTACCACAGTTTACCTACTCACTTGTTGAAGGACATTTGGTTGTTTCTAATTTTTTTTTACTATTACAGATAAAGCTGTTATGAACATTTGTGTACAGGTTTCCGTGTGAACTAAGTTCTCATTTTTCTAGGATAAATATCTAATAGTGTGATTCCTTTCTTATTTTTGTGTTTTACCAATTACTGAAAGAGGGGTGTTAAGATTGTGTATTTATCTAATTTGTTTCTGTCAAAAGTTTTTTTCCCCCCAAGTATTTGAAGCCATTTCTTTTCTTGATGAAATGACTTATTTGTTTGAAATCCTTTTTATAGGTGATACTCCTTGTTTTAAAGTCTACCTAGTCTATACAGCATAGGGAGTAAAGTTAATGGTATTGTAGTAGCATTGTATGTAGACAGATGGTAGCTACACTTGTGAGCATAACGTACAGAGTTGTCAAATCATTATGTTGTACACCTGAAACTAACGTAATGTTGCATGTCTACTATACTTTAATAAAAAAATAAAATCTACCTTGGCTGATACGAATATAGCCACTGAAGTTTTCTTATAGTGTTCACATAGTATATCTTTCTATTCAGTCTTTTATTGTCAAACTCTCTGTGCCTTTATATTTAAAGTGTATCTCTAGTAAATAACATTTAATTTGTTTTTAATCCAGTGTGATTATCTTTTAGTTGGAGTATTTGATCCATTGACATTTAATATAATTACTAATATGGTTGGTATTAATAATGTTTTCCAATTATCCTTTATGTTGTTTTGCCTTTCATGCCTTTTTTTTTTCTAAGTTGAGTATTTTATAGTTTTTCATTTTATATCCTCTATTGGATTTTGTTGTATTATCATTTAGTGATTGCTGTAGGGAACACAACATTCCTTTTTAACTTATTATAACCTGTCTTGAATTAATGATCTGTCATTTCACCTTTAAAGTCTAATTTTACTCTAGACTCAGTCTTGATCTTTGGGAGCCTGAGAAAAGCAGCAGTCTATTGATAGAAAAGGTCAGAGCGTAGAATTGCAAAATTGCTCAAAGCCCTTGTGATTATCATATGCTAGCCATTGAGAAGACAAATATGATTAAGATTTAAAAAATTATTTTACCTTTTATGTCTCGCTGGTTGAGATCAATTAGGATAAAATACAAAGTAACCCCTAAAATCAATTAAAAAGTTTATCAAAGAACTTATAGAACCTAGGGGGAGAGAATGAATAAAACTTTGGGAGGAAGGGCAGCAGTACTTAACACAGAACTCCAGAAGCTATCATCCATACTGTGAACATCAACTTGTGCAGCTTTACATGAGAACCTTTTGGTAGGAGTTAGGCAGAGAAGATTTTCTAAAAGGTTGCATATGAGAAAATTTTAAAAAGATGAATGGGAATTTGCTAGGCAAAAGAAGTAGGGGAAGGACTTTTAGTCAGTCTTTCTTGGGGAACAAGTGAAGTGTTATGATCAGCAAATAGATTGTGTGTATTAGAATGGTAAGTGATAAAGTTAAAGACACACTGTATTTCAGTGCTTTTTTTAAATTTTAATTTATTTTTTTATTAGAGAACACATGTGAGCAGGGGAGGGGCAGAGGGAGAGGAAGAGAGAGAATTCCAAGTAGGCTCCATACTGAGACAATGTGGGGCTCCATCCTGTGACCCTGGGATCACAACCTGAGCCAAAACCAAAAGTTGTGTTTCTATTTAAGAAACTAGCCATTTTAAAGAATTAGTGTTTTTAGCAAAGTTTTAATGTGTCATATTGGAATGAAGTCATATTAGTTATATGATGATGGAGAGTAGTTTAAAGTATTTGCTTTTGGAAATAACTGTATAATTTTTGTTAAGTAATCTCTATTCCAAACATGGGGCTCCAACTTACAACCCAAGATCAAGAGTTGCATGCCTTGCTGACTGAGCCAGACCAGGTGCCCCGAGAAATAATTGTTTAATTTTAACTTACTATATGAAGACTTCTCTTATGTATTACTTTAAATTTTGTCGCTACCTCTTACACTAGCCACTCTTGCAGCAACAGGTTCCACGTGGGTTTTGGACAATTACAACCTAATAGCATTTCTCATCAGGGCCATGCTGCATAGTTTTTTAAGGGGAGATAGTAGTCACCATATAAATTCTCTCTTTTGTCCTTTAGACAGGGATCTCTGAGTCACATTTCAACTTTTCCTGAAAAGTTTGAGCCACAATCACCTATAGTGATGGGATTGAGTGATATCATCTGTAATCATGGCCAGCTCAGTAACACATCTTCATAGGCTTTTCCTCCTTTCCTGTTTCAGTCTCTCATCTCTTGCCTCTGCTTCCTGGAATCACTTTTCAAATAAGTGCCCTGTTTATAAGTCTTTGTTTCAGACTCACTTTTGGGAGAACCTATCCCAAGACACCATCTTTTTTTTTTTTTAATGTTTGCCTGTTTATTGTATTTTTAATGTTTACCTGTGAATGTATACTTGTTTATTGTTACCTGTTTATCATAAAGTATACAGACAAATGGAAAAGATGCATAGGGCAAGTACGATGTATGGGTTTTCCAACACCACCAAGCAATTAACTCAATTCTGACACTATCTACATGGAGATAGTGTTAGATGCCACAAGTTAAGAGCTCAGTTCCACAAGATTGTCCCTTCCCACACTTCAGATTCTGGATTCAATCTGTACTTTTTTTTTTTTTTTAATGTTTGTTTATTTTTGAGAGAGAGACACAGCATGAGTGGGGGAGGAGCAGAGAGTGAAGGAGACATAGAATCCAAAGCAGGTTCCAGGCTCTGAGCTGTCAGCACAGAGCCCGATGCGGGGTTAGAACCCATGAATCGTGAGATCATGACCTGAGCAAAAGTCGGATGCTTAACCGACTGAGCCACCCAGGCGCCCCTCCACCTGTACTTCTGACCAACCAGTTTGAGATCAGAGATTCCCATGACCCCCTACTTGGGTTCATTTAATTTGCTAGAGTGGTTCATAGAACTCAGAGAAGCATTTTACTTACTAGATTATGGTTTATAATTGTCAGATGACAAACAATTTAGTAATGAGTTTCATGTTCTTTATTCAAGGGAAAAACTGCATGGATTTGGAGTGTACAGTGCCTTAGAAGCAGTGGAATACTCCTCCCGAGGCATGTTGGGCAAGCGTGTATTTTGTAGAGTGTTAGAAGGGGCAACGTGGAAATGGCATCATTGGCTAGGATTGCATATCTGGCTTTATTTAGAGAGATCAAGGAACAAGCAAATAAGTATAGAGTTGTCTGGTGTTAGGGGAGTAGTGGACTGGATATATACCACGTTTCTGGTCAATATGACCATTTACAGGAACACAAAAGTTAAAAGTTATTTTTTAATGTTTATTTATTTTTGAGACAGAGAGAGACAGAGCATGAACGGGGGAGGGTCATAGAGAGAGGGAGACACAGAATCCGAAGCAGGCTCCAGGCTTTCAGCTGTCAGCACAGAGCCTGACGCAGGGCTTGACTCACGACTTGACTCACGACTCACGGACTGTGAGATCATGACCTGAGTGGAAGTTGGATGCTTAACCGACTGGGCCACCCAGGCGCCCCGGAACACAGAAGTTTAGTTTGCTGATGATGCACCCTGGGCTGGAGATGGCTCCATCTTAGGCTTAGAAATTTATTTTAACATTATAAAAGGATATAACTGAGGAAGAGCTGGAAGGAAGAGATGCATAAGCCAAGGTATGTGAGAAAGGACAGGAACTTCATGCTCTGTGAGCCCCTTTCCCCAAGTCTCCAGATATGTTCACCAGTCTGGAAGCTCTCTGAAACTCATCCTTTTGGATTTATATGGAGGCTTCATTACATAGGCATAGTTGATTAAATCACTCCCTGGAGGTGAAGGGGGTCTACTAATCCTCTAGTCCCCCAAGGTTCCCCTTGGAACCACCCCCATCCTTATGTTACCTAGGAGTTTTCCAAAAGTAACCTCATTAATATAACAAAAGATACCTTTATCCCACTCCTCAGAAATGCCAAGGTTTTTAGGAGCTCTTTGCCAGGGACCCAGAAGAAGGCCAAACGTGCATTTCTTATTCTAAATCACAATATCACAGAAAGGTATGGGAGTGGGGGGAATGAACTTCCGTGCACTCTTTGGGCGGTGCCACCTTCCCAGCAGTTGTGTTCACCAACCCAGAAGCTTCTACACCATCTTAATTTATTATGTTTTTACGATTTATGTTAAAATTTTGATTGGCATCTGCTAGTATATTTATTGAGTTACTCTTGGGGAAGTAGTTTAAGTGTATAGTTCGAGAATTAGAAATAACTTTATAAGACACAAGGCAGCCTATATATGTGAATAAGTAGAATTTGTTTAAATGCATAAAACTATTACCGTCTATTGGAGATATACAAAGAAAATCTCAAATATTGGTTGAACATATTTTTTCAAGCTCCATGTTTCTATGACAGTAAAAGTAAAATCCATATAACCTTTCTCACAAAGGGAAGGAAAAGAAATCCAAGAGATCTGCCTGAGAATTAATTAAGACTTTAGCCTCAGAGGAACTTAAATTAATGGAACATGGATTCATAATGCTAATACTAACAATCTTGTCTATATTACAGCTTTATAATAAAAATGAATTATAAAATATAACAAGTTTAAAAAATGAAATATGACAATTTATGTCTAGTAACAGAAAATGAGTCTGAAATTGTAATCAACAAAATAATTTCCATACATGTAATCAAAAGTCCAAAGAGGATATAGGTTTCAAGCGAAGCTTAATAGGTCCAACAACTTCATCAAATGACCCAGTTTCTCTGTGTCATGACTTAGTTTCCATTCTGCCCTCTGTGATGTCAGATTTACCTCAAGGCAGCCACCTGGGAACCTTGAGGTACTTAAATCTTCCAACACCTGCATTTATACTCTGGAGGAAGATGTTTTATATATGAGCATTCCTAGGAAGGAAACCTTGGCGTCCCTTTTGATTTGACTGATTTAGGTTACATGCCTATCTCTGAACTGATAAGTATGGGTAGAGAAATGCATTGTGCTGATTGGTTTAGACTTTGCTGTTCCTCCAGGTTAAGCCAGTCAGACTCACTCTCTCCATGAACTGGAGTAGGTCAGTTCCACCCAGATCTCTTTAGCCTGTACCTTTGGAGTGAAAGGAGGATGACAAGGAACAGATGACAAGCACACGATTCTGGTTTGTTAGAGAATGTCTTCAAATGACCTTAACTGAATTGTAATATTATTTGGCAATAACAAGGCAAATATTATGGTTATCTAGTTTATTAACAATAAATAATAAAAGAACAAGTTTCCAGTTAAATTTTTTCCTGATCACATTTCTCCTCCTCCTCCTCCTCCTCCTCCTCCTCCTCCTTCTTTTTAAATTTTATAGAGAAGAGAGAGAGCAAGAGTGTAAGTGGGTGAGGAGGGCAGAGAGAGAGAAAGAGAAAGAGAGAGAGAGGGAGAGAATCTTAAGCAGGCTCCATGCTCAGCATGAATTCCAACTTGGGGCTCGATCCCACGACCCTGGAATCATGACCTGAGCCATAATCAAAGTCAGACGCTAAACCAACTGAGCCACCCAGGCTCCCCAACAATCATCATTAATGATATATAAAAAATTTCTTCCAGTATTACATTTGACCAATTCAGTTCCAGTATATTCTTGCTCTGTGTGTAAATGTATTCGTGTCCATTTGCATTCAGGAAAAAAAAGTTTTGCTAGACAGATAAGTTTAGGAATATAAGTTTAAACAGGGTTCTGTGATTCATTCTGCTCATCTTTTCCCCCATATTTCTTAGAGTATAGAAACCTTAGGCCCAGAGAGGGTGCATTGATTTATTAATACTATACTAAGTTTTCAAATGGAGTGCAATGAACTGTTTTGGGAATCCATGAGATGTTCAAAGGTTTGACTTCTGAAAAAGAAATATCACAATTATTGTCCTTAAAACTAAGAGGGGACAAGCTGGGGTGGAGCGATTGATATGAGGGTAGCAGGATATTTTGTGGTGTTAGGAATGTTACATATTTTGATTCTGGTGGTGGATTCATCACTGTATGCATTAAACCAAACACTAAAAAAGGGTGAGTAAAAAGAAACAGCCAAGCAGCCCAGTAACATCCCATGCTTTTTTTTAAAAAAGCAAATTCTAGGAGTTTTTATTGTTTGAATAACAATACACAAATCAGGCAGAGAAGTTTCTAATAAAATGATGGCCAAGTTTTAATGTATCTGCCTGTTGATCCTTTATCTTCTAAGTACTTAAGATATTTTCTTTTTATATTAGATTTTTTTTCTGATTATAAATGCAACTTAAGTCTGAATAGATAATTGTATTTTCTTTTAACTCTCCCTCGTTCAGCTTTCTTTAAACAGAAAAAAGGGGGCGGTGTGGCGCCCGTGTGACTCAGTTAAGTGTCTGACTTCGTCTCAGGTCATGATCTTGCGGTCTGTGGTTTTGAGCCCTGCATTGGGCTCTGTGCTGACAGCTGAGAGCCTGGAGCCTGCTTTGGATTCGGTGTCTCCTTCTCTCTCTGCCCCTCCTCTGTTCATGCTCTGTCTCTCTCAAAAATGAATAAACGTTAAAAAAAATTAAATTTATGGGGCGCCTGGGTGGCGCAGTCGGTTGAGCGTCCGACTTCAGCCAGGCCATGATCTCACGGTCCGTGAGTTTGAGCCCCGCGTCAGGCTCTGGGCTGATGGCTCGGAGCCTGGAGCCTGTTTCCGATTCTGTGTCTCCCTCTCTCTGCCCCTCCCCCGTTCATGCTCTGTCTCTCTCTGTCCCAAAAATACATAAACGTTGAAAAAAAAAATTAAATTTATAAAATAAAAAGAGAAAGGGGAGAGAAAAAAGAACAAAGGGGCAAATATCTCTTTATTATGTATTCAGCCATAGTTGCCCAAACTGTGGTTTTAATATGATACTGCAATTCAGTCTTCTAAATCATTGTAGATTATAAGTGTAGGTTATATTTTATTCTCTTAAAGAAACTCTGGGGTACCAGTAGTATTGATATTACTGATAGTCTCCATGTGATGAAGATAGAAACTGGTTTGGAGGCAACTGGAAGAGGTCTTCAGCAAACTGGAGACCAACGGGAGATTACACAGAGGCAAATTTCATTGAAAAACCTAGAAGAATGCTTCCCACTGAGGCTGACCCAACCATGGCCACTGGTCCATTTCTTGCTGTTAGTTGGGCTTCTGTTTAAGGCATCTCTTGTGGTGGAGTTGTAGCCTTCTCTTGGTTTTGAGCTACACTGGGATCATTGTGGAACATAGACTTCTTTGAAGTCTGTTAAACGTAATTGAAAATTTCACTATCTGTGATACTCATTGTGCGGGTCTCACCACATTCAGTTTGTCCAAGGTGGGGCTTTTGGCTGGACTCCTGGAGGACTTGCTGCAACCTCCCTAATCACTTTTGGTAGTTGGGTATCTTACTAGCTAGATAAAGTTAATTATCTGTCATGTTTGTTGGGTATAGAACTTTTGTTATGATAGAACTTAAAAAAAAAAACAGTCTAATTAGCTTTGGTCATTAGCTGTTGAATATTATGAAAAAAGGTCACATGATCTGGTTTCTTCTATTTGATCCAATTTGAAAGTCATCCTCCTTTCTAAATAGCTTATGCTACCTCTAAAATGTTGTCTGAAATGTAAAAAGCAAATCAAAGGTTTAATAAACTAGCATGTTAGGTTTATTTTTGAGGTAAAGTGAAGATACATATTTTTATATTTGTGTGCATTTTATACATCAGCTTACTTTTAGAAGTATTTCTAACTTGTGCTTGCATTTTTTTGTGTTTTTTTTAGTGAAAATATTCTCTTTGGGATGGGAAATCCTCTTCTTGACATCACTGCTGTAGTGGATAAGGATTTCCTTGATAAGTGAGTATTAAATTCTTTGTATGTACTATGTGAAACTTATATCAAAAGAAAAACTGTTGGAGACTGGACTCTAATACTTTCAATTGGAGGAAAACTCAGGAAATTTAATGTCATTAATAGCAAGTTGCACTATAATTATTTATGAATTGACCACAGTTTTCTCTGGGAAAACTTTAGGTACATTTGTTCAATCCTGTTGCTAGTTTCACTTGAAATTAATTAACTAATTCAAGTTTATTTTTGAGAGAGAGAGAGAGAAAAACTGCATGCATGTGCATGGGTGCGGGGCAGAGAGAGAGGGGGTGGCTAGAGGATCCGAAGCAGGCTCTGTGCTGACAGCAGAGAGCCTGATGTCTGTCTTGAACTCACGAACTGTGAGATCATGACCTGAGCCAAAGTCACACACTTAGCTTGATTGGGCAACCCAGGTGTCCCTGAAATTTATTTTTTATTCTCTGCAAGGAAGAAGTATGTATGATTTACTTAATGATTTAGTTCCCAAATTTTTAAATTGTTATCAGTGAACTACATCTGTCATGGTGCTATAACATAAATGGGAAAAGAAATAGGATTGGAGAGGACAAGAAGAATATGCAGGACATAATTCAGAGGTGATCATTCTATATTAATTCTCCCTTAATAGTAACTTCTGATGTTTTAAATTTAGCTGAGAAATCAGTTTGTGTTTATTTTTCTGGCTGTTTGACACCATTTGGTACAAAGAAAAAATTAAGTAGTAAAAAAGGGATTTATAATGAGGAAGCAAGTTCTGTCTGTGCCCAAGGGCAACCACTTTTTTTTTAAATTGAGGTAAATTTCACTTAAAATTTATAATTTTAACACTTGTAAAGTGTGTAATCCAATGACTGCCAATACATTTTTAGGGTTGTACAACCATCACTGTTATCTAATTCCAGAACATTTTCATCACCCCAAAAACAAAACTGTACCTGAAATAGGTAATCATTTCACTATCCCTGCCTGCCCTTTCCCCACCTCTGCTCCATGCTCTGATCTCTTGGGACCTACCATTCTGCTTTCTGTTTCTATGGATTTGCTTATTTTGGCCATTGTATTTCATATAAATGGAAACAGTTTGTGGCCTTTTGTGTCTGTCTTATTTCACTTAGCGTGATGTTTTTCAAGGCTCATCCAAGTTGTAGCATGTATTAGTAACTCATTCCTTTTTGTGGCAAAATAATCCATTGTGTACACACGCACACACACACACACACACACACACACACAACACACTGTATTGGTTGATGAGCACTTAGGTTGTTTCCTTTTTTGGCTGTTGTGAATCAAGCTGCTATGAACATTTGTGTACGAGTTTTTGTGTGGACATGTATTTTCATTAATCTATGGTATTGGTATCTATTGGAGTGGGATTACTGAGTCATTGTAATTCTGTGTTTAACTTTTTGAGGAACTACCTAACTTTTCTACATGGTTGCACCCTTTGATATTCCTACCAGTAATGTATGAGGATTCCATTTTCTTGCCAAAACTTGTTCTTTTCCCTTATTAATTAATTAATTAATTAATATTTATAATTTTTTTTATTTTTGAGAGAGAGAGACTGCATAAGCAGGGGAGAGTGGCAGAGGGCGGGGGTGGGGGGAGAGAGAGAGAGAGAGAGAGAGAGAAAGAAAGAAAGAAAGGAAGGAAGAAAGAATCTTAAGCAGGCTCCATGCTCAGCACAGAGCTGGATGCATTACTCAGTCCCACGACCCTTGCATCATTACCTGAGCCAAAGTCAAGAGTCAGATGCTCAATGAACTGAGCCACCCAGGCACCCCATTTTATTATTTTTAAATATTTTATTTTTTAAGTAATCTCTGCACCCAACATGGGGCTTGAACTCATAATACCGAGATTAAGAGTCACATGTTCCACTGACTGAGCCAGCCAGGCGCCCCTTCCTTTGTTTAAATTATAGCCATCTTAGTGGGTGTAAAGTGATATTTCTTTGTGGGTTTTGATTTGCATTTTTCTAATGACTAAAGATGTTAAACATCTTTTTCATGTGCTATTCATGTGTATTAAAGTCCTTCACCCATTTCTGAATTTAGTTGTTTGTCTTTTGTTGTTGAATTGTAAGTGCTCTTTATATATTCTGGATAATAGACCCCCTTATCAGATAAATGATTTGTAAACATTTTCTCCCTTTCTTTGGGTTATTTTTGCTTTCTTTATAGTTTCCTTTGATGCACAAAGATATTTAATTTTGATGAAGTTCAGTTTATTTTTTCATTTGTTGCTTGTGCTCTTGCTGTCATAATGAGAATTCATTGCTAAATCCAGAATCACAATGTGTATGTGTTCTTTTAATATTTGTTTTAGCACTTAAATTTAGGTGTTTGATTTGTTTTTAGTTAATTGTTTTATTAGTTGTGTGTTAAGGGTTTAGTTCCTTCTTTTGCATGTGGAAATCTGGTTATTTCAGCATCATTTGTTGAAAAGACTATTCTTTTTCCCATTGAATGCTCTTGGTACTTCTTATGAAAATCAATTGCTTATAGACTTGAGGTTTAATTTCTGGATTCTCAGTTCTTTCCACTGATCTTTATGTCTGTCCTTTTGCCATTACCACACTGTTTTCATTATTGCAGCTGATTATTTCAATAGTAAGTTTTGAAGTAATGTGAGGAAGTGTGAGTCCTCCAACTTTGTTGTTTTTTAATTTAAGCTTGTTTTGTCTATTTAGGGGGTGCCTGGGTAGCTTACTCGGTTAAGTGTCCCACTTTGGCTTAGGTTATGATCTTGTGCTTTGTGATTTCGAGCCCCTCATCCGGCTCTTTGCTGACAGCTCAGAGCCTGAAGCCTGCTTCAGATTCTGTGTCTCCTCTCTCTTTGCCCCTCTCTGCTCGTACTCTGTCTCTTTCTCTCAAAAATAAACATTAAAAAAAAAAATGTCCATTTGGAATCTTTTGAAATTCCATATGAATTTTAGAATCAGCTTATCTATTTCTGCAAAAACGGCACTTGGCATTTTGTATGGGACTGTACTGAATTTGTAGATCAGTTTTGTAAGTACTGACATTTTAACAATACTAAGTCTTTCAGTTCATGAACAGGGGATGTCTTTCCATTTATTTAGGTTGTCTTTAAGTTGTTTCAAAAGTGTTTAGTAGTTTTCAGTGTGTAAGTCTTACATTTTCTTGGTTAAGTTTAATCCTAAGTATTTCATTATTTTTGATGTTACTGTAAATAGAATTGTTTTATTAAGTTTATTTTTCTTTGTTTTTTTCCACAGTACTTGTTAGTTGTTTATTTATCAAGAGAAACTATTCCATAGTCCAATATTCATGTTTCATAGTTCAGGGATATAGGTCAGTGACCAACTTCCATGGAACCAACCGAAAGAAAGTCACTTTGCTCTCTGAAAGATACCAGCCTTCATCATTTCCTCAAAATCTTTTCCGGGAATCATAATTTCTGTAGAAATCTACATAAACCTTCTTTCTGGTTTGTCCACAGCAAACTTTTAGGAAGCTGGAACCCCCAGGGTTATAATGAATGTTGCAACAATACGAAATTACAGATGCTTAGCCAGAAGGCCTTGCATCTGAAGTTTTAGCAAAGCACTGGAAGTCACGGTATTTATTCTCCTCAACACCATCTTCAAACCCAAACTTAATTTTACTTTTGGATTATTCATTGCTAGTACATAAAAATACAACTGATTTGGTGGGGGGACAACCATTGTTAACAAATTGTATTTTTTAATGTCCTGGAAACTACCCCTATAACTCTTTTAGGTAAACTTGTATGTCAAAGGATCAGGCAAGAATTTATAAATGTGTAAATTTGGCCTATTGTAATATAATAAGAAATGGCTCAGATCATGATCCCAGGGTCATGGGATCCAGCCCTGTGAAGGACTCTGTGCTGAGCATGGAGCCTGCTTAAAATTCTCTCTTTCCCCTGCTTGCTCTCTCTCTCTCTCTCTCTCTCTCTCTCATTCAAATTTATTTATTTATTTTTAAATGTTTATTTTTGAGAGAGAGAGAGAACACGTGCAAGCAGGGGAATGGCAGAGAGAGAGGGAGATAGAAGATACAAAGTGGGCTCTGCGCTGACAACAGAGAGCCTGATGTAGGGCCCAAACTCATATTTATGTCTCTATATAGACTGATGTCTTGCCTATAGACTTGTGGGTTAATTTCTGGATTCTCAATTCTTTCCCATTGATCTTTATGTCTTTCCTTTTGCCACTACCACACTGTTTTGATATTGCAGCTAATTATTGCAGAAGTAAGTTTTGAAGTAATGTGACAGAGTGTGAGCCCTCTAAATTTGTTGTTGTCTTTTAAGATTGTTTTGTCTGTTTAGGGGGTGCCTGGGTAGCTCAGTCGGTTAAGAGTCCCACTTTGGTTGTGAGATCATGACCTGAGCCAAAATCAAGAGTCACATGCTCAACTGACTAGGCTACCCAGGAGCCGCTAAGATTTTTTATTTTTTAGGTAATCTCTACACCCAACATATGATTAGAACTCACTACCCCGAGATCACACGCTCCACTGACTGAGCCAGCCAGGCCACCCTGCATTTATTTATTTATTAAAAAAATTTTTTTTAATGTTTATTTATTTTTGAGAGACAGAGACACCAAACATGAGCAGGGGAGGGGCAGGGAGAGAGGGAGACACAGAATCCGAAGCACCCTCCAGGCTCTGAGCTGTCAGCACAGAGCCTGACGCAGGGCTCGAACTCACAAACCGTGAGATCATGACCTGAGCCCAAGTTGGACGCTTAACTGACTGAGCCACCCAGGCGCCCCAGGGTATTTGTTTTTAAAAGTTCATGCAAATGTGATCAGAATGGTTGTGATCTGACAGCTGTGTGCTGATACTCCAGAGAACTCAAGTCGCTTCTTTGTTTCATTAGCAGCTCATCCTAAATAAGCTGAAACTTAGTATTTTTGTTTTGAGTTTTAATTTTTAAACTTGATTTTTGACGTCAGTACTTGGAGATAAAAAGCAAGGTTTTGGATCCTAATCATAAATGTAGAGACTTTCCTATTCTTATGTTCCAGAACATTTTTTTCCAAAATACACTTTGAAAGTATTCCTTATTATTTCACTAGACTGTGTTTAATTTACATTTCAGACCATATTTAGTTAAGTGTTTTTTATATTTGAATTGTGTAAAAATAAATTTTCTGGGAATAGTTGGGTACTAAGCAAATGAATAAATATATATTTATTAGTCTCTTACACTGTGAAAACGAGTTAACTATCAAAATTTTTTGGATAGAATTTGTTTTCTGATTCTGATTTTTTAAAAAAATATCTGGCCTTGGGGCACCTGGGTGGCTTAGTCAGTTAAGTGTCCTGCTCTTGATTTCGGCTCAGGTCATGATCTCATGGTTTGGGAGTTTGATCCCCAAGTAGGTCTCTGCACTGACAGTGTGGAGCCTGCTTGGAATTCTCTGTCTCTCTCTGCTCTTCCCTTGTGCTCTCTTTCTCTCAAAATAAATAAATAAACTTAAAAAAAAGGTATCTGGGGGGTGCCTGGGTAGCTCAGTTGGTTGAGCATCCAACTTTGGCTCAGGTCATCATCTCACAGTTTGTGAGTTGGAGCCCCATGTCAGGCTGTGTGCTGACAGCTCAGAGCCTGGAGCCCACTTTGTGTCTCCCTGTTTCTCTGCCCTTCCCCTGCTCATGCTCTGTATCTCTCTCTTTCAAAAATAAGTAAACATTAAAAAAAGAAAAAGTATCTGGCCTTTTGAATAAAAAATACTTATCAATGTACAACTACTGCTAGTTAAAAAGTAAACTAGTACTAAAGGTTTATTGTTTTTAAGTTCATTTATTTATTTTGAGAGAGAGAGAGAGAGAGAGAGAGAGAGAGAGAGCAAGCAGAGGAGGGACGGAGAGGGAGGGAGAGAGAGAGAATCCCAAGCAGGTTCTGTGCTTTCAGCATGGAGCCCGACAAGGGGCTTGGTCCCATGAACTGAGACCATGACCCAAGCCCAAATCCAGAGTTGGACACTCAACCAACTGAGCAACCCAAATGCCCTAGTACTGAAAATTTTTAAGGAATAATGTTAGTCCTTTGCTGCATCTTCCACCTCTCCCCTTGCTTTTACCCTATATCCCAAAAGTGCTATTTTTCCAAAAGAAACCATTTCTAATTCTTAGCTGTTCTTTCCTGGTATCCAATTGTTTCTAAATAATACACTAATATTGCTGTATGTGATTTTTAAAAAAAAATTTTTTTTTCAACGTTTTTATTTATTTTTGGGACAGAGAGAGACAGAGCATGAACAGGGGAGGGGCAGAGAGAGAGGGAGACACAGAATCGGAAACAGGCTCCAGGCTCTGAGCCATCAGCCCAGAGCCCGACGCGGGGCTCAAACTCACAGATGGCGAGATTGTGACCTGGCTGAAGTCGGACGCTCAACCGACTGTGCCACCCAGGCACCTGTATGTGATTTTTATAAGGCTGGTTGATTGGAGAGGCAAAGAATAAATGTTCCTTTAGTGTAGGGAAAGGATACAAGAACACGATTGCATTAGGAGGGTTTCCTGAACAGAGGACACAACACTCCGTGTGGAGGGGCACATTTGATCTTCAAGTTCCTGTGGGAGGATATAACCTAATCATGTTCATGCATGATAGTGGAAAGGATTTCCTCTGGGCTTCTGAGAACTTTGCTTTTGCCATTTTTTACCAGGAATTTTTATAATTTCTTGGTGTTTAATTGTTGAAGAGTCTCTGGCTACTTATCTCATTGTTGTCCAGGTTCTAGTAACTGTTAAAAACTGCTGTACATTCCTAAATGTTTACTGTGAGAGTAGGCGAATTGAAGGTTAATTTCTCATGCATACAATCTGACTAGCAGTCCCAAGCTTAGGGTCTGTTTGAGGTCTGTATTACTAGGTATTTCTTAGGTTTGTCAGTTTTTATTTATTTATTAAAAAATTTTTTTAAAATTTTATTTATTCTTAAGCACTACCCCCCACTGTAGGGCTTGAACTCATGACTGCAAGATCAAGATTCACATCCTCCATCTACCAGTGGAGTCAGCCAGGAGCTACTTGGGTTTGCCAGTTTTAGATATGTATTGACTCCCTATTGTGATAGCTAAGGATTTAGCTCTCTTTCACCTGTTACCGTTTCTTCTTCATCTTCCCCATGTTATTAAATTATGTTAAAAGCCAATAATCATTGTGAACAAAATTGTGGACTATGGTTACTTATAAAATTTTTTGTTTTTCTTCCAGTGACTTATTATATCCTGTATTCATTTGTACCATTTTCTATACACTTACTGAAAATTTCAAACCACTGTTGTTAAATCTGTCATATGCCTACTAACCTCTTCCCTTCTCCTCCCCCTCTGCCTCCTCATTTCTTAAAAATCAGTAAGGGGATGCCTGGGTGGCTCAGTCAGTTAAGCGTCTGACTTCAGCTCAGGTCATGATCTCATGGCTTGTGAGTTTGAGCCCCATGTCGGGCTCTGTCTCTCTCTCTCTCAAAAAATAAATAAACATTAAAAAAAAAATAAAAAAAAAATCAGTAAGTCTGTCAACATCTTTTTCTTTGGTGACCTCCTTTCTAGAGTTCTCCGTCTTTGTGCTCAAAATGAACAGGTTGTGCTGTTAGACTTTTTTTTTGTTTTTAAGTTTATTTATTTATTTTCAGAGAGAGGGAGAAAGCGAGAATGAGCAGGGGAGGGGCAGAGAGAGACAGAGGGAGAGAGAGAATCCCAAGTAGGCTCCACGCTGTCATGCCAGATCCCGATGCGGGGCTCAACCTCAGGAACCTTGAGATTATGACCTGAGCTGAAACCAAGAGTTTCCATTTCCTCAGAGTCAGGCACTCCACTGACTGAGCCATTCAGGTGTGCCCCCACCCTTTAAAACAGCAGTTTGCCTTGAACTTCCCTCTGACTTTCTCCTGTTTCAGATTTCTTGTTTCCCATACCTTATATATGCTTAGTTGGTTTTGTGTGTGCTTGTGTGTGTGTGTGTGTGTATATAGCATAGCCTCAGTAGCTTCCTAAGAGAAAGAGTGCATGAGTACGTGTAATTTTAATCCTTGCATATGTGTGACAATCTTTAAAAAATTTTTTCCTTTGCACCTACTGATTGGTTAATAGGGTTTTGTTTTTGTTTTTGTTTTTGTTTTGTTTTTTTTTTGCAAATTTGAAGGCATGTGCCATTGTCTGCCATACATCAAATGCATCTCCTTCCTTTGTAGATGACTAGTCTTTTTCTCTGTGAAAGCTTTTAGTGTTTTTGTTGTTGTTGTTCCTGCTATTAGTAAATTATTATTATGTAACATTCTGTTGTGTTATGGATGTAGTCTTTTTCTCCTCTCTAAACATATTAATTAGAGATGGTTTTGTTTGTTTTATGAAGGTTTCTCTTCTGTTTCCTGCTTTATCTCTGATTTCTGTGGATTACTCTTATTATTTACTGTGGCCTTCACAATGGAGACTTTCTTTCAATATTAGTTGATTTTTGGCTTTCTGTTCATATTAAATGGTAAGACATTAAAAACCTCATTCCATTGATTTGTATAGGAAGAAGAAAAAATACAAAAGGATATGTTCTAAGCTCTAACAGTTGTGGGAGGGTAGGTTAGCTAGGGTAGGTACTTTTATTTCAACATTCTGTACAGTTTAAGATTTTTATAACAATTTTGAATTGCTTTTATAATTTTCTAAAAAAGCTTTGATAAAATTATCTATTGCTATGTAACATGTTACCCCCAAACTTGGCTGCTTAAAATAACAAACAAGTTTAGCATCTGTCATGGTTTCTGAGGGTCAGGAATTTGAGAGTGTGGCATAGCTGAGTCATTCTAGCTTAGGGTCTCTGGTCAAGTTGTAGTCAGTCTCTTGGCCATGGTGGCATTCATTTCAAGGCTCAACTATTGCTGGAAGATTTGATTCACAGATGACTCATTATTGGCTGTCCTCACTTCCTTAAAACCTTTTTTTTTTCTTAAAGTTTATTTATTTTGACACAGAGAGAGAGAGAGTTAGTGAGTGAGCATGAGTGGAGGAGGGGGTTGGTGCAGAGAGAGAGGGAGAGAGAATATCAAGCAGGTCCCATGCTATTAGCAAGGAGCCAGTGTGGAGTCCTACCCGGGCTCGAACCCATGAACTGTGAGATTGTGACCTGAGCTGAAACCAAGAATTGGATGCTCAACCAACTGAGCCACCCAGATGGCCCTCTTAAAAGCTTTTGAACTGAGGATATCAGTTTCTCATCTCATGGACCAACACATGGTAGCTGTTTGCTCTCTTACTAGTGATTTGAGAGAGGCAATCATTTTCCCTAGATGGAAACTGTAGTCTATCATTTTTGCTATCATGCTATCATTTGTGCCATATACTGTTGATCATACACACCAAGCCTGGTATAATGAGGGAGGGCACTACACGTGGATGTAAAAAACAGGAGGCAGGGATTACTGGTGGGTGACCAGAGTGTACACTTTGGTAGCTTCCAAGATGGCTCCCAGTGATCCCTTCCTCCTGGTATTCCATTGAGTAGTCTCATCCCAACTGTACTAGGACTGATCTATATAAGGAATGGCATACAGTAGGAGTGTTGGTATGCTACAGATTAGGTTGTAAAAGACTGTGGTTTCCATATTGAGTGTTCTCTCACTTGTTTGTACACACACCTCTTTCTTTCTTTTGGATTACTAATTCTGGGGGGAGCTAGCTGCCATCTCTTGATATTCAGGCACCCTATGGAGTGGGAGATAAGAGGCCTCTGCTCTACAGCCTTTGAGGAACCGAGACTTGCCAGCAACCATGTACATGAGCTTAGAAGTGGATTCTCCATCCTCTGTTGAACCCTGAGTTTACTGCAGCTTTGGCTGACAGCTTGATTGTAACCTCATGAGAGACCTTGAGCCAGAATCAGTTAGCTAAGCCACTCCTGGGTTCCTGACCCTTAAAACCTGTGTGGGATAATGAGTGTTGTTTTAATCTGACAAGTTTTGGGTGAATTTGTTACATAGCTGAAGAACACTAATAAGTAAAGCAAAAAAAATTTTTCACACACACACACACACACACACACACACACGCACCATACACATTCAAAACCTCATTGGAAGGTTGGTATGCATAGGTTGGGCTTGTTGAGTAATGGAACTTTATTGTGGCTTGATTATATTAAAAGCCTGTTTTTATGGGCTGACTCCTAATATTGGTATCTGGAAGTCTATTCTCTGAGTCTGTTTAGTTTCTTTACAGAAAAGTCTTTGAAGCCTGGTTGCTTTATTCTTAGAGCTGGACAGGGTAAGGGGGCTAAAGTTACCATAATTAAGTAGGTGGTTTGATCTCTCCCTTCCTATTTGTCCTGTTTTGCCTGTTGTCTCTCATTTCAGAGATGCTTCTGTTTGGTTTCTTCAGACAATAAATCTCTAATTTATTTTAGGAATTGTAACTTGTCATGGTGAGATGGTAGTCAGTTTCCCTACTTTTAGCTCCATGCCTTATCCATTTCCTCTGAAACTTAGGGCTTCTGCTAGTAGCCTTGGCTTGCCTATCATAATGTAGCCTTTTTCTGTCGCAATTGAGATTTGTTTTTCCAGCTCTGGTAAGTTCTTCATTCGCTCTTCTTTCTCTTCTTTTTCTTTTCTTTTCTTTTCTTTTCTTTTCTTTTCTTTTCTTTTCTTTTCTTTTCTTTTCTTTCCTTTCCTTTCCTTTCCTTTCCTTTCCTTTCCTTTTCTTTTCTTTTCTTTTTTCTTTTCTTTCTGATTTAATTTTTTTAAGTAATCTCTAACCGACCTGGGGCTTGAACTCACAGCCCTGAGATCGAGTTACATGCTCTATTTACTGAGCCAGCCAGGTGTCTCTCCCTCTCCTTTAAAAAAAAAAAAAATTATCATTTTTTTTAAGATTTTAATTTTATTTATTTATTTTTAAAGTTTATTTTGAGAGAGAAAGAGAGTACTTGTGCACAAATGGGAGAGGGGCAGAGAGAGAGGTAGAGAGGGAATCCCAAGCAGGCTCTGTGCTGTTAGTACAGAGCTCCGACTCAGGGCTCAGACTCAACGACCTGTCAGATCATGACCTGAGCCCAAATCAAGATTTGGATGCTTAACCAGTTGAGCCACCCAGCAATTGGTGGGTAAATAAATGATTATCTTACTTTTTTCTAGGTTCAAATCTTTTGTTGATTCCTGGCTTTATTTTTTAAGTATTTAATAATTTATATAATTTATGTGATGATCTTATAATTTCTCAAGCAAGCAGTGTTTAGAATAAAAGAGAGGGTTTTTTTTTCTTTAATTTACAATTTCCTTTGATTTTATTGGCTCTCATTTATTTATTATCTTCTGCTTTTTAATCTCTTACTTGAAAGGATGCTAATTTTTTTTTTTTTTTGTACTAGGTTTATAATTAAATATACATAGTATAAACCTTGCATGCAGGGTTTATAAACATTGATGGAGAGAGACAATTCGGAAAAGTATCTTTGTAAATCTGTTATATATACAGTAAACTCTTTGTATAAAGGAACTACATTATGTTTTTGCTATTTGATAGTATAGCGATGGATACATGTTAGGTACTTGGGAGATAGCATCTGACTGAAATTTTTTTTTTTATGGAAAGTCCTTTTTAAAGTGGGATTTTAGGGGCCCCTGGATAGCTCAGTTGGTTGAGCATCTGACTCTTGATTTCGGCTCATGTTATGATCCCAGGGTCATGGGATTGTGCTCTGAGTTAGGCTCCACAGCTGAGCATAGAGCCTGCTTAAGATTCTCTCTCTATATATAAAATAAAAAAATTGAATTAAATTAAAAAATAAAGTGAGATTTTAAGTGTTCAGTGTTTAAAATGTGAGAATTGATACTTTCCTTTTTTGTCTTTAGATACATATTTTTTCTTTCTTTCTTTTTTTTTTTTTAAGTTTCTTTATTTATTTTGAGGGGGGTTAGGGGCAGAGAGAGAGAGAGAGAGAGAGAGAGAGAGAGAATCCCAAGCAGGCTCCTTGCTGTCAGCACAGAGCCCAATGTGGGGATTGATCTCACGAATTGTGAGATCATGACCTAAGTCAAAATCAAGTCTTTTGCTCAAACAACTGAGTCACCACTGAGATGACTGGGTGCCACTCAGAACAGGTTTTTAAAGAATCAGAGCCATCATATGCTAATAGTCTTGACACACTGGACTGATGCACCACAAAGAGTGGAATGTAAAGAAGGGCCATGGAAGATCCATCTGAAAAACATTCAAGAATATATGAGAAAAAAGAATATAATAAATTTTAAGAATTGTTATCTGATAAAGACAACATTTATTCAGCATGTATTGGATGTATACGGTATCAGTTTAGTCCTCTTGGCAACTTTATGAGGTAGGTATCTCATAAAGAATAAGTTAGATCTTAAGAAATTTGTTGATGTCCAAAAAAGATCAGTCATTGAGCAGAGATTTGAAATATAGATTTGTTTTAATTGTAACATTTGTATTATTTATTTTCTGTGAACTTACTATGGAAGTATTAATTTGAAATTAATTATATGTCCAGACTTTGGTGTAAATTATGGTAGATATGTAAAGGTTTATAAACTTAGTGAAATTGTGTTTTCCTTCAATTATAGGTATAGTGTAGGTGAGAAAAAAATGTGTGTAATTTGCTCTAAAAATTGTTAATATTTAGTTTTAATTGGTACATTAGTAGATGAATAAATCCTGTATGAGAGATTGAAACACTCAACAGTTCTTCTTGACTAAGTTTTCAAACAATACACTTCTTGTATTGAGAGTTTCCAGGATAGAACAAGCATTGCCACTATTCAGAAGTATCAATTAGATAATTATTTGATATTTAAAAATTAAACTTCTTCTAGAATATACTAGTTTGTTTAAAGATTGTGAAAGCCAGTTTTTTCCTGGAGTAAGAAAAATGTAGGATCTTTATCTAATTGAAAGAATTAAGTTAGTCAATTTTGATGTGTCCAATTTGTCAAAATATAGTAACTGAAAATACGTAGGAAAACTTGAAACAAAGTACGCTGTTGAAAATAATCTTTTCTAGCATATTGAAGAGTTACAGTGGGTATGAGGAGAGATAAAATGTGGAATGTATAATAACTGCCAGATGAGTGTTGATCTAATTATGGAGAGTAAAGGAAGAGGTTTATACAAAAGAAAGTGGAGGAATATATAAGACAGCTTTGTTTTGATTTTTCCTGACACTAGGTAAATACTATAGAAGTAAAGGTATGAAGAGAATTAATGTCATGGTAATCGGGAAGTAAAAATCCTCATTAGAAATGAAAATAGTTTTAAGAAAGGAAGCTAGAGTAGTTGAGGAAATATATTTTTCTTATGAATCCAAATCTTTAATAATGTAATCATACAAACCTTAGGTAAGTCTTGATTAACATAAGCATGCATGAAAGACATTACTTAATGTTTACTGCAGAAATACCCAAAGTAATAATAGTTGGTTGTAAATTTCAGTGCTGATTATTCAATACCAAAAATTTACAGCTGGATTATTTGTATAAATCAGGATGAATTATTTCTGTAAATAAATATATATTAGTTTGAAGTAAAACAATATTTGGAGTATCAAGTGATACTCCATATATAAGGTTAAAAGGCTATAATTGTTTTGTTTCATTATTAATTTTTAAAAAAAATTTTTTAAATGTGTATTTTTGAGAGAGAGAAAGAGAGAGGGAAACACAGAATCTGAAGCAGGCTCCAGCTGAAATTGCACACTTAAATGACTGAACCACCCAGGTGCCCCTATAGTTAATTCTTTATAAAGCTATTTTTCAATATTTTCTTCTCCATGTTTTAACATTATGGTTTGTATATTTAGGTCTTCAATTGACTTGAATAGATTTCTGTATATGATGTGAAGTGGGGATCCAGTTAATTTTTTTTTTTTTCCTCAAGTGAAATCAAGTATTCTATCACTGTATTGTGATAGTCCCAATCTTTACCCATTGATCTGCAATGCCAATTTTTATTTGTCTATAGCTTGGTTTCTAGGTATTCCATCCTTTTCTGCTTGTCTGTTTGTCCTTGAACTAATGCAGCTTTATTTTTATTTTGTTACAAAACTTTATAATAAATCTTGATGTTTGATAGGACAGGTCCCTACACTTTGTTCTTATTCAAGAATTTTCTTAATTATTCTTGGCTCTTTCCTTTTGTGCATAAATTTTAGAATGAGTTTGTCAAGTACTTAAAAAATTCTTTTTGGGGTTTTTGTTTAGGATTGCATTGCATTTTTAGATTAATTTGGAAAAATGAGATCTTTACCATATAAGTTTTTCTATTTATGCATATATATTTCTATTTTTTCCTCTAGCTATTTTGTATATTTTAGTAACATGTAGTCTCTAAGTACATTAAATACAGGATTATAAAATGGTTAGGTTTTTTTTTGTTTTGTTTTGTTTAAAATTTTTTTTTTAATTCTTTAAATGTTTTTATTTATTTTTGAGACAGAGAGAGGGCACAGAACATGAGCAGGAGAGAGAGGGAGACACAGAATCCGAAGCAGGCTCCAGGCTCTGAGCTGTCAGCACAGAGCCTGACACGGAGCTTGAACTCACGGACCGTGAGATCATGACCTGAATTGAAGTCGTTTGCTTAACCAACTGAGCTACCCAGGCGCCCCTGTTTTGTTTTAGACTTCCACATCTTATGGTAGTGATCATTGCTAAGTTTGTTAGGTTCAAAAATTATAAAAATAATTGTGTTTGGGGAAAAATGCAAACCATGCAGAAGTGATTAAAAGAAAAATCTGGGGCAAATTATTATCTCTACAGCAATACTGTCCATTAGAATTTTCTGCGATGATGGAAATGTTGTATGTCTGTACTGTTCAATATGGTAACCATTAGTCACATTTAGTTTTGAACATTTGAAGTGTGATTAGTGCAACTGATGAATTGAATTTTAAAATTTTATTTGATTTTAATTTTTAAAAAATTTATTTGTTGTTTTTAGTAATCTGTACACCCAACGTGGGAGTTGAGCCCACGATCCCGAGATCAATAGTCTTCTGATATAGTCAGCCAGGCACCTCTAATTAATTAAATTCAAATAGTGATATGTGGTGAGTTGTTACAATATTAGTGCAGCTTAGGTCTTACTGCAGTATTGTACAGTTTTCTTCTAGGTGTACATTTTTGGTGAGATTTATCCTGGGTATTTTATTTTAATTAAAAAAAATTTTTTTTAACATTTATTTATTTTTGAGAGGGTGGGAGACACAATCTGAAACAGGCTCCAGGCTCTGAGCTGTCAGCACAGAGCCTGACGTGGGGCTCGAACTCACGGACTGTGAGATCATGACCTGAGCTGAAGTCGGACTCTTAACCGACTGAGCCACCCGGGTGACTCCCTAGGTGTTTTAAAAGTAAAGTTATTGCTATTGTGAGTAGAATATTTTTTCAGTAACATTTTTTCGATTATTGCTGGTATTTGGAAATGCTCCTGAATTTTGTGTATTTTCTTTAACTTGGTTACCTTGTTACCTGCATTAAAAGAAAGATGGTCCTTGGCTCTTCTGATTCTCTCTCTCAGAATTCCAGATTCTTAGATTTTGGGATAAAGCAGCATTAGGGATGTTGTTGAGGGATGGTGGTGTTGAGGGATGGTGACCTGATCATGCAGTTTGGAGAAAGTTCAATAATATTTTACTGTTATAAAGGTAAGTTTAATGATCGATTAATGAAGGGGGCAAAGGAGTCAGGGATGACATTCCAACTTTTGGTTTTGGTGGTATTTACGATTGAGTTAGGGAGTATGAGAGAATGACATGTTAGAGGGAGTGGATAGATTGAGTTCAGTTTTGTTTCATGCATGAGATGCATATGTGATATTCAGGTGGATTCGATTTATGTTTCTGGTGGGTAGAGGATTCATGGCTGGAGGGAAGTATAATAAATAAGCATTATACTTAATTTTACCTTGATATAATGCCATTCAATGAAGGTTAGCTGTTACTATACTATTATCAGCATCATCATCTTCATCATCACCACCAAAATTATTAAATAGGTGGTATATAAAGCAACCAATGGGGCACCTGGCTGGCTCAGTCAGAAGAGTGTATGACTCTTGATTTGGGGGTCATGAGTTTGAGTCCCACATTGGACTTAGAGATTATATATGTATGTAGGTACATACATATGTATAAATAAAAAATAAAAAATAAAAGCAACCAATAGATAAGCCTTTCAGAGAAAGGGTAAAAGTGAAGGCAGCGGGTTGGAAGATAGAACACTGAATAAATGGATAGATGAAGAAGAATTGATTATGGAAGGGGCTGAAGAAGAAATAGTGAGTTTTTAGCAGAACTAAAACAGGGTCTCATGAAGTCACTGAGTTTGTATGACAGAGTGGTTAATAGTATCAAACGTAAGAGAGATGCCTAGTAACATAAAACCTACAAGAATTTAGTGGATTTGATAATAGGATGTCAGCAGTGACCTCAGGTAGGTAAATCACGGTGGAATGATAAGGGACAAAAGTCAAATCGAAGAGTGTAAGAAATAAATGACAGGTGTGATGTAAAGTGGCCCAATTTTGTTGATATGGCCCAGTGGCCAAGCAGTAACATCTTCCAAGTCAAATTTTAAATTTCCTTTAATGAAAATACGTGGCTAGTCATTTTGAATAATTATCAGTGATTTTTAAAAATAAAAACATAAGTGGGGTGCCTAGGTGGCTCAGTCAGTTAAGTGTCTGACTTTGGCTCAGGTCGGGATCTCATGGCTGGTGAGTTCGAGTCCCGTGTTAGGCTCTGTGCTGGCAGCTGCTTTAGATTCTGTCTCCCTCTCTCTCTGCCCCTTGTTGCTGTACTCACTCTCTCTCTCTTTCTCTCTTTCAAAACTAAACAAACATTAAACAAAATTAAAAATAAATAAAAATAAAAACTTAAGCAAAGAAAATTTAATAATATAAAGAGTATAGTTCTATTTAAGTGTAAATCTAGTTTCTTTTTCTTCAGCCTTCTGTAATTGAGTTTTAATCCTCATTTAGTTTACTAGTGAGAATTTAAAATGTTATTTTTATAAATCTTGTAACTTTTTGCTATTATTTTCGTTCTAATCCAGTGGTTTACTTTTTAATCTGTTTCTTGGTAAGCCTCTTAAAACATTGCTGTGGTGATTAACACTTTTGGCCTCCCTTTTTCCTTTCCAACATGTTTTGATATGTTTATTTTTTAATTGCTAGGGGTAATTAAACATGTTTAAAATCTTACCATACCCATACTATCTGATTGATTCTACCAATTCTATAAAATTTTGCATACTACTATTAGGATTCTTTGGACCATGTGGTAGTATTTGTAGATTTCTTCAAATTTTACTTAATTCTTGGAAGGCAATCTTAGTTGCAGGCATTTATGGAATATTTTATTGTTATATTGCTGTGTAAGCAAGTCTTAGCTTGGTGTTACCTATTTGTGTGATATTGGGTTGGCCATTTCATTTATGACTGGACTGTCTCTGGACTTGACAGCATTTTTAAGGACCTTTGTAGGTCTGAAATTTTATGTTATGCTTATCTTCAGGGAAAGCACATTTGAATAAACAATGTTTGTTTCAATCTTAAGGCCCTACCTGTGTTTCATTACTGTTAGTTGCACACTGCTGCTGATGTAGCATATCTTAATAGTTATCTATCATGTATTAATACATTTTATTTATGTGTTCTGATATTTAATTATAAACCTAAATAACAGTGCCATTTTCCCATTGCCCATGATGGGAATGCCATGATGGGATTTTATTCTTGTGTGCTTCCTTTAATAGCTCGGATAGGGTTGAAGGAAAGTACTCCCCCTTGTCCTCTCCTACTTCTTGCCCTCTTCCCTTCTTTCTCTCTTTTCCCTCTTCCTCCTTTCCTTCCTTCTCTCTTTTTTCCTATCCACTTGTCACCTGTTGCTGTCAATATTTATACAATACAAATATTTTTAAAAAATTTATTTTAAAAATTTTACACAAAAAAAGTTTGAACTAATCTTCGGAGGCTTAAATGTTCATTGGTTGAAAAATTTAAGTGAAAACTACATCCAGAAGAATATTATAACCCCATTCTAAGGTATTATATCTATTTGTTTTTAATGTGATTTTTCTAGTTTCAAAAGTAAAACATGCTAATTATTTACATTTCGAAAAAGCACAAAGAAGAGAATAAAAATAATCTGTAAAGCTATATAACATTTTGGTGTTACGTTTCCAATTCTTTTTGGGAGTATATTGCCATTTTTCCTTTTTTTTTTTTTTTTTTTTAAACTTAATGCTGACCTGTTTCCCAGTGGTGTTATAACTTACTCGTTATAAATCTACTACTTTCTGGATAATGTTTGCTTCCACTTTTCCTTAAATAATGCTCGCATTGACATCCTTGTACCCAACTGTCTGATGTCTTCTTAATGGAAATTTGTAGTTATGCAATTGTTTCAAAATGTGAACAGTTTCAATTGCTTTCCTTCTCTATTTAAGCTAGATGAGTTAGTCATTTTATTGAGGTGCAAGCATTACAGGAAAGGGACGAGAGGTGAGTATTGAATGTAAATGTGTCGGCACCTCTCATGTATTATCTTATTTGATCCACATAGCAACATGAGATAGGTAGTTTTATCCTTCTTAGAGAAATTAAATGGCTTGTCTACTTCCAAAAGCTAATTAATGGCTGAATCAGGACAGTAACACAGGTCTTAGACTTGCAATCTAATGTTCTTTCACTTAGAGGTTCTCTGCAGAGGCTAGAGGCAGGATAAAGTCTGTGCTTTCCTGTATTGTCTCCACCTTCCTTATCTTCTGATAGGAGTAGGCACTTGTCTTTATCCTCTGGCAACTTCAGACAGAAAAAAGGTTGAGAACTACCAGTATACCATTTTGCTGTCTCTGACTTTCTAGGGACCATGTTTATGTTTGAATTTAAGAAATGAATATAAAAACAGAACATCTATCTAATCATGTCTTTTGGAAACAAAATCCAACTAAAAAATAGGCTGTACTTAGTATCATTTTAGGAAAGACATGGTAGAAAGTAGAGGTATGTACATTTTAGTGAGAACTAGCTCCATTTCATTAGTAGGGGTTATGGTCCTGATGGTATATTTACCTTTATATTTATAATTTATACTTTGCCCACTTTCAAAATGAATGTGAGGCATTTGTTAGTTAACACATAATTTTTACAATTATAGGTTTGTACTATTTTTTTGTGTACATTTTAAAGGTGTTTTGGAAAGTTTTTGTTTCCTTAAAAATAACCATCTATATAGAGTTTGGTTGTAGTTTATGAGCTTTGGAAATATATTTAAATTGCGTGGAGGAACAAATAATCTTTCTCTATTAGTGCCTTTTTTCTAATTTGGAAATTAAATCAGTGTTCCATTTAAAAAATTAGAATAATTTTCAACATAATTATATATGTATATATATATATATTTTTTTTAATGTTTATTTTTGAGAGAGAGAGAGCGAGAGAGACAGAGTGCAAGTGATGGAGGAGCAGAGAGAAAGAGAGACACAGAATCCGAAGCAGGCTCCAGGCTCTGAGCTGTCAGCACAGAGCCCGATGTGGGGCTCGAACTTAGGAACCATGAGATCATGACCTGAGTCGAAGTTGGTTGCTTAACCAACTGAGCCACCCAGGTGCCACATAAAATTAGAATAATTTTCTTTTGGGCGGGTAGATAATTAATAACAATAGGTTATTCTAGTGACTTTTCATATAGTTTATTAACCTAACTAAAATTGGGTAAAGTGAGTATAAGGGAGAGTTCTATGAAAAATGCAGATCTAGATGGAAGTTTATGAATATACACATCAGTATATTTATGGACATATGTAAATAAATAAACACATACATAGGCATATGTGTAGTAAAGAATTTGGCCTTGTCCAAAGAGATGTCTGACCTTTGGCCCCAGCTTCTGAGAGGTAATCTACATCATACCTGATAGAAGTGTCATTTTGTTTAGGACAGGGCTGGCCACACCCCACAGAGTGACCAGTTATGTGATTTAGGGTTAAACTTTGGGTCATATGATATCAGTGGACCTGAAGACTGAGTTAACCATTGAGGCAGTCAGTTGATCAATCATGCCTATGTAGTGAAGCCCCAATAAAAAATATGGATATTGAAGCTTGGGTGAGCTTCCCTTGTTGGCAGTACTGCATACATTATAGTCACATATCAACAATGGTCTATATGGTCAACATACTGATGTCAGGACAGACTTCCCATTTGGAACCCTCCCAGACACTGCTCTATATGTCTTTTCCCTTGGACTTTGACCTGTATCCTTTTCTTATAATCCATAACTGTGAGTGTAATAGTTTTCAGGGAGTACTGTGAATCCTTCTAGTGAATTATTGAGCCAGAGGGTGGTTTTGGGAACTTCTAGAACTTGCAGTTGGTGTCAGAAGTGATGATAGCCTTTTTTTTTTTTTTTTTTTTAATATTTAATTATTTTGTGAGAGTGAAAGCAGGGGAGGGACAGAGAAGATCACATGCAGGCTCCATGCTCAGTGTGAGACCTCCACAAGACTTGATCTCATGACTATGAGATCATGACCTGAGCCAAAATCAAGAGTTGATTGCTCAACTGACTGAACCACCTGGGAACTCCAGAAGTGAGGATAATCTTGGGTACTGTTTCCTCAAATCTCGCATTTTGGCTAACTCTAAAATGCAGTGTGTAAGAGTCAAGGAAGAGATAAGGAAGAGAAAATTGAATTAAAAAAACCTAGCCTGGGTGGCTCTCTTGTTTAAGGGTCTGACTTTTGATTTTGGCTTAGGTCATGATCTCACAGTCATGAGATCGAGCCCCATGCTGGGCTCCATGCTGAAGCTGAAAAATTAAGGCTTTTGAGATATGATAAAAGTTACCTGGTTTGGGGCAGAAGGAAATCAGATGAGAGAAAGAAATGATATGGGAAGAGTAACTACTTTGAAGTTTGTTTGGAATTAGAGAGCTAATTTGCTTGGAGAATAGTTCAAAATGAATCTTGTACATTTATTCTTGAGGATCTGGAGATGTACTCAGTCCATTGAGAGAGTAAAATTTCCTGTTTGCTGATTTAATCAAAATCAGGTCTATCCTTCCTTGCCTGCTTCTTGCCTATTTGGACTCCATTTTTTTTTTTTTTTTTCTGGCCTCCACCATTTTCTTTAAATTCTTATCCTGAGACTTTAGAAGAGAAGGTTTTGTTGTTTTGTTTTGTTTTTTAATAGGAAAGGAACAGAGAAGAGAGATGAAATGGGGAAGGAAGAGAAAACAGATAAAAGCTCTCCCTTTTTTTGACTCTTTTAGGAAGGAGACTTTCTACTGTTTTGTTTGAACACTGTACATAGCTTTATCATAACCTTATCACACCACATTTATTTTTATTCTTACTCATTTACTGCATTGTGAGGTCCTTAAGTGCAAAAAATATTTGTTATTCTCTATCACTAGCCAGCTGGAGAAGGAAAATAACATTAATTGATTTGCTATTATCTATGTACAAAACACTTTGTTGAGACATAGATATCATCAAATCCACTAGTTTCAAAAAACTTTCATAAAAATGTTTTAATAAACATTAATAAGTTTCCTTACTAAGTTAATATTTATGATTTATAATGCTAAATAAAACTGATAAATCACTCTTAGCGGACGCTAAATACCATATGGCTTTGATACCTACCATAATCCATTTATTTAAAAAATTTTTTTTACCATCATTCATTTATAAAAAGACACAAACAAGCTCTTTTATTATTTTTTTTAAACATTTATTCAGCTTTTGAGAGACAGAAAGAGACAGAGAGTGAGTGGGAGAGGGGCAGAGGAAGAGGGAGACACAGAATCCAAAGCAGGCTCCTCTGAGCTGTCAGCACAGAGCCTGATGTGGGGCTCAAACTCACAAACTGTGACATCATGACCTGAGCTGAAGTTGGCTGCTTAACGGACTGAGCCACCCAGGTGCCCCCAAACTCTTTTCTTAACATTGAAAAATTTTATATTCCTTTCTCTATTTAAATTTATATTTGTATTATACTTTTTCCTGCCAGATTTTATCCTTATTTAATGTATTTTTGTGCATGAATTATATTTTTATGTAATATGCATATATTAGGAAGGTAATATATTTTTATACATTAAAGTTTTTTGTGCATATTAATCACCCTATCAGGTCTCTGCCACAAATATATGCCTGTAAATTGAATTTAAAGATATCTCCTAGGGGGCTCCTGAGTGATTGAATTGGTTAAGTGTCCTACTCTTGATTTCTGCTCAGGTTGTGATCTTGCCATTTATGAGATGGAGCCCTGTGTTGGTCCCCATGCTGACATTGCGGAGCCTGCTTGGGAGTCCCTCTCTCCTTCTCTCTGTGCCCCTCTCCTGCTCACGTGCATGTGTACACTCCTTCTCAAAAAATAAATTAAAAAACTTTAAAAAAATCTATTCATTAAATTGTAATTAACATATAGTTAGTAAAATAACGTAAATGTATTAAAATGTTGAGTAATTATTAAACAAGAAAAAATCTTATTGGTAATGCATCTTTTAATGAGGTGGATGAAGCTAATCTAATTTTTTTCTTTTAGTTCAGCCTTTCTTGGATAAATAATGCTCATTGCTGCAGTTAGACAATGTTCAGCATCAATTTTTTTTTCCTTTTTTCTTTTAGAGATGTGAAGAGGTTCAGGTTAGGCCCCCCTCAGAATGTGCCACTTTGGCGTGTGGATTATTTTGAGCTGAAGACACTTAAGACCCTGTGGGCTCAAGAGGAAGTAGTTTCCTTCCCTAACCACATGGAAGAATCTACACTGAGAGTCTTTCCAAGAATAAGGGTTATTAACAGAGATAAATTTTATCTAAGTGACCCATCTATATGGTAGGGCACACATCTAATTACCAAACATCTCTTATCACCGTTTGAAGTACATTCCTTTCCTTGAAATCCCAGACCCTTACTCCCTCTCCTTAGTTCAGAATGACAGGTATACCTCATTTTGTCTGACCGACTTTGGAATTTCCATGTCTGTGTGGATTCCCTGTACATATACCTATTAAAGTTGATTTTCTTCTGTTAATCTGTCAATTTGATTCTTAGTCTGGCTAGAAGGACCTTCAAGAGCACACAGGTTCTTGCTACCTGAGAAGGAAATGAGGAACTTTTGCTTCCTGACAGGTAGAAGTGCTGAGTAATGTGTTCACATAATTAATTGGATGGAAGTAGACAGAGCTTTGTTTCACCAGCATCACTTAATTGTGTGAGCATCTCTGTCATCAAATGGTCTATCATCAAAAATTATTTTTATTTGTCTATCAGCTGATAATTTGATTAGGTCCTTCAGTTATTTTGAAAGCAAAGAATTAGAAACCACCTGACTTCCAGTTATTAGAGTCACTAGAGACATGCAGTTCTGGGAAATGCACCAAAAAAGACTTTAGTACGTCTTCTTAAATAGCTAGTAATCATATCTATTAGTGTTTTACTTATAGGTGTATGTTTACCTAAACAGTTTAGGACATGCTGGGGAAAGTTAAATATTGTTAATTTCAATATACCTATGTCAAAAGGATTAAAAAAAATTTTTTTAATGTTTATTTTTGAAGGAGAGAGAGTGTGAGTGGGGGGGGGGGCGGGCAGAGAGAGAGGGAGACACAGAATCTGAAGCAGGTTCCAGGCTCTGAGCTGTCAGCACAGAGCCTGACGTGGGGCTTGAACCCACAAATCGCAAGGTCATGACCTGAGCCGAAGTTGGATGCTCAACCGACTGAGACACCTAGGTGCCCCAAAAGGATTTTTTTTTTTTTATAGAATGTTTTTATTGAGTGCTTTAAACATGTTTTAGTCAAAATCATTCATTCAGTTGAAGGCCACTGTCTGCTGTGGAACGATTGGTAAAACTGTTCTTCATTGTCAAACAAATCAGGTTTGCTTTCATGATAGAAAAAGTCTGGCTTCAGTTTTCAGTTCAAATAAATGATTTGATTTTTGTTTCTGTGACAACCATGTTCTGATAGTTAATCCTCAGTAGATAAATGGAAGGCAAGGAACCTTGTTTAAAATTATTGCTTGGAAGAAGTAAGTTGACTCTTGGTTTTTTTTTTTTAATTTATTTTAATGTTTATTTATTCATGTGTGTGTGTGTGTGTGTGTGTGTGTGTGTGTGAGAGAGAGAGAGAGAGAGAGAGAGAGCGCGCGCACGGGGGATGGAGGGAATGAGTGGGGGAGGGGCGGAGCGAAAGAAAGACACAGAATCTGAAGGAGGCTCCAGGCTCCAAGCTGTCAGCACAGAGCCCAGTGCGGGGCTCGAACCCACAAGTCGTGAGATCATGACCTGAGCCTAAGTTGGATGCTTAACTGACTGAGCCACCCAGGCGCCCGAAAAGATAAACTTTTTAAAGAAAACTGTAATCAACTTGTGCCCTATTCTATAATATACCTGAAAATAGAACATCCTACGACAGATAGTTCCCCATTGATAATTTGTGGCTTCATTCTTTACAGAAATAATGTATAAAACAGGAATTCCTGTGGGCAGTTTATGGTACTTTACTTACAGAGGCTTTGAAGATAAAAATATTATGAACCATTTCTTGTTTAGCACTTCAGAGGTTTTTATACCCCAGCCAGTGTAGTACAGTTCTATTTAGGATGTGTGAGAGGTTTGCCATTCTTTTCATAAAGTGGGTAAAGGGACTTGTGAAAGGGGAGGCAAGAAAGGAGACTCTACATGCATGACCTTTCCACTTAAACCTCTGACCCATTGTCAGGCAGCTTAGTTTTAGGAAAGAATTGAACACAAGTGGGAATTGAAGACCTGGGAATTGCCATCCAATGTTTATTTTTTTCTGTATACTCCTCAGAAACAGTTACCTTTAGCAGTACAAATTATATGGTAATTTGAAAGATAAATGTTCTAATATTTATCGCAACTTCTGTTTTATAGACAGGGAAAGTGAGACTTAAAGAAATGAAATGATTGCCTATGGTCATTAAGCTAATAAATAACAACTTATTTTTCCTCCTGTGTCATGCCACCTAGGACATAGTCTGGTGCATAGATGTTTACTGTATATTTAATGAATGAATAACTGCTTATTGTTTTGTGAACTTCTAAATACTTATTGTAGTAATTTCTTGAATTTCTTGCCTCAGTACTAGAGGCATGTAACATTGCAGATTATTCACTACAGAAGAATATTGAAGATACCTTGTGTTGTCAAAGGTCAGGTTGATCCTACTTCAGTTCTTTGGATGGTGTCTGTGGCAGTGACTAATAGAACAACAAAGAACTTAGGTATTTTTCAATGTTTTATCAATGAAGACAGAGGACTGTAACAGTGTAGTAGTGCTTATTTGATAGGAGTTAACTCATTGTATGCTGATATCACAGTCAGATGTCCATGAGGCAAAGGTACTTATATGTTTATATGATGTATTTTTTTGTTTCTGTGTTACAGGTATTCTCTTAAACCAAATGACCAAATCTTGGCTGAAGACAAACACAAGGAATTGTAAGTACATTAAACCCTAGGTAGTACATGGTTTATTCCTCTATGGAGGTGTATGTAAACAATCTGAGTTTTCAAATTCTATAAAATATAAAGATGTAATTAACACTATTACCTTAATACTAGTAAGATTAGGATAATTTACATTACATAAGATTAACATAGGAAATAATTGTTTCTGCATGCGTGTTAAAACATGTAGTATTGCATCATCTAGACTAAGGGCATATTGGGAAATAAATAATTTCATTTTCTTTCCCCAGATAAAATATTAAAGTGTTGTTAATTTTACTCAATTGACTTCCCCAACCTCATTATTAAGATGACAAAATGTAATTTTGTTTCTTTTGTTTCTTTATGAAAAGGTAAATGCCTAGTATTGATTGGCATAAGGAAAAACACTTTAAAGTTTGGTATATGAACAAAATTTTGTTCCTTTTTAAAATTTTAATGTTCTTAGGGTTCTTTCAGGGAAAAATAACTTGAACATATGATTCTGGGATATCTCCATTGCTATTTTTCTGCTCTGTTATAGTATATTATTTCACAGGAACTTTGAGGTTTTTAGTTAAAAATGATAGGTTTGGGAATTTTAAAATTTCATCTTAATCTTTTTAGTGTCATTGTCCAAAGGAGACAGCTATAAAATAATTTATATGCTTCTATTTTCTACTTAGTCTACTTTATTTTTCCCATTGTACCATAAGAAAGTTCTGATAGCCTTAATTATTATGTGAACACTTAATGTCAAATAATACTGTGGAATTAAAAATTCGAGGAATCTGTGGCTGGCTGTACACCTTCAGGTCGGACTACACTTATTCAAGATATCCTTATTAAGGTTCTATCCTTTAATAAATATACTCATGAATTTTACAAACTTCTGTCAGGATTTTCCTGATGTTTGACACTCCCTAATGTTAAAGATATTTTAACTTCTAACTCAGGTCCCTTATGGTTTAATTTAATGCAATCTTCAATTTGTATATATCTGTATGAAGAATAATTTTTTGTAGATAGAGTCCTTCAAGACTATTATTTTTAGACTTAGCATCAGGAATATAGTCATTGATACTGTAATAGCATTATGTGGTGACAGATGGTAGTTATACTTGTGAGCATAGCATAGCATGTAGAGATACTATAGCTATACTATGTCATATAGCTGAAACTAATGTGAAGCTTTGTGTCACCTATATGCAGATAAAAAGTACACACACAAAATATTTTTTTCTCAAGGTTATATAGTGATTTTTCAAAACAATTTTATTGTATTTTTTAATGTTTGTTTTTGAGAGACAGAGACACAGAGTATGAGTGGAGAAGGGGCAGAGAGAGAGAGAGGGAGACACAGAATCCAAAGCAGGCTCCAGGCTCTGAGCTGTCAGCGCAGAGGCTGACTCGGGCCTGACTCACCAGCTGACTGAGCCCCCCAGCCACCCCAAGGTATAGCATTTTAAATATCATGGGTATTTTTATGGCCCCTTAATCAGGGGCCATTTTCTTTCATGTCTTTGAAATTACAGAACTTTGATTCTAGAAATGAGCCCTAGAACTAATATCCATTTTTTTTTTATAATGAATTAGGAGGGATTTATATGATAAATGACTTGCTGATAAATGACTTACACTGGTACTTACTGACAATACTGGACCAGAATCTGTTTCCTGATTCCCATTTAGGTGCTTTTTCTGTGCACCAAGCCATTCCCTAAGTATATAGTGATTTTTTTAAAACAGTGATTTTTTTTTTAAATTAAAAGGGTCGATATCCATTGCAATACTCAATAACTGTTTATAATGACTATTTAATTTTATAGTATTATACTATGGTTTTAGAAACCAGCTCAGACCAACAGCCACTTATTGAGTGTGTTGAAGAAAATTTAGTCAAATATTATGTATGCCTGACTTCAAAATGCAAAGCTCTTCTCATTCTTCCAAGGAAAGGGAGTAATACAAAGCTTTTGATCAACTTGGTCCTAAAAGCTTTGAGAGATGTTTATGAAATAAGTCAATTTTTTTTTTTAATTTTTTTTCAACGTTTATTTATTTTTGGGACAGAGAGACACAGAGCATGAACGGGGGAGGGGCAGAGAGAGAGGGAGACACAGAATCGGAAACAGGCTCCAGGCTCTGAGCCATCAGCCCAGAGCCCGACACGGGGCTCGAACTCACGGACCGCGAGATCATGACCTGGCTGAAGTCGGACGCTTAACCGACTGCGCCACCCAGGCGCCCCTGAAATAAGTCAATTTTATAGTTATATATAATTTAGTTTATTTACACCATACATTTACAACCATATACTATGTGAAGTAATTAAATGAATTTTTTTCTTTTTTACTTCTCAGTTCTTTGAACATTCACAATCTAACTACATTTTACGTGAAATAATTTTAAAGTACTTTTTTCTTTTTTTACTCTTTCTTTGAACATTCAGCATCTTTGTCATCGACATCTTTGTCACCACTAGAACCTTTTTCTCTAGAACACATTAGTCTTCTTTGACCTAAATTGTTTGATTCCATGTATGATACTTTCATTGGGCATTTCATCCTAAGGTATAAATGCCTCTTACATGAGAAAAGTATTTTTTTTAAATTGATTTTGATATGTGGTCATTATCTTTATAAGCTGTTTGCTATATTGATTTTTAATTAATTTTTAAAATTTAAATCCAAGTTAGTTACATATACTGTAATAATGATTTCAGTAATAGAATTTTGTGATTCATCACTTACATATAACACTCAGTGTTCCTCCCAACAAGTGCCCTCCTTAATGTCCATCGCCCATTTAGTTCATCCCTCCACCTGACACCCTGTCAGTAACCCCCAGTTTGTTCTCTGTATTTAAGAGTCTCTTATGGTTTGTCACCCTCCCTGTTTTTATATTATTTTTGTTTCCCTTCCCCTGTTCATCTGTTTTGTTTCTTAAATTCCACATGAGTATATCTTACGATATTTGTCTTTCTCTGACTGACTTATTTAGTATAATACACTTCAGTTCCATCCATATTGTAAATGGCAAGATTTCATTCTTTTTGATTGCCAAGTATTATTCCATCATATATATATATCTATATCTATATATATATATATATATGTTCCATCACGTATATATATACACACATACACACACACACACGCGCACACACACACACACATACACATACATATACAGACACACACCACATCTTCTTTATCCATTCATCAGTCGATGGATGTTTGGGCTCTTTCCATACTTTGGCTACTGTTGATAGTATTGCTATAAACATGGGGTTCATGTGCCACTTAGAATTAGCATTTTTGTATTCTTTGGATAAATACCTAGTAGTACAACTGCTGGGTCATAGGATAGTTCTATTTTTAATTTTTTGAGGAACCTCCATACTGTTTTCCAGAGGGGCTACACCAGTTTGCATTCCCAGCAACAGTGCAAAAGGGTTCCCCTTTGTCTGCATCCTTGCCAACATCTGTTGTCTGAGTTGTTAATTTTAGCCATTCATCATGATGGGTGTGAGTTGGTATCTCCTTGTGGTTTTGATTTGTATTTCCCAGATGATGAGTGATGTTGAGCATCTTTCCTTGTGTCTGTTAGCCATCTGGATGTCTTCTTTGGAAAAATGTCTATTCATGTCTTCTGCCCATTTCTTCACTAGATTATTTGTTTTTTGGCTGTTGAGTTTGATAAGTTCTTTATAGATTTTGGATACTAACCTTTTATCTGATACATCATTTGCAAACATCTTCTCCCATTCCATTGGTTGCCTTTTAGTTTTGCTGGTTATTTCCTTTGCTGTGCAGTAGCTTTTTATCTTGATGAGGTTCCAATAGTTCATTTTTGCTTTTGTTTCCCTTGGTTCTGGAGATATGTCAAATAAGAAGTTGTTGCAGCTGAGGTCAGAGAGATTGTGCCCTGTTTTCTTCTCCAGAATTTTGATGGCTTTCTGTCTTACGTTTAGGTCTTTGATCCATTTTGAGTTTATTTTTTATGTATGGTGTAAGAAAGTGGTCCAGGTTCATTCTTCTGCATGTTGCTGTCCAGTTTTCCCAGAACCACTTGCTGAAGAGACTGTCTTTATTCCATTTGATATTCTTTCCTGCTTTGTCAAAGATTAGTTGGCCATATGTTTGTGGGTCCATTTCTGGGTTCTCTATTCTGTTCCATTTTTCTGTGTACTTGTTTTTTTTTTTTTTGCCAGTACCATATTGTCTTGATGATTACAGCTTTGTAATACATCTTGAAGGCCAGAAATGTGATGCCTCCAGCTTTGGATTTTCTTTCAACATTACTTTGACTATTCGGGGCCTTTTCTGGTTCCATACAAATTTTGGAATTGTTTGTTCTAGCCTTCTGTGAAGAATGCTGTGTTATTTTGTTAGGATTGCATTGGATATGTAGGTTTCTTTGGGTAGTATCGACATTTTAACAATATTTGTTTTTCCAATCCAAGAGCATGGAACGTTTTTCCATTTTTTTGTGTCATCTTCAAAAAGCTTTTTTTTTTCATAAGCCTTCTATAGTTTTCAGTGTATAGATTTTTCACTTCTTTGGTTAGGTTTATTATTAGGTATTTTATGGTTTGGTGCAATTGTAAATGAGATCAATTCCTTGATTTCTCTTTCTGCTGCTTCATTATTGGTGTATAGAAATGCGACCAATTTCTGTACATTGATGTTATATCTTGCGGCTTTGCTGAATTCATGTATCAGTTCTAGCAGTTTTTTGGTAGAGTCTTTTGGGTTTTCCACATAGTATCATGTCGTCTACAAAGAGTGAAGGTTTGACTTCCTTCTTGCTGATTTGGATGCCTTTTATTTCTTTCTGTTGTCTGATTGCTGAGGCTAGGACTTTAAATCCTATGTTGACAGTGGAGAGAGTGGACATCCCTGTCATGTTCCTGACCTTAGGGAGAAAGTTCTCAGTTTTTCCCCATTGAGGAGGATATTAGCTGTGGGTCTTTTGTATATGGCCTTTATATGAGGTCTAAAATGAGTCTCTTGTAAGCAGCATGTAGATGGGTCTTATTTTCTTATCCATGCTGATACACCCTGTGTCTTTTGATTGGAGCGTTTAGTCCATTGACATTTAGAGTGGGTACTGAAGGATATGAATTTAGCACCATGTTGCCTGTTGAATTGGTGTTTCTGGTGATGTTCTCTGGTCCTTTCTATTCTTTGTTGCTTTTGGTCTTTTTATTTTTGTTTTGTCTTTTCTCTGCTCAAAGAATTTAAGAATTTAAGTATCCTCCTTAAAATTTCTTGGAGAGCTGGTTTAGTTTTTGTTTGGGAAACTGTCTTTCCTTCTATTTTGAATGACAGCCTTGTTGGATAAAGAATTCTTGGCTATGTATTTTTCTGATTCAGCACATTGAATATATCCTGCCACTCCTTTCTGGCCTGCCAAGTTCTGTGGATAGGTCTACTGTGAACCTGATCTGTCTTCCATTATAGGTTAAGGACTTTTTTCCTTTGCTGCTTTCATAATTTTTTCCTTTTCTGTGTATTTTGTGAATTTTACTATGGTATGCCTTGGTGATGGTCAGTTTTTGTTGAATCTAATGGGGTTCTCTGTAATTCTTGGATTTTGATATCTGTGCCATTCCCCAGATTAGTAAAGTTTTCCACTAAAATTTGCTCACATAAACCTTCTGGGCCTTTTTCTCTCTCTTCATATTCTGGGACTTCTATGATTCAGATGTTATTCCTTTTTAATAAGTCTCTGAGTTCTCTAAGTCTTGTATCATGATCTTTTGCCTTTATTTCCCTCTTTTTTTCTGCTTTATTATTCTCCATAATTTTATCTTCTGTATTGCTGACTCGCTGGTCTGCTTTGTCCATCCTTGCTGTCATGGCATGCATTTGAGATGGCATCCTGGTTATAGCATTTTTAATTTCAGCCTAAATTTTATTTCTTTTATCTCTGCAAAAAGGGGTTCTCTGGTGTCTTCTATGACTTTTTCAAGTCCACCTGGTATTCTTATTATCGTGTTTCTAAATTCTGGTTCAGACATCTTACTTATATCTGTGTTAAGTCCGTGGCTTTCATTTTTTCCTATTCTTCTTTTGGGGTGAATTCCTTTGTCATTTTGGAGGAAGAAAAAAATTAATAACATTAAAAATAAAAATTAAAAACAAAACAAAAAATCAAATAAAGGAAGCTAGATTCTAGGTATGTTTTGGTCTGCTTGTTGAAAGAAGCTTGATAGAGAAATAAGGGAAAGGTAGGAAAAAATTTAAAACTTAAAAAAATTATATAATAAAATAGAAAAAATAAAATAAACAAAATAAAATAGAATAAAGAAGTAAAAAAATAAAAAATAAAGTAAAAAATAAATTTTTCCTATTCTGTATCCAAGAAAGGAAAAAAAGAAAGATAAAAGAAAACAATTTAAGCAAAAACAGAAGCAAAGAAAATGAACAAATAAATGAACCAGAAAACAGAATGAAACTCGAATGAAGTTACGTCCAGTTTCCCCTAGAACTCAAACTATGAAGCACTCTATAGTTTGAACACTAAGCAGACGGAGTGACTTGTGCTGGTATTCCTGTGGGATGTACTTGGAGGGTGCAGTTGGGCAGGGCTTGGTGTAATGGCTCTGTTCTCCATTAGGTGGCGCTGTTTAGCTTACTGGGGTGGATCAGTGTGCATGCGTGCATTCATGGGAGATATGGAAATGAATGGCTTCACCCAGCTCCGTAGTCTGGCGCAGAAACTTCATACTCTCACCGACCTACGATCAAGCTCCTTTGTCTTAGCCCTCCATCCACTCCCTGCCTGTATCCTGCCTGTGTCCAAGCTGTCTGCCAGGCAGCACTTCCTTCCAGAATTTTATCTCAGATGGTGTTGTTTGAAAACCCCACACTTCAGGGGCACCTAGGTGACTCAGTCGGTTAAGCGTCTGACTTCAGCTCAGGTCATGATCTCCTGGTTCATGAGTTTGAGCCCTGCATTGGGCTCTGTGCTGACAGCTCAGAGCCTGGAGCCTGCTTCAGATTCTGTGTCTCCCTCTCTCTCTCTGCCCCTCCCCTGCTCACACTGTCTCTCTCTCTCAAAAATGAATAAACTTGGGGCGCCTGGGTGGCTCAGTCGGTTGAGCATCCGACTTCGGCTCAGGTCATGATCTCGCAGTCTGTGGGTTCGAGCCCTGCGTCAGGCTCTGTGCTGACAGCTCAGATCCTGGAGCCTGTTTCCAATCCTGTTTCTCCCTCTCTCTCTGCCCCTCCCCCAGTCTCACTTTGTCTCACTCTGTCTCTCAAAAATAAATAAATATTTAAAAAAATTTTTTTAAAAATGAATAAACTTAAAAAAAAATTAAAAAAAACAAGCAAACCCCATACTTCAGAGACCCATGCCAGCTCTCTTGGGGAGGGTCTTGCTGAGCAATGGCTGGGTGCTAGTTTGCCCCAGAAAATGTTTGTGTGATTGCGCAGTGGTAGAGGTTCAGAGATTACGGCAAATCACAACACACATCTGGCACAAGGTTTTGCTGAACTGTGGTGTCTTTGTTCCCGAACCAGTAAATGTGGCTGCTTTCTGGGATCTGCTGGGACCTTTGCCTGTGGAGAGGCCATATGGTCTCTACCAAATGCATTCCAAGCAGGGAAACCACTTCTCCCAATGTAGCACACAGACCCCTCATACCGTGCTGCCTGCTCCTGGGGATTTGACCTACTTCCTCACCAGAACACTATCGGGCACTAAGCTCTGAAACTTCGGACTCTGTGCTCCACTGTTTATAGAATCCTGGTGGTACTGAAACCCTCTCCTTTCTCGCTGTCAGTGGTTTTGGGGAACAGATTTCTTGTTCAGTTCCGTGCAACTGTTTTTACTCTTTCTCTTTCTCCAGTTGCTTTGAGGGGGAGTGCTTTTCTTGCACGATCCGGATGTGCAGTTCTCTTCCCCTTCCTTTTTCTCTCTGTCCTCCCTCTATGAAAATGGCTCCCTACCCTCCACGGCTTTTCTCTCCCCTGTTCACCTCTCCACACCACGTACCTGCTGAGTTCTGTGGCTCAAGTTAATGCAGAGCATTGTGTTGTTCCTCAGATCAATTTCTTTATGTGTTCAAAATGGTTTCGTGCAGATCTAGCTGCGTTTCAGGGATGAGACAAGCTCAGGACTCCATGTTGCTCTGCCATCTTAACTCTTCCCCCTACTCTATTGCTTTTTAAAATTGATCTTTAAAAAAGCTGTAACATATACCATTTGTGCTTGCAAAACTGTGCCTCCAGGAGTACCTTGTAAATGTATGTTAGATTTATTTTGCTCATTTTTTAAACCAATACCATCAGGTGACTTCTGTGAGAATCTCAAATGAACATTGATCGAATTTATTTCAGGCAACCACAAATGGTTCTCACCTTCTCTGTGACCAGAGTTTATCCTGTTTGGTGAACTTTTGACTGTGCTCTCACTTTAAAATTCTAGGATTTCATAGTTTCTTCACATCTGTTGTTATACCTGGATCATGAAACTTCTGGAATATTTGCTTAAATATTTTACTATTTCAAAGAAAATTATTAACCCTGACATAAAGAAGAAGAACTCGTTATAAGAGATAATTTTGGGATTAAACTTGGATTTACATTCATGTATGTATGATGGATGAATGAAAAATATATGTCATTATTGGTAAAATCTTAAAACCTTTAAAGGATTAATCCTGGGCTCCTGGGTGGTTCAGTCAGTTAAGTGTCTGACTTCAGCTCAGGTCATGATCTCCTGGTCCTCACGGTCCGTGGGTTCAAGTCCTGCACCAGGCTCTGTTCTGACAGTTCAGAGCCTGGAGCTGCTTCAGATTCTGTTTCCTTCTGACTCTCTGCCCCTCCCCCTGCTCGTGCTCTCTCCCTCTCTCTCAAAAATAAATAAACATTAAAAAGAAAATTAAACTAACTTGCAATTTTCTGCTTTTGAAGAAATGTGTACTGCCTTGGACTTAGCATTAGAAGAAATTTATGTATGAATTTTGTCATAGATTACAACCTTGGTGTATCAGTTCCACTATGAGTGTTAAGAAATAAAGGAATTTACTGTAGGAATTAAACCTTGTTCAGTTGTGGAAAAAACTAGGGAAGTAAAGGCTCACAAAGAATCAGAGAAAAGTCCAGTCCTGGTTCAGTTTCATGAGTTGAAGCTTTCAAAAATCCACCTGCTGGAGTAAACTGTAAAGGAGGCTGGTAGGTTGTTGGCTCTTTGCAGCTACCACCTCTCAAGTTTCAGTGGAGCATCTGGTGATAGTGCTGGTATTGTTTGGGAGGGTGAGCTGGGGTGGTTTGGGGATAAATAAGGGCAAATTGGAATTCTACCCATACTTCTCTGTCTTTTACTACCTGTGACCAATAACTACCTTTGGAATAAAATGGCTGCTGCTTCACTTGCACCCTCCACATTGTACACAGAATTTTTTTGTGGTTAGTCCTAATTTGAAACCATATAGGAAAGGAAATTCTGGGGAATATAGTTCTAGTTAGCACACGTATAAAATCTATCACACTTGGATTAATCATTTAATCTTCTGAATTTAATGTCTTTATTTATAAAATGGTGAAAATTTCATGTTTGAATAAGTTTAAGGATGGTTAAATGAAATTATGTGAAAAAGTTTCGAGCTATGGAAAGGTTATATAAAAGTTACTTGTGATGTAGGTTTTTGTGAGTCTGATGATGTTTATGAAAACTCTCTCAACTGGCTTCTGCTCTTGGAGCAGTTGTCTCTCAAATATCCTTGTGGGATTAGATCAGTACTCTGCTATTTTATAATTATCCATTAAGCAAATGATTTGTTTAGTTACCTACTTCTCTTTTAGTCTATTCAGTAATCCTATTGGGTATAGTTTCTAAGTTTCTAGCCTGAAATTCTTCAGGCAAAAAATGCTAATGGACTTCTTTGTTCTCTCTTTGTTGTTTTAAATTGACTATTATTATTATTATTATTATTATTAGTATATTGTTATTATTATTTTGCTTTCTCTCTCTTTGATTTTTCACCCTGGGTGGGAGGGTGAGGTGTTTTCTGAAGTTTTATTCAGTGCTTTTCAGTCCTAGTGTAGTTCATCAATCCTTTGTTACAAATTTTCTTGACAGTATTGCAGTGTGTGCTATCAATGGGAATATTCATCAGGGTCAACATGGAATGAAGAGAGCAGAAACTTCTGATTGTTGAATTCTTTTTTCCCTTGGCCTACAACAAACAGGAATATTTTGAGGATGAAGCTATGACAGATTTCTGCCTGAAAAACACTGTAAGGGTTATGCCAACACTATCTATATCCCCTTGAGGACTGAGTTGGAAATTTTGGGAGTGATATGGATTTGGGAGTTTTGGGGAACTTTTAGCATCTATTAGCAACTAATCTAATCCTTGAAAACATTTTCTTTACTAACTGTAATTATTGATTTTTTTGAAAATTTATTGAAATTTTTTTAGAAAAAAATTTATTAAAGAATTAAATAATACTTATGTATTAAAAAACAAGGAAGGAGATCTTTATGTCAGTTACTTTTGTGCTCTAATTTAATCCTCATGGCAACACTAGAATGTAAAAATTATAATCATTCCCATTTTATGGGAAATAGGCTTAGAGCGATTACATAACTTATCTTCTATTAGAAAAGAAATAGATTGTGATTTGATTTCAGATTTCTATTTATTGCTTTGTACTTTTCCTAAATTCAGTGACTTAGAGAAAGACTATGTTTTACTTTTTTTGGGAGGGATAATAATATTTTTTTTATTTTATTTTTTTTCCTGTAGTTTTTTAAAATCTTTATTTATTTATTTTTAGAGAAACAGGGATAGAGAGCGAGCAGGGGAGTGGCAGAGAGGGAGAGAGGGAGAGAGAGAATCCTATGCAGGCTCTGTGCTTGAACCCACCAACTGTGAGATCATGACCTCAGCCAAAATCAAGAGTTGGATGCTTAACTGACTGAGCCACCCAGGTACCCCAGGAGAAATAATAATATTTAAAATGAATGTACCTACTTCACAAACTGTTTAAAGGTACTCATGGTAGATATTACCTTTCATAAGTTTTAATATGGTTTAATAGAAATATGCCAAAATATGTAGGTAATACTGTATTTTTGGGGGGTTGTTAATATCTAGGGTAAAATCTTAGAAGATAAACTGAACTCATGTTGGTGAATGGAAATCCAATTATTTCTAATAGACTAGGTCGTTTCTTGAAGTCCAGTGTAGTATAAATTTGTTCTTTGTGATGCTAGCTCCCTCTGTGGAACTTCATTGAGATTACAACTTGACTTTTTCGATTATTTAGCTAAACGATTGAACATTTAGACTAGATTTTGAAATTTTCTCTAAATTTTACTTTGTATGCTAATAATTTCAATTGTTTTTCTTGTGAAAATGTTATTTTATAAAAATGTCTCACTTTGTAGATACTGAATTTTAATAGCTTGTGTGAAATGAAACCCACTTCCTCAAACATTGCAACAACTTTTATGCTTTTTTGTTTGGGAAGGCCAGAGATACCAATTCCTAGGTCTGCAGCACTGTGTTAGGTTAGACAGAAGGAGATAGATAAAGCCTAATGGAAGATTTGGGGGGAAAAAAAGGTTTTGGAATTATGGTGTGTTTTTTTTTTTTTTTTTTTGAGTTTTTTAATGTTGAATTGGGTGGGAAAATGTTCATTGAAGGATTTTCTGTTTGTTTGTTTTATTGAAACAGACAAAATTTCTGCTTGATAGAAAGAGGAGAGAGAAATATCTTAGCAGGATCCCAAAATTCAACAAAGAAATGTAGAAAATGTCTTTTACATGTATAATTTCCATAAATTTATGCTCTTGTAAAGAAAATTCTTTGTTATCAAATCCTACTACTGATTTCCCTTTTACAGAATGTGTATATTTTTTTCACCCCCACTTTTTTCTCCTTTGTCTCCCAAACTAGTTTATATTTAAATATTAAATTGTGTAATTAGTTTTTAAAAATATTTTCCATTCTAGAATGAGGGCAGAGGGAACATGACTGACTTCCACGATAGAATTTAGCAAAATGGGCAAACCGATGTCAACCATAAAGCTAGGGACTAAAACATAAAGGATGAAGATAGGAAAGAGCTAAAGTGTATATGCTCTTTGAATTTATAAAAATTTGATTATAGTAAGTCATTGTTAAGATCATACATGAATAAGCTTTTAAACAATTTTGTAAGATAATTATTTTGAGCCCTTTGTTAATACTAAACATATATTATTCCCTTAAAATATAATAATTTACACAAATACAGGCATGCATAATGGTGGCACAAAGAAATTTGTTTTAGTATTTTTTAACCTTGACTAAATTTAGATTAAGTAATTCTTTAAAAGAATAGAATTGAACTAGTTTTATTTATATAACAATCCTATCCTTTGTTATCTTTAAAACATACTATATCCTTGATGTTTTTTTATATGAGTAAAAACTTTGAATCAATATATAAATATTTTGCTGGGGTTCTTATAGTTTTTATCTTTTAGTCAGTTATTTTCTCACAATCTTTAAGGATAATTAACCCATCTCCCATTAGTCTTTGAAGAAATCTAGAGTGAACTTTCTTTATATTATTGGCTACTTAAGTCCATGTCATTTTGAATTTGATTTAACCTATGTGTCACATGTATAGTAGTGCTTTCCAATGTTAGTACTTCATGTATTATTTAAAGTTTTCTCAAAAACTGTGGAACCTCTTTTATTCTCCTTGACTAACTCCTCTTCACCTTTTGAGGCTTAACTCAGATATTCTTTCTGGTAGTCTTCTCTATTGTACACTCTTCCTGTACTCTGGGGTTAGTTTGGTACAAACCAACAGGCAGACCAGAATTAAAATCCTGGTTTCATAATTCCTACTTATGAGACTTTGGGTTACTTATTCTTTTAAATATTTCCTCATCTAAATTATGAGAGTGATAATCCTTAACCTTACAGGATTATTATGAGAATTACGTATATTTAATGTACATGTAGAGAATTCCATGATGCCTGGCATGCAAATAACTACTTCTGCTTTTATTTATTTATTTTTTTTGTTAATATTCTTTCTAGACTCAGTACTTTGAGCACAAGGTTCATATTTCATTCATCTTTGTATCCCCAGTGGCTGGCACATGGTAGAAACTTAGTAAATATTTGTGAATACTTAAAGACTGCTTTAGTCCGCAGAGTATCTATGATGGTTTCAGTTCATATGTTTATTCGTGTATTTTATCATTAAGTGGGTTTATTCACAATAATTTTGGTTATTCTTGGTTTCACTACAAGGTTGATGATTAAACAGCTTTGTTATCCAAGTTTTGTTTTCATGAATGTAATCAATTTTAACAGCAGGCTCCTTATGAAAATCAGAATCCTGAGTTAAAATTAAGTGCCTCTCTCATTATTCCTCAAATATTATCAACCTAAGTTTCCTTAGTAGAGAGCAAACAAGCTTTCTTTTATTCTTCAACATTTGGATTGACTTTGTATATAAGTGCCTCTAATTCTAGTAGGCAGCTGGTGTTGGTGATTAAGTTTGGAATGATTTGTGTGACTGCCCCCTTAGGTTTGGATTCTGAGAGAATTTTTTTAATGCCAAATTTAGTTTTTTTTAATTAGAATTTTTTTTCTTTAAATATGTGATAGATGAGAGAATAAACTTTTCCAGAACTAATTGTCTCCAAAGTCAGGATATTTGCATACTATTTGTAGGTATACAGACACCCAAACAAAGTAACAGACACCCAAAACAAAATGACTTAATCTATAAATACAATAAATTTGGAGGTAAAGACTGGTTAATTCAGTGCTTCAGGAACATCATCAAAAAGCCCTTTCTGGATGTAATTTGCAGCCTTTTTCTCAGTTTGATCCTCAGCAACCCAGCAGGACAACTTTAAAAATAAACAAAACAATTTACTGTCTCTAAACCAGAGAAGGTAGAAAAATGTATTCAGAAGAATGGTATACAGTATAAGCTGTTGCTTTGGTTAGTGCTTTATATTTGAAAAGAGATGGTGCATATTTTTAGAGGATCACAATGGGGAAGCTGATCACATTTCTGCTGCCTCCTGAAAACCTGATTTATGGTATAGTTTTTCGGTGGGGGGGCAGAGTTTAAAGTCTTAGTACTTTGAGGATTTTATTCTAGACTAGTATAAATCATTACTTAGTAAAACTTGTTTAGAATTGTTTTACTGAGTCATTTAACAAAGGTAGGATTAGATCTTCTCCATAAGAATATTAACTCACATGCAAAGAGGTATAGATTAGTCATTGATGAAAGCAATGACTTTGGGTTCAGTCCACCTTGAAGAAAGAATAAAAGTAGAATCAAATAATCTCTGGAAAAAGCAAGATGGTCTGTCATATTCTAGTACTTACTATGTGTAAGAATGTTTAATATTAGTAGGTGATTGTATAATTAAAATATTCTAATTTATGTATCTTTAAATCAGTTTGTAATAGCCAAACCACAAAAATTCAATTTCCCTTGCATGTGAAGAACTTTTTAAGTAGAAAGCTCTGCCTTAATTTTCATGTCATATATATTTATGCTTTTCATTTCTCTGCAATGCTTTTTTTTTTGTTAAAGTGAGACTTGGAAAGTAACAGTCATAATGTTTCAATTCCTGAGATGTGGGTAATTTTCATCCTCTCTTCAAGACTTTCATATTATTTTTATAATGTTTTTATTATTTTTTTTTATTTTTGAGAGAGAGAGAGACAGAGTGCGAGCAGGGGAGGGACACAGAGAGAGAGGGAGAGCGAGAATCCCACGCAGGCTCCAAGCTCAGTGCAGAGCTTGATGCAGGGCTCAGTCTCACGATGGGGAGATCACAACCTGAGCCAAAATCAAGAGTTGTACGCTTAAGTGACTGAGCCACCCAGGTGCCCAAGACTTTCATGTTATTTTTAAGTGTATTGTTATCATTTGCATGTTTCTTATTTCCTTTGTTGATTCTAATTATGCCCTCAGGAGTTATCATAGTATAAATTTATTTATTTATTTATTTATTTATTTATTTATTTATTTAGAGTATAGCTGGCACACAATGTTACATTAGTTTCAGGTGTATAACATAGTAACTGGGCAACTCTATATGTTATACTGTGCTCACCACTAGTGCCACTGCCACCTGTCACCATATAACATTATTATGGTACCATTGAGTATATTCCCTCTGCTGTACCTTTTATTCCCATGACTTATTTATTCCAAAACTGGAAGCCTGCAAGCATATTATAAATTTATTATGTTTTCTATATATTTATTATGTCATCAGATATTTAAAAGTGATTAAATATTTTTTAGGGGTAGAAACTTTCATTTGTGTTTCCAAGACTCAGTAGGCCATTATATTTGTTGACTGACCTGACTGAGAACTTAATGTTTATCAATATTTCATTGTGTTCCAACAGTTTGTGTAGTGAGACAATTTTTTTTGTTCTTACCTTAGATTTGTGGTCCATAAAGTATACTCTAATAAAGTTACGTATTTATTTTCATAATTGTTTTACCTGGTCGTGCATAAATGAAATATTTTTTTAATTGTAATCATTTAACCTTGTAAATCCATTGTTAAGGATTTGGAAAAACCAATATTGTATGAGATGAAACACTTTTTTTTTTTTCAAAGATTAGTAGAGGAAGCACTTCTTTTTTTGTTCATTTCAGATTACACTGGGAAACCCCTATGTGAAAGTTCTATTAACTGTCCCATTCTCTTTGGAATGAGTTATTGATATTTGTAAAACAAAATTTATCAGTAAGACTGTAAGATTCTGTTGGATTCTGGGGATCATGTCATTGACTTTGTTACTGGTATTGTTGACAGCATTATCATTGTTATTAGCCATTAGCCCTTGATGTCCACATTTGTATGGCAGAGTAAATAAAGCTATTATATAGGTTGATTACAGGAATGACTTAGCATACAGTTTACTGTCAATCTTTAGGAATTTTATTTAGAAAAATTTTTTTAAAGACTTAGGGTGTTATGGCTCTAAGCCTCTCTGCTTATGGCCATTTTTATGTACAAAAAACTTTAGGGTGGTAAAATTGTGTTTTATCATGAATGATTGATTTAAAATGAATGATTCCATTTCCCATCCACAAAGTTTTTCATAAGGTATTATTTAATGTTTAAGTTATGCCATTCTCTTACAGCAGTAATGAAAATGTCCTCAGGTTCTTGAATATTTTCAGCTATAGAAAACATTTAGTGTACAATTCCTTTATTTTTGGTAAAGAATAAACTGAGGCATAGAAATCATAATTGGTAGGGAAGACTGGTACTCAGGTCTTCTTTTTTAGTCCATTGTTCTTAGCATTTTACCAAATTGTAGTCAATTTTCCAATATATACATATGGAAACATTGGGTTTTGAATTGATGCCCTTTCAGAAAGCAGCAGATTTGTTCTTTATTTTTGGACTATTGATTTTTAGTTTGAATACAGGTTACATAGTTCCATAGTTATTAAGTGATGTATCCCTTATTGTTATGACCTCTTTTGAAGTTATAGTAGTATTTCATCCTACGAAGAATAGGCGACTAGAAATTTTTTTTAATTTTTTTTTTAACGTTTATTTATTTTTGAGACAGAGACAGAGCATGAATGGGGGAGGGTCAGAGAGAGGGAGACACAGAATCTGAAACAGGCTCCAGGCTCTGAACTGTCAGCACAGAGTCTGATGCAGGGCTCGAACTCACAGACCGGGAGATCATGACCTGAGCCGAAGTCGGCTGCTTAACCCACTGAGCCACCCAGGCGCCCCCCTCAAATCCTTTTCAAGATTCAGAATTTTATCTGGGAAACTTTGATCTCTGTTAAAAAGCAAAATTGATCTAAGTAAATTTGAAGATCAAATTAGCTTTTGTTTGCTCATTTGTGAATCTGGTAGCATTCCATCTGATGAAGGCTGGCTGGGTCCAAGGACTCAGAGGAGGGCCTGTAGGACCACCCAAGAGAGTCCTTGGCTTTGTGCAAGGTAGAGATCAAAGGTGAGCCAAGAGGAAGTGAGAGCAGAGTTTATTGAAGATATAGAGTGTAGATACGAACAGAGCATCAGGGAGATTCAGAAAAGAAAGAAGAGTGATTCTTGTCTTTGCTGGGGTCATGGGGTTTTTACTGAGGAAGGTTGTTGGGTGGTCTCCATAATCCAGGAATAAAGAGTGTTTAGGTGTCTTGATGAGTCCATGGTCTTGGAAAGTTCATGACAACCCTGCCTGGTCACTCCTTAGATTATCTGTTGTGTTTGTTGGGAGACTCCAAAGAAATTATTGTCCTCTCCAAGGAGGACATATATTGTCTGTTCTATAACATGTGTGTATGTCCTAGCAAAAGTAGAGGTGGGAAAGAAGTGGGAAAAAGAAACAAAGGAACAAACAAACAGCTGTTCATGGCGTTCCTTTAGTTCCCCTATCTCATATGTGACAATAGAAGGGTGTCCCGTTGAGCTGCAGGAAAGGAAAGGTTTTTAAGGATAGATAGGGAATGGAAAGAAGGAAATTATTAGCAAAGAATCCTGATCAGCACTACAAGGTAATCCAGTGATAGACCTTCTGTTCCCCTTACAAGTGTTGCTGGATCGAGGAGTGCAACAGCCAAGAAAGAATTCTTGAGAAGTTGTATGGTGCAACTTAGTTTAGTTTATTTAAGTAGCACAGGGATGGGACCTGTGGGCAAAGGCTGCACTTTTGCTTTATGAAGCTTGTGGTTATATGCTTAGAGTTTCAGGGGGGAGGGACATGCAGGGAGTATTAGATTATAAATGTTTTCTTCGAATTTCTACTTGTAAAACTGTTTTTGTAAGATTTTTCTGGTGCTTATCATTCAGTTCCGTATTAACTATTGGTGAAATGTACAGGCAGTCTTGAGACCCTTTAAGAATGTAGCAACCAGCACTTATTTGATCCTTATCAAAATTATGCAGGCTATAGGTCAGCCTTCTGGGTTAAAGGTGAACATCTTTCTGCTTCTATCCTTCATCAGGAGGACAACTTTGCCTAAAACAATGCAAACTACAGGTTAGCTGGCTAAAGGTCACATTCTTGGCCTGGTGGAGGGGGCAAGGAAGGATGTTGTTAAAACTCTAGTTAGGTTCTGTATTAAGTCTTGGTTTGCTAATGTGGTGGCTTAACATAAGTGACTCCATTTTGGGCTCATGGTTTTGTTTTTAGCATTTCAGTGATTCATGAACTGGATAGCATCCAGTCTAACAGATGGAAAGAAGATTCAAAGGGCACCTGGGTGGCTCTGTCAGTGGAGTGTCCGACTCTTGATTTTAGCTCAGGTCATGATCGCAGGGTTGTGGGATCAAACCTCACATTGGGCTCCATTTTGAGCACGGAGCCTGCTTGGGATTCTCTCTCCTTCTGCCCTTTTACCCTCCTTGTGCATGCACACTCTCCCTCTCTCTGTCTTAAAAAAAACAAAAGGCTATCCAAGGAGCTGTACAAAATGAAAGATTTTTATAGGCAGGAGGGAGCAGGAACAAGACAGTTTTACTAGGCAAAAAGACAGGTTGGTTTTTGCAACCAATGGCAGGGGTCTAATCAGGCAGATTTGCTAAACTACTGCTGATCAGGCTGTTCCTGATTGGGTTAAATATTTCATTTCTGGGGAAGCTAAAACTGTAATTAAATCTTGCTTTGGTGATGTCACTTAACATAAGTGACTCCAGGTTAGGCTTGTTGTCTGTTTTTAACACCTAAATCTAGGTTTTATGCAGATTTTATGTCAGAGGAATTATTAGATCATTTTGTAATTCCCTGTTTTCTTTTGTCTTTTCTAGATTATGAGCTAAAGGCAAGGGTACTTTATCTCTCTATCAGGGCTTGGCACTATACCAAATGTATTCTAGAAACTCAGTACATTTTAATGAATATATATTATGTTTAAATGTCTCCAATTCTAGGGGCACCTGGGTGGCTTATTCAGTTGAGCATCCAATTTTGGCTCAGGTCATGATCTCACAGTTTGTGAGTTCAGGCTCCGCATCAGGCTCTGTGCTGACAGCTCAGAGCCTGGAGCCTGCTTCAGATTCTGTGTCTCCCCTTCTCTCTGCCCCTCCCCTGCTCTCGCTCTCAAAAATAAATAAACATTAAAAAAATGTATCTCTCTCTCTTAAATGAATATTAAAAAAATATTTTTTTAAATATCTCCAACTCTATCCTTCCTTTTTTTTTCATAGTTCTCGCCCGGGATGTTACAGTAGCACCTCATATAACTGTGCCTCCAGTCTCACCCCTTCTCCTGTCCTTACTTTACATTCTTCTTTTAATGCTTTTTGTACTTTTGTTTGTTTCTGTCCTACTGATTGTCCATCTTTCTAAAACACTGATTTGTCCCATCACTTGACCATGTTATTAAAACACTTTAATAGTTCTCCCATTGCCTACAGGATGAATTTTAAGTTATTAAGCATGACTTTGGAAGCAGATCTGAATCTTGCTTTCCCTTTTGGCACTATTCCTACCAACAGCCTTCTACCTTTAGCCCTAGTAAGAATTAATTGCTTATTTTTGTATCTGTGCTTTTGCACGTGCTGGTCTACCCTTCTCGAGTGTTAGCTGCCCGATAATTTCAAAATTTAGCCGCTTCCTCTTCACCTCTGATAAATTTGTTTCTGTTATACTATAATTTGTCTGTGTTATCTTCTGTATTAGACTAAACTTCTTGAGGCCTGTGGCTATTTCATATTCAGTTCTTCTTGTGTGTAGTACATAGAACACTGCTTGTTGAATGCTGTTGAAGTGAATTAAATGCCTGTGGATTATAGAATAAGTATTACTTGAATTAAGAAGGTGGTGCTTCATGGGGTGCCTGGGTGGCTCAGTCGGTTGAACATCCGACTTTGGCTCAGGTCATGATCTCTCTGTCCTTGAGTTCAAGCCCTGCATCGGGCTCTGTGCTGATGGCTCAGAGCCTGGAGCCTGTTTCAGATTCTGTGTCTCCCTCTCTCACTGCTCCTCCCTGGCTTACACTCTGTTTCTGTCTCTCTCTCTCTCTCTCAAAAATAAACAAACAAAAAAAATTACCAAAATTAAAAACACAACCTTTTTTCTGATTTTGTCTTCTGTTTGTTTGTATTCCTTTCCATAGTTGTTACATGTTTATTTGGCTCACTAAAATTGGGAGTTAATTTATGTTTTGACACTTATCCAGCATATTGTTAGTACTCAGAAAGCTGTTATTGTTAATAAACCTTTAGATCAGCCTTATTAATTTCAGCTGATAATTTAGACACACCCACACTTTTGCGGATGAGCACTGGGTGTCATATGTAAAAGATGAATCACTGGGTTTTACTCCTGAAGCCAAGACACTGCATGTTAACTAACTTGAATATAAATAAAAACAAAATTAACCCTAAAAATAAGCAAATAACAGACAATTCTACTTTTTGTGAGGATTATTATGTTCGCATCTCATCCTTTTCTTTGAATAGTATAGATGTATTATATGAAAAATATAAATTATTTTTATATTAAAAATGTCTTTTTTATATTAGTCTTTTTTTAAACTAAGACCACAAGGGTAAGTTCTGAGGAGATTTTATCCTAAATGGCATCATAGAAAGTTAACTTCTTAATAATTAAGAAACAGTGCTGCAAAGTTGGCTCGATTTTAAAGTGTACTTTTGCTTGCTAATTAAGCTACTTTTCATCATTAATTCATAGTACTTTAAAATGATTCCCTATTGTTATGCAGTTTTTTCAAAGAAGCGTTAGTAAGGTAGATGTAGAAAATTATTTTAAAACTAAAGTGATACCCACCAGATGGTGCTATTTTGCCTGTTTTGTTTGTGCAGATACAGAGGATGAATGAATACAGAGCTTTTAAAAAGAGTATGGGAGATCTTCTAATATTTTTAGGGCATAATATTTTGGGGGTGGAGGAGCTCAGTGGAAAATATTCAAATGTAAACTTATATTCAGTACTGAATTTTATCTTAAAGGTAAAAACTATTGCTGGTTACATGCCAGAGAAACTTCTATATAGTCTAAAATACAGTAGATATTTTTAAGTTTGACATAATGTAAATCCTGTTGACTGTCATAATTCCACAAGCATGAAAAATGTAGTTATTTCTAAAAGGAATTCTGTATAACTAAAATTTATGTTTTAGTTTTCTTTACATTTTCAAGTAAACAATATTACTGAGTTACATACTTACAAATTAAGGGAAACATTTTAATTATTTTATGTGTTCTTGAATATTTCCAAATGAAGGAGAGAAAATTAGGCTTAAATTCATTATTTTTACAAATGAAAAGGATGATCATTCTAAATTAATTTATGTATTAAATTAATTACATAATTAAATTAATTATGTATTAGAAAGTAGTATGTGGTGCACTGTTCGTTTAGATGCTGAAATTGAATGTTCATTATAGTTAAAAATGGCTAGCTAGGGGCGCCTGGGTGGCGCAGTCGGTTAAGCGTCCGACTTCAGCCAGGTCACCATCTCGCGGTCCGGGAGTTCGAGCCCCGCGTCAGGCTCTGGGCTGATGGCTCAGAGCCTGGAGCCTGTTTCCGATTCTGTGTCCTCCTCTCTCTCTGCCCCTCCCCCGTTCATGCTCTGTCTCTCTCTGTCCCAAAAATAAATAAACGTTGAAAAAAAAAATTAAAAAAAAAAATGGCTAGCTAATGAAATACATTTTTCAGTGAAGTATGAAAGATTCAGCCAGTATTTCTAGGATTTTAATTTACTTAAAAATTTATTTATTTATTTTGAGAGAGAGAGAGAGAGAGTGCATGCACACACGTGAGTGGGATAGGGGCAGAGAGAGAGGAAAAGAGAAAATCCCAAGCAGGCTCCATGCTGATACAGGGCTCGATCTCATGCCTCTGAGATCATGACCTAAGCTGAAATCAAGAGTCCAATGTTTAACTGACTGAGCCACCCAGGTACCCCTTACTTTATTTACTTTTTCTGATCTTATTATCACTTGTTTTTATTTGTGTCTGGCCATGAGATTGAAGCATGAAAGTATGTAGGTGTCATTGTAACTATTTCCCAAAGTCATTGTTGATTATACCAACAATTACTTTTTTGCAATGTGTGAAATTAGAGATTGAAGTTGTTTTTATTTCTTTTTAATTTTTTTCATGTGTATTTATTTTTGAGAGAGAGAGAGTGTGTGAGTGGGGCAGGTTCAGAGAGAGAGAAGGGGAAACACAGAATCCAAAGCAGGCTCCAGGCTCCAGGCTCCAAGCTGTCAGCACAGAGCCTGACGTTGGACTCTAACTCATGAATGGTGAGATCATGACTTCGCTGAAGTCGGAAGTCAGAAGCTCAACCGACTGATCCATCCAGGTGCTGCAAGTTGCTTTTATTTCTTAAATTTGATTTTTTTCTCTGGAAAGGTACATGTGTTACTTTGAATTTAGTGAATGAAACATATCACCATAGGCTAGTAAATATAGATAGATTTTCTTATGTTCCTAGACTTTGTGCATGAGTAGTTTAATCATAACTATATTAACATCATCTTCATAATACCCTTAAGATTATGAACCACCGTATTGCTTTATCCTATAGCATTTGTTTGTTTGTTTTTCTTTGTATTATAGCTTTGGAATCAATCCTTCAGATCTCTTCTGTAAGAGGATAAAGTTCCTCTTCCATTAAGACAATTCTTTACATATAGTAGATGATCTATATATATTTGTTACATAAAGAGTAATTTTGGGGCACCTGTCTGGCTCAGTTGGTAGAGATTGTGATTCTTGGGGTAATGAGTGTAAAGTCCCATGTTTGGTACAGAGATTACTTAAATAAATAAATAATTTAAAGCTGAGTGATTTTGTTATGCCGAATATTATAATACAAAGGAAATTATTTCAATAGCTTTTCTTCCTTGTAGGAATTTCCATAGTAACAAAGAATATTCTATATTCTGTTGTTTTTACCTTATACTCTTTTTCTCAGATGGCTTTTTTTATAATTTTATTTTGTTCATTTTTTTAATGTTTATTTTTGAGAGAGAGAGAGATCGTGCACGTGTGTATGAGCAGGGAAGAGGCAGAGAGAAAGGGAGAGAGAGAATCCCCAGCAGGCTCCAACAGTGTGGAGCCTCCCCTATTGGTGTGGAGCCTCCACACTGTTGGTGTGGAGCCTGATTTGGGGCTTGATCTCATGAACCACAAGATCATAACCTGAGCAGAAATCAAGAGTCGAATGCTTAACCATCTGAGCCATCAACATGCCCTGAGATGGCTTTTTATAGTTGGTTTAAAAAGGATCATCTCACTGAAATATCTTAGAATCATAATAGTGATGCATTCTATCATAGTAAAGTTAGGTGTATTTTCATTAAAAAGATTAAAAATCTTGACATCATTCTGGTTTCATGTAGATCTAGAGAATTACAGATGATCTAGTGTGGTACAGGGCTTCTTGGAGAAGGTTTCCTAAGACCTTTTCAGTGGGTCCATGAAGACAGAACTGTTTTCAAAGTGATACTTAGACATTGTTTGCCCTTTCCATTCTCATTTTCTCACTAACGTAAGTATTTTTCCAGAGGTTCCATGATATGTGATATTGATCAAATGCATAAGAGAATCTAGCTATCTTCTATGAAGCCAGACATTAATTATAAAACAATATTACTCTTCTCACTCAATTTTTAAAATTTGGAAATAGTTATTTTTCATAACATGTTATGTATGTTAACATTTAATGGTTCTGTTTAAAAAAATTAATAAACATTTAGAAATTTTGTTTTAATTTTAATATGGTCACCAGGGATAGATATAAAAGCTCTTTGAAGTACTCAATACTTTTTTTAAGTATAAAGAGGTCCAGGGGCGCCTGGGTGGCGCAGTCAGTTAAGCGTCCGACTTCAGCCAGGTCACGATCTCATGGTCCGTCGGTTCGAGCCCCGCGTCAGGCTCTGGGCTGACGGCTCAGAGCCTGGAGCCTGTTTCCGATTCTGTGTCTCCCTCTCTCTCTGCCCCTCCCCCGTTCATGCTCTGTCTCTCTCTGTCCCAAAAATAAATAAACGTTGAAAAAAAAAAAAGTATAAAGAGGTCCTGAGATCAAAGCATATGAGATCTTCTGATCCTAATTCTTTATCTTCATTTTACCAGTGAGGGTACTCTGAGACTCAGAGGGGGTTAAATGGTTTAGTCATGTATATTCAACCATTTTTGGCTTAGCTGATACTTCCATCACTGACTTCTGACTCCTTTGATTTAACTGTTTCACGATTTAGATATTTCCAACCTCGCACCAACTCTGAGCTCCTTCAACTATTTTTTTCGTGTGGTATTTTAACTAACTTTATTAAGTGCATGAGCAAGTTGGGAACATTCACCTGATTCTTCAGCTACAATAAAATGGTGTCCTTTTTTTTTTTTTTTTAGCGCATAAAATATCTAGTATAACTTTGCTATAAAGTGTGAACTTTCTAGCAGGAAAAGGGAATTGATACATGAAATAGTGTAGCCTTAGTGTCAAAAAATAAATAAATAAAGTTGAGGGCAAAGAGGTAGCCTCTCATATTTTAGAGACTCTTTTATTATCTTCTTTACTTCCCTCCTACCCTGGCCCCCCATCAACAATAAAACATTGGATACAAGCTTCCCTGGACATTTATGGCAGTCCACTCATAGAAGAACAAAGTATTCTATCCTTAGGTTTCAAACAGTAAGAGGATAATAATTCTATATTGCTCTTTTGTTAGCCGTATATTATTTCCCATGTTGAAACTCATGATTGAGAGGATAGATTCTAAAACCATCCTCCCTCCCCCCTTTTTTTAATTGTTGAAGGAATTTAAAATCATGTCATGAAAATGGATTGAAAACCTGGGTAGTTTTAACTGAGAAGAAAGAAAACCAGGATATATATGATAAGCCTCCTTCTGCATTTGAAGCACCTTCTTTATGTGCACATGAGATTAGATCTATTGATTTATTTGCGAAACCTCAAGGATAGAACAACTAATGAGTGGATGGTATAGACTGAATCATTTTAGCTCAATAAAGGAAGACTTTCTAGTAGTAAAGAAATGCAAAAATTGAATAAACTTGTTTTGGAGGTAATGAATTCCCTTTCTCAGGAGGTGTTATAGACTGGATTACTTGGTAGGAATTACTTGGTTGGCACACGAATCAAGAAGGTATAGTTAATTGGATTAAATGACCTTTTAAGATTCTTTCTATTTTTATATGCTTGGTATATTTGTTGAAAATAACTTTTAATTATAAGAATTTTATTTACTTTTTAAATAAGAGTTAATTTTAAAAGGACAATTGGTTTAGTAGATATATTCCACCCTTATATCAACTAGTCAATAGACCTGAAGACTTTATGGATCTGTGGTCTTGCCATGAGCATTAAAATTGATTTTCTTGAGTGTGTGTTTTATTTATTCCTTTCATTGCAAGCATTTGAAGAGATGATTGATTGGTAGCAAAAATTTGGAAGAGGAAAGGATGATAAGCATTAGAAAGGAAAAGCCATTTTGAAGATGTACATTGATTTGATATTTTGGGGTTTATTTTCTAATTTGCTTATGATCATAAATATTTTCTGCCTCTTATTACCACTCTTTTCTGTTTCTTTTCAATATATTCCAAACTATCCATGACCAATATTTGTGTGAAATTGTCCTTAATTGTAGGTGGTTTTATAAGTAGTAGAGTCCGTCGTAATATAATCACTAAGATGATGACTGCATTAAAACATGTTGTATAACTTCCTAATTTAGGAGAGTATTTTGGGAGAAGAGGAGAAATAGGTCTACCCTAATGTTTCTAACTCTTTTTTTCTTGGGGTACTAGAGGGAAATACATACTCTTACTATTACTAGAAATAAATGGATAATCACAAAATATTTGGCTTTATTTTCATTTGGGAGTAGGTATTTGTATTTCTGTATATAAGCATGTATCTTTATATATCACATATATTTTTAATACTTCCAAAAAGAATTTGAGATCTTATAATGTGTTATTTTGTACACACACACACATGTGCACACTGAGTTTTATTTGTTCATCAGAGAAGGCCTGGCATAGGATTTAAGTTAAATTAGCTATAGGGTTCAGGTATCAAGTGAGTGAGTAAAATGAGCCAGTTTGAAGCAATAGATACTGATTGATTGATACATTATAACCTCTTTTCAAAGGAAGATCCATGGCACTGTAGAATCTTGCCTTCAGTTATACAGTGTAAATAAGATTGCCATATGTGATATTTAAATAGTTAAGAAATTAGACCAGAACTGAAAGAAAGGGTTTCCTGTATAATCTGCTGTCATTAGACAAATTAAGTGATTGTTCCATTCTGCAGGTATGGTAAGGTTGTGTTTTATTAATTAATTAATTAATTAATTATTTATTTATTCATCTTAACTATGTGTAAAGCTTGACTTTAGACATTGGATACAGAGCATCAGTTTTCCTTCACTTATAGAGTTCACAGTCTAAGACAGATTTGAATATTAAATTTCTTATTCAGTAAGTATTTCTAGTAAAAAGCTTATAATATGGAGTCTAATGACTTAAGTTCTTATTCTTTTACTTTTTATTTATTCATTCAGTTAACATTAGTTATAAATGCTTATTACATATCCCAGAAATGTAGAGATTAGTAAGATATAACCTTGCCTTAAAAATTCATTCTCTTCAGGGGTGCCTGAGAAGCTCAGTTGGTTGAGTGTCCGACTTTGGCTTAGGTCATGATCTCGCAGTTCGTGGGTTTGAGCCCCACCTCGGGCTCTGTGCTGGAGAACTCAGAGCCTGGAGCCTGCTTCAGTGTCTCCCTCTCTATCTGCCCCTCCCTCACTTGTTCTCTCTCTCTCTCTCTCTCTTTCAAAATAATAAACATTAAAAAAATTCATTCTCTTCAGGAGTATTAAACAGGCAATAACTAGCTATCATACAGTGTGATAGATAACTGCTATGATTAAATTATGTGTCAAATCCTATAAGAGAAGTAGATTCCTCTAGCTGTGCAGGATGCAAGAAGCTATCTCAAAGAACTGATATTTGAGCTGGGACTTGAAGAATGAGTAGAAATTAGTTGGGAACAGAGGAATCAACATGAACAGAGGATTAGTTAATCTATGTTAATAGGTTCTGCATGAACCCACAGTATAGAGTGATCTGCATGAACACACAGAAACATGAGTGAGTAGTGTATTTGGAGAATGATCAAGTATTGTTTAGTTTGGTTAAAACACTAGGTATGTTGTGGAAGGAGTGGAAAGAGAAAAAGCTACACATGTAGGTTGGGGCAGATTGTGAGAGGTCTTATATACTGGGCAAAAGGTTTTAGGTTTATATATGAGAGGTATTTGGGACCTGTGGAAGGTTTTTAAGCAAGCAAACATGCTTAGTTTGCATTTTACAAAGACAGTTGATAGAAAATAGGATGAGGTAGAAATAGAGGCTGGAGGTGCGTATACTAATTTGAAAACTGTTCGTAGTAGAAATGAGTAAGATAATGAGGATCTGTTATAGGGAGGTAGTAGTGACTTTAGAACAACACAGGGGATGGATTCAAAATATAGTTCTGAGGTTTGAGTTGATGGGATTTAGTGACTGATCAATGAAGAGAGAGGGCATCCAGGAAGATTTTAAAATTTTGTCTTTGGCATCTGTATAGATAAATAGTGATGCTATTATCTTTGAAAGTAAAAGCAATATGATTTGGAAGAAGTTATGAATTTGGTTTTGTAACGTTGAGTTTGGAGGAATAAATCTAAAGGAATGTTGGAGGTGCTTAAGTTGCAGGTGGAGGAAATGCCTCTCCAAGAGAAGAGAAGAATTAGGAGAGAGGTAGTAATTGTTAGGTATATCTCAGCCTGTTATTTATAGAATATGAGACATAGAATTATTTTCTGATTTGGAAATGAGCAATGTTTTAGTTATCTCAAATTCTAATTTCGTAGTGCAAAAATCACAACAATTATGTATATTATGGGCCAATAATATTAATTAAAATTTATTGAGTGCTTGCTATGAAGCTTAGCTAAAATGCTAAGCATTTTACATTCATCATCCTTTAATCTCATAGCAGTGTGACTTAAATATTACTATTATCCGGATTTTCAGAAGGGTATCTTGACCAAGATTTTATAAGTGGCCGAATGGGTTTTCAAACAAATGTCAGTGTGACTTTACAGCCCAGGCTCTTAACCACTATGCTATTTGTATGTCTTATAGAACATGAGAGCTGAAATGGATCTAAAGACATCTAGCCCTACCCTATAATTAAATATATGTCATAGCTGAAATCTGTAATTTTGGTTAAGATTAGCTATTCAGTTTACTTAATAAAAAGCTTACCCACCAACCATTCATTACTCCTGTTGTCCTTGTGGCAGATCCTTGTGTGTGTGTGTGTGTGTGTGTGTGTGTGTGTGTGTGTGTGTGTGTGGTGTGGGTAGGCTGACCCCTCTGCCATGTGAGTTGCCTTATCAGTCTGGGTCAATCTTGTTTGTCCCATTTTTTGTGCTAGTTAGTTAAGAGATGAGCATGTGACTTCTGTCTGGCCAGTGAAACATGAGGGGAGGCTTGATGAGGAGCTTCTGGGAAAGGTCCTTAGCCTTGCATTTCTGGATGTTATCCATATAAGTGGGTGCTTAGAATTCTGAGAGCTACTTTGTAACCATATGAGGGCTAGTTGAGTGTAAAATCAAAACCCTACATAGCAGAGTGAAAAGATGGAGAGAACCTGGATCCTTAGTGATATTTTTGAGCTGTTAAATTACCCAATTCTAAAGCCACCCTAAGTCTTATGTGAAATTGGAGGAAGTTTATTAGGCCACTTTAAATTGGATTTTTTTTTTTTTTCATATTTACCAATGAAAGGAACTGAACTATGGTCTAAAGTATCTACCCTTCACCTGAAGTACAAAAAAGCCGTGGTGGGGGCGCCTGGGTGGCTCAGCTGGTTAAGCATTCAGTTGTGGCTCAGGTCATGATCTCGCATTTTGTGTGTTTGAGCCCTGCGTTGGGCTCTGTGCTGACAGCTCAGAGCCTGGAGCCTGCTTTGGATTCTGTGTCTGCCATTCTCTCTCTGCCCCTCCCTTGCTCATGTGCATGCGCTCTCTCTCAAAAATAAATAAAGATTAAAAAAAAGCCATTGTAAGGCTTGCATTACTATTAAGGTAAGCTTGAAACTGGAACAGTTTTTGTGTCAATGTTCGGTTTTAGTGTCTACACCTAATTTTATTGGGGTAGAAGCTAGAAATGCTCGTGTTCTAGAAATTAGATGTTATATGTTAAAGTAGCAAAATGTCATTGAGGAAATAAGATGGATTATTTTGATAATAGATAAAAGGAATAGGAAACTGCTCTTCAAGTTAGGGTAGGAAATCGATATGGGTTTAATTTGTAGTCAGTTAACAAGTTTCAGGGTTTCTCTCATAGACCCTTCCAAGGCCCTGAGAGGATCCCAAGCAATGTGTTTACATAGCTATATTTTGGGGGGATAAAATTGTCAAAGGTTAGATATTTTAACCAGTTAAATTTCTATTTATTTTCACTTTGACTTACTGGGTGGCATTAGAGTGGTCAGAGGCATTTCTGGGATCTGGTTATGGGGAAGTATAATGGGATATGTTTAGATGGAGTACATGTTTTGCAGTTATTTCTGCATATTGTTAAGTTCTTACTAGCTGTTCTGGCGTAGGTATGACTCCCAGTATTATTCTTACTGTCCACTGTGCTGATGGCTTTGTGATATATAGATGCAAGGGCAGAGGTCTTAAAGCAATCTAAACATGTTCCTTGAGTCTGGTAGGAGAAAGAGGAAGGGAAATATCGTTTAAATATATGGACTCAGAAGATAGTCTGGAAATTTTTTCTAAATCTTAGAATTCATATATGAAAGAAAATTATTAGGAGTTTTCCTGAATCTGACAACAATCTTAACAGTGTTTATGACTTTATCAGTAATAACTTGTGAAACTGATAAAAACTTTTCTAAACTATCAAGAATAAAACCTGAATCAAACACACTAGCAGAAAGACTGAGTTACCTTTTTGTTTTCTTAATATTATAAAACTTTTATATGAAAAGGAAACCAAAAGTATGCAGTCAGAAATGTATGAAAATAAGAGCATATAGAGGTTGATTAAATAATTGATAAAAATATGCCAATCTTGGGATGCCTGGTTGGCTCAGTCAGTTAAGCATCTGACTCTTGATTTTGGCTCAGGTTGTGATGTCACAGTTCATGAGATCGAGCCTTGCATCAGACTCTGCACTGATAGTGCAGAGTCTGCTTGGGATTTTCTCTCTCCCTCTCTTTGCCTCTCTCTCTCTCTCAAAATAAATCAAATAAACATTAAAAAATGCCAGTCTTTCTTGAATTTATGATGTTTGTGGTATTTTGTTACCTTTTAAAAATTTGTAATTTATATTTGCAAACTGAATCTAACAATACATTGAAAGAATTATCGCCACAATCAAGTGGGATTTATTCCTGGGCCGCAGGGGTGGTTCAATATCCAAAAATCAATGTGACTTATCACATTAATAAAAGAAAGGATAAGAGCCACATGATCCTCTCAATTAGATGTAGAAAAAGCATTTGACAAAATACAGCATGTTTTCTTGATAAAAATTCTTGAGAAAGTAGAGATAGAAGGAACATACCTCAAGATCATAGAGGCCATATATGAAAGACCCAGAGCTAATATCCTCAATGGGGAAAAACTGAGACCTTTCCCCCTAAGATCAGGAACATGGCAAGGATGTCCACTCTCACTACTGTTGCTCAACGTAGTATTGGAAGTCCTAGCCTCAGCAGTCAGACAACAGAAAGGAATAGAAGGCATCTGAATGATCAAGGAAGAAGTCAAACTTTCACTCTTTGCAGGCAACATGATACTCTACGTGGAAAACACAAAAGACTCCAACAAAAAACTACTAAAACTGATACATGAATTCAGCAAAGTCACAACATATATAATCAACATACAGAAATCAGTTGCATTTCTATACACCAATAATGAAGCAGCAGAGAAATCAAGGAATTGATTCCACTTACAATCATAGTGAAAACCATAAGATACCCAGGAATAAACCTAACCAAAGAGGTAAAAGATCTGTATGCTGAAAACTATAGAAAGCTTATGAAAGAAATGGAAGAAGACACAAAGAAATGGAAAAACATTCCATACTCATGGATTGGAAGAACAATTATTGTTAAAATGTCAATACTACCCAAAGCAATCTACACATTCAATGCAATCCCTATCAAAATAACACCAGTGTTCCTCACAGAACTAGAACAAACATTTCTAAAATTTGTATGGAACCAGAAAAAAACCCTGAGTAGCCAAGTAATGTTGAAAAAGAAAACCAAAACTGGAGGCATCACAATTCAGGACTTCAGGCTGTATTACAAAGCTGTAATGATCAAGACAGTATGGTACTGGCAGAAAAACAGGTACATAGATCAATAGAACAGATTAGAAAACCCAGAAATGGACCCACAAATATATGGCCAACTAATCTTCAACAAAGCGGGAAAGAATATCCAATGGAAAAAAGACAGTCTCTTCAGCACACGGTGTTGGGAAAACTGGACAGCGACATGCAGAAGAATGAACCTGGACCACTTTATTACACCATACACAAAAATAAACTCAAAATGGATGAGAGGCCTAAATGTAAGACAGGAAACCATCAAATCCTGGAGGAAAAAACAGGCAATAACCTCTTTGACCTCGGCTGCAGCAACTTGTTGACATGTCTACAGAGGCAGAGGAAACAAAAGCAAGAATGAACTATCAGGACCTCATCAATATAAAAAGCTACTGCACAGCAAAGGAAACAGTCAACAAAACTAAAAGACAACCAACGGAATGGGAGAAGATGTTTGCAAATGACGTATCAGATAAAGGGTTAGTATCCAAAATCTATAAACTTATCAAACTCAGCACCCTAAAACAAATAATCCAGCAAAGAGATGGTAGAAGACATGAACAGACATTTTTCCAAAGAAGACATCCAGATGGCTAACAGACACAAGGAAAGATGCTCAACATCATTCATCATCTGGGAAATACAAATCAAAACCACAATGAGATACCACCTCACACCCATCAGAATGGCTAAAATTAACAACTCAGGCAACAATAGATGTTGGCGAGGATGCAGAGAAAGGGGAACCCTTTTGCACTGTTGTTGGGAATGCAAACTGGTGCAGCCACTCTGGAAAACAGTATGGAGGTTCCTCGAGAAATTAAAAATAGAACTATCCTATGACCCAGCAATTGCCCTACTAGGTATTTATCCAAAGAATACAAAAATGCTGATTCAGAGAGGCACATGTATCCCAGTGTTTATAGCAGTGCTATCAGCAATAGCCAAAGTATGGGAACAGCCCAAATGTCCATCAATTGATGAATGGATAAAGAAGATGTGGTATATATATACAATGGAATATTACTTGATGATCAAAATGACTTAAATCCTACTGTTTGCAACAAAATGGATGGAACTAGAGTGTATTATGCTAAGGGAAATAAGTCCACAAAAGTTAAATATTGTATGATTTACTCATGTGGAATTTAAGAAACAAAACAGATGAACCTAGGGGAAGGGAAGGAAAAATAAAATAAAAACAGAGAGGCAAACCATAGGAGACTTTTAAATACAGAGAACAAATCGAGGGTTGGTGGTGGGTTGTTGGGTGAGAGGATGGGCTGAATGGGTGATGGGCATTAAAGAGGGCACTTGTTGGGATGAGCACTGAATGTTGTATGTAAGTAGTGAATCACTAAATTCTACTCCTGAAACCTTTATTACACTATATGTTAACTAACTTGGATCTAAATAGAATAAAAAAAAATTTAAATAGAAATTTGTAATTTAACGAGGCTTATTTTCATATTTTAAATACATATTTCACATCTAATTTGTGTCCTTTTCCTTAAAAAGAGTTCCCCAAGTTTTAGAAGTTACTGGTCCATAAAACCTGGATCCACTCCTCAAAGGAAACACAAGCTAAGATTTATTTTGTGGGGGCACCTTGGTGGCTCAAAGTGGGTTAAGCATCTTACTCTTGATATTGGCTCAGGTCATGATCTCACAGTTTGTGAGATTGAGCCCTGCATAGGGTTTTGCACTGGTAGTGCAGAGCCTGCTTGGGATTCTCTCTCCCCTCTCTTTCTCTGCCCCTCCCCTGTTTATGCAACCTCTCTCTCTCTGTCTGTCTCTCTCTATGTCTCAAAATAAGATTTGTTTTGTGTAAGTGTTGAAATAGGTACTTCAAGTGACAGTTAAGGGAGTCCCATGTTTTAGTATTATGATAGATGATAAAGGTAAAAATTTTGAAAGATTTGGGGTAGAATGGAATGTAGCTGTTTAAACATCTACAGTGGGTTAGAGTGATAATATCTTCCCTTAAATTTTGTCAGATTTTTCTAGTACATGGCTATGGCAGCTTTGATGATATTTTCTTCATTAATGTTTTTCAGAAATTAGAATGGGGGAGATCTGATGAGGGGAAAGAAGGCCTTTACTGTGTGCCAGCTAATGAAAACAGAATCACTCCCTGTTGTATAATAAAGAATTTGGTTTTTACCCTGGGTTCCTGGTATAGAGCAACTAAAACCCATGGAATATCCCAAGTGACAGAGTGTCTTTGTTATTTATGAGCTACTAGGATTGCTGTGCTATCACTGTCATTATTCTAATGAAGTGACTCATGGTGGGCCCCTAGCTCACTTCTGAAGGGGGGCTGATCAACCAGGAAGATCAAATCATGTGATTATTTAGAGGGTTTGGACTCAGAACTAGCCCACCTCTGGGAAGGGGGTTTGGAGATTGAAGTCATTCATGTGGCCAATGATCCAATCATTGTAATGACATCCCAGTAAAAACTCTGGACAGTGAAGCTCAGTGAAACTTCCTTCTTAATGAACAAAATACTTTGCAGAAATGTGTTGTACCCTGATTCCACGAGGGGAGGGCATGGAAGGTCTGTGTTTGGGACTCTTCTAGACCTCGCCTTATTTGTCTCTTCATTTGGTTGTTCTTGAGTTGTATTATTTACAATAAAACTGTAATTGTAAATACAATTGACCCATGAACAATATGAGGATTTAGGGGTGCCGATTGCCCATGCAATTTAAAATCCATATATAACTTTTGATTACCCCAAAACCTAACTACTAATAGCCAACTATTGTTGATTTACACATATTTTGTATGCTATACATATTATATACTATATTCTTACAATAAAGTAAGCCAGAGAAAAGAAAATGCTGTTAAAACTATATGGAGGAGAAAATACAGTACTGTAAAAAATCTACTTGTAAGTGGACCTGCACAATTCAAACCTGTGTTTTCAAAGGTCAAACTGTATAGCACTTTCCTCAGTTATGTGAGTCATTCTAGTAAATTATTGAACCTGTGGGAGGGTAATAGAAAACTCCAAATTTGTATGTAGTCAGAAGTGTGGGTGGTCTGATGTGAGGGAAACATGCTGTGAACTGTGTCCATTAACTTGTGGGATCTGTGCTAACTCTGGGTGATTAGTACCAGAATTGAATTGCAGTACACTAGTTGAGGTTGAAAGAGATTCTAAAATTAATTGCCAAAATACTGAATCCAATTTAGGACTTGGTAGTGTGTAGCACTAAACAAAATACATGAACAAATTTCATATGAAGATGTTCAACTTCATTCATTGAAGGTAGAACATTTTAATTTTTGGCCTCTACTGTGTTCCAGTGTTTCATTGTCATGAGATGTTAATCACTAATTCACATGTTGTATCAATTAGGATTGAATTTGCATATGAGAAAGTCCAAAATTACAGCAACAGAAGCAAGATAGAATTTAATTTTTCTTTCATGTAATAGAAGTCTATAAGTTGGTAGCTCAGGTTGGCTTGACAGCTTTACAGTCAACAGGAACTGAAGCCCTATCTTTACTATGCTGGCTTCCATTTTTAGGGTCCTCTTATAGTTACTATTACTTTAAGACATGTTAGGTCTTATACTAGATCTTGTCCTTAGTCTATAAAACAGACCCAGTCCCCAACCTCATGGAGTTTTTAATGTGTGAAGAAGCATCCTGTGAAACAATGTGTAGTAGGCTTCGAATAGTGGCTTCTCCTTGGGAAGGATAGAGGTGATTTCTGAATAGGATAGATTAGTAGCAAAAATAATAATTATGATGATATAATCAGAAAACTGTGAGTGAATCTATTAACCTTAAAAATAAAACTGCCAGTTATTTTATCAGCAAAAGTGGGTTTGTTTGGGAATAGTAGAGAATTGCAATTAGGGACAAGCAAGCTGTGGCAAAACCATAGACAAGTCCAGCAAATAAAGAAAGTTATGCTCTTTTATAGGAGAAAGTGGAAATTAGGAACTTTTATAAACAAAAAATCCATTGGAGTAAACTGGGAGTTCGAGTACAGTGACTTTCATAGGGTGAGTTGTGACAGTCTCTCATTGGCTAGGCTGTTGCCTGGGGACCAGGAGAACCTTTCTTCCTCCTGCTGAGTTAGTAAAGCAGTAGCTAAAATAGTATGGATTTGCAAGATTCATCTCTTCTGTTGGGTCTGCATTTGACCACCAGTGGTAGGGTGCTCCCCATCTGTACTCCTGGCTCCATTTTAATGAGGTTTCTCTTTGTGAATTTTTACAAAATAAGTGGTAAGATAATCATATAGTATGCTAAAGGAAATAATAAAAGAATCTGTATAAGATACAGAGGTAGGTGCGCCTGGGTTGCTTAGTTGGTTAAGTGTCTGGCGCTTGATTTCGGCTCAGGTTATGATCTCACACCGTTTGTGGGTTTGAACCCTGCATTAGGTTCCCACAAACCACGCCCCCCAACCATCCAACCGCACCACCCCTGCTCCACAACAGCTCAGAGCCTGCTTGGGATTTTCTCTCCCTCTCTCTCTGCCCCTTCCCTGATTGCACTCTCTCCCTCTCTCAAAATAGATAATAAAATAAACTTTTTAAAAACCTTAATAAAAAAAAGATACAGAGCTAGAGGTAATGATTAACTTCCAGTAGTATCAGTATTGAAAATCAACAGGATAGTCTTTCAAATGAGTTGAAAACCCCTATCTGGTTTCCCTCTGAGCCTCCTTTTTATTCACACTTTAGTTTTCTGGTTAGCCCCAGAATTTCTTGGTTGTGTCCTGCCTTCAGTGCTTACATAATTTTCTCTCTGGAAGTTTTTGCCCTCCACAAGAAGCTAACTTTGGTTTGCTTTGAAAATTCAAGATTCCTTAAAAGGTTATCTGAGAGCCTTCTTGATCTCCATCATGCTAATCTTTCCGTTGCTCACATTAGTACTTTTTGCGCTTTACTGAAATTATTTTTGGTTTACCATTTCCTTTAAATTGTATATTATTTGAAGATAGAGACTGTGTTTTAATTCTTTCAGCGCTACTGAAAATAAAATATTTACATGAAAAAATTTTTTTAGTGTAGTGTGCTTAACCGCATATGTGTTGTGGGATTGTTGAGTGTAATGGTCAAGAAAGAATTCTTGAGACATTTTATGGTGCAACTTAGTAAGTTTATTTAAGTAGCATGGGGTCAGGACCTGTGGGCAGAAAGGGCTGCACTTGCTGTATGAAGCTGGTGTTATATGCTTAGTGCTCAGGGGGGTTGGGGACATGCAAGGAGTATTAGATCATAAATGTTTTCTTTGAGTTTCTACTTGTAAAACTACTTTCACAAGATTTTTCTGGTGTTTATTATTCAGTTTGATATTAACTATTGGTGAGATATACAGGCAGTCATGAGACCCTTTTCAGAATGTAGCAACCAGTGGGTGATGCCGCCCTCCTGCCCCACAGCCACCTGCTGCTTGGCCACATCCACACCTGTGCAGTGCTCAGGATGGCTGGCAAAACACAGAGGCTAAGTGATGAGGAGAGGAACCAGCTGTTGCCAAACCTGAGAGCTCTAGGGTGGAACGAGCTGGAAGGCAGAGATGCTATCTTCAAGCAGTTCCATTTCAAAGACTTCATTTGGGCCGTTGGCTTCATGATGAGGGTGGCCCTGCAGGCTCAGAAACTAGACCACCATCCTGAATGGTGTAACATGTACAGTAAGGCCCACATCACCCTGAGCACCCGTGAATGTGCAGGCCTTTTAGAACAGGACATAAACCTGGCCAGCTTCATTGAACAATTAGCAGTGTCCATGACATAGGCCCTGCCCTTCCTCTTTGAAATCTTTGGGGGAAGTGGAGGGACTGATTTGGGAATCCAGGGAGGGAACTGGGGAGCCCTGAGATGTTCTACAGCCAGAATTGCCAAGTGGACTTCTCTGCCTCCGTTTAGGGGAGAGTCCTTGCTGTGGTAAGAGGAGATGTCAGCCTCACTGCCGACCACTCTTTATCCCCAGCGCTCTGGCACACGTATGCTAATCGAGTACGATCTTCCCCTTCTGTAGGACTTCCCAACAACAGTAATGGTCTTCTTGCCAGGCTGTGTCTTGCTCCTTTTCTGATTCATTTCCCAAGAAGCTGTGTCTAAGATGCACAGTCTTATCTTAGAAACCAGGACCCTAAAGTCAACCCCCTGGTATGTGACAGAAACACGTGTACTTTTATGTCTCAAATAAAACTATTGTTTCAATTGGGAAAAAAAAAAAAGAATGTAGCAACCAGTGCTTACTTGATCCTTATCTAAACCATGCAGGCCTTCTGGGTTAAAAGTGAATGTTTTTCTGTTTCTATCACTATCATTCTTTGGGCCTAAATATATAAAAAACTGTAATTTTTAAATATTTGGAAGCATTATTTTCCTTTAAAAATCTGGGGGTTGGGTCATTTGTTCCACTTAACTCTGTTATATAATTTTATAAATTTTATTTTATTTTTTTATTTTTTTTTAAATGTTTATTTATTTTTGAGACAGAGAGAGACAGAGTGCAAGTGGGGGAGGGGCAGAGAGAGAGGGAGACACAGAATCTGAAACAGGCTCCAGGCTCCGAGCGGTCAGCACAGAGCCCGACGCGGGGCTCGAACCCACGGACTGTGAGATCATGACCTGAGCTGAAGTCGGACGCTCAACCGACTGAGCCACCCAGGTGCCCCTATTTTATTTTATTTTTTAAGGATCTTATTTTTAAGTAATTTCTATACCCAATATGGGGCTTGAACTCACAACCCCAAGATTCAGAGTTGCATGCTCTACTGACTGAGCCAGCCTCGCACAGCACCCCCACACGCCTTTTTTTCTCTAAAATTTATTTTAAGTGCATTTGTACTGAGCATGTACGTGAAAGTTTTGTTATATCTTTGAAAAATACTAATATAACTAATAAAGTTACTAATACAGGGGTGTCTGGGTGGCTCAGTTGGTTAAGCAAACGACTCTTGATCTCAGCTCAGAACTTGATCTCAGGGTTGTGAATTCAAGCTCCACATTGGGCTCCACCCTGGACGTGAAGCCTACTTAGAAAATGAATGAGTGAATGAATGAATAAGTGAATGAATGAATGAATGAATGAATAAATAATAAAATAACTGATATAAACTCTTAACAGCTTTTTTTCCTGGAGGCTGTAACTTCAGTAAACTCTTAGTCTATTTCCTATTTTTTAGTTACTATAAATTATAATTTCAAAATTATAAAATTCACCCTTTTTTGGTTCCATGTTCCTTTTTGGTTCATGGTCCTTATGAAAGATCAAAGTGATTTATAAATATATAGAAAGCAAAAGTTCCCCACATATGTTTTCCAACATTTTCCTTAAAGAGTATTTGATATAGACAAAAGAATATGTATCATGTTTTGAAGCATACCAATGAAACTAAACCTCATGAACCTATCACCCAATTGAAGAAATATGATATTATTAATAGCTTCGAGACTCCTTTCATACTCTGCCTAGAGTCATTCTCCCAAATCCTCCACAGAAGTAACCATACTCTTGAATATAGGTTTGGTATTTTTTTTTAACATAATTCATTTTCTTTATAATTTAATTGTGATTATGTATTCCTGAACAGTATGTTTTTTAGTTTTGTTTTTAAACTGTATAAAATTAATACTTTTTTGTATATATCTGTGATTTATCCTCGTTGATACATATAGCTATAGTTCATTGATTTTCATTATTCAATAACTAGTATTCCACTGCATATGTATCATTTTATTTATTTTATTCATTTATTTTTTTAACATTTATTATTTTTTTTTTTTTTAATTTTTTTTTCCACGTTTTTTATTTATTTTTGGGACAGAGAGAAACAGAGAATGAACGGGGGAGGGGCAGAGAGAGAGAGAGAGACACAGCATCAGAAACAGGCTCCAGGCTCCGAGCCATCAGCCCAGAGCCTGACGCGGGGCTCGAACTCACGGACCGCGAGATCGTGACCTGGCTGAAGTCGGACGCTTAACCGACTGCGCCACCCAGGCGCCCCTAACATTTATTTTTGAGAGACAGAGCATGAGTGGGGGAGGGGCAGGAGCAGAGGGGGGACACAGAATCTGAAGCAGGCTCCAGGCTCTGAGCTGTCAGCAGAGCCCGACACAGGGCTCGAACTCACGGACCGCGAGATCATGACCTGAGCCAAAGTTGGACGCTTAACCAACTGAGCCACCTAAGTGCCCCTATTTGTTTGTTTGTTTATAATTTATTTATTTTGAGAGAGAGAGAGAGAAAGGCAGACAGAGAGGGAGAAAGAGAACTCCAAGCAGGTCCCACACTGTCAGCGCAGAGCCTGATGTGCAGCTCATTCTCATTGAACTGAGAGATCATGACCTGAGCTGAAATCAAGAGTTGGATGTTTAACCGACTGAGCCACCCAGCCCCCCTCATTTTATTTTTCCATTCACCTGTTGATGGAAATTTATGTCATTTCCAGTTGTTTTGTGACTATGAACATTCTTATATTTGCCTCTTATACATACGCAATAATTTATTTAAGGTAGTAGTTATCAAAATACTGTCGACTGAAACTAACAGCAAGACTTCATTTACATTGAAGTGGGCATATAGACACACACATATATACATACACATGCTCCTCTGATTGAAACATTTCAGGAAATAGTCCTTTTACTAAACATTATATAAATGTAAGAACGTTAATAACAAATACAGTTCAACAATCTCTAAAATGAGCAATACAGACATGAATATTTAGAAATGTTTTGGAAATTTTTATGAAGTGTATTCTTGTCTCCTCATAAATTCATTTTAGTTCACAGCATATAAGAATAATGTCGTATGTTTATTTGGTACACTGTTGAGCCTGTTGCTTTTCTATGTTTTTCATTAATCACAGTTAAAATCCAGTTTATACTAGTAGGTTGTTGCCTATAGTAATATACTCTTTCTATTTAGCAATAGAAAGTTTTAAACCTTAAATAATTCATTATGTTTGAGCACCAAATTTAATATTATTATTAATTCATGGTCTAAAAACTGGATCTTTTATCCAAATATTTTTCTTTAATGTTTCACATTTCTCTTTCAGAAATTAATCGTGAAATGTTTTGCAAAGGGAAGTTAGAAGTTACATATTGTATTTATCATTTAGTTCAAAACTATATTTATTAATAATGTTCTCTTCATTAAGCTTGGGAACATAGAGTAACTAGAGTTTTTAGTTTTAAGTCTTACTGACTATAATGATGTTTTTTGGTATCCTTGGGTATCTCTGATGTATTAAAATAAATCATTATTGCCTGTAGTTTCACATTTATTTCTTTTAGTGTGTTTAAAATAATCAATTAAATATGCCTATTTTATCCCCCAATTTTTCAATATTTGCCAGTTGAGATTTTTATTCACTTGAATACAAAAGTATCCTATTCCTGCATTTCATACCATCTCTGCTTAGCATTCTTTTTTCTCAACAACCAATAAATGTACTTCAATATTGTATTATAAATGAGTATGGTTAGTTCCAGTCTCTGAACAAAATACTTTAGAAAGTCAGCTATTCAGTGAGCTTCCTTTCATTACATTAACAGTTTTTATTACATTTTACCCATGAGATCTGGTAGAATTTCTATGCTAAAGCTTTATTATATAAAACAATGATTCTAACCAACTTTAGTAATCTCCTAATTTTTAAGAATGATTCTGCTCTTTCCCAATCATATTTGCTGCTCTATAACTTATAATTCTTATAAATTTTTAGTTGAATTTATATTGATCAGCAGTGTACTTCATAATTCTATAAATAAATGTAAGCCAGTTATATGAGAGGTTAAAATTTCTACAATCAGAAAATCTTATATTAAATGGTCTTCCCACATGTATCTGACATAAATTGTAAAGTTCCTATCAAGTTAGGTTATGAAATTTATACCAGGCTACAATGAGAAATAAATATTTTCTTGTTATTTCTGCAGTAGTACAGATTTTATGTAATAGTATATCACCAAAAGATACAGCTTTTAATTTATTAGTTCTTTTATTATTAAAACAAATGTGCTTTTAAAAAATACATTCTCTGCACAATGCTAAACACAAAAAAATGTTCAGTGGCTATGTGAGTCACTTTGTTTTGCCAGTGTGTTAGGCAACTAAATGGTGATAACAAGAATGACTAAGTATTAGGCTGATAAGTTTGCCTTTTTTGTTTCTCTGAAAATATTTCAGGAATGTAGCATGCTGTTTTTCCAAGTGTCTTATTACTTCTAAAGATTCTCATCTTTCATTTATAAGGTATCATTACAAATAATACTTGGTTTATAATTTTTATTAATGTTTTTATGCAGCATTTTCATTATTTACCCTTTCAGATCCAGCAACTAAATGTGAGCATGCCTTCATATTTTTTACTTACTCATTTTGCTTCTAAAAGTAAAGTCATCTATTTTAATGTCAGTTTGCTCTTGTTTAAGTAAAGTCTTTAATATGAACTTGAATGACATTCTTCTATATAATACTTCAAAAAAAGATTTTTAAGCTAAACATAGTTGATACTCTTGTGGTCAGTGGATGATATTTGTTCCAAACATTTTCTTTTCTTTTTTTTTTTTTAATGTTTATTTATTTTTGAGACAGAGAGAGACAGAGCATGAACAGGGGAGGGGCAGAGAGAGAGGGAGACACAGAATCCGAAACAGGCTCCAGGCTCTGAGCTGTCAGCACAGAGCCCGATGCGGGGCTCGAACTCACGGACCGTGAGATCATGCCCTGAGCCGAAGTCAGACGCTTAACCAACCAAGCCACCCAGGCGCCCCTGTTCCAAACATTTTCATAACTATAGTGAATTATGTTAATATAAAATTGCATTGTGAAGTCTTAACCCTCCTCTTACAGTGATGGTGAAGTGAACTGTCAAAAAATTAGATGAGACATGAGTGAGCAAAATATTGAACTGACCTATTTAAAAAAAATTTTTTTTTAATCTTTATTTTGAGAGAAAGAGAGAGACTGAGTGCGAGCAGGGGAGGGGCAGAAAGAGAGGGAGACACAGAATCCGAAGCAGGCTCCAGGTTCTGAGCTGTCGTCACAGAGCCTGACGCAGGGCTTGTACTCATGAAAGCAAATTCATGACATGAGCCGAAGTCAGATATTTAACCAACTGAGCCACCCAGGCGCCCCTGAACTGACCTGTTTTTGTCTGATATTGATGACAGTGTCTCAGCTGACCCTTAATTAATGCCATCTCTAGAACCTCTACAGTTGGCATTCAGTAAATACTAGTTGAATAAAGTAAAGACTGGGGAACGATGAAGGAAAAATGAACTGAGTGTCACGCAGCTTTAGGTTAATTTTATCACAATTGCCCCCAACAAACTGACTCTGTGTACTAAAAGGAACTCGTTGAGCAAACTTATTTTTGTAATTATATCTTCATGAACTGATAGGACAGTTATTCTTCATCAAAGCATGTTGCTTTCCTTTAAGATCATTCATTTGAGACTACGGGCTTTTAGTTATTTTTCTAGACATTTATTTGTTGATTAGCCAGTAAATGTCAGGTGCTGGGGATTCAGAGGTAAATACAATAGTGTCTGTTTTCAAGGAGTTCATAATCTAGTGTGTAGCCAATGAACAATCATAGTGAAGATGTGGAATCAGTGTTAGAGTACAGTACTGGGTGTTGGGATCAGACTCAGGTGAAGCTTCACTGTGGAGATGGCCTAAGCTTAGTTAGAGGAAGAGTAAGATTTCATCAAGTGGAGGTGGCAGAGAAAGCATTCTCACATGGGCAGCATGTAAAAAGATTTAGTACAGTATATTTATTAGATTTGTCTTCCTGGAGCATTCTGTACATTGTACTGAATATTCTGAGAAGACAGAAAAACAGGCCGGGATCATTTCATGGAGGGTAATGGTAAGAAGGTCAGAGGATTTTAGGTAGGTGGTCTGTTCAAATGCAGCTTTGAAAGTGTGCTTGATATTAGCCTGGTTATACTTTTGGCAGATTTGGCAAGAACAGATTGTTGTGATATGGTAGCAAAGTAATACAAAAAGGAATTTGAAATGCTATTTGTATTCAAAGTCCTTTATGAACATTATCTAACCTATCTTCATAACTGACTTTGTGAAGTTGATGTCTTTGAAAAAATTTTTTTTCAAGTTTTTATTTAAATTCCAGTCAACACACAATGTAATATTAGTTTCAGGTGTAGAATTGAGTGATTTGTCACTTATATACAACACCCAGTGCTCATCCTAAGAGAAGTTGTTTTTTTGTTTTTTTTTAATTTTAGAGGCATGTGCCTGGCTTAGTTGGTAGAACATGTGACTCTTGATCTCAGCGTTGTAAATTGGAGCCCTGCAGTGGGTATAGAGATTACCTAAAAATAAAATATTAAAAAATTTTTCAATATTTAAACTTTTTCAGGGTTTTACTTTCCCAGATAGTTAATTGGGTAATGAGTTATGAGCAGAAGTGAAATTGTTTTTCTGGGTTGGAGCATTTAATGACCAGTGCAAGACTGTCCAGAGCTCTCTTTCCATCTGCTATGATGACTGGTAGAATTTGAGGTGATGACTGCTCCATTATCTTGGGTATTGAAATGAAAAGACATGGAGTAGAACCCTTAGATGACCCATGGGCATCTAGTGTAAATGAGAAAAAGACCTTATTGTTTAAGCCACTGAGATTTTGTAGTTGTTACGTGATAAATATTGCCTGAACTATACCTGACCTGTCTTCATTGATACGACCTGCATATTAAAAGTCTTAGCTTAGAAATCAAGTTATTTTAGAAGGAATCAATGTATAAGTATAAAAATTGTAGAAAAATTTTTACCTAATTTGATTTTGAGTTATTGAAACCACAATAGTTCATGTATATAGTAACAAAATGAGTAAGTTATTGCAAGTATCTATAAGAAGGTCATTTTGAAAGAGATTAAAATTACCTTTAATTTGTTGACATAAATACAGCAAGTGTGATATGAATCCATTCCAAAACTGGGTAAAAATTGAAGACAATTGCAATTGTATAGGTCCCTGAATTTAATCTTACACTTGATATTATTTTACAGTAAGTATTTACATGGTAAGAAACCTAAGTGGTTCATTTGCACTTTGATATTCACAGTCTAAAATAATCTATATGTACATTTTTTATAAGGAATGTGGTGATAATACTGTTTATTTGAAAATATGAATTACTAAAGTAATTTAAAATTTATTGACATCAGCTAAGTGTTTTGGGCAATCATCATTATCCAATATCATTAGAATAATCATCTATATAGATACAAGTACCTTAATCTTTCTATAAGATATTCTTTTGATGTTTTGATTATTATCTTAACTAATTACGAATAATGAGTAAGAAATCACACTACAAATATACAAACCAATGTATGCTTAAGATTGTTACCGTTTACTGATAGTAAATTAGATTTCCATACTAAATGATTCCTGTTTATCTAGGCAATAAATTTAAACTATAGAAAAAATGCAGTGTAACTTGTACTGTAAATAAACTATTAGCGATGAGCATCGCAGTGAGAGCTGGTAGTATATGAATTATTCACTGCAAACTTATTATCTCTGTGTCATTAGCATGTAAGATAATGAACCTAATTACCATGGCTTTAAACTCGGGGGAGTTAGCAATTTATGTGTGGAACTTTCTGGGTTGCAGTTACCACCCACAAGGGTATTGAGAGAACTGCAGACATTATTTCTGTGTTTTGTTGCTGAGATGCTCTTTCTCCTTACTTGCTTCTTTGTTGGTAAATTAGTTTTTATTTATTTTTAGGGTAAGACTTATAGGATTTTTCTCCTGCTTGAATACCTTTTAAAGGAGTTATGGGAAATATTCAAGTATTTTAGTATGTGTTCTTTTTAGTCTATTTTAGTGTTGTAGGTAGACAAAGTATTATTCGTATGCTTTTATTCACTCACATAAATTAGCATCACCTATTATAATAGATTACCATAAATAGTGTAATACCTTGAAAAATCTCAGCTAAAAGGTTAATAATCAATTTTCCTCTGTTAAAGGATTTTGGACTAAAATGATTTACTTTCAAAGTACTTGGTATTAGCATATTGCCCTTTCTAATCTATAATATTGTATCTCTGATCTTAATTTAAGGTTTTGATGAACTTCTTCATTCTATTTTCTCTCTTAGAGTGTAAATTATCTGTAATAAGCCATCCTAATTAAAGTTGGTAAATCTACAACTGCTTCAATTATACACTAATCAATTATACACTAATTTAATTCTACTTATCCGGATGCAGTGCGTCATTAATTGGTTTCAGCCTTAATACAACAGATTTAGAAGTGATCAAAATTTGAAGCATTTTATTTAGCTGGGAAGAGTATAGGATCAAAATGACAAGTAATTCTTAAATCAACTCTGATAAACTAAGAAATTCATTTTTTTAAAAATGAAGGTGTGTGTCTGCCATTTATGTTCATTCTTGAGTGCTGTGGGATGAGGTGGTGATTGTACAATATCTTTAGATATTTATAATATAATTTTTATTCTACCTTTTCCCTAAATTTTTACTTTAAAAAAAAATGTTACCAAATTTATTTTCTAAAGCATGGTTGTATATATAATATCATATGGATATATACCTTCATTCATTGCTTTTCAGCCTTTTCCTTGTCATGGCTCATGCAGAATATTAGTAGTTTGTTTTGAACATGTAAACACGTGCTCAGGTGTATTTTTTTCAGAATTATAAAAGGTGATTAGATACAATTAACTTAAAAATCTTTAGCAAAGTGATCTGTTGTTAAAGTTTTATTCTTGTTGAAATGTGGTGACTTAAGTGTGTTTCATATCATGACCTGAGCCAAAATCAAGAGTCAGACACTTAACCTACTGAACAACACAGGTGCCCCTTGTATTTCTTTATAAGAATATTCTATATAGAGTTTTTCTAGATTGTGTGAAGACTATGTTAAATGCATTTCACCCTTTTGAGAAAGTTATTCTTGATAATAAGTTTTGGGGAACCCCATGGACTTTTGATCCATTATATCTCAGGGCCACTTTTTAAAAACTCAAAGGTGATATATGTACATCATTAGAAATCAAATAGAATAGATGTATAATAAAAAACAAAAGAAATCCTGTTCCATGTTTCCCTGCCACTCCCCTAAGGCAGCCACTTTTAACTAACTCTGTTTTGAGTGCTTATTGTGGTTATTTCTACGTATAGTAGGATTATATAATACTTCTTGATATTTCTTCTTTGTTGTGTTCCTTTTTGATTAGGTGAATCTTCATCTCACACCATTTTTACCTTTTCTTTACCTTGCTTCCATCATTGTTTCAGTTCCTAAGTTGGTTATTTTACATGTCCAAATAATATATTTCATGTTTTATTAACTGTTTTGCCTGTTTTCTGTCTCTCAGAGTCTTTTAATTTTAACATCATCAAAGTTGATTATACTAGGAACATTTTTTTTCCATGCAGCCCCAAAGGGGCACAAGAATTTTTTTAGTTAAAGTAATTCTTGCATATGGGTAAAAATTTGATTATTGCCAAAAGGTTTACAATAAAATATAGCAGTCTCCTGCCCTTTTGTTAGTGAGCCCTCCTATTCAACAATAGACCTCAACAGCTAAAACCAGAAATAGACAAGACTGCTTAATTCATGCTCCAACTAAAACCTTTTGTTCTTATTTCTTACCTCATTTTCTTGAGGCACTGATGAAGATGTTTTGCAATGACTGGAACATTCCAACCACCAGAAAAGCCCCAGTAGTAACAGAATGTCTAGAAGACCACACCTGCATATCCCCTGCCCTGCCCATAGTCTTGGGCTGAACAAATACCAACCCCCACCCAAGATCATGTGCCCTCTGCCTGCTTTCTTGCATGTACCCCTCAACGTCTCCTCATAAAACTCTAGGTGTCCATCTTGCCAGCAGAGAGGTTGGTTGGTAAGGCTTGAGCCTGCTGGCACCTGAACTAAATTTCTCCCTTTCTCTCTTGCAAACTTTTGTCTCTTGAGTTATTGGTTTTTCTTGAAATGAGTTTATCCTTTGTTTGGCAACAGTGTTGGCAGACCCAGCCAGGAGCTGTGCTTTCAATGTGTCCATCCCCCTTGAGATTCCCCAGGATGGAGCAGTTGGCCATGCCAGCATTCTAGGGCTTTATCTGGCTTTACCTGAGTTAGGGGCTGTGATAGATCGTTCAGTAACACTCTCAGTTTTCTAGAAACAACCACTTTTAATCCTATTAGGTTATTCTTTCTGATACTACCTTATGTCTAATAATATGCTTATTCAGCTTTCCTTGATGAACCAATTTTAGATGTTATCTATTGACCTTTTTATGGCGATTTGGAATTTAGATCATATTTTATACCTACTCCTGCTAAAATTTTGGGAAGTTATATAATAATTTTGCCTAAATCTATAAACAACCTATACTCAATATTTACATTATAATGACCATGTAAGTATTGAATAACATAATGCATTATATTACACTTACTTACTTAAATACATTTTTTTTGTCCTTTTCCCCATCCCATATTATTTGTCTTGCTTATTCAGTTGCTTAGTTTCCTATGGGCTAAATTACTGCTTTCCCTCTTTGTTTCAGCAACTCTCTCAGGCATCGCTCATTAATTTTTTTTTCAAATGCTTAAATATAGGTCCCAAAGCTCCATTAATATTTTTATGTCAACTTCTTTCCTCACCTTCCTGCTTCAGTCGGGTTTTATTTTGTTTTGTTTTATGTTTGTTTTTTCTCTCCACAGTTCTCTGATCACACTTCCCTTTGTTGCTCTTGTGTTGGAGAAATTGCTTTTTTTCCCCCCTCTTAGTAGTTTATTCCCTCGTTTTGCTGAAGCATAGCATCCTCCAGATATTGCTGAAAAAAGAAAGGGTGGAAAATAAAACTTTTGAGTACTTGCAAGCCTACAAAATGTCTTTATTCTACCTTCACATTAGATTGGTATTTCAACGAGGTATAGAATTGTAGGTTGCAAATGATTTTCTCTTAGAAATTTAAAGGTCTTTCTCCATTAGTAGCCAGCAGTGCCCATGAGAAGACTAATTTCTGAACTTTTATATGTGATCTGTTTTTTGTCTTTGGAATCTCTTAGAACCTTTTTTTCCCTTGGTATTTTAAGATACCTTTATGTGATTTTTCTTAGTATGGATTTTCTTTTTTTCACTGTGCTGAGCATGTGATTGGCCCTTACAATCTGGAAACTTGATTGTCCTTCCTGCCATTTTTGTTACTCATTTTAGATAATTTCCACTTCACCATTTTCTCTGTTCTTTCTCTCTAGAACTGTGAATTATTTTTATTAATTAATCCCGACTAATGAATACTTTGGGTTTTTCTAGTTTTTCACTACCAAAAACTACTCACATTTATAATCTTTTTGCATATACTTTTACAAAATTCTACCAGTTTTGTGGGGGGGGGGGCTGCCAGTGTTTTTAATAAGATATAACTAAAAGGAATATACATTTAACTTTTGAGAGATACCAAATTTCATAAAAGTTGTATCAATTACTTATGATAGAGTACAATAGTATTTATTTACTCCTGCTACCAATGTGGTAGGTGCAAATGTGACATTTAATAGTTCTTTCTAGTAAGCTTTGTTTTCTCTGATTATTGGTGAGGTTGAAAGCATTTTATTGGCCGTTTGTAATATATTTTGCAAAGATCCTTTTGTATTCATTCTGCAAACAGAACTATTTGGCCATTTTCTCCTACGTTCATATCCTGATACTCGTTTTTCTAATCTTAGCATTCTAACGGGGAAGACATAGCATGAGAGAATCAATTCAAGGAATAATGTGTCAAGAAAAAGATCTCTTTTCCTTTAGGCTGACAGTGATTGGCTTAAACTACGCACTCCACACCTTTTTCCTGACTTTGTCATTTTGTAGACAGAGCCAGCCAAATGGAACACTGAGAGAAGGCCTTGCCATAAGACACCAGATTTTAAACTTAAAAATGGGATTTAGCCTTCATCCCGTTTATCAGTATTTCCTCTGAGAGATGGAAAGTGGATTGCATTTAAGGCAGAGGGAGAGAGAAGCTTTGAGGTTCTCCTGCCTGAACTTCAAATTCTGGTGTGAAGCTCCAACATTTAGAATTGCTTTTTTATGCAAGTTTATTTTCAGTTTTTCATTTTACTTTGTCTTACTAAGTCATGATGTACAACAAACCAACATGGAACATATTCGATACTGATGATAAATATAAATAGGTAGTTTTATTCATTGATTCTTCACTTATTCATCCATATGATGTTAATCTTTGAGGATATGGTGTGTACTATACTTGCTGTCATGGAACTTACAGTCCCAGGGATTGGTAGAAGTCTAATTGATAAAACATATTTTTTGTACTTCTCAACAATAGGATTGAGTAATTCAAGAAAACTTTTGAATCCAGAGACAAGCTTTCTTTAAAGGGAATGCAATGTTTATTTTTGTTTTCATGAACACGTTTATTAGCTTTTGATTTTTAAAACTAGAAGGGAGCAGAATGTTTTGGCAGAAGGACCTAATATGTGATCCTTATGAGTTCTTCAATTGTTGCAAAACATAAACTTTCAATAAGGGGTTGAGCAAAGTAGATTAAATGTTATTTAAAACATATGTTCTAGTTGACCTCATGGCTAAATGGCCTGGTTCAGGAATCCATGAATTATCCCAAGGGTAATTCTTATATAGCAAAGTTTTTTGTTTTGCTTTTTGCTTTTTGTTTTTTCATGCTTAAATACTTGATTTCCACAAATACTACACAAGGGAATTGAATAAGAAGTCAAAAAGTCAAGGAAAAGAGAAACCTTGCATTTTTTCTGCTTTTACTACTAGGAAGCAGAAAACATTTCTGGTGACAAGCTATGCTTCATCATGAAAATACAGTTGGGTATTTTAGGCCTTCACAAATTTGATTTCGTTGTGTTTAGTAGTGGATCTTAGTTAACTGAGATGGGGAGAAATTAAAGAATAAACTGGAACTCTAAAACTTCAGGTGGTTGTGTTCTACAGTTTGGAGCATGGATTTTCTTGTTTTTAGTCTTTCCTTATGAAATATTTTAAGTATACAGTAAAATTTAACAATACCAAGACACTCACTTAACCAAAGTTTTAACACTGTGCTATAGTTGAAGGTTTGAGTGTGGTTCTGGGAGGGAATAAAACATTACAGATACAGTTAGTGCCCTCCAGATTCTTCTTTGCAGTCTGCAATCCCATTCTCCTTCCTGTCCCAAAGGTGACTGTTATTTTTAGCTGTTTTTGATGTTTTTAACTATAATACTTTTCTTAGTGCTTAAACTGTATTTATGTGTATCTATAAACAATATGAGGGATTGATTTGTAGGTTATGTTATGTAAATGCTTTTTACTGTGTCTATCCTTCACGGTTTTTATGCAGTATTGTATTTTTGAGATTTATGTATGTTAACAAATTATTTGTATATATAATTTATTTTTCCCATATATTACTTATGAGTATACCAATTTATTCTGTTGAGGACTTACAAGTATTTCAGTATTAGGAACACTGTTGCAATTAAGATACTTGTATTTATTTCTGTATGCATATTTGAATGATTTTCTAGGGCTGTATTGTCCAATATAGTAGCCACTAGCCACATGTGGGTTTTTTTAACTTAAGTTAATTAAAATGTAATACAATTAATTTTGTTTCTTGGTTGCACTAGTCACATTTGCAGTGCTTAATAACCACATGTAACTAACAGCTAATGTATCGGGTATTGTATAGATAAAGGACATTTCTGTTATTCCAGAAAGCTCTATAGGACATTGCTGCCTGGGATTTTTATGTGCCTATGGAATTGTTTGCCGCACATCTCTTACATCACTAGATTGCTAAATTGTTCTTGCCAGCAGTATCTGGGCATTCCCTTTCTCAATTGTTTTGCTAAGAATTGGTATCAGTAGAAATTTTAATTTATTTCTAATTTGGTACATGTGAAATGTATCTCACTGTTTAATTTGCACTTTAAAAATGTGATGTTGAGGGGCACCTGGGTGGCTCAGTTGGTTGGGTGACCAACTTCAGCTTGGGTCATGAACTCACTGTTGGTGAGTTCGAGCCCCACCCCCCGCCTCGGGCTCTGTACTGACAACTTCAGAGCCTGGAGCCTGCTTCAGATTCTTTGTCTCTCTCTCTCTCTCTCTCTCTGCTCCTCCCCCACTTGCACACTCTGTCTCTCAAAAATAAATAAGCGTTAAAAAAATTCTTTTTAAATGTGAGGTTGAGCATATTTCCTATGTTTGCCTAAAGGTTCCTGCCTCATGTCTTTGCTAAAATTTTTTTCTGTTGGAATATTTAAAATAACTAATTTACAGAAGTTCTTTATATTTTATGGATACTAATTATTTGATTGTGTTTGTTACATGTATCTATGCCCTCTGTGTGACTTGCCTTTAACTTTGTGGTATATTTTGTTTCAAGTTTTACAATTTGATGTAATAAAATTTATCAATCTTTCTCTTTTATGCTTTTTATGCTTTTATGCCTTAGAAATTCCTTCCTACCCCTAGAGTCAAGGAATTTTTCTATATGTGCTCTGCAGAGTTTGATCTTTCATTCAGCTGAGTATAATTTTTGTGTAGAGATAGAGTTTTGAGACTGAAATTCTTTGCATATGGATAACCAAATACCCTGGCATTTTTTTTTAACAGTCCACTGTGGTATGTTGAGTTTTCTATATGTGTATGAGTCTGCTTCTGGGCTGTAATTCTGTTCCATTGGTCTATTTACCACTCTTCCATTATTTCATTTGAATTTTCTTAGAAGGAACAGTAGTGGTTAGGTCTAAGTCCTCCCCCCCAAATTGATTTAACTGATGATAAGCTGGAAGATGAAAATTCATAATACAACATATTACAAAATGATATTAGTGTGACTAGCAGATGTGAACAAGAACATTGATGGTATTTGAGGAAAGCTTGGCTTAACTTTGAAAGAGTGAAAAAAAAATGGATATTTACTTTTTAAAACCAGGGCTTTTTATTTTATTTTACTTTATTTTTGTCTGTGCCCAAGGACAGAGGAATTTGTTCCTGGTCCCTCAGTACCATCCTTCCCCACTGCTGTTTGCAGCATTGGGTATGGGGGTTCCTGGAGACTGTGTCTCCATCTCTCTTGCTGTTCTCTTGCCATTCTATCTTTGGTTGTTGAGAAGCTGTTCAATCTGGTCTCATTTTTTCTTACTGAGAAATTATTTTACAAATAGATGTAATTTCATATGTTCCTTGAAGGAGATGAGTTCATGGTCTTCCTATGTCACCGTATTGGATCAGAATTGAATGATTACTTTTTGGGGGAAAAAAAAAAAGTGTTTTGGCCACAGTAAAAAATGAAGAACTAAGAAAAAGCAGCATGAGCCTTATGAGTAGTAATTAAGAAAATGAGTTTTAAAATCACATTGCCTATCCAGTGATCTGTGAGCTTTTGTATGTGAATGGGATACTACTTATAGTAGTAACTTCAGAAAGTGCTTGTAATAACTTACGTTAAGCACCAATTATCTGGCAAAGATCAAGACCACACTAATGAGTTGTTTCTAAAGTAACTGGACAGTTGAGAGAGGCATTAGAGGAGACAGGACAGTGTGTATGTACAAATGAATAAGAAAGACATGGATTTGGGGGAAGAATTATTAATGAGAACAACAGTGAGAGACTAGCTTGTGTTCCTTCACCAGTCAGTAAAAGGAAGTGGAAGACAGTAAGTCTGATAGTGACCAGTACAGGACACTAGGTGGTGCCATTAGCTTAGACTGCTTATTTGATATGGCTGAATAGCCTCAGGGTAGATAGAAAGGCAGTCAGAAATTAAGGGGTTAGTCAAGAATTGCTGATATATTAAAGATGTGAATTGTATTATTATTTCAAAATAATATGATAGTTTTTCATATTTTCCTCTCCAGTGATCATTTTGAAAAATTTCCTGTCTTAAAGCAGTTTATCCATCAAATAAAACCATATTTTAAAAGTAACAATGTTTCTAATTTAAAAATAAAGATTATATATAAAAAACTATTTCTATTTAGAACTTATTAAAACAAGATAGAAGTTTTCATATTGAAAAATGATTGAAATGATGTAGTCAGAAAGAACTTAGTGTTTTATTAAGCTTTAGAGGCTTTATTCCAGGTCTGTGTACAACTCCATTAAACTTGTGAAATACTGAAAATAGTTCCTTGATTCCTGTTAAAAATGTTTTTCAGGTTCTAGATTGAGAGTAATTAAGTACAGCATTTGATTTCTGCAGATGATTTATACCATTAAATTGTTATTAATAGGTACATTGAACAAGTGGCAGAAATCCTCCAAATACGCAAATGGAAATTTATTGGGGCACGTAATTTAAAAGATCATGATATGGCCAATTTCAGGTGAAGCTTGATCCAGTGGCTCAAATAATGTTTTTGGACCCTCTTCAACTGTTCGCTCAGTTTATCTTGGTTTGGCTCCTTTTGCAAATAGGCTCTCCTTTTCTGGACATAGGGTAGCTGCCAGCAGCTATAGGTTTACATCCTTCTTACTTTTTTTGTATTTGTTCTAGTGGCTTCAAGAAAAGTTGTGGTATTAGATCATGTATTAGGTCTGTTTAGCTTGGCTTGAGCTACATACTTCTGCAGTTGGAGATAGAATTAGCACTGCTGGAAATATATGGATCAAGAATGTTGGACAGAAAATCTCTTAACAGAAGGAAAAAAAAGAATGTTGGAGAGATGGTTCCCTAAAAACAAATTTGGAGTCTTGCTTTGGGAATAAAGAATGGTTGTAAAATGACAACCAGTTATTTAAGAAAGTTATCTTAAAACTATTTTCATTCTTTTGATTTTATGTCACTAGAATTTATGTTCACTTTGATCCCATTCCTACTACTTACTAGTTATTTGACTTCTCAGAGTCTACTTCATTATTGACTAATTGGGGCTATAGTTATTTTGACGATGAAATAAGATAATGTATGTGAAATACCTAGCCTAGTGCCTGGCACCTATTAGATCTTCTAGAAATGTTAATTTACTTCTGAGCATGATTATGAGCCAGCTGTTTTTGGGTTTTTATCGACACTGCTATGTTGTATATTTATCTATAATCTGTCAATATTTCAAATGTAGTTTTTTTAATAATTAAAATAATTTTTGATTCCCTTTCAGTGCTTAAATGATAGTTGAAAGATACTGTTCTATTCATGACTTACTTGTATTTTTTACTTATATTGAATGTGTAGATTTCATTCATACAAGATTTTTGTAATAAATCTATGTTGAGAAATATAAATTGTGTTTAAAAACAGCAATAAATACAGTGAAATTATGATAAATGGTTTTATTGTTTGGGGAAATAATATAAACAGCTTCATGTGTTTGAAGAATAGAAGGAAGTTGGCAGCAAGAGAGAAAGATGAATGATTAAATATTGTTTAAATTTGTTTTTTAATTAAGGTGCTTCATTGCTGTGTACATATTCAGAAATATATTTTAAATGTAACATTAATTTTTCACTTACCATTTATCTTAATTAGAAAATATTGCTTATATTTATCATAATTTTTTCACCAATTATAAAGCTTTTATAATCCATTTAAGTTAACTGGTATGATGTCTCAAGGAAAGAACCCCTATAATGGTTTTTAAACTATTTGAACGTTAGATATTTGGTAACCCACATCTCCAATAACTAGCAATACACATGAAACTGTTGATAGTGATGGAATAGAACTATTAATTTTACTTATAAAACAACATAGTACATCATTATTTGACTTACAGCGTATTTAAATGTGTTTAGCTACAAGCTGTGTTATACTGGTATCTTTCATTTGTAATTGATAAATATAAATGTAAAGTGTAAAAAGTTCTTTTTACCAGATTTCAACATATAAACATTTGTAAACAAAATAAAGCCACATCAGACCAAAGGATGTCATAAACAGCTGTGGCCCTGTGATTTTATTGTTGGTTATTGTGTTTTTTATTTTGTACTATGTTTGCTTTGTGTTTTAATTGTAATTTATTTTTAATTTTTTTTTAACGTTTATTCATTTTTTGAGAGACAGAGCGAGGGTGGGGAAGGGGCAAAGAGAGAGGGAGACACAGAATCCAAAGCAAGCTCCCGGCTCTGAACTGACAGCACAGAGCCCGACGCAGGGCCCGAACTCACAAACCATGAGATCATGACCTGAGCTGAAGTCGGATGCTGACTGAGCTGACCGACTGAGCCACCCAGGCACCCTAAGTGCAGTTTATTTTTACTAATATTGTATTTGTGGGAAAGCAGTAGGAATATGAAATATTAATAAGGAGAGAAGTATCAATCTGATGGTAATTAGAAGCAGAAATTTTTTTAAAAATTGCAAATGGTGAAAAATTGGCTTATGCAATAACAGGAATTATTTTGAAGACAAAACCAATGATTAAAACATGTGTAAAGTAGTGTGCCTATGCTCCAGAGGTATTGCTTAATGGCTTATATATTTTGTTATTTACCATATCAGAAATTTTAAAAGGGGTGCCTGGCCGTCTCAGTTGGTGACGACTCTTGATCTCACGGTCATGAGTTCAAAATCCATGTTGGATGTAGAGTTTAGGATGTAGACTTTACTTAAAAATCTAAAAAAATTTAAATGGAGACATTTGAAAATATTTATTAATACATTTAAATATAATTGTAATAAACCCATTATATGTTAACATAAGTAACATTTTTGTGAAAAATATCTATATTTTCCAAAACTAAAAATATTGTAAGAAGAGTGGTATTGTTTTACATTTTTGTAAATTTTTTTAATGCCTGACTTAATTGAAAGCAGATGGAGTCTCATTTGCTTCTGCATTCAGTCTGTTGCAATATATTGATTGAAAGATATGATATAAATGTATATGTTGAAATATATGAATGAAATATTTCCTCACACAGATACTTATGTATTTTTTTTATTAAAAATTTTTTTCTTAATGTTTATTTTATTTTTGAGACAGAGAGAGAGCATGAGCCAGGGAGGGGCAGAGAGAGAGGGAGACACAGAATCCGAAACAAGCTCCAGGCTCTGAGCTGTCAGCACAGAGCCCGACCCGGGGTTCAAACTCATGGACCATGAATGAGATCATGACCTGACCTAACTGAGCCACCCAGGTGCCCCAGATACTTATATTATAGCACATATAGCTAGTAAGAGGACAGTAGAAGTTCAGAGAACAAATTTAATCTCTGAAAACACACATATTAATACCCTAGATATATTGCCTGAAAAATTTTTCAAAACAGAACAAAAAAATACACAAGAATCCATTCCATTAGCCACCAGAATGTTGTTATTATGTTACATAGCTTCTGGAAAACTTCACTGGAGAGTAGTACAAGAATGACATTGAAAAAAGGCAGTTTTAACCTGTGGATTCCCTGCAAGAAATTTAGAGACCCATGTGATTTATGGACCATGCTCTGAGAGCGGCTAGTCTGTGCAATTGAAAATAATCAATAAGAAACATTGGTAGAAATTCTTTTGAATTTACAGGAGAGTCTGAGAATCATTGTCAGATGTCTATTGACTTTATGTTAAAAGACAAAGCATTTGAGAGTTTAAAGTTTAAAGCAGTGTGTAGATGCTGGTGATCAAACTTATCACAGCCAAAGATAGTTCTATGGGGCTAAGGCCCTTCAAATCCATCAATAACCAAGTAAGTGTCAGGGCAGCAACTGCGGATATGATAGCTGCTAAAATTTTCTTATGACACTTCTGCAGAGATCATCAAGAAGAGAGATTATCTCTCACTGTCAATTTTTAGTGTAGACAAAACTTTAATATTTTGGAGAAAGAAGCCTGGAAGACACATGTATTTCAAGTTAGAAGAGAGGATAACGTTGTAATCTTCCATTTGATAGGACTATAGGTAGGGACTGGTTATGTTAGGTTAAGGAACAAATGAGACTTATTAGCATACTTATAAATAGGGCTTCTGTATTGGGAATTTTTCATAGTAGAACATCTATTCACCCTGACATCAAGTTGTGGGTTTTCTTGGTACCTCCACCCTGGCAGTTGTTAATAAGAAGCATGGAGACAGTATACAGTATCTTGTAGTAATTGTCCTTTCTCATGCTGGAAATTTTAGGTCTTAAACTATTGATATCATACTTGAGCCATTTACGTTTTCATGTTTAGAGATTAAAAAGTGTTTGTTTTAGGGGCGCCTGGGTGGCTCAGTCGGTTAGGCGTCCGACTTCGGCTCAGGTCGTGATCTCGCAGTCCGTGAGTTCGAGCCCCGCCTCAGGCTCTGTGCTGACAGCTCAGAGCCTGGAGCCTGTTTCAGATTCTGTGTCTCCCTCTCTCTGACCCTCCCTCGTTCATGCTCTGTCTCTTCCGTCTCAAAAATAAATAAAGGTTAACAAAAATTTAAAAAAAAAGTGTTTGTTTTATACTTTCATTCAGGTATATTTGAAGACAGTTTTGTTTTAAATATATCATTTATTTGTTCTGATAGTGTTTATCAAAATTGTAATTATTTGGTATGACAGAGCCACTTGGTATTGTCATATTTAGCTTAACCTTCTCTTTGATAAGTCAAGCAAACAAATAAACAAATGCTTGTTGTTTTATTTTTTTTGTGTAGAAACCAATGAGACTGCAAATCCATTGATATTACATTATTTGCAGAGATTTAACTTGTAGGTAAAGCTTAATTATTCAGAATATACTTATGCTGTGTAAATGTTTACTGTTTTTTTTTTTTTAATTTTTTTTTTCAACGTTTATTTATTTTTGGGACAGAGAGAGACAGAGCATGAACGGGGGAGGGGCAGAGAGAGAGGGAGACACAGAATCGGAAACAGGCTCCAGGCTCTGAGCCATCGGCCCAGAGCCCGACGCGGGGCTCGAACTCGCGGACCGCGAGATCGTGACCTGGCTGAAGTCGGACGCTTAACCGACTGCGCCACCCAGGCGCCCCAAATGTTTACTGTTTTTAATGTGACTCGATCAAAATCTATGTAGATAATTTGCATCAGGGGGAAGTGTTGCTAATATCTTTTGCATTATTGAATGTTACATGTAATATACGATATTTTTCATTCTTTCATTCCGTTTCTTCAATTTCTGTGAAAATGTAGACTTATCTTTTTATAATATAAGGGGAGTAGAACAAATGATCGGAAGCAAGATCTGAAAGTGTTTGCTTATAAGCTCTCAGTCACAAGCATTTTCATAATTCCCTAACGATAAACAGCAATAAACAGATTAGGTAGAAAGAAGGGTTATTGATGCTGACATTGAAATTTTGAGTAGAACTCTTACCTCCTGTAAGAGTACCCTTGTTCAAAATGTTTCAGTGACACCAATCTTTGTTTTGTTACTTCCTTCAACAGATACTCATTCCTACCTTGAGACCTTTGCATATGTTGTGTTCTCTTTTTGGAATGCTCTTCATTATGGTTCTTTTGGACTTCTTTTAGTTCTCAGTTTAAATGACACATCTCATAGCACTTACTCATATATGAAATGACTTTATTTCCTTGTTTTATTTATTTATTTTTTTTTTAAATTTTTTTTTTCAACGTTTATTTATTTTTGGGACAGAGAGAGACAGAGCATGAACGGGCGAGGGGCAGAGAGAGAGGGAGACACAGAATCTGAAACAGGCTCCAGGCTCTGAGCCATCAGCCCAGAGCCTGACGCGGGGCTCGAACTCACGGACCGCAAGATCGTGACCTGGCTGAAGTCGGACGCTTAACCGACTGCGCCACCCAGGCGCCCCATTTTATTTCCTTGTTTTAAATATCCATGCTGTCAGCACAGAGTCGGATGTGGGGCTCAATCTCACGAACTGTGATATCATGACCGGAGATGAAATCAAGAGTCTGATGCTCAATCGACTGAGCCACCCAGGTGCCCCTGTTTCCTTGTTATTATCAGACTCCTCTAACTATAATGTAGATGCTCTTTGAAGGCAGGAGCTTTGTCCTGTTGACTTCTGTATCTCACTCCTAAGAAGCAGTTGTCTCACAGTATGAACTTAAATGTTGTATGAAGGAAGGTTGTGATTAAATGCAATGTATGATGAAAACATTAAAAATGTGCCTTATTTTCTAATTCTGATTATAATTAAAAAAATAGTATTATAAATGCTTAATTTTATAGCCCCCAAATAGTGATCTTTTACTGCTCCTTATTGTGATGGGTAAATTACAAGCCATCCCATGTTTAATTCCAGTTTGGTTTGGTGGAAAAGTCATCTACTTTGTTTGCTGTTGGACCATTTTGTGAGTTACTCCTATCTAATTATTTCATTAGCAGCCTTAGTCAGCAATTTACAAATAAACTCAGAGTTCCTCAGAGTAGGGCCTAAATCTATATCCAGCTCTGTATGACCATGGTTTATAGTATATCTCTTGGTGAGGTCTTTGCAGTGCACATGCTTAGCTACAAATCCTTAGGTTTCTGCCTTAACAAAGCACACTGGTATAATAAGAAGTAGAAAAGAGTAGAAGTAGAAAGTACAAGAGAGGAGAGGATTTTTAAAATGGAGAAAACAGGTTCCTATGTAAAAGTGTGGTAGACATGGAATTGTACAGCCCCGATCCTCCTTCAAAGAGGAATTGCAGCCCGGCTGTGGGGAGGAAAGTAATCACAAAGCTTTCATCTGTCAGCTTCTTCAAGGTCTGCCTCTGCTACAGGAAGCCTCCTTGCCTAAACCCCAGCCTTCCCAGGGCAGCTCTGTCCTGCAGCTGATCAAGATGGAGTTATAAGGGCCCAGCCATTTTGTTCATACCTGAGACAACTCTGACAAGTAATATATTTCCAGAGATCCCTGCCAGGTTGCCTGAGGCTTTGTGAGGTACTGTAATTTGACTTCCTGCTTTCCAAACCTACCCCCCCCTTCTTTTCACAGGGGTTGATCCTTAATAAATATTTTGCACCCCAAACTATCTCAGTGTCTGTTGTTAGACATTCCAGATTGCAATAGGGGAGTATATGGGCTACATGTTTTTCTTGAAACTTTTGTAAAATTCTGTGCAATTTTTTTTTCTTTCCTGTGGATGTGCATTATTCTGAGAAGGTCTATAGCTTTCACAATATTCTTAAGGATAGATTGAAAATGACAGGTCTTTCTCATCAAGGACTTAAGGAAAGGCTTTTGATTTTTTTTTTTTTGATGCAGGGTCAAACTAAATATTGTAAAATTTTGATTTTGGTTAGCATTCAAGCCAAAGCTCTGTTGATATGGGAGCATTCTTCAATGACACAGCAATTAACTTCCTGGCAAAGGCCACTGGAGCTGGTTCTAATATGCTGCTGTGATGGCTCTTGGAAGTTTGGAAAAAGTGATGGCCCATATATATTAAATGAAGTACAGGTATCAAGGCTGCTTGGCAGATAGTAGAGCAAGGGATCAAAAGGCTCAAAGAAGTGAGCATGCCCGGAATGGATCTACTATATTAAGATGAGAAAGACACTTTGTTTGTCAATAATGCAATAAGGAAATGCAGAGCGAAGGGAGCACCAGCATCATAGAGAAGCCTTAAGAGTGGCTGTTTACTGTAGACGGAGGCTGATGGTAGAAGATGCCTTTACAGAACTAGAGTCTCTAAATAGTGGTGTTTCAGCCTATGTCTAATTTGTATTTTTTAACAAGTGAAGTTGAAGATCTTATTTAAAAACCATTTGCTTTTCTCTTTTTATGAAATGTTTGTTCATATCTTCTGCACTGCATTGACTTTGTTAGGGGAATTGTTGGTCTTTTTAGTGTTTCTGGGAGCTTTTTGTTTGTTAGGAATGTAAGTCCTTTTGTGATATGAGTTGCAAACATTTTTACATGATTATAATTTGGATTTTCTTTTGCTAATTTCATTTTTATTATATAATGGAATTTATTAATTATTTTAAGACTTCTTTACTCTTAATTATTTGATCCATCTATAATTTGTCTTCACACACAGTATGGGATATGGATCCTATTTTAATTTATTAAAAAATTTTTTTAACTTTATTTTTGAGAGAGAGAGAGAGAGCGTGAGCGGGGGAGGGACAGAGAGAGAGGGAGACACAGAATCCAAAGCAGGTTCCAGGTTCTGAGCTGTCAGCACTGAGCCCAATGTAGGGCCAAACTCACGGACCCCGTGAGATTGTGCCCTGAGCTGAAGTCAGACACTCAACCAGCTGAGCCACCCAGGTGCCCCTTGTTTTATTTTATTTTGAAGATTTAATTTTTTAAGTTTATTCATTTATTTCTGAGAGAGAGAAAGAGAGCGAGAGCAGGCACACAAGCGGGAGGGGCAGAAAGAGAGAGGGAGACACAGAATACGAAGCAGGCTCTAGGCTCTTGAGTTGTCAGCACAGAGCCTCACACAGGGCTTGAACTCACAAACTGAGATTGTGACCTGAGCTGAAGTCAGATGCTTAACCTACTGAGCCACCGAGGCACCCCCAAAAGATTTAATTTTTAAGTAACTATCTACCATGGGGCTCAGACTTAACAACCCTGAGATCAAGAGCCACATGCTCTACCAACTGAGCCAGTCAGGTGCCCCTATTTTATCTTTTATTGTAAGTAATTTGGTTGTCCCATACTGTTTATTGACTACTCCATCTCTTTCTCATTATTTTGAGATATCACTTTAAGTATATGTTACTGTCATGTCTCAATTTACGTGTTTATAGAGTTTGTTTACTTTTTCTCATGTTCCATGGATATGGCTCATTATTGTGTGCCAGTTTAATTGTTGAAACATGAAAGTTTTGTTCTCAATTGGGCTATTTTCTCTCACTTCATTATTTTTTTAGAGCATCCTTATTTATACTTACTTTATCAACATTTTATCATGTCTCATATGTACCATTCTTCACACAAAACCAAATAAAAACCCCCAAAAACCTGAAACCTGTTGCTCTTGATATGGTTATTATGTTAAAATTAGAAATTATGTTGGCATCTTAATATTGAGTCTTCGTAAGCCAGAGCATGGTTTGTACTTTTATTGCTTCAGGTCTTCTGTTAATGACTTCAGGAGTGTTTTAAATTTATTTTCTTACATGCATTATATATCTTTAAAGTTTATCTCATTGTTTTTGTGAATCAAGATCTTTTTAAAGTGGTTTTGGTTTATATAAATGAAAGTTACTTTTTTGTATTATTTTTCTTACCCATATACCTTTCCCAACTTCTCTTACTGTGTGTAAGTTTTCTGTTCATTTTTATTGAGAATTTTTTAAGGTGTGTAACAATAACAGTTTTAAGTAGTAATAGATTTATTTCTTGATTCCCAATATTTATACCTTTAATTTCTTTCATTTTGTTTAATAGTGTTCACTAGTATTCCAGTAGGATAATAAATAGTGGTGATAGTGGAGGTTCTTGTCTTATTTCTAACTTGGCAAATTAGTGGTATAGTTATTCATTTCATGGTAGTCCCCTCACTTTCAAAAAGTATTATTTCATAGGCTCTTTTTAGTGAATTTCTACCACTGGGCCCTCGTGCCACTTTGTACTTTACTTGCTACTGCATGGCAGCACTTTAGACAAGCCATCATTGATTATTCCATCTTTTCCTCATTAATTTGCAATACCTCCTAACTATGTCTCCTAATTTTACTGAAAATAAAGTGCTATTTTTTTTTTTAATTTTTTTTTCAACGTTTATTTATTTTTGGGACAGAGAGAGACAGAGCATGAACGGGAGAGGGGCAGACACAGAATCGGAAACAGGCTCCAGGCTCCGAGCCATCAGCCCAGAGCCTGACGCGGGGCTCGAACTCACGGACCGCGAGATCGTGACCTGGCTGAAGTCGGACGCTCAACCGACTGCGCCACCCAGGCGCCCCAATAAAGTGCTATTTTAATTTTCCTTGATTTTACATGATTTCCAGTACAAGGAAGTATTCCATGAACATATTAGATGTTCTCAGAAATTTCAAACTTAAAGTTGGAGCATCCGGAATTGAACTACAACTCCATTTTTCCTTTTCTCTGTGTACAAATGAAATATTTAGAGTTGCTCAGATTTGAGTGATCATATTCCTCTCTTAGGGTTCTGGCTACTGTAAAACCAACTTATTTATTACTTAAAGCAGACATTTTTTGTGCAAGGCTATTTTAAGTCTCAGTAGTTAGTTTCATTTTTGCTTTATTGTCAAAATTGTGTTTGTATTTCAAGGCAATGCTCCATTATCTGCTCGCTTTCAGTGTTGCTGTGGTGAAATCTGATGCCCTTCTGTTTCTTGATCCTTTGTTTGAAACATTTGTTTTATTCTACAAAAAGCCTTTAGGCTCTTTGTACTGATAATGTCTTTGTAGGGGTTTCTTTTCATCCATTTTACTGGACACTTTGGTGATGAATTCTTTTGACATGGATCATGTCCATTAATTCAGAGAAATTTTCTTGAATTATTTATTTGATTTCTTCTTCTTTTCTTTGTTCTCTCTCTCTCTCTTGTTTTTTGAACTCTAATTATTTGGTTTTTGGACATCTTGGACTGGTCCTCTAAATTAATCTTTTCTAATTTTATATTGATTTTTGAGAAATTTTGATTTTTACTGTCATTTTTATTTCAAAGTGTTATTTATTTTAATAGTTTTTTTTTTTTTTTAGTAGCATCTGTTCTTGTCTCATGGATGCAGTATCTCCTGGCATCTCTCTGAGGATATTAATAATAAGATAACATTTTTCTCAAGCTTTTCCCCTATCATATGTATCCCTTTCCTCCAAGCTGTCATTTACAATTTTTGTTTATTTTGGCTTCAATCTTTCACAGTAGAGATTTTCTTTTTCTTTCTTTCTTTCTTTCTTTTTTTAAATGTTTATTTTTGAGAGAGAGAGAGAGAGAGAGAAAAAGAGAGAGAGAGAAATGTGGGAAGGGGCAGGGAGAGAAAGAGACATAGAATCTAAAGCCAGCTCCAGGCTCTGAGCTGTCAACACAGAGCCCGATGCGGGGCTCAAACCACAAGCCATGAGATCATGACCTGAGCTGAAGTAGGACACTTAACCAACTGAGCCATTCAAGTGCCCCATAGAGTAGTTTTCTAGTGAGATATTCAATTGATCAGTATTGAGATATTAATGGTTACAAAAAGAATTTGCCACATTGGTATATATAATGTTCATTTGAAGCATGTAAAAGAAATAATGATTATTATGTATTATTATAACCAGTGTATGAAAATAACATTGATTTGATTCTTCACTTTTAATACAGTTAATTTGAAATTTCAGCTTTTACCACTCACCAGATACCAATATGCTTTATGGGAAGCTGGGTTCTTCTTTACCCTCAGGGGCTGAATCTGAATTAATCTAAGCCAATCATGGTTATTTCATTCCCTTTGTGCCAGTGATTGATTTAGTAACAAGTGGGCAGCAACAGTTGAGAAGTTTAATGGGAAAGTTTTCCTTTTATTTATTTATTTTTTTGCTAGACATACAGAAGGGGCAATCTTTCTTCAGAACTTTGGACATTAGGTAAAGTGATACTTGGAACTATGGTAGCTGTTTTTGAACCATTAAGGAAGAAAAGCCATCACACTAAGGATGACACAGGGAAAACATGGATAGAACTGAGGCCTCAAGTGATATTGAGTTGTAAATTAATCCCAGAGCTGTTGTAGCCCTGGATGTTTTGTTATATGAGGTAATAATTCCTCTGATTGTCTTTTAAAAAAACAATGAAAATAAGTATTACTTATATCTAGCTAAAAAATATTCTTAGTAAACATTCTAAAGTTCAAATTATATAAATATTAAAGCTTAAAACTGCAGTTTTCTGAGAAGTTAGTGATTATTGTTTTTGCTAAAATAAGCTGAATTGGATATTTATATCATGTTCTTTCATTATTGTTATCTTTGTCCATAACTTATGTGGATCTGACATTTTAGCTGTTTGGTAAAGCTGATGATTTTAATCTTTTGTTTTGGTATGATTCAGGTTGACCTGACATTTTAATAAGTCTGGCCCTTAGGACTGATTAAAGAAACATCTTATTTGTTGAAGTATGTACATTTTCTTCATGAAATTGGTTTTTCTTTTTATCTGTGACTCTTTTGCTAAAACTTTGAAGCATATGTTTTTGATACTGGCATTACATTTTTAATTAATATTTTAGATGCAAAAGGTGACAGTTTAAAAGATTGTTTTGTTAGTGGTTTATCCTTAAAAGCAAGTGGCATTTGGTTTTATTTTACAATAGAATTTAATCTTATATGTTTTTTGTTAAAGTAATGTTAACCAAAAAATCTCTTATTGAACTATTTGTGGTGAGCTTTTTAAGGATGTTTAAGATTTCACATGGAGTTTAACTGATCACAGATGAAGTTGTAAATTAATACCTCATGAGCGTATTTGACTGCAGGGCATTGTTTGTGAATCAAAACTGCTTTGTTCCTGTAAACTGTGAAAGAGGTTTAAGCATATGGATTAAAATTGCATGGTGATTCCAGTGTACTTATGAAAAGACACCGTAGTTGGATCATATAAAATGTACTAAAATATTATCAGTGGCTATAAATTGTAATAATTCCCTTAAGCTTTTAAGGGTTGTAAGATTTAGTTTTATTCCTTTGTTGGATTTAACCACCTTAATAAGAAATTGTTTTGTTGTTTTAAAGCTGTACATAGCAATAAGAATAATCATTAATGTATAATGGTAACACAGTGAAGTTTCCCAGAAAACATGTATTTTTATGTAAATGTTCACAACTATATCAAATATATGCATGTTTTTTTTCTTGTTTTCATTTAAATCATTCTCTTACCAGAAACTGTGGAATGAATAATTGTTCATTGATAGCTTCTATTATAAGATTATTAATGTGTTGTTTAGTGTCAAATCAGACTTCTTTTGCTGTTATTTTTGTTTTACAATATATGAAAGTCACTGTATTGTAGAATGTACTCTCTGGCCATGACAAATTGAAGTTTCCATTGAAAAAAATAGCAGAAAATTAGGGAAGCCTTGTTCTGGAAGACAGTGATAAGTTAGAGGAAATAGGATTGTGCTTTAATTAACTTCTTAGGTCAATAAGGCAAACACTAGATCATACTTAGCAAAGGTTTGAGTGTCATCCTTTTAGATCTCTTCACATTCTTTGAAAACTTTGGTACCTGTTTTACAAATACTCTTTTTTCTTGTATCTTCTTAACTTCCCTGTGGATGATATTTCCAGCACCAGTTATCACACTTCCTTAAACTCCTCTATTATAACTACCCTTATCTCCATTCCACGTGAGCAACCCTCTTTCCACATTCTGAACCTATTCCCTGCCTCAACTGCTTTAAAAATTTTTGTATCAGCTTCCTGTTTAGTTCCTTTGTATTTTTACTTTATTCTCTTTATTTAGCCTGAGTGGCATGGTCAGTTGCTTCAACTACTTTTGCCATTGCCTTCAATTCTCTCTCCCTTTTGACCTTGTCAGTTTCTAAACCTGGGTCAGTTTAATTGTGTGCCTTGCTTCTTGACTTTTTGTCACAATTTATTTTGCCATACTAGAGGCTTTCAGTCATCTTTGATCCTATTCCCTAAACAAGCAGATTGTTTGCTAGCTCTTATTTACCATTTGAAATGTCTTTCAAATCTCACCCCTTTTTGCTACTCTCCTGTTTATTGCCCCTGTCACCATCTCTTGCATTGAATCTTGTAGCCCTTTCTTCTCTGGCTGCATTTCTCCAGTGGTTCTTTCTTTTTGCCTTTTCTATCCCATCAACACATGAGAGATTGGATTCCCATCCAACCACTTCATCCCCATCTTAATTAAGAGAAGCTTCTTTAAGTAGTAATTCTCAGTTGAAGCACCAAATATTGTGAGTCTCTGTGTAGTGTGTATTTATTTAGTTTTCAGAATACCTTAAAAGCGATTTTCTTCCTTCTTCCTGAGGTCCTGAAGGATCTGTTGCAGGACTTTCTCAATTCCACCTTCTATAGTGCTACAGGAGTCATCCTTCTGAAATGTGGATTTGTTCACTTTACAAATGTATAGCAACTTACTTTTTGCCAAGTACTGGAATAGCTGCTAGAGTACGGAAGATGAATGCTAAGGTGTTTGCCTTTGAGAAAAGTATTAATGACATAGTACATCTGTCATTTACTAGAACTTTTATTAAGTGTTAGGCACTTCCTAGATATGTTCCCCCCGCCCCCGCCCTTGGATTTATTCTTATAAAAGTCCTTCAGTGTAGATAATATTAGTAACTGTACAGATGAGTGAACTGAATCACATAGAATTCTGAGCAATCACACAGCAAGTAATTCTATAAACAAGTGATAAGTGTTATGACAATTACTTGAAAAGGGACCTCTGAGAGCATATAGGAGAGATACCTAGTTTAGGATTGGAATATTAACAAGGTAGGCTTCACAAAGAAGATGATGCCTTAAGCTGAGTCTTTCAAGACAAGTATGATGCTTGTGAGAAGAAAATGATACACAGATAGGAAGGTATGTATGTGGCATGGTTGTGCTTGTGAACAGGCTTTGCAAAAGACATGCAGACATGAGAAAGCATTTTGTGGGAACATCTCAATATGACTGAATCATAGTGCCTGAGTTGGGGAACTGAGAGTGGTTTTAGCAGATGTAAACACATTAAACCAGGTTGTATTACGTGTATGCACTGATAAGAAGTTTGGATTTGTTTTTAGTGGGTGATAGGGATGATGTTAAATAGGAGAGTTAACTCATTAGACATTGTGAAAAATGGATTAGAGCAAAGCCTTTCTGGAATCATAAAGGCCTATCTATTAGTCTGTTGGAATAGTCCAATAAGAAATAGGAGGTCCTGAAATGTGTCAGTAAAACTGAAAACAACAACAACAATAACAACAACAACAACAACAACAACAACAACACAGGTGCAACACAGGCTCTTTGGGAGGTAGAATCAACAGACTTAGTGGTGTAAAAAGTGAGTGAGAGGAATGATTTCTCAGGGTATCCTCAGCTTGGGAGAGTAGTTATGCCAATCCAAGATATTTTATGCTTGTATGTATGTATGTATGTATTTAGAAATATGTTCTTTAAACACCTTGGCCAACTGTGAGCTTTGAGACCTTTTCATTTATCAAGCCTTCCTTGAATGCCCAACAGCTCAGTTATATCCTGCGTCCTGGGAGGGGGCACAGTGGAAGTTCTAGGACTTGCCCATCTAGTAGAATCTCTTGAGTTTAAATAGTTTTCAAACTTTCGGTTTTCGTATTTTCCAGTACAGAAAACAAACTTTGCTAGGGGTCATGTAAATCAGTATTGTGGTTTAAAAAACAAGTGACCATAGTATATGGAAGTAAACTTTAAAAACTTGACTATAGAATTCTTCACCTAAATATCATTGTTTTTTGTTTTTTGTTTTTTGCCTATTTATCGACTATTAAAATATTATAGTGAGTTTGAGTTACTGGAGGTATCTCTTTACATACCTTTGGTATGGAACCTTGATAACTAATACAGTGGAAAATAGGATCAAAACAGGTAACATTGTCATCTCACTTTTCTTTCTTAATATCCATGGAAGTTATTTTTTCTTAAATTATTTAAGAACTTATTTATATGAAAAGTAAGTAATGTTTTTTAACCCTGTATTGCAGTTGAATGGGGGGAGGATGGTTAGTTTGAAAATTATGTCATCTAGGAAATGAAAATATCATAATGAAATAGTTTCTACTTCTTTGTTGAATTGAACCATGATGTTGTGTAATAAAGCCTGGATTAAACTTTATTGCAACTTAAAAGATATAAAAAATAATAAAAATAGAATAAACTTTATTGCAACTCCGACACCCCTCACACACACACTCAAATACACACATATCTATACTATATAAAGTCTGAAGTTTGTGGCTTCTTTCATGAACTGTGTATCATTTTGTTATGATACTTTGCTTTACACATAGTAGATATTTGATAAATATTTGTTGAAGTGGACTGAATAAACATTTCACTCTCAAAACTATGTGAAGATGAAGCCTAAGTAAATATGTGCTTTGAGCCATAATGAGAGTTAAAATTACTTAAAATGTAGTCTTATTACAAAATAGCATGTTTCTTTCTGATTGGTAAGAATTTGGAAAACATGTAAAATAGAATGAAAAATAAGAAGATCATCAGTAATTCTAATGAGAATAAAATACTCCTATTGCCTATTCTTTTGTAACTAATTTTTCTATCAAAAACAGTACTGCATTTTTTAGAGAGGGGAGTACTTCAGGAAGGTTGCTATCAGTTTACTTTCTTAAATTGGTGCTTTTCAAAAAAATTGGCTCTAAAGCAATCTCCTGTAGTGAATCTTCCCTTGATGATTTTTAAAAGACCTTCACCTCATAAAATAAAGGGGAAAAAATTCTCCTTTATGGAAAAAGGAGAGAAGATGAAATGTATGGTGTCATAATACACCTGAAAATTGATATATTTCTGTAGATACATGGACAATTAGTAGTTTAGTTGTTCTTAAAATAATATTTCTAAATTCTATTAGGATTCTTGGCTACATGTGACAAGAAACCTAACTAGCACTAGCTTTGGCTAACAAAGGAATTTAGTAACTCAAGTCACTGAGGTGCACTCACACAAAAATATGGTTACAGTTGGGCCTTAGGGATGACTAAACTTCTAAGGACTCAAAAGCTGTCAGATTTTTCTTTCTTCAGTTCTTCTTCCCTTTGTCTGTCTCAGAGTTATCTTCAATTTGTCAGACTGCCTTTTTTTACTTCATCTTTTTTTTTTTTTTTACTTACTGTGTTTTCTTGGTTTTGTGTTAGGTTTTTTTTTATTGCTTTTTTGAAAAATTAAACAGTAGTATTTATTAGTAATTTCAGATACCGTTTTCACATTTTAAACTTATATGCAAGATAAATATCTAGAAAAAATAGTTTGGTTTAATATTTTTGTAAGATTTACAATGTATATCACTGTTCTTTGTCAAAAGAGTAATCTCAAATGAAATATCTATGATAGGATTCTCATTTGTTTAATGGCTGAAAAAGCCTTTCAGTTTACACTAGGGACGAGTAGATAAATTTTAATATTTGTGACCAGTGTTCATATTCTAAGGTATTAAATGCTTTTATGATAGAAATGTGTTTTTACTTATAGAAGGAGAAAAAATTCATTTTTTTGTGATTTACAAAGTTTTCCCCATTTTTGCTGAATGCTTTCTTTTTAAAAAATTATACATCATTCCAGGCTTTTCTTCTTGCTGATCACCTAAAGTGCTAAATGTGTTTTGTTAAGGTGACCCTTGAAGATTGCTCTTATAGACTAAAGAGAAGCACTGTATTTTCTAATGTTGTGAAAGAGGTTATATTTAGCTATTGGTATTTCAAGTTGGAACACTTCATTCTACTGTGACTTTTGTTAATGAGTCATCTGGAGAAAATGGGCTGCCTCTTGCTTTTAGGAAGAGTCTGCAGCAAATAATAATAATAAGTTGAACACTGTGGGAGATTTTCTGCCAAATAACAAACTTAAAATGGAAACTGTTTTGTAATACATTTTATTGCCCGTATGTAAAATATATGCTCAAGGATATAGAAATATTTTGCTCATTATTATCTTCAGCTGATAAAAACAAATAATAATCCTGACGTCACATATAACAAAAAGAAAGCATTTTCTACCAAAGCATCATGTAGGTTGTTATGAGTTATAGGCAAGTGGGAAGCTAGCATATTTTTTTAAATTAATTTATTTAAAAATTTTAATTCCAGTATAGTTAACACACAGTGTTTTATTAGTTGCAGGTGTACAATATAGTGATTCAACAATTCTATACATTATTCACTGCTCATCAGTTTAATAACTGTACTCCTAATCCCCTTCATCTATTTTACTTATCCATCCACTCATTACCCTCTGGTAACCATCAGTTTGTTCTCTACATTTAAGAGTCCATTGTTTTTTTTGGTTTGTCTCTTTTTTTCTTTGTTCATTTGTTTTGTTTCTTAAATTCCACATATCAGTGAAATCATATGGTATTTCTCTTTCTCTGACTGACTTATTCACTTAGCATTATACCCTCTAGATCCATCCACGTTAGTTACCAATGGCAAGATTTCATTCTTTTTATCACTGAACAATATTCCATTATATTATATATAATCACATCTTCTGTGGTCGTTCATCTGTCAGTGGACATTGGGTTGCTTCCATAATTTGGCTATTGTAGACAATGCTACAATAAACATAAGGGTGCATATATCTTTTCAAATTAGTGTTTTTGTGTTCTTTGGATAAATACCCAGTAGTGGAATTACTGGATTATATGATAATTCTATTTTTTATTTTTTGAAGAACCTAGCAATGGTCAAATCTTAATGATAATTTTTAGTAACTGGGGAAAGTATTGCGATTATTAAAGTATTGATTTTTTAAAAACTTATTTTTATATTTGTTTAACTTTTCCCATTTTTTAATTTTGGTAAAATACACATAACATAAAATTTACCATCTTAACTATTTTTAAGTGTAGGTTTAGTGGTATTAAATACATTCATACTCTTGTGCAGCCATTACCACCACCCATCTCATAACTCTTTTAAATAGCTGAATCTCCATACCCATTAAATTATCACTCTTCTTCCCCTCTTTCCTCTATCCCCTGGCAACCACCATTCTACTTGCTTTTTCTATGATTTCGACTATAAATGGAATTATATAGTATTTGTCTTTTGGTGCCTGGCTTAGTTTACTTAGTATAATATTCTTAAAGTTCATCCCTGTTGTAGCCTATGTCAGCATTTCCTTCCTTTTTAAGGCTGAATAATATTGCATTGTACATACACACCATATTTTGCTTATCTGTTTATCCATCAGTGAACACCTGAGTGGCTTCCATGTTTTAGCTTTTGTGAATAATACTGCTATGAATGTGAATGTACAAATATCTCTTTGAGGCCTTGCTTTCAGTTTTTTGGTGTATATACCCAAAAGTGAAATTGCTGGATCATATGATAATTCTATTTTTAATTTTTGAGGGAACCACTGTACCTTTTTTCACAGTGGCTATACCAGTTTACATTCCCACCAACTGTGCATAAGGGTTCTAATGTCTCCATTTCCTTGCCAACACTTGTTATTTCTAGTTTTTCAATAGTAGGCTTCCTAATGGGTGTGAGGTACTAATAATTTTGATTTGCATTTTCCTGATGATTAGTGATGTTGAACATCTATCCTTGTGCTTATTGGCTGTTTGTATATGTTCTTTGGGGACATGTTTATTCAAGTCCTTTGCCCAATTTTGAATCAGGCTGTTTGTTTATTGTTGTTGAATTTTAGGAGTTCTCTATAGATTCTGGATATTATTTCCTTATTAGATAAATGATTCATAAAGATTTTTTCCCATCCTGTGGGTTGCCTTTTTATTCTGTTGATGCTGTCTTTGATATACAAAGGTTTTTAATTTTCATGAAGTCCAATTTGTCTATTTTTGTTATTGCCTATGCTTTTGGTGTCATATCCAAGAAATCATTGCCAAATTCAAAAAACTTTTTGCCTTATGTTTTTTTTTCTAAGAGTTTCATCGTTTTAGCTCTTAAAATTTAGATTTTTAATCCATTTTGAATTAATTTTTTCTATATGGTGTTAGATACGGATCCACTTTCATTTTTTGCATGTAAATATCCAGTTTTCCCAGCACCAATTGTTGAAAAACCCTGTTTTCCCACTGAATGGTCTTTGCATCATTGTCAAAAATCATTTAACCATGTATGTGAGGGTTTATTTCTGGATTCTCTGTACCATCCCATTGGTCTATATGTCTTTTTGCCAGTACACACTGTTTTGATTATTGTAGCTTTATAGTAAGTTTTGAAATCAGGACGTGTGAGTCCTCTCACTTTGTTCTTCTTTTTGAAGCTTATTTTGGCTATTTGGGGGTCCCTTGAAATTCCGTATGCATTTTAAGGTGGCTATTTCTTGAGATTCCATATGAATTTTAAGGTAGATTTTTCTTTTCTGCAGAACAGATCACTGGGATTTTGATAATGTGCTAAATTTTTCATAGGTTTTGTTGTTGTTACCACCTCATATGTAATTTAGTATTACACCTTTACAAAATTAGAAATTCTTTGAGAGTGGATAGTTGGCAAAGGGTATGAGAGATACGAGTTCTAATATTAGCTACCTTTATACATGTCACACTGATTGCATACTTCATTTTTCTTATCTATACAATAGTTTTTTCCTCATGACTTTTCTTGTAGGAATGAAAGGAGATAATATGGAATAATTAAAAATATATCATACTGATACTCTGTTTTTTCTTCAGATCATATAAATGTTTTGCCTTTTACTAAAGATTTCCTTGGAGAGGAATGATTCTTAGTGTTGACCCAATTTTTTGAGGCCTTGTGCTTGCAGGGCTTACTACTACTACTAATAAGATATATAATAAGATATATATATCATACTGAAGATAATAAGATATATATATATATCATTACTGAAAAATATGAAGATCTTAGAATTTGTATTTTTGATGCAAGTTGTCTTTTTTGAGGTGAACTTGCCAAGTCTTTCTTGGGCACTGAATGACTATATCACTAGTCATGAACTATAATAGCACCATGAACTATGGGATTTTTTTTTTCCTTTTTCTCAGATTTATTTATTTATTAAATATTTATTTATTTAACATTTAACATCTATCTGTCTGTCTGCCTCTCTCTCTGCATTTCTTTGTCTCTATCTAGAACTCTTATGAGCTTAGTGTTGCCTGCTATACCAAGAATACCAGTTCTTTACTCTTTTTTTTTTTTTTTTTTAACAAAGATCATGTGCAATATACTGGAGGGGAATTTGGGCCTTTGGTTCTGCCTTAGGAAAGCCTGCATTTTCGTTCTTTTTATACATGGCAGTCAGGCTATATAGGCCAGTTCCTGCCATGGAAGGATAGTTCCTTTTGTGAAGTCTATCTTTTTTGTGGGTCTCACAGAATCATTTCTTTGTAGTGAAGTAGAGTGTATGTTGTGGCATAATTCTTTGTGTCCTTACTCATCGCAGTTTTGGAGTATTGGGGAATCAGTAGTGTTTGAAAGATTGACTGATTTGTTCTTCCAGCATTTATTTAATGAATGCACTTGGATTTTTTATAGTCTAAACTCAACAAATCAAGCTGAACTCCTAATTTTCCCCACTGTCCCAAACCTGTTTCACCTACAGCCTTCTCTGTTTCACTTAATGGCAACTCTGTCCTGGTTGTTTAGACTAAAAACCTTAAAGGTATTCTTGGTACTTCTCTTTTTTTTATAGCACATATCCTGTCCTTCACACATTTTACTGAACCACCTTTGAACTATATCGTGAATCTAAACACTTCTTACCATCTACACTGCTGTAGTCATCTGTCCTATGCTTTCTGCCACCATTATCCTTTGCCTGAATTATTACAATGGCCTCTTAACCTAGTTTCTCTCCTTCCACCCTTGGCTGCTTTCCTCATATTCTCAGCCCAGCAGACAAGGTTGACTTTTTAAAAACAAAAGTCAGACCATAATACTCTGATAAAAATACGTTAGGTATAAAAATGGTAAAGAAAGGAAATGCTATTTGCAGATGAAAGTACTGTATTTTTGTAAAACAAAGAAGTGAAAAATAATTAGAAACCAACATTTACTTGGTGGGTAATTACAAAATTAATACACAAACATACATTTTTAATACTTTACTAGAGACAAAGAGCCACAAATGATAAATTAAGAGCAATATAAACTAAATACAGTGATATATCAAGAGACTAGTAGTACAAGTAGGGTTTATTCCAAAATGAAAGGATAATTCAGAATTAGGGAATCTATTAATATGATTTTACCCTGCTCTCCAACTGCTTCCCAGAGGGTTTCTGTTGTTTGCTTAGTAACCCCAGACCAACTAAACCAATGAACTCTACTATCTGGTGGCTGACCCACACTTTCTCAAAAGAGGTCTGATCCTTCATAAATTTTTCCTTCCTTGGGTACTTTTCATTCAGCCCTAGAATACCATATGGACCTTTCTTTTTTTTATCATAGTTAATAATTCTTTATGTTAAAATTCCGTTTAACTTACTATGTGGTTTTGATCTTTTGATTGGACCCAGATTTGATTTTACCATTTAATTTTTAGAGAGATTTTAAATGATTATTTTCATAGATGCTAAAAATGCATTTGCAAAACTCAACATTCATTCTTCTTTTATTAACTTTTTATGAATTGAAGTATAACACACGTAAAAGAAGTATACAAATCATAAGTGTACAGCTGAAAGAATTACCTCAAAGTAAACATACTTGTTTAACTACCAACCAGTTCTAGAAATAGAACTTGGCCAGAAGCCCAGAAGCACCCTTGGCCCCTCTCCTTCCCCAAAGGTATCCACTATCTTGACTTACAACACCAGAGATTAGCTTTGCTGTTTTGAACTTTAAATAAATGAAATCATATAGTGTATATTTTTTTGTTTATGGCTTCTCTGGCTCATCTTGGTTTGTGTGATTTATCCACATTGTTGCATATAGTAGTGCTTTCTTCATTTTCTTTTCTCTATCCAATTCCACTGTACAAATCTGTCTCAATTTAATTTTATACTCTACTGTTGATGGGTATTTGGGTTGTTTTGGGTTTGGCTTTGTTACAAACAATGCTAGTAATGAACATTTTTGTATGTGTCTTTTGGTGTTCATGTACACACATTTCTGTTGGAATTATAAATAGGAATGGAAATATTGGGTCACTGGGTGTGCTTGTCTTAAACTTTACTAGATACTACCAAAAGAGATTTCCAAAGTTTTATATTCCCATCAACAGGACTGAAGTTTCCATTTGTTCCACTGGTATTTTCAGTCTTTAAAATTTTTGTTTTAGCCACACTGGTTGGTGAGTGACTAGAGGTATCTTACTATAGTTTTAATTGTATTTCCTTGACCAGACCACTAATAAGGTTAAACATATTCTTATTTGTATATTGACCATTTAGATACACTTGCTTTGTGAATTGCAAGTTTAAGTTCTTTTTTCCAGTTTTCTATTAATAATTTTTTAGCAGTTAATAGAAATTCTCTGTATATTCAGGTTATGACTTATTTTAGTTGGTAAATGCCAGCTCTGACTTGGCCTTTTCACTATCCTCATGATATCATTTCATGAATAGATGTCTTCATTTTAATGGGAATACTCTTTTTGGTGTTCCTGTCCTTTTTAACTCTCTGTACAATTGTGCCTATGGTTTGCCTATGCCTTAAATATTTGGCACAATTCACTGATAATGTGATTGAGACCTTGAGTTTTCTTTGTTGGGAATATTGCATTAAAAAAGTGAAAGACTGGGGCGATTGGGTGGTTCATTCAGTTAAGAGTCTGACTCTTGATTTCAGCTCAGGTCATGATCTCATGATGCTGATACTGAGTCCTACATTGGACTCTGCGCTGAGCATGGAGCCTGCTTAAGATTCTCTCTCTCTACCCCCCTGCCCCCCTCCCACGCTCGTGCTCTCTCTCTTACTGTCTCTCCCTCTTTAAAAAAAAAAAAAAGATTCTCTCCTTCTCTCCTTGCCCCTCCCCTGCTCGCATGCACCTTCTCTCTCTTCTCTAAATAAATAAAGTGAAGGACTTTTTAGATTTTTTCACTTATTCTTATGTCAGCCTTGATTAAGTATTTGTACATTTTTGTCTAAATGTTAAAATGCATTGGCATACTCTTGTTCATAATATCTTTCTATGACCTTTTAATATTTATATAGTCTATGGAGAAAAGTATCCTTTTGTATTTCTGTAATGGTTATTTGTTCCTTCTTTGCAAGGGGAGTGGCTCATTAATTTCGTTAGCCTTTTCAAAGAACCAACTTTGGCTTTGTTGTTTCCCTATAGAGCATGTTTGTTTTCTCTTTCTACATATTCAGCTCTTTCTTATTTTCTTCTTTCTACAGTCTTTGGGTTTAATTTGCAATTCCTTTTTGGTTTTACATTCTTGCAGTGGATGAATGCCTATATTAAAAATATTTTTTAATACGTGGCAAAAAGTTTGCATAAAGTCAGAAGCCAGTTTACCAACTGATAAAAATAATTGCCAACTATATCATAGTCCAAGATATTTCTATGTAAAGAGCTTCTAGAAATCCATGAGAACAACAATTATATATTAATAATGAGCAATGTCTGTGAACTGTTGCTGGGTAGAAAAGTTAATAAAATGGTGTGTAAACATATGAAAGTATGTTCATCCTCAATCATAGGAGGAATGAAAATAAACCTGTTATGATAATTCTTATATGGCAAGGATTATAGGGAATAAGCAGTTTCATAATATCGTGGGAGTATAAGTCACCACAGCCTGTTTGAAGGAATCATTTTATTTATCAAATTTATCAAATCGTATCAGTATTTATCAAATCAATATTATTTATCAAAATCTTATGTCTTAAATGCTCTTGGATCTATGAACTGTATATGTGTAAGAATGTTTGTTTTTAATTTTTTTTTCTTTTATTTATTATTGTTGAGAGAGAGAGACCAGGCTTGAATGAGGGAAGAGCAGAGAGAGAGGGAGACACAGAATCCAAAGCAGGCTCTAGGTTCTGAACTGTCAGCACAGAGCCCGACACGGGGCTCGAACCCACAAACTATGAGATCATGACCTAAACTGAAGTCAGACGCTTAACTGACTGAGCCACTCAGGCACCCCTGTTTTTATATTACCTGTAAAAGCAAACAAAATTAGACAAAACCTAAATGTTTATTGTAGAGATTAAGTTGTAGCTATACAATGGAAAACTATGAAGCTACCAAAAAGAGATAGAGTGTACTTGCTAGCTGTATAGAGGAAGTCTCAAATAAGACTGGTTGCTGAAATAAAACATTTATTAAAAGAGTTTGTGGGTAAAGTGTTTTTTTTGTATCCGTAGTGACTTTCTGAAGTGCTTGTTTGTTTTGCAGGTAAATGCTTAGTGTTTGTTTTTTATCTTTATGGAATTGGATTGACTGCCTGCATAAGTACATTGAATGTTGTGCAATCAATATTTTGTGAATGCAAAATAGAATTAGTTGATACTCATTGTTTTATAGTTTTAGAACCTGTTCACTTATGTTTGATGATCCTTTTCATTTTCCTCTGTGGTAGATAGGTACAACAATCATTATATTATTTACATGTGACAGAAGAGTGAGCTGAGCCCAAGAGAATAAGTGACTTGTTTAAAGCAGGGATGGGCCAGATTTGTCCCACCACTTGTTTTTGTGGTCTGTAAGCTAAGAATGGTTTTTATATATTTTTAATGACTGGTAAAAAGAAGAATAATATTTTATGATGTGAAAGTTATATGAAATTTAAATTTCACTGTCCATAATTAAAGTTCTGTCTTACTAGAAGATACTCATGCTCATTCATTTATGTATTGTCTATGGCTGCTTTCCCACCCCTACGGCAGGGATGAATAGTTACAGCAAAGATTTGACGTGGCATTCTCATTGTTTCACACTGCTGCTTGGCATACTAACATTCCAGTGATAAAGTAATTCAACAGTGTTTTAAGTGTCACATTTGTTACTGTGGCATAACACTTTATTTTTTATTTCTAGTACATACCTATCATGTCAAAACAAGAAAAAGAGAAAAGGGGACTTTGAATCCCATTTTTACAGGATAGTGAACTATGGGTTATTTTATTAAATTAGATGATGAGACATTGTGTTTATTAAGCTCTATTAAAAGACTATTGCATACATTGCCATTACCAGGCTAAGCACTTACAGTATTCCAAACTCAAGGAAAGTGATTCTTATACAAGTTAGAAAATTTAAAGTATAATAGCTTATCACAGCAGAGGTTTTTCGCACATACAAACAAAAAATCAAAATGAGGTTGCACCCAAAGTAAGGTTTGGGAGAATATAATTTCTTAGCTAAACAGTGAGAGCCATTTACCAGTGTTGAGTGAATTAAACTGTGTTTTGTTGTATTAGCCAAAGAAATGTGTTTAGAGAAAATAAATTTAAGACTGTCAGTTTTTTGGTGGCAATAGTTGCTTTAACAGTTGAGGACATTTGGTAGCAACATCAGTAGTCAATTAAAGAAAAGAATGATTTTGAGTGGTTTTCCTTAGTTTTTGGTGAGTCATCAGATATTTACTGACAGTAATCAGTTGGTTTTTTTTAATTCACAGAAGTGATACTGAGTTTCAAGTGCCTGGACAATTAATTAGCCTTCATGAAAAGTCTGTATCAAACAACTGTAGGCAAGAATATTTTCAAAAAAATTAAGAAAACACTATTTCAGTATGTCTGAAAGTATAATATGTTAAGATGTGTTACATATGAAACAAAATACATATGGAACAAAAAAAAAGAGTTAAGATATTTATAAAGTTTGTGAAAATGTAAGGTTTTTAAAGCCTGTGGTTATTCATTGTATTATTGTAACCACAAAATTTTGTAAAATATTTGAATCTCTCATTTATTATTGAACTAGTAGTATTAACAGTGAACTTCATTTGATCTCATGAAGAGATAGTTCCATAAATTTCTGCCTGAAATTTGAGCTATTTGACTTGTCCTGCCATTTGATTACTACAGTTATTTTGAGTTAAGAATATAGATTCAGAGTTTTCTAGATAAGACGCTCCATTAACTAATTATTGTAGCACATGGAATGGCTTTGAAAATTAACTTTTATTTCAGTCTTTATATTGTTTCTTAATGATACTGATATTGTTTCTTAATTGTGAGGCCTATATAGCACTTACATTTGAAACTTAACCATGGTAGTCATTTGACAGCAACTACTGTAGTTTGAATTGTGACAAATGTCAAGCTACTTTATGTATGTCTCATTCTGTCAGAAGTTAAAACAAGAAGTAATATCTCTATTCTTACACTCTTTATAGCAGATATATTTTTCAGGCTGAAACAATAGTTCCAGGAGTATTTTTCAGACCTTGATGGCAGTGCAATGGATGCTTCCTTATTTTAAATCCTTTAACAACGCAGTTGATGACCCTTCGTCTAATTTTGAGTTGGAAGTGATTAATCTATAAGGTAGTGACATGCTAAAAGGCAAATATCAAGAGACTCCTGTAATAGAATTTTATAAATGCCTTTTATGTGATGAATATATTCGATAAAAATCATATGCTTGTGGATTGGTATCAATATTTGGCAGAATCTATGTGAAAAGACTTCTTCAAAGTTGAAATATGTAAAATCTCATAATAGATCAATGTTAACAGATGAACATTTGCAGTCATTTTTGATGGTAGGGAACAGTAACTTTGAACACCAATTAAATGAAATGTTATTCTCCCCAAAAGAATTATATTCTTTTTATTAGTAAACTGAATTACAAAACAAACTGACAAGCAAAAAACAAAACACTACTCAATTATATTTTTAATTTTATCAGCAAAAGTACTTTTGGAAATTTGCTAATCTCTTGTTTTCCAACCACCTAAAAAATATCCTTGAGTTTTTCTTTTTACCCACAAAGTCTAAAATACTTACTACCTGGCCTTTTATAGAGAAAGCTTTCTGACCTCCCCTCTTGTCCAGAAAGAATATTATGTCTAATTAGATATCAGTTCTACATTAGATTAATTGTCCTTTATTTTCATTTTAGAGTTCTTGCATTTATAAAATACCAAAAATGTTCAAATCTGGTTTATTATCAATATAATATATATTTAAATTGCATACTTTGAAATTGGGAAACAGATTTACCTATAAATTATATATCAGTATAGCCTGTAGGGTATACTGTAACACTCTTTCTGTAGTAACTAAATAAATGTGGAACCCAGGGCTTTGTCATTTCACCTTGCTTTTGTTTGCTTTTGCTTCCAAATTGGTGGATGTTCGAAGTTTTTACTTTTGAAATTCAGTATGTACTGAAGGGAATATATTCCACATTGTATTGAGTCCAGTGTTGGTGGTTGTTTTAAAAATAGTCTGAATACTCTCTTCAGTTAATAAGCTTTATCGACAGTTTTATTGTAAATTCTGTAAACAAATTATGAGTTTTAGGGGCACCTGACTGGCTTAGTTGGTAGAACATACAACTCTTGATCTTGGGGTCACGAGTTCAAGTCCCATGGTGGGTGTAGAACTTACTTTAAAAAAATATATATGAGTTTTAGGATCTCATGTATCATGTCTTGATACATTCTATATCGTGTATTTGTAAATGCAAAGTTTATGAAATAACTTTTGCATTAATATTAACTTGATGTAAAAGAAAGATACATCTTCAGTTTTTAAAAATATAAATTATTTTTATATTTATAAATATAAAATATAAAAATATTTATATATTTATAAAAAATAAAAATATAAATTATATTTATTTCTTACATTAGCTTTCTGAGAGTTTATTGTTATCATATGAGAATTCATAGCTGGAGAAACATCTTTTACAAAAGAATGTTTGTAATCTGAACCCATCACCCAGTATTCTTCAGTTAGCAATTACAAAGGTTTATTGACAGTTACTTTCTGGTTGCTAATATCCTAAAATCATTATATTCTCATGATTATTTAATAATTAAGTTCTTTTTGTTTTATAATTGAGCTCTAGTGTTTATTTTTAAAGTTTCCTTTTATGGAGCATTTTTGTCTCTTGGCACGTTGCTTTCGAATTAGAGTTCTTTTTTTTTTTTTTTTTTAAAGAGTCTGTTTATATTCAGTGGGATTAAAAACACACTTCCACTTTTAGAGCAGATTTATCATCTACCCTTCAGGCTGTTCTTTAACATGGAGCTCTTAAGAATGAATATCTTAAGATACTCCCCAGATGTTTTAAACTTCAGCAAAGTTGTGGTTTTCTTTATTGGAATCTCTGTTTGTAGTGTTCGAAGATGAAAGAAAACATCTCTTTAGTATCTAAACACTTTTCATATTGGTTTTAATGTCTTTTGCTGCAAAGGCATGCATAAGATAAAACTTCTATACTGATAAATTTTCAAAACTTTACTTTTAAAAAGTAATACCAAATTGAGAATTTCATTTACAGTAATGTGAAAATATTGTGTGCTATATGTGCTTTTGAATCAACATTGATGTTATGTGGTTAGTATGTAACCTTTGGAAATGCAATAGATTTTATTTTTCATTATTTAATGAAGTAGGGATTAAGACTGTTATGCATCAGATATTTTCCAGGATGTTGAGAAGTTTGAATTTAAAATTGTAAAGATGTCAATTATTTGTGTGTTTTTTAGATGGTATCCAGATTGAACATTCTCTGCAAAATCAGCAAGTTATTCCTCCCCAGTTACATAGATAGTTGGTATCATTTATTAACTGTTTACTATGTTTAAGGCACTGATATAGTCTTCACAACAGAGTGGTAATGTTTTATATTAATTGAAAGAAAGATAAGGAGTTATTAAATGACATGAAAGAGTGAAATAGTACACTGCATGTGCATACACAGACACACACATGGACACACACACTTTTTTTTCATTCTGAGCCTGGTGTAGGAGGAGCAACTCAGAACACCCTAATCTAATCTCAGTTCACAAATAATTTGATTTTGTTTTTTCTCACTAGATAACATAATGTATACTTATTAATCTAAAATCTGTCTTATAGTTAAATGTTTCCCTAATAACAATTTTCTACATTCTTATTTTTTTTAAGTTCTTTTGCCATAAGTTTTTATTTAGTGTCCAGTAGGTATCTGAGATAGAGGGAAAATTCAAATCAATGTCAAAGTTTTTTAAAAATGCTCAAGAAAAACTTAATTTTGTTAAAATGTGTACAGATTGATCGTCTGTACTTTCATAAAAATCCAATAGCAACAGCAATAGTAAGAAGACGGTCATTTAATCCTTCCGTAGTTCTTCTATCCAGCCAAACATTCTTTTGTTTATCAACTTTTTTGGCATGTATGTACCTAATATCTGTTAGGTACTATACTTAAATATGGTAGAATGCAAAGACAGATATGGTCTTCAATACCATGTTTTACAAATGAGGAAACCTAATCTCAGGGAATTTAGGTTACTTGTGCTATGTCATAATTAGATGAACATGAAATTAAAGCCAGGTCTGTCTGACACCAGAACCTTTGCTCTAAACCAGTAAGGAATGCTGCCTACCCTGATGACTTGAAATATGAAATCCTTTTTTGGATCATATTGATAATCAGATTTGCCTTTAATGTTCTTTAGTAAGGAATTTGACTCTGCTGGATACTTCTTCCTTCCTTCTAGATATCTTTCTCTCTCTGGGCACTCCCCCTGCCCCCTTTGGTAGGTCAGTGCTTCCCTTCCTCTCTGTTGGTCCTTTTCCTCTTAAATATTGATATTCCACCCAGTTCCACTCTCTGGATTCTTCTCATTTGTCTGGGCATGGATTTCCATGAGTTTATACTGTTTGGGTTTTCTGAACTTTTTGAGCCTGTAGGAGTGTGTCTTTAATCAAATTTGGAAAGTTGTAGACTTATATTTTTGAAAATTTTCTTCTACACTGTATTTTTTTTCTCTTCATCTGGTACTCTGCTGACATAAACTTTAGATGTTTTAATAATATCTCATAGATGTCTGAGTCTTTAATCATTTTTTAAAAATAATTTTTCTCTCTGTTGTTCAGACTGGAATATGTTTATTAATCTGTCTTCAAGTGTACTTACTGAGTCTTAATTCTATCTTCTTCATTTTGCTATTGAGCCCATCTAGTGAGCTCTAAAATTTCAATTACTGAAATTTTCCTTGTTTTTTTTTATATCTTCTATTTCTTTGATTAGTCTTTTGTATTTTCTAGATGTGTTAAGAGCCCTAGTTCTTTGTGGTTCCCTGGAATTCTCCTCTTTGGTTCTCTAGCCAGAGAACCGGGGCTTTATTTTCCCAGTTGTTCCACATCCTTCTGTGACTGATAACATGTCTGTGGCTAAGTAGGAGGAAGATTCAGAGAGAATAGTTTAAATTTAAACTTATTCATGAATTCTGTCTTTTTAAAGTTTTAATTTTAATTACAGTTAACATGCAGTGTTATATTAGTTTCAGGTCTACAATATACTGATTCAACAATCCCATACATCACCCAGTGCTCATTATGACAAGTGAATTCCTTAATCCCTATCATCTGTTTCACCCATCCCCCCCTTACCCACACCCTTGTGGTAACCACCAGTTTGTTCTCTATAATTAAGAGTCTGTTTCTTGGTTTGTTTCTCTCCCTTTCCCCTTTGCTCATTTGTTTTGTTTCTTAAATTCCACATATGAGTGAAATCATAAGAATTTGTCTTTCTCTGATTTATTTGTTTAGCATTATACTCTTTAGCTCCATTCATGTCATTGCAGATGTCAAGATTTCATTCTTTTTTATAACTCAGTAATATTCCATTGAATACATATGTGTGTGTGTACACACACACATACATACATATGTACCACATCTTTATCCATTCATCAATTGTTGGACCTGTGGACTGCCGCCATGATTTGGCTGTTGTAGATAATGCTGCTATAAACATAGGGGTGCATGTCTCATTTGGAATTAATGTCTTTGTATTCTTTGGGTAGTGCATTTTCTGGATCATATGGTAGTTCTATTTTTAATTTTTTGCGGAATTTCCATACTGTTTTCCAGAGTGGCTGCACCAGTTTGCATTCCCACCGCAGTACAAGAGGGTTCCTTTTTCTCCACATCCTTGCCAACACCTGTTGTTTCTTGTGTTTTTGATTTTAGCCATTCTCACAGGTGTGAGGTGATACCTCATTGTAGTTTTGATTTGCACTTTCCTGATGGTGATAGTGAGCATCTTTTCAGGTGTCTGTTGGCCATTTGTATATCTTCTTTGGAGAAATCTCTGTTCATGTCTTCTGCCCATTTTTTCATTGGATTAATCATTTTTTGGGTGTTGAGTTTTTCTTTTTTAATGTTTATTTCTGAGAGAGAGCGTGTGTGCACCAGTGCAAGTGGGAGAGAAGGAGAGAGAGAGAGAGAGAGAGAGAGAGAGAGAGAGAGAGAGAGGTATTTCCCAAGCAGGCTCCATGCTGTCAGCACAGTGCCCAACATGGAGACCTGACCCCACAAACTGTGAGAGATGATCTGAGCCAAAAACAAGAATCGGATGTTCAACCAACTGAGCCACCCAATGCTTTGGGTGTTGAGTTTTATAAGTTCTTTATGTATGTTGGATATTATTGGATAAGTCATTTGCAAATATCTTCTCCCATTCTGTAGGTTGCCTTTTAGTTTTGTTGATTGTTTCCTTTGCTGTGAAGAATATTTTTATTTTGATATAGTCTCAATAGTTTATTTTTGCTTTTATTTCCCTTGCTTCAGGAGATATATCTAGAAAGAAGTTGCTACAGCTGATGTCAAAAGAGATTATTGCCTGTGTTCTCCTCTAGGATTTTTATGGGTTCAGATCTCACATTTCGGTCTTTCACCCATTTTGAATTTATTTTTGTATTTGGTGTAAGAAAGTGGTCCAGCTTCATTCTTTTGCATGTTGCTGTCCAGTTTCCCAACACCAGTTGTTGAAGAGAATGTCTTTTTTTTTTCATTGGTTATTCTTTCCTGCTTTGTCAGATATTAATTGACCATATAGTTGTGGGTTCATTTCTGGGTTTTCTATTGTTTCTTTGCCCTGTGTGTCTATTTTAGTGCCAATACCATATAGTTTTGATTACTACAGCTTTGTAATACAGCTTGAAGTCCAGAATTGTGATGCCTCCAGATTTGGTTTTCTTTTTCAAGATTGCTTTGGCTATTCAGGGTCTTTTGTGGTTCCATACAAATTTTAAGATTGTTTATTCTAGTTTTGTGAAAAATGCTGTTGATATTTTGATAGGGATTGCATTAAATGTTAAACTTATTCAATGAATTTTTAAACTATATCAAATTAAGTTCTAGATGTTTATTGTATTGTTTTCTTTATATATTTAATTCTCTGTTGTAATTCTCTATTCTTTTATCTATTTATCAAGTTTTATCAAGTTCTTTCCTTGTTTCCTTGAAAATACTAATCATAGTTATTTTGAAGTCCTTTTATTTCCAGTGTCTGTATTATTTCTGAAACTTTTCTCTTGCTGTTTCCTTTTGTTTTTAGGCAAATTATTTTGCCTCTTTGCATAACTATTAGCTGTTTATTATTTATGTAAGAAATGTAGATCCTTTAGATTGTATTATCTACCAGTGTTTGCCCTTTCCTCTTTGGGACTGATATGGAGTGAAGGGAGAGCTGATTGCCTTAACAAAATCAAGGATTAAGCTAGATCAAAGTTGATTTTCAGTTTTGATAGGTTCAGTCTACCTTGTTTACCTCTGTTTCTAGAGCTTGATCCTCTTGGACTTTTAATTGAGGCCACTGGATCTTTGTTTCATCAGCTCTGAAACATAGCATCAGAAGTGCTCTCAGAGATTTCCAGCTTCTTTATCCTCCAGCGTGATCCACTTCAGTGTTTGGCAAATATCTCAAGTGGGAAGCTGACCTTTTATTTTAGGTCCTCAATTTCCAATTTTATCACTTTAGTACTAATAGTGTCTGAAATCCCTATCTTTTTTTACTCCCTTGCTCTCCACCCCCATCCTAGTGTTCTGTTAAGCCCGCAGTCTGAATTTTCAGCCTTTAGATATAACCAGTATAGATAGATGTCCTCTCCCAGTCCCCAGGGAAAAAGTGTCTGTGTTATCTTTAGATTTTATTCTCCATGCCTTCTAGGATTTCATTTTTGCCTGTTATGTTTTTAGTTCCTTTTCTGTTCCTGTCTTTGTTTTTTAAGCCCTGCCAGGCTGAGAGATCTTTCTGCTTTTCAAGTGATTTTGGTTAACCTTCTTAGCTTACCATTCAGTTTCAGAATTCAGCAAATGTGTTATGGGACAAACCAGCTGTGTGTTTGAGGTCCCCAAAATGTCAAATTTTCTCTCTCTAGCCCCATGCTACTGACTACAAATTTAGCCAGGTCAGATAATCATCTGCCAGTTCTAGCCTACCCTCTGAACAGTCCCCACTTCCTTGGAAATTTATTCATTTGATCCTTCTATAGCTCTTTGGTACCTTTAATGATTTATAATTTATATGACTTTCAGATTGTTGTCAGTCTGGATGTTGGCTGTGACCTGCTATATGCTATTCAGAATCAGAAGTTCCATATGTTCTGTTTTGATAAGAGATTTAAGTGTTTGAGTGTTCCTGATGAGTGATATTTTTCTAAAGTTTGGTAGAGAAAAATGATTAATTATTGCTTGAATACTTTCCCTTTGTATCTGTTACATATGTTTCTAGAATTTTTCTATGATCAGCGAAACTAAGGCCCCCTTATAAACCATGGATTCTGTGATAGAAATAACAGATGAACCAAACCAATACAGGAGGTAAAAAGTATTAATTTGTATTTTGGAACTGCCTGTGGGCATATGGCTGGCACTATAGGTTTACCAGGAAGCTGCATGTTTCGTTTTGAGAACCACTGTCCCGCACTATTTCTCCTTTTCTCGTATGGCTTTTTTGGTATGGTTTAAAACTGTCAAATAGTTTTACTATTTAATGGAAATTGTAAATTGGTTTAGTGAAATTTTGTTGTGTTTTTATAATGGGTAGAAACCAAATACACATATCATGCATCTGAATTTAGGAATAATTCATTTTATTGTAATTATATACAAAGTGCTTTCAAAGGTATATTTGATTATCTTACATGCAAAAAAAAACCTTTCAGACCTATAAATGAACAGAATTAAACCTTTAAACTTTTTAGTATTGAATAGAGGTTTACCTAAGCAACACATGGTTAAAAGTGTTTTCTTATCAAAGAAAATAAAATTAGAGCTTGGAGAAATACCTTTAAATTACAATTCATATGAACTAATAGCTGAACCCTAGTTTTGAATGACTGTTACTTTTCCATCTTTAAAAATATGGTTAAATATAAACACATGTGAGAAATGTCCCTTTGGCTTTTATCAAACTGACATTTAAGCAAATTTTTTTCAACCTTACTAAACATTTGTGGTAAAAGGTTTCAAAGCTTTGAATCTTACAATTTGCCTATGGATTTCCCTCCTTGCATTATTCTATTAACATTTGGTCTTAATAAGTATAATCTGTTTAGAATTACTGATTTTTTTTTCATTTATTATTTGTTTAGATGAGAAGTTTAGGAAAGAACATCAAAAACCCTAGTTGGAAGTTATGAATGCTTTCTTAAGGAAATTAAACTTTTTTGAGTTTTGCCGTAAAGATTTTACTTGTCTTACTTTACTTTCTCTATGAAATGTTCAAAACTGTTGATGTTTGTTTCTATGCAATGGTGATACTAACACATTGTGAGATCTTTACCTCCTGATGTATGCCGATTTCTCTTTTTTTTCTCCCAGGGGAAGGTTAAAAGAAGCTTTAGTTACTGTGAAAGTGGGAAGCAGTTACACTAAGTTAGAACTAGAAGTTGTAAAGGGTGCTTTTGTGGACATTTTCTTACCATATCTTGTCATATCTTACCAATTCTTACCATATCTTATTTATAAGGACAGTTTTTTCCATATAAGAATGACTGGTACAAGTTACAGGGTATAGTAATGAATTCTTTCACATTTCATGTAGTATTTGCTTCATATCAGATAGCTAGAAAACAATTGCACATCAAAATTTAAAGAGCTATTTCTGTTAATTTCTCTCTCCCTTTTTCCTTTGTCATCATTTTCATTTTCTTTTGTTTTTCTGGCTTTATAGAATGCTTCTTTTGGATGCATCTTAAAAATAATTAAACCATGGGCACTTGGGTGACTCATTTGTTTAGGTGTCTAACTCTTGATTTTGGCTAAGGTCATCATCTCACTGTTGGTAAGTTCGAGCCCTGCCTTGTGCTCTGTGCTGACAGCACAGAGCCTGCTAGGGATTCTTACTCTCAAAATAAATAAATAAACAAACATTTTTTTAAAAGGAAAAAAAATAAGCCACAGCTACCTTTAATTAAAAAGAAATTCAGTTTTGGGCCATAAGGAGTTTTATTCTAAATATTCTTATTTTTATCGTATGTGATTGTATTATTTTCTTAATTATATTGGATGGATCTCCTAATCCTGCATGCACCACTTAACAATTGTGAGAAATCCATCAAAAGTCACTTAAAATAGGCTTGGAGGATAATGACTCTGAATTTCTTCATCCTTAAAACAAAGGATACAAATAGAATCACATATAACCTGCACCTTCAGAATTGCTGAGAGACAGAATATACTAGAAATCTAATTTCTTATAAGTAGAGGAAGAAACATCATATTTCAGTAGAGCTCTTATTGCTTCTATAGGTGTGCACCTTTGGAGAGCAGGGATTTGGGGAGGGGGTGCTTAAGAGACTGTGAAACAGAAGAGAGGGATGTGGAGAATGTAGTTCAAAACAGACACAATCACTCCTGAAAAGAAAAAGCCCAGACACAGTTCCCAGACTGTTGTTGCTTTGGACTTAGAGCGCATCAAGCAGGCCCTCTTACCAGTGCACCATCCCCAGTCCTTTCCAGTTAGATTTCTCTTTTTAATATTTAATGCTTATTTTTGAGAGAGAGAGACAGAGTGTGAGTTGGGGAGGGGCAGAGAGAGAAGGAGGCACAGAATCTGAAGCATGCTCCAGGCTCTGAGCTGTCAGCACAGAGCCTGATGCAATGTTTGAACCCACAGACCACGAGATCATGACCTGAGCCTAAGATGGATGCTGAACCAACTGAGCCACCCAGGTGCCCCTAGATTTCTATTTTTTGCCCTTTAAGGGGCTTGTCCAGTATAAGTACTGAATTCTATCCTGGACCTCAGAGCCAAGGATCTAACTGGAGAAGAAGAGAGATACATAATGGGAAAAAGATAACAAAGAATGGGAGAAGACCATGGCTTTGAACTGTGTTAGATTGGAATTGGAGATATCCATATGAACTGATAAAATCAAATGATTTCACAGATACAAACTTCAACTTCTTAGGAGGTTTTCACTGAGATATTATAAATAATAAAAGTGCATTTTATACAATCTTTTTAAATGATTTGTGAAAACTAAATATGTATCTATAGAGAAAAAGAGAAAAATGTTAAAAATGTTAAAAACTGATGAATCTTGGTAAAAGGTATATAGGTATTCTCTGTATTATTCTTTAGTGTTTCCATAGTTTGAAGTTATTTCCAAATCAAAGTTTAAAAAGTAAGTCACTAAGAGTCTAAATCTGAGTCTTAGAAAATTGGGATATTTGAATTCATCTTACTTGTCTCATAGGCTTGTTTTGAGTTTCAAATGTGTTTCACATGTATCTATGAGTGTCCCTGTGTATGTCTTTCTGTGTAGGTAGGTGATATGTATATATGCGTATACATACATGCAGAAAGAGAGAGACTTTTGGAATTTCCTCTTTCTTTTTTTCTTGATAGTATATTATTCTTATTTAAATTGCCTATATATTTGCCATATCCAGAATGTCAAATAAATGGAATCATACTGTATTGTAACCCTTTTTTATGCCTGGCTTCTTTCACATAGCATATTTTGAGATTCATCTCTGTTCTTGAATGTATTATTTGTTTTTATTACTTGATGAGCTTGCCTTACATGGATATACCACAATTTGTCCATTCACTACTTGATAGGCATTTGGGTTGTTTTAAGTGTGTGGTGATTATAAATAAATAAAGCTATTCTAAATAGTCATGTATCTGAGTTGTCTGGTGACTGTATGTGTAATTTCCTAAGAAATTTCCAAATTGTTTTCTAAGGAGGGTGTGTCGTTTTTTATTTCCATCAGCAATTTATGAAAGTTTCAGTTGCTGTACATCCTCATCAGCATTTAATATTGCCACTTTTTTTTTAAGTCATTCTAATAGATGTATTTCCTTATGGTTTTAAGTTGGATTTTCTTTAATGACCAATGATATTAAAATCTATGCTTATTTGTCATCTGTATCTTTTCTTTGGAAATGTTGCTGTTAATTTTTTGCCATTTTATTGGATTTTTTCCTCATTAATGAGTTTTGAAAGTTTTTAATATATATTGGATATTATATCCTTTGGAAAATTAATGTTATAATAAATATTGAAAAGTCTTCTATAACAATAACTATATTTTGAAATATTAGGTCAATCATATTTAAGTCAGAAATTATGAACAATGCTTTGGTACCCTTATTTGCTAGACTCACTATGCAAGACTCACTATTCAGACTAAACATAGGTTGTCAGACTTGTCAGGAATTAATGTTATATAATATGAAGAATATAATAGCTTAGTAACAAAATAAGTCACCTTTTCAGGAATGTCAGAAAATAAAAAATTTATATTTCAAAAATTTCCTATTAAGTTTCTCACATTTATATAATTTTGCCATTGGTCTTGCCAACTTACAGTATTGTCTGGGTTATTTGATTAGGCTTAAAAAAAAAAGTTATTTGAAAGAAGTTTCTTAACCTAAAAACTGAATGAAGAAGATAGGAATTCAAAATACCCTAGATTTTGAAGCTTTTTTTGAATCTTCCAAATTGAACTGGAGCATTTTGATCCTTAGGTTACAGGAGTAAGGCTTTTTCATTTGATTTTTTTTTTTTTTAACATTTAATTTTGAGAGAGAGAGACAGAGTGCAAGTGGAGGAGGGGCAGAGAGAGAGAGGGAGACACAGAATCCAAAGCAGGCTCCAGTTTCTGAGCTGTCGGCACAGAGCCTGACTCGGGGCTTGAACTCACGAAAGAGAATTCATGACCTGAACCAAAGTCAGATACTTAAGCAACTGAGCCACCCATGCGCCCCTCATTAGATTTTAAATGTATGGATCATAGTGGTATTAAGAGTCCTGGGATTGTTTTTCTAAGGTATAGTGAATATACACTGTTTCATTATCACCTTCTAAAAAAGATTGTCCTCCTTACCTTTCACACCCCTGATTTTCTTTACTCTTGTGTAGTGGGTATTCTTTAGTTGTGAGCACTAAATTTTCTAAGCAGAGCGGGGTTATTGCATTGTATATATTGTGTGAGACTTTGTATGTATTTACGCTGTTATTAATCTACCTCTTAAAATGCATTGAAACATCAGTTACTGTTTGTTTCTTATTTTACAAAGTGGAAACTAGTTGGGGCCCCTGGGTGGTTCAGTCAGTTAAGTGTCAGACTTCGGCTTAGGTCATGATATCACGGTTCATGAATTCGAGCCCTGCATCAGGCTCTGTGTTGTCCAGCTCAGAACCTGGAGCCTGCTTCAGATTCTATGTCTCTCTCTCTGTCTCTGCCCCTCCCCCCTCTGTCTTTCTCTGTCTCAAAAATGAATAAACATTAAACAACTTTTTAAAAAAGTGCAAACTAGTTGGAAGTCTTAGGAAACAATGAGTACACTTTAATAATCAGCAAAACTAGCTGCTCTCTTTTCAGTTATAGCATCAGGTAATTCTGTTCCACTAAAATTTTCAGTTACTGACCTTCCCATAACTTATCTGCTCATGTTGTACTTAGTACAATTACTGTTTCTGAAAAGGTGAATCTCTTTGTAATATACCTTCCCACATTTATTTCTATTAATAGTTGTACCTTGATACCAGTGCTAAAGGGATTTATTCTAATGGTAGATTATGTTACTTTGTTTAAGTTAGTCATTGAGTCACTGCCCAGCTTTCTACATTTACAAGCTGTTTTCTGCTGCTAGTAGCATGCATATGATCTTCAATATTATTTTTATTTTTACAGGAAGTCAGTGCTATCTTTTAGTAGCCTTTAAATTCCATATGTGATCATTTCTTTTATTTTTTTTTTCTTTTGGGCAGAGAGAGTGATCATGATCGGGGGAGAGGGGCACAGGGAGGAAGGGAGAGAGAGAGAGACAGAGAGACAGAGAATGTTAAGCAGGCTCCTCACTGAGTGTGGAGCAGGGCTCTATCCCACAACCCTGGGATCATGGCCTGAGCCAACATCAAAAGTTGGATGCTCAACCAACTCAGCCATCCAAGTGCCCCCCCATATATGATTGTATCATTTGATATCTTTTCTTGTGTATAGTACCATGCTGAGGTGGTCCTGTATCTCAGAAGATTTAATATTAAACCCAGCATCAGAAGACTAGTGGTCACAGCTTTGCCTACCAAACATTAGTGTTTGAAAGTTTCTCCACTTCCTTGTATGTTACTTTTCTTCTCAAATAGCAAAACATATAGATAGCTATCGTATTAATTGTCAGGAATTATCAGTTATTTATAAAGTAATAATATGTGATATGAGAGTGGAAAGCATTACTTAGAATTTCAGTTCTATTCATTATCAGAACAAGTACAAAAACTTCTTTAGGAGTATATGGCATATTGCTTTTTTTTTCTTGTGGCTAGTCCACAAGAAATTCTGAATTACATTCCAGTGACAATTTATATTTAAAAGTTTTCTTTAATAAAACCACTTTCATTATAAAATGAATATAAGCACATGAGTAAATGGTAGGAAATATAAAAAAGGAGAAAGTTTATATAAAAAATACCTTTGGCATGTTAATGTATTTTCTTCTGGTCATTTTTGTTAATAATTTCATTAAAAAATAATGAATATGTGAAATGCATCTCTGATTGTTCTGAACATCCATTCTTTTGTTTTTTGTTAATTTGTCCATTTATCTGAGCCTTAATATTTTCATTTCTCTTCCTTGTGAGAATATTAAATTAACATTTTAAAAATTGAATTAATTTATTAAAATACCAAAATACATAATAATATCTTAAGATATTTTTTAATTATATAAAGTAAATGCAATAACCATTTTTCATATTGTAAAATTTCTTTATATTTAATTTGCTTGGATTTGTTTAATTTTGCTTTTATAGAGAAAAATTTTAAATATTTTTTTTTTTTTAATTTTTTTTTTCAACGTTTTTATTTATTTTTGGGACAGAGAGAGACAGAGCATGAACGGGGGAGGGGCAGAGAGAGAGGGAGACACAGAATCGGAAACAGGCTCCAGGCTCTGAGCCATCAGCCCAGAGCCCGACGCGGGGCTCGAACTCCCGGACCGCGAGATCGTGACCTGGCTGAAGTCGGACGCTTAACCGACTGCGCCACCCAGGCGCCCAAAATTTTAAATATTTTTACATTATCAAATTTGTTTTTATTCATTTTTTACTACCATTGTTTGGAAACTCTCATCTAGAAGTTGGATAAGCACCGAATCCAGTTTTTCTGTAGCATTTTATTTAAGTAACATTCTCTCTGGAAGTTTTTAAACATGAAAGCTGTATATATTTTATTAATTTGGGTTTCACAAATAGACTGCTAGTAGGAAAATGGATCAGCTATTGTTCTTTCACTTCTGTCAGTCATTTGATTGAAGTGTTAGATATGCCCACTCCATTTAGACAAAGAAGCTTAACCAAAAGGAGAAAGTAAGAATGAATCTATTATGTACTAAATGGCCACTTTACTCCCTGTAGAAAAAAATCAAATAGAAATATGTTGAAGTTTCCCATAAAATATAAAGCTTTTAAACAATTTCATCTCTAAACAACATAGGAAATACTTAATATTTTCACATAATTGATTAGATTATTTACCTATCAAATTATAATCATAGTTTGAAGTTCATTAATGTTTCAGCCTGAATTTATGGTTTTATTCATTAAAGATACATAGTCCTTCATCTTTTCGAGGTATTTTCCATTGACTACATTGATAGTTTTGACACAAAGTAGACCATTTATTGACAAACAAAATTTTGTGTCAGCTAGAAAAGTATAGAGAGAAAATCTGGTTGTAATTTATGTTCCTAATCCCTGCAAGAGATAAAAAGAAACAAATCTTGCCTCCTTAGAATCACTTCCCTAAATAGAAATGTTTCTTGGTTTGTTTGTTACTATATAGGAATTCCCTTTGTTCCATCCAATTTCTTTTCTCTCTTGTATTTACCTTCTCAACATCATCCACTTGGTCATCCAAACTAGAAATCTCAGAATTGTCATCCCTCTACCACATCTTCTGCTTCCAGCTATTTATCACGTGTTATGTCTTCAACTTCAGAAATGCTTCCTTAGTTTAATAATTTCTCTCTAGCATCTTAGCTCAACATCTGATCTTTGGTATGAACTATTTGAAAAGTGGCAATCTGCCTGTCTTTATTCTACACTGTCCTCCAAACAGCGCTGACTTCATTAAACAACAACAAAACAAGTCTGTTTTTCACACTGTTGGCAAACAGAGTTTAGTAATTTCCCCTTGCGTACTGAATAATGTCTACATTTATTAGCGTGGCAGAGAGAGTTATGTTTGTCAGTTTTTACTACTTTGATTTTGACCTATATTTTAGTCTGTGTTTAAATTGTTTCCTGAATATGTCATATTTTTGTTTTACCCTCAGTCCTGAATATTTTTTCTCCCTTATCTGTCAAATTCAGTTCAAGTGTTAAATTTTTCCTGCCTCTTTCATTCAGAATCACTCACTTCTCTGCTCTATGTTTTATTCTGCTTTGTCCTGTATGTAGTTCTTTTTAGATACTTATGTAGAAAATTGTTATGTTCTTCCACTATAAAATGAAGTAAAAAGTGTCTTCATTACAAAGCAGTTTATTATGTTTATTACACAGTCGAAATAAATGTATACAAGAACCATAATTCCTCCTACTTTGGAGCTAACCACTGTTAACTCCTTGGTTGTACTTTTCTAGATCCTTTATATATATTACATATTATTATTATTATAATCAGATATTTTATATATTATTTATATATGTATATATACACACACATATATGTATATATTGGGTAATTTTGTTTGTAATATACACAGGTATATTTTAATTCTATTGGGTTGTATTATACATTTGAAATATATGGAAAATATCAGTAGATAGAGGTCTAACATTTTAAAATATTTAACTCTTTAGTAGAAGCAGTGCATACATACAGTGAAAATGAAGTGAAAGATTAAATACTTCCCTCTAAGACTTAGCCATTCACCAGGATTCATTAGGGTTTATTAGGTCAAAGTTTGGAATAAGCCTAAGTTTGCCCATTACTATCCACTGTTATCTGTGCATGTTATGCTGGAGGTCCTCAGTCTTTGCACTAAGGCAAGAAAAATAGAGAAAAAATTGTCACTGTTCACAAAAGTTATGTCCGGCAAAAACAGATAATTATTGGAATTAGAGATGTTAGCAACTTGGGTAGGTAAAAATTGTTATATAAAGAATTATATTTCTGAACACCAGCAACAAATAAAAACTAGGTTTAAACAAATATTACTTCTAGTAGTATTAAAGCAGGAAATAATAGTGACTTGAATAGAAGATGCACAAGATTTATGGCAAAAATTACGAAACTAATTGAGAAGTACTAAAGACCTAAATAAATATATTGTGATGCACACTGTGATCAGGTATTAGTCAGTTTAATATTAGAAAGGTTATAACTTCCATATATATCTTTAATACAGTCCTAGTCAAAATCACTACAAATTGTTATTTGGAAATTGACATCTAGTTGTACATTTATATAGAAGTACAAAGGACCAAGAATAATATTCAATGACGAAGAACAAGATGAAGGTACTTGCTTTTCATTAAGACTTACAAGGCAATAGTAATTAAGACAAAATGCAGATTGTGGAGGGGTAGAAATGTACATCAGTGAATCAATTAAGAGCCCAGAGATGGTCAAGCGTACATATATCATTATGTCTGCCTGCCTTTCTATCTTCTATTTATTTATGGTGATGATGCCTCTGGCCATCACACAAAAAGCCCAACAATGTAACTTCCCTTCTTCTGCACTCCAGAGCTACAAATACTAACAGTTAATGTTTTCAGTTTATCATTATAAAATTTATATAATGTAGTTATATTCCTTAATTAACAAATTTACATGTCTATGGACTCTTCCTCTGGAAGATGAACAATATAGTGCACTTATACTATTTTTCTCTTTTTCTTTCCTCATTGCTTTCTTTATGCTATTTCATACATTTTAATCTTCCTACTGATTGATTTTATGACTTTAAACAGTGTACTTAAAATCCTTTTTGAAAATTTGATTATTAACATTTGAGATACTTATGAACTCTAACTGAAGGAGAGAAAATGAGAAAACTTTTTCTTTCATCTTTCCCTTCTTCCATTCAAAATATCCATGTATATACAATGTTTTTGTATTTTGTAAATGTTATTAAGTATTAAAAATGTTTGCAATTGTAATTAGATGTTACATGTTTTATCTCAGCATAGTTTCTAAAATTGAAAACCAGACAAAAGGCCTTCATTACCAAATAATTAGGTAACTATTATTCTTTGTAGAACCACGTACTGTAGTGTATGTATGGATTCATAGAAGAGAAATACATTACTTTGTTATTAAAATATTTGCTACTTAAGGAAGAATTTTACATGTAATAAGATTTATTACATGTAATAATTTTACATGTAATGGTTCCTCCTTTAATTTCTTTTTGGACTCCTTTACTTTTTCAAAGTTATACACAGTTATCACTTTTTTCCCTTTTTTTGTTGTTGTTGTTGTTGTAAACCCATGCTATCTTCTTTCTTATGTTTTGTTTTGATTGTTACACCTCCTCCTTAGTAACTTTTCTTTTCATAATTGCCAGTACTTACATGTGAAGCTTATATTTTCCCTTATCATGAGTTGATAATCTGAGTGGATATTGAATTCTATTTTGAAAATCTTTTTTTTCTTCTAGCATAGAATATAATGTGGGTTGTTTGTTTGTTTGTTTGTTTTAGCATCCTCTGTTCTTTAAGAAATCTGATGTACTCTGATTCTTACTCCTTTTCAGATAATCTGTTATTTTTCACTCTAGAAGTTCTTAAGGTTTTCTCTTGATATGAAGAATTCTGAAATTGAATAAGTTATTGTCCAAATATGGATCCTAGTCCCCTCCCTAATGGAATTGCTTCACATTTGAACAAATCTGAAGATTATATATTTTTTCTCTTTCGAAAACATTTTTTTCTAGAATTTCTTTCTTACCCTTCATTATCTCTAGTTTCCCCATCATTCTTCTTAAATGGATCTTGGGCTACCTGATCCATTCTCTGTGCTTCTTAATTTTTCTTTCATACTCTTCATCTCTTATATTTCCTACAGATTTTGGGCATTTTCCTGGGTATTTTCAGCTTTCTTACCTTCATCTTATTTTTTATCCAAAGCCATTTTTATCGCTCAGGTCCTTCACTCAACTATTGATATTTTTAAAAATTCAGAAGTGGTAAAACTAATTTATAGAAACTATGTTATTTTTTAGTTGCTCCTTTTTCATATAATTAGGCAGGCAGGTTTTTCTGCATTTTCTCTGAGAAAATAATTAAAAAGGAATGGAAAATAGTGCAGCAGTTCTTCAAAAAGTTCAAAAGTTAATGTTAATAGTTAAAAGTTAAACTGACCCAGTAGTTCCACTCCTAGGCATATGCCCAAGAGAAATGAAAATATTATGTCAACACAAAACCTTGTATGTGAATGTTTATTATGGTATTATCCATAACAAATCAAAAGATGAAAGCAATCTAAGTATCTGGGATGGATGAATGGATAAACAAAATGTGGTATATCCATATAACACAATGTTATTCAGCTAAAAAAAAGGAGTAAAGTACTAATAGATGCTGCAGCATGTATGAACACTGATAACATTATTCTAAGTGAAAGAATCCAGTCAGCAAAATCATTCACATATTATATGATTCCATTTATATGAAATGGCTAGAATAGACAAAAATACAGACATAGAAATTGGAATAGCAGTTATTTAGGGTGGGGAAGGATGATGGGGATATTCGGTTTTGGTAACTAAAGGTTTGGGTGTTTCTTTGTGAGTTAATGGATATATTCTTGATAGTGGTGATGGTTGCACAATTATGGATATATTTAAAATGATTGGATTGTAGACTTCAAATGAGTGAATTAATAAAGCTGCTACCAAAAAAAAGTTAAAAAAATTTTTTTTTAACATTTATTTTTTTTGAGACAGAGAGAGAGCATGAACAGGGGAGGGTCAGAGAAAGAGGGAGACACAGAATCCGAAACAGGCTTCAGGCTCTGAGCTGTCAGCACAGAGCCTGACGCGGGGCTCGAACCCACAGACCGCGAGATCATGACCTGAGCCAAAGTCGGACACTCAACTGACTGAGCCACCCAGGCACCCCAAAAAAAGTTTTTTAAAGAAAAAAAAATTTTCAGGTAGGCTAGGAAGCTACACAATTATTTGGGATATGGAGGACTTTCAACAACAAGTTGGAACATTTAAACAAATTGTACTCTTGTGGGTAAGGTAGGAGAGGCTGGACAGTGTTCCAAATGGAGTGTTTAAAGGAATTACTTTTTTATGTCTCCTATCACTGCTTTGTCAATTCTATTATGTTTTCTTTCTGTAAAGTTAGTATTTATTATTTCTTCAATTTGTGGTCTGTGTTTGGCCTCTTTGCTTGCTTTGTGGTATTGTTATACGTTTTTTCATATATAGGTAAATATGTAAATATATATGTATAAATATATATAAAACATGTTTTTTGACATCTGGTAAGACTTGGGAAAGTATGCAAACATATGCATCATCATCCATCTTGAAATATGAGGTCCTATAATTTTTATACTTGAATTAATTCCAAAAGTAATATTAATAAACAAAATTTTGGTTTTTATAGAAAACTCTCTTTACTGACTGAAATGATAAAAAATATACCCTGATTTGTGTGTATTTGTAATTAATTAACAAGTAATTTTGATACTGCAGTTCTGATTTTAACTCACCAGTGTGCCATATGTGACCTCTGGCAATCTACTCAAACTTTATGTCTAACTTTTCCCATTTTTTTTTAAGTTTATTTTTTATCTTTTGAGAGAGGGAGAGAGAGAGAGCGAGGGAGAGGGAGACAGAGAGAGAAAGAGATGATCCCAAGCAGGTTTGACATTGTGAGCACAGAGTCCGATATGGGGCTTGAACTCATGAACTGCAAGATCATGACCTGAAATGAAATCAAGAGTCTGACGCTTAGCCAACTGAGCCACCCAGGTGCCCCATTTCCCATTTCTTAAATGAAGGTGTTCTTTTAGGTCCATTTCAGCTCTAGAATTGATCATGTTTACTCTGTTTATTTTGTTATTGAACTCTTCCAGCACCTCCAACAGTACTTTTTTGTAATAAAGGGATATTCTTTATTTGTGTATGACTTTGATAGCCACTATTCACACGTGGCTGCTGAGCACTTGAAGTATGGCTAGTGTGCCTGAAGAACTGAATTTTAATGAGTTAGTTTTTTAATTTAATTTATTTTTTTCTTTTATTATTTTTAATGTTTATTCATTTTTGAGAGACAAAGAGAGACAGAGTGCAAGCAGGGGTGGGGCAGAGAGAGGGGGAGACATAGAATCTAAAGCAGGTTCCAGGCTCTGAGCTGTCAGCCCAGAGCCCGACACAGGGCTCGAACCCACAAACCGTGAGATAGATCGTGACCTGAGCTGAAGTCAGACTCCTAACTGACTGAACCACCCAGGTGCCCCAAGTTAGTTTTTTATTTTAGAGAGCATGCAAGTAGGGCAGAGGGAGAGAGAGAGAGAGAGAGAATATCTTAAGCAGGTTCCACACTCAGTGCGAGCCCAATGCTGGGCTCTGTCCACAACCCTGGGATCATGACCTGAGCCAAAAATCAAGAGTCAGGTACTCAACCAACTGAGCCACCCAGGTGCCCCTGAAGAACTGAATTTTAAATTTTATTTAACTTTATTAGTTTAAATTTGAATTTCTGTAGCCTTCCTTGCCTCTTCCAGCTTTTGGTGGGTGTTGGCGTTCCTTGGCTCCTTATCACTCTAGTCTTTGCCTCCATCTTCACATGGTCTTCTCCTTTGTGTCTTTTCTTCTGTCCATTATGAGAAGACTTCTTACTGAACTTAGGCCTCTCCTGGGTAATGTAGGAGGGAAGATCTTATCTCAAGCTCCTTAACTTACTTGTATCTCCAAAGCCTTCTTTTCTAAATAAGGCTACATTCACTGGTTATGGGGGAACATATCTTTATGGAGGCCACAATTCAACCCACTACAAATACGATCCAAAACCTTTGGAGGAATTGGCTTTTGACAGTGGAGGAACCTCAAATGAGCCTAGCAATTGATCACTGTATATTTACTTTATCCATTCACTCTCCCTTTCTTCTCTAATCTCTAACATCACGCTTAGCTGGTATCTGTCTAGTTCAGAAAGTAAGTAGAAGAGGGGCACCTGGGTGGTCAGTTGGTTCAACATCGACTTCAGCTCAGGTCATGATCTCATGGTTTGTGGATTCGGGCCCTGTATCAACCTCTGTGCAGACAGTGTGGAGCCTGCAGCCTGCTTCAGATTCTGTGTCTCCCTCTCTCTCTGCTGTCCTCTGCTCGTGCTCTGTCTCTTTCTCTCTCTCTAAAAAATAAATAAACATTAAAAAAAAAAAAGTACCTAAGTAGAAGGGAACTTCCCTTGAGCTACTGCAGCTACCTACCTCTGCATCTGTGCCTATATATTTTGCCTTTTCTACTGTTATTATTACATTGGTATTATTAGTGGCATACGAATTCTGCTGTCAAAATTCTGGGCAGGTTTGCTAGTTGTGTTTATTGTCATCTCGGTGTTTTACAGATGGAATCCCAAGGTAGTTGGATGTATGGGAGTGGGTATAACTCCATTTTTCCTATTCCTAATATAACCATATCTGTATATGTCTTTTTGGTATTTTGAGGTTCTGTGAAATGTTTCATTTTAGTGAAAGGATCTACTTCTGTACTTTGTTTTTAAAGTTTTGAAAATACTTGTCAATACTGAAACCTTCCTTGAATATTCTATTCATATCCCAATCTCCCTTTTTTGACCAACCTCCTCTAGCACTTGCTGTCTACATTGCATATATTCTGTTTTTTGGTAATTTGATGGTTTCTAATTTTCTGTATTTTCTCATGTGTATTCATCCTTGTCTCCCTCCAAAGCTTCTTAGTCCTTTGAAATTAAAGTACATACTTACGCCCCTTGGATATCTCTAACATGCTAAAGACATGCAGTAAGGAATATTGATTTGAAATCCAGGTTAATAAAGGCCATCTAATTTGAGATTTATTCAAATCAGTGTCCGTAGTTTTTTGCCTGGGTACATGAAAGTTTCATGTGTAGTGGATGTATGTATTTTCCTGGAGAGAAGTTCTATAGCTTTTATCAGATGCCAAAATAATGGCTTTAGATATTTAGATATTTAGATAAAGCTTTAGATCACTACTGTCTGTGTCTTTATATGGCAGATACAGAAATTATGTCACCAAGCAACTTGCCTAGAATCATACCCCAATGTGTGGTTTCCCAGTTCTTTACATTTTAAACTAATTGTCTTTATGATATCTAAAACTTTTTAAACTTACTAGAATTTACATTTGTAAGGATTCTAGAGATCAACATTTAATATGGGAAAATATGCATTGCTTATAAGTAATAATTTATGAATTTGTATTTTTACCTTTTTTAGTATAGTGGTTAATTATGGACAGTTTATATATTTTAAATTCTTATAATTGTACATTTATAGAAAAATTTTCATAAGTACAAATTCAGCATGCTTGTTTTTCATATATATTTTAATTCATTTATTCAACATAATTATATAATTGAAAAATTTTACTAATGGTGATTCAGTGTGCTTCTAATCAGAAAAATTTGCATTGTGACAACTGACAGATGCTAACTTACTTTTTTCTACTGTGATTTTCTTGTAGGTTTGATGAACTTGTAAAAAAATTCAAAGTCGAATATCATGCTGGTGGTTCTACCCAGAATTCTATTAAAGTGGCACAGGTTGGTTAATTATTTTAAAAGTTACAAAGAAATAGATTCGAAATGATTCTAGATTTATGGTCATTGTACATAATTGTTCCAATTTATATTTTATTGCTACAGAATAGTTTTGTTGGTTTTGAATTGGGATTTTAGCAATCATTGTCCATCTAATCAGCAAAAATTATCTGACTTTAATTGGTATTCCTTTGATTATTGGTAAGCTTAAACATGCTTTAATATGTTTATTGTTCACTTATATTTCTTCTTAATTACTTATTGAATTCATTCACTGTTTATTTTATAATTTTTAATGTGTTAATGACTTATGGAAATACTTTATATTTTATGGAAATTATCTGTTGAAAGTAATTATTATTCATAGTTAAAATCTGCTTGTGGTGTATTTTACTGTGCCAAAGTTCTTAGTTTTTTAAATATAATTAAACTTTATGGCTTTTCTGAATTTTCTTTATCTTAACAAAACTTAAATTTACCCATTTATGGACAGGAATTGTGGCTCTCCTCTACTTAAAAATACTAATTTCAATCTAGCCCTCAGTTGAAGATTTTGTTTGCTTTTCAGTTCCCCTAATATTTTGAGAGTACTTTTCCTTTCCATCTGACTGATAATCCAAATACATAATTACCAAATTATAATTTGTGTCTAGGATAACCACAGTTTTCAAAAACAGTACTTTAGAAGTACTTGCCTTTAGAAGGACAATTTCTCAGATTTTCCTTGAAAGTCAGTAATAGGAGGAACTGATTCATTTGTACATAAAGCACATATTTATTGAGCTCCTGGTATATGTGCTAGTCATTGTGCTAGGTAACTTAAGTTCTCTTGTCTAAATTTTAAGAAAAATCTGAAAATATAGTTAGAACCTTAGAGTGGCTGATCCTGATATGGTCTTAGTTATATCTAATTCTGATATGGTCTTGTTGAATGAGGACATTGAGGTTTAGTTTAGAGTGGTCTAAAAAGTATAGGCAAATACACTAGAAAGGAGTTGACAGGGATACCCACCAGGGAAAGTACTGGGTTTTGTTTTGTATTAATGTGTTTGATTGGTTCGTTCGGGATTTTTCTTTCCATTCGAGTTCTCCTTCACCCACAAAACAACTTGATTATTGATTTCCATTTTTTCTATCACTCTACGTTATTAAAGAAGCACGTACTGGGCAGCAACTATAAGCCCCATAGACCTATGCTCACAATGTCTGCCAGATTCTGTGAACTGGAGATCTAAAATAGGATAAAATATATGATATGGTAAGAATTCAGGGATCATCTATTCACAGACACTTAATTCTACATATTTTTTGATGGTATATACCATGTGAAATATATATTTTCTGTATCTATGTGTTTTATATAATACATATTTTGAAATATTCAGTTCTTCCATTGAAATAAGAAAAACAGGGTGGATAGGATTCATAGATAATAAACTGGTAGCTTATAAGATTGAGACAAAAGTCATGGGATTTTTTTTAAGTATAGATAGTAAATAATCAAGTAGTTTGGGAAATAGGTGAACATTCAGCTAGTGAGGTCCTTTATAACTTGAATGCATCCTAAGGTGTTATACCGTGAGTGTTAACTTAACCCCAGCTTTTCCCCTTGCTTCCTGCTGTTTGTTTTAAATGAATAAATGTGTAATGTAAACATCATGATTTAGGGGCGCCTGGGTGGCGCAGTCGGTTAAGCGTCCGACTTCAGCCAGGTCACGATCTCATGGCCCGTGAGTTCGAGCCCCGCATCGGGCTCTGGGCTGATGGCTCAGAGCCTGGAGCCTGTTTCTGATTCTGTGTCTCCCTCTCTCTCTGCCCCTCGCCCGTTCATGCTCTGTCTCTCTCTGTCCCAAAAATAAATAAACGTTGAAAAAAAAAATTAAAAAAAAAAAAAACATCATGATTTAGTTGGTAGGCCCTTTTTGTTCTTTGCCCTCTGGAATAGCTGGCGTATTTATGTACGTGGAGGTACATAGTGCTTCAAGGTAACTTCCCCACACAATACCAAGGTTAGGTGAATTTCTCCTTGTTCTGTGGCTTAATAATACTTTACATGGTAGCTGTGGAAAAATATGTCAAAGGGAAATATAATGAAAGGGAGCATTAATTTGCAAAGATCAAAACTTCTATGAAAGAAGAACTAAAAGTCATACAGGGAATAAAGTTTAACATTTCACAATCAATGTAGAGCTCATTTTGATGGATCTAATCAACAACCACACTTTGACATATCCATCGATATGGCAAATCATATCAACAAGAAAATGTTCCGTTTAGTTCTTAGATACTTTGATTTGTTAAGTCCGTTAAATCATATTCTTAAAGATTTTAGTGAAACCACAGGCAACATAAAACAAGATTGTTGAGATGTCCAAATATAATTCTAGACTTTACTCATCTGTGTATTTGACAGACAGTGCAAATTTAAATTTTGGACAATTTCATTCAGTGTAATTTTTTTAAAAAATAAAATAAAAGATCTTATCTGCAAAGTGTTTTGTGCCCTTTGTATATAGCACTGCTAAAATGTGATGTGATTTGCTTACTTCTGATATTGAAGCTTTCATAGTGAACATTTTAGGGCACTTTTCAATGTTCTCAATATGTACAGGTACACTTAATCTGATTTTTGACTTTAAAGAAATGGAAGGAGATAGCCTCCTTGGATATGTGCCTAAAGAATGGCTATAATTGTTGTTGGACTTAGAAAAGATATCCTGCAGTAAAATATTTTTAAAGTGTGAGACAGGAAGAATGTCCTTGTCTAATTTGGCAATACATTGAGGATGAGAACGGAGAAAAAGATTATACTAAAACAGAAATTTTTATGCCATTTCTCCAAAAATGTTTGATGATATTTGAAGAAGCCATAAGGAGACTAGAAAAAACTTATACAACAAACAAATGTCTCATTTTTTGTGTAACATGACTGCTTCCTAACTCAAGGTGGAGAAAAAAAGTCACCACAAAAGGACAGCCAAGTTAAATAAGATCCTCTCAATGTCTTTACTAAAACTGTAACTCATTTGGAATGCAACTTTGATAGCATAAATTGAAATTACTAGTGTGCTTCTGAAATGATATTTATTTTACACATGGAAAGCAAAGATAATTAATCTATCAGTGCAAAAGACATGATTGATTAACAGTTGGAATACCAAAACAAGCATTTAGATTCAAAATAGATGGATGTTTTGTGGAGTTTGAAACAATTTCTTACATATCTAAGTACCTGCCATTACTAGTAATTACAATCCTAAGTATTCTGTGCTTATTGAGAGGGTATTTAGCTTGATATCATCACAGGACTGACACCAAGAATATGGACTTGATACAAGCAGAGTGGTCAAAATGAAATTTACATTTAAGGATACTCAATTTTACCACACTAAAAAGAAGGGTTCTACTCGGTACAGGGAAGTGTTATTATTGGAAAGGAGACACAAAGCATGAAACTATTTTATTTCATGGGACAAAAAGAAACATGTCATTGTTATTTTTTCTAAATACTGGTAATATTTGTTTAATCCCACTTTTTTTTCTCTTCTTTTAAAAAATCTTAGGGGGCACCTGGGTGGCCTCAGTCGGTTAAGCGTCCGACTTCGGCTCAGGTCATGATCTCGCAGTCCGTGAGTTTGAGCCCCGTGTTGGGCTCTGTGCTGACAGCTCAGAGCCGGGAGCCTGTTTCAGATTCCATGTCTCCCTCTCTCTCTCTGACCCTCCTCTGTTCATGCTCTGTCTCTCTCTGTCTCAAAAGTAAATAAACGTTAAAAAAATTTTTTTTAATCTTAGTTACATTTATATATATTAAGAATATAAAATGTGGCCTATAAAATTTAAATTCCAATAGAGTTAAAAAAAAGATAAAATAAGTTGCTGAATTTATTTTATCAAAAGAAACATAATAATGATTATTATATTTTCTCACACATATTTTTTGATTAGTCCTACTTTTAATTTTTACTGATTGCCACTGTTAATTGTTCCTGTTGTTTCATTTAAATAGCACTCATGTTACAGAAAAGTAAATAATGCAGGATAATATGTTCTTTCAAATAGGTACTGTATTGGTTTACTCAGGCTGCCATAACAGTACCACAGACTGAGTGGTTATCCAAGAGATATTTATTTTCTAATAGTTCTGGAGGTGAGAAGTCCAAGACTGAGATGTCAGCAGCTTTAATTTCTTCTGACTCCTCTCTCCTGTTGCTACCTCTTCACATAATTGTAATTCTGTGCATACCCCTGGTGTCTATTTGTTTGTATCTAACTTTATAAGGACAATGGTCAAATTGGATTAGGATCCATCATAAGGGCCACATGTTAACTTTTTTTTATCACTTTAAAGGCCCTTTCTCTAAATACAGTGCATTCTTAAATTCTGGGGCTTAGGGCTTCAACGTATGAATTTGGGGAGGACACAATTCAGTCCATGTCAAGTACTCATTTGTATGTTTTTTATTTTTGGTAGTGTACCATTTTGATTTTCTTATTTTCTTTTGTGTATGTGTTTTAGTTATTTTCTTAGTGACTACTTTGGGGATTACAATTAACATACTAAACTTATAACAACCTAGTTTAATTACTACCAACTTAGTTTCAGTGGCATACAAACAGTCCCTTCCTTTGAAAAGTCCCTTTCCGTCCTCCCCCTTTATATTGTTATTGTCAGTAATTACATCTTTATACATTGCCCATTAATATAGATTTATAATTATTTTATTCATTTGCCTTTTAATTCCTACAGGAATAAAACAGGAGTTGCAAACCAAAAGTGTGGTAATACTGGCTTTTATATTTACCTATACAGTTACCTTTACCAATGTTCTTTATCTTTTGTTATGTCTTCAGTTTACTATCTAGTGTCCTTTCATTTCAGTCTCAAGAACTCCTTTTAAGCATGTCTTGCAAGACAAGTCTACTATTAACAAACTCCTTTAGCTTTGTTTATCTGGGAATGTCTCAATTCTCCTTTATTCTTAAAGAATAGTTTTGCTGGATATAGAATTGTTGGTTTACATTTCTTTTAGCATTTTAAATATCATCTCACTGCTTTCTGGCCTCCGTGGTTACTGATAGTCAGCTTTTAATCTTATTTATCCACTTCTCTCTCTGTTTTTAAGATTCTTTCTTTGTCTTTGATAGTTTGGTCAAGTCTTAGTATGGATCTCTTTGAATTCATATTCCTTGGAGTTCACTGGGCTTCTGGATGTGTAAATTCATGTATTTCCTCAAAATTGGGAAGTTTTAGGCCATCTTATTTTTAAATATTTTGTATTTGCCTCTCTCTTTCTCCTTGGATTTCCATAATATGTATGCTGGTCTGCTTGATGGTGGTGGTTGTCGTCGTCTTCTTCTTCTTCTTCTTCTTCTTCTTCTTCTTCTTCTTCTTCTTGATGTTTCTGTAGAACAGGTTTTGAGCTGTTTGTTCCACAGTTATTTATCATATTAAAAATTTTTTTTTGTCTGGTATGTTCATTCTTGGATTAGCATTCTAAAAACTTGCTTACTCTACCTTAAGACCAGTGGCTTATTGTTTCATATTCCCACACTGGGCTATTGGTTTTCTTAAACCTGGACTACTTAACTTACTTACCTCTTTGCAATCCTTATTTTATGCTACTGTGTACTCTCTCAAAACCTAGATCCTCACAACAGCTTAGGAGATAGACCAGATGATCTCTTCGTTTTAGTGATAAGGAAGGATTCTGATTAAATAAGATAGACAAAAATATGCCACGATAAGTAACTAGGTAAAGCAGAATTTAAAACCAGGTGTTTTAACTGGAACTTCTGATTTCTCTCCTTACTGGAGATTTTTCTCTCTTCCTTAGAAGACTTCACTTTTGACTCGTCTATATGTGTGAGGTTTTGAGTGTTTTCATAAACCCTCTCCACTTCTTCCAGTCAGCTTTAATTTTGAAAGAATTGGAGGTTGTCAGGGAAAATCAAGTATCCATCATTTTAAATGTAGTTCTGAGTAAACCAACTTGTTCTTTCATGCTTCTTAGAGACAGCAATTTTTCTTGATGTTTAGATACCTTTTTGATCCTTGGACATTTATGCTTTTTTCTGAATAATTAAATTTTTTAGAAGCCTGATGACCAGGTATATGAGGTATTCCAAAGTATTTCTATGTTGTTTTAAGTTATGTAGGTTCACTTGTTTTTATGTTTCTTGCAAGTTAATTTACTGATTTTTCTAATGTTCTGTAGTCGTTAAAAGTTTATTATTGTTCTGGGCATCTAATCAAATATTTTAAGTGTCTTCTTATCCTTTGTTAACTGAACTATAAGCAGATCATCATTAGAATTGTTGAACAACAAAACTCAACCAAGTAAATTTGAAGCTCTAATTGGCTTCTTTAAATGATTTGTGAGTTAGGCAGCATCCCATCTCACAAGTAGAGGAGAGCTCTGTTGAGCTGCAGGAAAGGAACAGTTTTTATTTTATTTTTATTTTATTTCATTTCATTTCATTTTTTAATTTTTTTAATGTTTATTTTTGAGAAACAATGCAAGTGGGGGTTGGGCAGAGAGAGGGGGGGACAGAAGATCTGAAGCAGGCTCTGTGTTGACAGCAAAGAGCCAGATGCAAGGCTTGAATTCCTGAGTTGTGAGATCATGGCCTGAGCTGAAGTTGGAGGCTTAACCAACTGAGCCACCCAGGTTCCCCAGGATCAGTTTTTAAAGGCAGAAAAGGAATAGAAAAAAAGGAAACTATTAGGAAAGAATGTTGCCCTCCTAAGGGGAATGAAAAGGGTCTATCAGTACATTTCCCAGTGCTGACCAGGAAATTTCATATTGACTGGTTAAATGTTACATTTTTGGAGGTACGGAAACTGCAGTTAGGTTAGGTATTAAGTCTTGATTTGCTCACGTGGGGCTCTTAACATAAGTGACTTCATTTTGGGCTTGTGGTTTTTCTTTTTAACAGAGTAAATTATTGCTTCTCTCTGTTATCCCCCAAAATGTTGAGGCTATATGAATTTTTATGACTCTATTCAATAATTAAGAATTATTCTATTATTTTAGTACCTGCCATCTTTGTAAATAAAGCATATTTTTCTCTCATTTGAAGCAGAGATCTTTGGGATGAGTGTAATGCCCCTGATTTCGAATCCGAGAGACCACCAAGGAGCCGATACCGATGCAAACGCACGAGGGTTTATTTGCAAGCTCGAGCTTGGGCCCAAGCTCGACACAGCGGAGCAGGGACTTGGTCCCCTAGGTTATGAGGTGTAGCAGTTTTATGGGGGCCGGTGGCCAATGAGATTGTAACACACACAGAAAGTTGTACATTCATGTCAGTCCACACGCAGGTGGCCAATTGAATTACAATTTACCCTATAGTAACTGTTTGAACTAGCCTATCACTCTGGTCGGAATTGGTGTGCAAGTTTGGCGAGCAAAAGGCGGGGTTTACATTCTTTGGCGGTTAGGGGTTCTGCATTCCTAAATGAGCCAGTTTCCAGTAAGGGTGTGCTCAGCGGCTTGACTAGGGTGGGGGAGTGTCTTAAGCAATAAGTAGGTCATGTGGGGGTTATATATGAGATGGTGGGTGTAGCACAAAAGGGAGTTAGTCTTGCTCTGTTTGTCCAGGGGTAGGGGATTTTTGTAAAATTCCTTGGGTCCCACATGAGATAATACTTCTTTATTTGCTGTAGTCTAAATCATTTCATGGAAACTACTAAAATTGTATATGTTCCTTACCCCTCTTTCTATTTGTCTTTCGTTAGTAGCAATGACACCTCTCATTACAGATGTTGTTCCTTGATCACATGTATAAAACTATCAGTAATAGATCTGAATTTTTTCTTCACATAAGCATTAAACATTTAACTTGGTCTCTTCTTGAATTCTTATATCCTTACCTCTGTCTTTTAAGTCCTAACCTGGTTCTCTGATCATCAACTTTCTGGTTTTCCAGTTTCTCCTCTCGTTCCCAGTTAGATAAGCTTCCGTATTTTTATTTAGCTACTAATGAAAATTTAACCAAGTTTTGTTTAACCAAGTTTTTGTTTTGTTTTTAATTAAATTTTGAGAGAACTAAGTACCAGGATGTTTATATTTTTATACAGGATTTTACCTGGAGGAGAGAGGAGGAGTGCTTTGTTTTTTTTTCTTTGATGCAATGTCATGTAATGAACCAGCTTTCAGAATTATGTTTTAAAGCCCAGACTACGTACATTGAGTTCCTAAAAACATTTTTTTTAAGTTTCAAAAATTATATTTGAATAAACAAACATGTTGGGCCAAAAATTGTAGAGCTGGTATTTCAAGAACCGTGTCGCATCTCCAACTAAGTCCCATAGTATTTAGAAATTAAAAGTGATGAAAATCAAGAGCTTCATACTTCTCTTCTTCTGAAAAAAAGCAGTAAATCTGTGTGTGTTTTTTTGTTTTAATATATATTTCTGATTATCTCTTTTTCTTGTGACCTATTTCACCTGAACAAACCAGTTAGAGATTAAAAGGCTTTTTACTAGACATACCTCTGGGAACCTGAGAACAGTCCAGACTGCTTGTATTTAAAAAGAAGAAATGACTTTGGAGTGATCAAAGAGAATTCTCTATTCTAATGTCTTACACCTGGAACAGTTGTAGAACCATCAATAGCACAACTGTATTTATAAATATCAGAGCAGGATGTGGCAGATGGTGATGCAACACAGAGGCTTGTCAAGCCTTATGTCATTAAAAAGGAGGCTTTTGTTGGTGCCAATTTTAAGATAAGTGAATAATTTTAAGTAATTTGGTTCTTACAAAGTAAAGTTGACTATGCAAAGCGTGATTTCTCCTTCCAGTTGAAAAAACTTTAAATGTGAATTAACACCTTTTGTTGTTGAATTAGATTGTGAGAGACTTTAGTAGCTAAAATAAAGTGAAGAAAGCAGTGTTTTGTTTTCTGAAATGATATTTTTAATGGGTTTGTGACATTTTTTAAGTTACGTGAGGTTATTTATTTATTTTTAATTTTTTAAAAATTTATTTAGCGAAAATTTGTTTATTGGGATAGTTTCCCACTCATCTTGATTCAGGGTGGTTTTAGTGCTGCTTCCGTCTGAAGGAGCATCCTTCTGTAAGCCTTGCTTTTCTTCCTGTAGGCTGGCAGAGGACAGTGGAGCAGCCAACACACAAAACTACCGTTTGTGCATAGCTAAAGATGGTGGTGATTTTGTAGAGTCCTGGGCACCTCACGTCCATGAAGTAGGAGGTGGGGATCTGCAGCAGTCGCTGCTTCTTATGCTTCCTCTTTTCTTCCAGGAATGGGTACAGGAGATCCTTTTTGAGGGGCATGTTCTCTTGGGGAGGTGGTTACCACAAGAAAAGATGTCAGGTTTTTTTAATGTGAAGCAAAACGTGTACATCTTCTCCTTCCTTCCTCTCTTCTGTACCCACTCTATCCTTCCCTTTCTTCTTTATTCTTCCTTTCTTCCTTTTTTTGTTTCAGATTTTTTTGTCCCTTAATTATACCTTCTATTAAGAGATTCTGTTACCACTATATACCTTATAACCTTTAATGTGGTGCATTATTCTATAGTATGACATTAAACATGGGTACAATTTGAGATTGTTTCTGCTGCTGCCTAAGAGCAAAACAGAGAGAACTTCAGTAATAAATACTACAAATGACAGTATCTAATTTCATCCAGGGGATAAAACTCTTGCCTTGGTTTCATTCCTTTTCATTCTTTTTTGGAATTAGAATTCAGAAACTATTAAAATAAATGTCTTATGGATAATGTATTCATTTATTTGAACTGAAAAATAAAGTCAGAGCTCTCTGGGGAGAAAAAAGTCTCATTTGTTTAGTTGGTTGGACAATCAGGATGGTCTTTGCCAATTAAATTATCTAGTGGAAATGTCAACTGCCATCTTTTTTAAAGAACAGCTTTTCTAGGGGCGCCTGGGTAGTTCAGTCAGTTAAGCATCTGACTTCGGCTCAGGTCACAATCTCACAGCCTGTGGATTGGAGCCCGGCATCAGGCTCTGTGCTGACAACTCAGAGCCTGGAGCCTGCTTTGGATTCTGTGTCTTCCTCTCTCTTTGCCCCTCACCTGCTCACACTCTGTCTCTCTCTCTCAAAAAATAAATGAACATTAAAAAAAAATGAAAGAACAGCTTTTCTAGAGTATTTCTTTGATCTTTGGTACTTTTGATGGTGAGATACTTGAGATAATGAAGTAAAAAGCAAAATAGTCTAAATTTTAGCAAGGCATAGTTATTAGGGGTGTTGAGGATGTGCTGTGGAGTTAAGCAAAGCTGGGCAAGCAAAAACTTGGACAAGTCAGCTAACTTCTTCAAGTTTCAGTTTTTTTGTTTGTTTGTTTGTTTTGAAAAATGGGAATAATCCTAGTAATTTACAGCCTAAAAATTTTAAAAGAATAAAATTATGACTCTCATAGAAAATGAACACATGTCAACAATTTTAACTCATAATTAATGAGTGAACAGGTAAGTATAGTTGACTTAAAAGAAAATTCAAAGTCCAGAGACATGTGTGGTCTGTGAAATCAAACTACAAGTATTACAAAACTGACATTTTGTTCGGGTGGCAGGTTTCACTTCTCTCTGTAGGATCACATTTTATTTACTGATTTAGAGACAAGAATTATTACTAAGTAATATATAATTTATGTACTTATAAAATAGCTCAAAGGTGATAAAATGTATCAACCCCATAGAATCAGATAATCTAGAAGGCTATGCTCTAAAAAAAAAAAAAAAATGCATAGGCTTCCATTAATACCTGCAATCTTTTTGATCCATTTCAAAATCTTTCACAATTTTTTTCTTTGGTGGTGCTTAACTCAATATAGTGTGTTGTTAGAATTAAATTATAAAATATGAACAATATAACTCAGTACTTACACATAATGAGGGCTCAATAAATTGTAGTTATTATTACATTCTGAAAAATGTATATGGTGGACATTTTCCATTAATTGAATTAAACTTAAGCTGTAATTCCAGCAATTTGTTAAGACTGTATTTAAAGCAATAAAATATACCAGATATTCCTTCCTTCACACCTATTTATCTCACAACAACTTCTTTCAAAAATAGAAAATAATGCAATGGGACCTAAAACTGGTTAGTGGATTGGTTCTTACAAGGATTAAGAAGTTGAATAAAATTTGAACTTGTTCTAAGCTCCTGAATGTTTACTTGGTTAGCTAGATTGTTTTGGTTACTGACTTGGAAATTCTTTGTTTACAGCTTGGAAGATTTGTTGGTTGATTTAAATTGATATAAGGATTGTTAACTGATAGTTAATTGAATGCAACAGAAAAGAAATGTTAGTCTCTTGGTATTTGAGCGTGGTACTTAAATAAAGACGTAGTTTAAATGCATTTTATGTTAAATATAAACACTCTAAGTTTTTATTTAAGGAAATTAATAATAAATCCCTTTGTAAAAGAATTTTTTAAAGAATGAGATAATAGTCTCTAATTATTGCACCTAAGTCAGTTTCATAAATGTTTATCTTCCATACCACATTCCTAATTCCACAGTCTTTATTCAGTAATTTTCCTCACATTTTCTTAGGTTTCCATGTCCATATTTAAGCTAAGTAAACATCACAGAAAGCTCAGAGCATGTTGTCAAAACCAGTTTTTTATTACAATCAGCCTCTTTTTGTCCCGTGGCCTAGGCCACTACAAGTATATAAAGAGTGCCTTGATGCTTCTGGATGCCAATGAATCAAGAATCACTGCAAACACCACTTTTTATCAAGTCCTGTGAACCTGTTTGTTCTGTTTAGTCTTAGAGTTAGATATTTGTTAGTCTTCACCTTCCCATGTGTACTTTCCTCTGCCTAAAATGCTTTTTACCATGCCATTTTTTCTCTCATCCCTTCTAAATTTACCTGTCATTTCCAGAAATAAATGCTTTTTCTGACTTTTCATTTCCCTATGTTAGAAGTTCTTATAGGAACATATATATCTCTTTATATAGCTTAACCCAGCTAAGTCTGTACATTTGCTTGTGATATCCTGTCATTAATTTCATCTTTCCCTTTAACACCATGCAAATCATTGGTCATGGTTTTCCCCCCGTTTATTCATTAATGGATTAATATAACCCAATCAATACTTACCATATAATGGGCAAATGAATGAATCTCTGTTCCCTTTTGTATTATTTATTTGACCTTCTGATCATGAACACTTACACCTCTAGTCAAGTAGATCCTAAATTATCCTTACTTTTACACTTTATTATCTAAATCAGAATTAGAAGTGGCACCTGGGTGCTCAGTTGGTTAAGCGCCTGACGTCGGCTCAGATTATGATCTCATGGTTCATGAGTACAAGCTTCGCATCAGTCTCTGTGCTGACAGCTCAGAGCCTGGAGCCTGCTTCAGATTCTGTGTCTCCCTCTTTCTCTGCCCCTGCCCTGCTATTGCTAAATCAGAATTAGAGCCTTTTGCTAAATAAAAACCAGATCCAGAATCCTGTTAAGGAAGAGTTTATTCACAAAGGTTATTGTAAGAATGGGGAAAGGGACCTTTGCAATAGCGGAATGGGGACTATTGCAATAAGGAAAATGCTACCATTGTGAGAATCTGTAAGTATCTTAAAAGTCAGGTAGAAAAGGGGCACCTGGGTGGCTCAGTTGGTTAAGTGTCTGACTTCAGCTCAGGTCGTGATCTCTAGGTCCATGGGTTTGGCCCCACTTCAGGCTCTGTGCTGAGAGCTAGGAGCCTAGACCCTGCTTTGGATGCTGTGTCTTCCTCTCTTTCTCTCTGCCCCTCCAGCTCGCATTCTCTCTCTCTCTCTCAAAAATAAATGAGCATTGAAAAAATTAAAAAAGAAAGTCAGGCAGAAAAGTTTTTCTCGTAGAAGGAAGAGGGAATATTCTAGGAAGAACCAGTTGTGTGGAAGTGGAATGAATAGATATAGGTGGGTAGAGGTGGAGTGATTGGATAGTACAGAGAATGTTTTACTTTGAGATCAGCCTGTTCTTAGGAGGGGCTGTTAGGTTGTATGCTAGTTAAGAGTGGGGGTGGGTCAAAGTTCAGGGGTCTCAGGAAGTAGAGAAGCTTTGTAACTAACCTTTGGTTAAGTCCCAGTAACAGATATTTTGTTGAGATCATTGGGTACAAATAGTTCAAGTAATCATTTTTGAGCAAAGAATGGGAATTTGGAACGTCTGTGTCTAGCCTTGTCATAAGGGAAACAAGGGAGTTATCTGTGAATCTTTTCTAGTCACATGAGGAAGAATGATTCCTTGTAGTAAACTATTTCAGGAACACAAAGGGGTGGGGGATTTCTTTAACTGTCTCTGGTTACTAGGATTGTAGGGCTTGAGGTAAAGTTAACATTGAGAGAGGAAATTGGAAACATGTTTTTAATACAGTTATCTTGGTCACTTCCTCCTCCTCTTTATCTTCAGCCCTGCGCGCCCCCCCCCCCCCCGCCCCGCGCCTTGCCCCCCAGGGAAGAATTAGAAATCCGTATCTCTCAGATTCAGAAACCTTTAAATTATTGCTAAAATATTTAGTCCACGTAGTTGTACATTATCTTTTCCACAAAATTTTATTTTCTATTTTTAGTCTTTCCTCAGAATGATCTTTAGAATAATTTTATCTGTATTTTGAAAAAATCCTCCTGTGGTTTGATGGGAATTTTGTACATGTTCTAAATTATTTGGGGGTAACAGACATTTTTATGTTGTGTTTTGATCTAGTCAAATGACATTAGAATGACATATCTCTACTGAGTCAAATGTTTTTTTAATCACCCAATAGTTTTATAGCGTAGTTATAACTATATAACTACGCTATAAAACTATTTATACGTACGTTCATATATGTTGTAAATATCATGTAGTGTGATACATTCTTATTCTTGTTGTTATTCCTACAACTTTAAAATGACATCTTTTTTTTTTCTTTTTTTTTTTTTTACCATGCTTTCCAGGTGATTATTGCTGGTATAGGAAGAGATATAGTTATTTTATGCTCAGATACAACATTCCTTTACTGATTCTGTTACTTTTTTAGCTAATATCTTCCTTTGAGTTTCTAGATAATTATTCATGTTCCCTGAAAATTGCATTTGTTTTTTCTTCCTTTCTTTTGTTTATCCCTTTTTCATATGCTATTGCAGTAACAAGAATTTGAAAACTCTTTGGAGAATTGTAATTTTGATTTCTGAAGGTATGTGCTCTGTGTCAGGGAAGAATTATTCTAATCCTGGTATTTTTACAACTTAGATTAAATGGCTGTTGAGGGGCACCTGGGTGGCTCAGTTGGTTAAGTGTCTGACTTTAGCTCAGGTCATGATCTTGCTGTTGTCAAGTTCCAGTCCTGCGTTGGGCTCTGTGCTGACAGCTCAGAGCCTGGAACCTGTTTCAGATTCTGTGACTCCTTTCTCTCTCTGTGTCCCTCCCCCACTCACACTCTGTCTCTCTCTCTCAAAAATAAATAAACATTTAAAAAAAAAAGTGACTGTTAAGTTGATTACATAATTTATTTTTAGTTTTAGCTTATTGTTAAAATATAAGCATTATGATGTCAGGCGCTTTGTCAGTTTTGTTCTCTGTTGTTTACCCTCAGCATTTCCAACAATCTCTGTCACTTAGAAGACATTCATTGAACATTTTTTGAGTGATTTAGTGAATTAATAGACATAACCCTGTATAAACAAGCTGTATTTTTCTTTACTGTTTGATTATGTAATTTGTATTAATTTTATTTAATTTTTTGACGAGTCAAAACATAGCTTTTTGTTTAAACATGAATATTTCCTTTAATCTACTTATTGATATTTTTTCTTTGAATGCCATGCATTATACATTTTGACAGGCAGTATAAACAAAGCAGTAAAGAGTATAGACTTTAGAAGCAAAGACCTGGATTCCAGTCCTGGTTCTTCACTTACATACTGAGTGATCTGAAACTCTTTGACTAATAGTTTCTTCACAAGTAAAATGAAAGAACTCATAACAAAGCCAGCTTTGTAGTTTAAGGGAGTTAAATATGATAATACCATAGATTACTTAGAATAGTACTTGGCACATAGTCAATGATCAAAAAAGCTTAGCTGTGTTGTTGTGCTATCCTTGCTTTAGTTGTGTTTGATTTTGGTTGTGTTGTATCATAGAGTTGTAAAATCTTATTTTCTTTATGTAAAAGCAGTTGTTTCAATGATATCTAATGTGTGTGAAATCATCATTTCTGAGTTGTTAGACTCATCCCTAAATAGCTAGGAATAAACTTAACCAAGGAGGTGAAAGACCTATATACTGAAAAATATAAGACATTAATGAAAAAAATTGAAGAAGACACAAATGAAAGATATTCTGTGATCATGGATTGGAAAAATGAGTATTATTAACGTGTCCAAACTACCTAAAGGGATCCACAGATTCAATGCAATCCCTATCAAAATCTCAATGACATTTTTTACAGAAATAGAACAAATCCTCCTGAAATTTATATGGAATCACAGAGACCCTAGGTACCCAAAGCAGTCTTGAAAACGAAAAATGAAGTTGGAGTCACCATACTCCCTGATTTCAAACTAAAATTACAAAGCTATGAAATCATAACAATATGCTGACAAAAACAGACACATAGATAAATGAAACAGGATAAGAGCCCAGAAGAAGTTTATACATATATGGTCAGTTAGTTTACAACAAAGAAGCCAATATACAATGAGGAAAGGACAGTCTCTTCAGTAAATAGTGCTGGGAAAACTTGACAGGCACATGCAAAAGAATAAAACTTGATGACTATTTCATACCATACACAAAAATCAACTCAAAATGTGTTAAAGACTTGAACATAAGATTTGTAACCACAAAACTCCTAGAGGAAAATATAGGCAGTAAGCTCCTTGACTTTAGTCTTGATGATGATTTTTTGAATCTGACAACAAAAGCAACAAAAGCAAAAATGAATGAGTGGGACTCTATCAAGCCAAAAATCTTTTGCAAAGCGAAGATAGTTATTAAAATGAAAAGCAACCTACTGAATGGGAAAAAATACTTGGAAATCATATATCTGATAAGACGTTAATATCCAGAGCACATAAAGAACCCATACAACTCAGTAGCAAAAATAAAAACAAAACAACAACAAAAAAACCCAGTTTGATTTAAAAAGGGTAGAAGATTGCAGGAGACATTTTTCCAAAGTAGACATACAAATGTCCAATAAATGCATGAAAAGGTACTTAACACCACTAGTCTGAGGGAAATGCAAATCAAAACCATGCTTCACATATCACCTCCCACCTGTTAAGAGTGGCTATTATCAAAAAGACTAGAAATAACAAGTGTTGGTGAGGATGTAGAGAAAAGGGAACTGTTGTACACTGTTGGCAGAAATGTAAAATAGTGCCCCCTATGAAAAGCAGTATGGAGATTATCCCAAAAATAAAAAATAGAACTAGCTACATGATCCACCAATTCCACTTCTGGATATTTATCCAAAGAAGATGAAAACACTCCTTTGAAAAGTTACATAGAACCTTCATGTTCTTTGCAGCATTATTTATAAAATAGCTAAGATGTGTATACAACCTAAGTGTCCACTGATGGATGAATGGATAAATTAGACCTGTTGTATTATTCAGCCATAAAAAAGAATGAAATGTTGCTTTGTGAACAACACTGATGGATTTCCAGGGCATTATGCTAAGTGAAGTAAGTCAGATGGAGAAAGACAAATAATATGATCTCGTGTGGAGTCTAAAACATACACATACACAAAACCAAGGTCAATAGATACAGTAAACAAATTGGTGGTTGCCAGAGGCTGGTTAGGGGAAATGCATAAAGGGGATCAAAGGTATGGAAGTCTTATGACAGACTTCTAGTCATAAAATAAGTCATAGGGATGTAAAATACAGCTTGGTAAGTATAGTTAATAATAATATATTGCGTATTTGAAATTACTGAGTCAATTTTAAAAGTTCTAATCACAAGAAAAATTTTGTAACTATGTATACTGATAGACATATACTGATAGATACTAGACTTACCGTGATGATCATTTCCCAATATATACAAATTTTGAATCATTATGTTATGCAGTTAAAGCTAATAATAGTGTTGTATGTCAATTATACCTCAGTAGAAAAAAAATTCTGCCTTTTACAACTTGCACTATGTCTTACTATTTCAGATTTTAAATACAAAAACTCCAAATGGTCACACAAACAAAAAAAGATTTTTATGTTCTATTGATCATGTGCTATCATAAGATATTCACCATATCTAGGAAAATAATGTCCTGAATTATTTTGTTACCTAGAACAGTGGACAAATTAGCTCATTTCTGAGGTTTAAGCCAAAGGTTTGAATTTTGCTTAACACATTCTGTGATAATGAAGTAGAAATTTAAAAACATTTCTAGGATATACTCACTTAAGGTCATCATTAAGCCATAGAATTCACTTGATAGTATCCATGACAAATGGTATAGGAAAATTGCAAAATTTTCCTGTGATTCCACTGAAGGAGACATTCTAAGTATATATTTTAACAAGTCCTTACAGCAGAGCTTTTTTTTTTTTTTGTAACTGTACTTTTGATTAGGCTTTTGAATGTAATAGCTTATTGATAAAAATCTTGACTAGTGAATGAATTGTGCATCTTTTAAAGTATTTAGGGTTTGTCTTAAATGTTGGGAAATTGCTCTTCATTCTTCATCGATATAGCCTGGGTTTTATAGTATAATATCAAATTTTGTAATCTATAATAATGAATTATCTAATTCAGAGTGTGTGATATTACTTTTCCAAGTTCTAGTATTTGCCTTGCACTCGTCTTTAACTGTGAGAAGGTGAGGTAAAATATTAGCTTCCTATCCACTACCCTGTGCATTGCTGCCCGGAGGTGACCAAATACTCAAAACCCCCATCTCCCTTTTCTTGTCTCTCCTTTTCCCCCTCAGAGGCATTGTTGCCTTCTAATTAGAGTCAGTGACTCCCTGTTTTCTAGTTTTACTCCTTTAGCAGTCAAGAGTCCCATTCCATCATTGGCATGTTTAAGAGAATGTATTCACATTGATTTTTAAACTTATTTAAATATGTACCTGTTTAATATTTATATTATTATGAAATGAAAGGCCTGGTTGTTAATAGAATTTGAAATAATTGCAAATGTAAAGTAGGCTAAGATACTTACCTCTGGTTTTGAAATTAAACTCTGGGCATGTTTGGACCTAAAGATAAATATGTGCACATGTACATATAGTACATTGTAAGGCGAAGTGAAGAATTGGCCTAAGGAACCCTATTACATTCTTTGCTTCTTTTTGAATCGCTCACATAAAAAGCAATATGCATATTTACAATATGTATATAGTGATATAATTTTTGGCCCATTTTCATAGGTTTTACCTGGTAGTAATTGTTTTTCATTCCATCATGGACCAGAATTTTCTTCTTTCTTCAGAAGTCTCTACCTGAAAATTAGCAGCTATGCAGCAGACTTGAAATAAGGGAAAGGAGATTGGTTGAATGGGTGGATGTTAGCTAACCATTGAGAAACTCTATTCTTGGTAGGAGTAGCAGGTGGGTTGTAGATGGTGTGTAGTTAAGTTAAAAAAAACTTTGCCATTTACTATTTCTGTATTTAGAAGTGATTTAACAACATGTAATAGAAACTGAAAATACTGAGAATTTTAGAAATTAGAGGTCTGACAAAATAAGAGAAACTTAGATTTGATTTTATAAAAGCAATGACAATTCAGTCATTTATGAATATGGCATACCATTTATGCAGATATGAAGAATTACAATACTATGTTTTATTAAATAGATCAGATTACTTTTCAGTTCTGTTAAAAATAGTAATTATTCATATTTATTGACCACTAGGGGTTTGTGCTTTGTGTAATAGTTGTTACCTATTCTATATTAAAAATCAAATGAAATATTCTTTAGGTAGATTAGCATAAGTAACATAGGAAACTAATATTTGAAATGTGTGAGTTATTTAAAAATACTGGGGAAATGAAAAGTAATATCTCTGTGAAGCATTCATATAAATGTGTCATGTGCCTTAAATGATGAAAATTTTTAACTTTAAATATGTAGAGCACTTCTTTAAATTATTTAAAATGGGTCATTTTCCCATCCCAAAACTTACAGATTTAATCCTAGCCTGAGGAAAATTTTACTAAATGTGAAAGATCATAGTCAGTAATAATGTAGTTAGTGTTGCAATTTTTTTTAAAGCAGGAACTGTCAATTCTTAACCATCTCCTTTAGGTCCGTGAGAGATGAATCTTAATTTTGTAGTCATATTGGCTGTGAGTAATGTATAGAACTTGGGACATGTACAAAGCTTCTGATTTCATGGGACTTTTATATTTTAGATAAGCTGTGTAGTAGGAAGCTGTTGGGCTCCTTTATAGGAAATTAAACCTGGCATCTCAGAAGTTGTGGCAAAAAAAAAAAGAAGTTGTGGCAGATTTACATTTTATCCTTACACCATCATATATGTAGAAGTTCTTAAATTTTTAACTGGTTTTAATTGTTAAATTTATAACATGTTAGAACACCGAAAGTAAAGAAAGGAAAAAATGGCAATAATCACTTTTTTGTTTTCTTCAGTTGTATCTGAGACAGTGTGTGTATTTGTGTAGTTCCACAATTTTATATTTGGCGGAGAAAACATGTTGCTTTTTTTTTTAAGTAAATTTAATTCACGGCATATAGTTTTACAGAGCCATCAAAACACAATCTTAGGGAAAATAATGTAAAGACTAAGTACAGTGTATTTCTTGACTCTGGTGCTTAGTTCTGGGAAGCATATAATTAAAATATATGACAGATTTCTTACTTGCTACATGTGACCTTGGACAAGTTTACATAGCCTTCCTGTGCTTCACTTTGCTCATTTGTACACTGTAAAATGTATACTGTACATTTGGGGCAGTGTGGGTAAAGTATAAAATAAGGGTATGAGTAGTAGGTACTTGTAGGTAAAGTACTAGCACATAAAAACTTTGTCATGATAGATGTTGATGTTATTAGATTTCAGTGTTATCATCATCAAAGATTATATGATTTAATTCCTGAATATTTTCACAAAATATTTATATGAAGTAGGTAGTGTATATTGATAATTGTACTGGACAAAGCCAGTTTCAAAATAGTCCTGTATTCATATTCCCAGAGACTTCTAAAGTTATTTTTAGTTGTATATTTATTAAATTGCTGCTCTGCCTACTGTGACTTCTCAGAAGCACATATTATGGGTTGAATTTTAGATGTCAACATATGTTCATCTTGGATTGAAATGTGTGTTATCATTTCTTAAAAGTCAAAATTCTCAGTCCTCTCTATCATCCTTTTAATTAGTGGTAAAAGCTTGTCTTCAAGAATATTAAGTAAATTTTTTTACTTAATTTCATAAAATTATTATATTTGTATTTTCCAAAAAGTGATATATATGTTTTGGTTATTTAAACTATGTTCACACATTCTTCTACATTCTTTCATTTAGAAGGTGGAGCCTAATTTCCCTTCTTTTGAATATGGGCCAGATTTAGTGACTTGCTTCTAACAGATAGAAAGTGTAGCTATGATGGTGTGCTATTTCTGAGGTTAGATCATGAAGGGCATTGTTACTTTCACAGTATTTTCTTTTGGAACGCCCATAGAGTCAACCACCATGTTATGAAGCCTATGGAAAGGCCCATGGAGGGAGGAGCTAAAGTTTCCCACCTCCAACCAGCACCAAATGCTAGTCCTATGAAAGAGCCAACCCTAGTCAAATTTTCAGATGATTGGAATTCTGTCCAATTTATTCACTGCAGCCTAATGAGATACACTGAGCCAACACTGCTCTGCTAAACCACTCTCAAAATCCTGAGCCATAAAAGCTATGTAAGATTATATATCTACTATGTTTGGCAGCAACAGATAGCTAATAGGCACAAAATGCAAAATTTTAAGTGAGTATATAGTGAAAAGTAGAGGTTTTTTTCCTTTGTCCATACTCTACTTGCCCAGTTCATTTCATAATACATGATTCCTGTAACAAGCTTTTTGTATATGCTTCCAAAAATATTCTGTTCCTTTACATCTATGTGTGTCTCTATTAATGTGTATTTTATGCATATATTAAGCTACATAAATAGTTTTATATCTTGTGGGGTTTTTTTCTTACTATGTATTAGAGATTGCTCCATATCAGTACAAAATAGATCTGGCTAATTCTTTTTAATGGCTATAATGGTCCATTCTGTGACAGCATTATCATTTGTTTAATGAATCCCCTATGTTTGCACATTTAGATGGCTTACAAAGATGCTTCAGTGAGTACTTTCATATACATGTCATTTTCCATTTGTGTAAGTATAGCTTTATCATCAATTCTTAGAAATAGAATGGAAATAGAATTGCTGCCTGAAGTTGCTAACTTTATCCATGTAAAAATTTTACCAATTACTATTTCCACTAGAACTAAATGAAAAAAAAAAACATTTAATACATCCTTACAAATTCAGAATATTTTTCAGAATGTTCTTTATCAGTGATATGTGAAAAATAATATCCCATTGAAACTTTACATTTACATTTCTATGGATGAAATGAAGTAGTTGGATGGAGTGAACTATTGTCCAAGAGAAATAAATTGCCAAAACCAACTCTAAAAAGAGATGAAAAATCTGAATGGAATATACCCATACAAGAAACAGAGCAGGTTATAAAAGAACTTTCTCTCTACAAGAGTTATAGTCCTAGTTAGTTTCATTGGAAAAAATTCTGACAGATAATTCTGAGACAATTCTAAATAATTTGAATTATTAAATAAATGAATAGAAAGAAAAATAAGTGAGCATAAAATTAAAAGTATGGATTAATTCTATTTGTGAGTATTGTAAAAATTTCAAAATATTTGGAAATGGAATCTAGTACTGCATTAATAATAGTGACCCATTTGGGAAGTAGGGCTAATTCTGGAATGCAAGGATGGTTCAGTAATATAAAATCTATTATTTTGGCCATATATCAATAAACATAGGAGAAATGGAATCTTAGGGTGCTAAAATAGCATCTGTTGATGATAATAGATCTAGGATTCTTTAACATGATAGAATTTATCTCTCTTAATTCCAATGCCAGCATTATATTTTACAAATAAAATGGGGAAATAAATTAATACTATCTTTGTTGATTCTTTGGTGGAAAACCCCAGTGGAATGAAATGAAAAGTTATAAACAGAGACTCAATAAGTTAGTTGGATTTAAAATTAAAGTATTGAGACACCGAAGTTAATAGATTGTATATACAAACTGTAAACCTCATTCACAATAGCAAACAAAAGATAAAATACCTTTTGGATAGCTATTATTATTTTTATCCCTGTTGTCTGCAATCTCTGCCCACCCCCTCCCACTTAAATTTCCTATTTAAACTTAATTGTTCTTGCCTTTTGTTTTATTTCTTTGTTTTCTCTATGTAATTTTATGTATTTGTTGTTTTGAGCTATAAGAATAATTTAATACCAGAAACATCACAGATTATATGGTACAGCGAATATAGAAAATACAGCTTATATTGTACATTAGTAGTGTAGCTTAAATCAACAAGTACAAATTAACTAACTTTTGGCTCTATGGCTAACTTTATTTTTTTACAGATGCATGGAAGTGCCTAAAATTTAATTCTATATACCACAATGTGTTTTAAAATTTTTGAATCATACTTCTAGTTTTGCAAACAACTATTGGTTTTTATTTCTCACAAACATTGTATTCTTAAATAACTGGAGTGATAACTGATTATACAAGATGTTTTACTTCAATTGAAATAGCATGGCCAGAGTAATTTAATTAAGTTTTCCAGAAGAATAACAAAATAAAAGTCAATGATAATTCTATATTAACATTAGCTTATATATGTATTTCTATTTCTTTAACTTCAAGTCGTTTGTTGCTGTTAGCTGGATCATATTTCTTGAGTTTAACTTTAATAGTAATTTTGCTAATGTAAATATCATATAATAATGTGTTAGTAATATCATAACTCTCTCAAGCTGATGCTTTCTTAAAAATTGTTGATGATAACAATGTAAGATGAGGGGTATATAGTTATGAAAGACCCTAACATGATTGTATATCTTTTTATTTAAGTACAAAGTATAGTCATATTGTTTCTATCACCAGTATTTTTTTTTTTTAATGACATTGCACAAAGAACTGTATTATGGTGGGGAGACTCTGAAAAGGTAAATTTATGGTTAGCTTCCAGATCTGCTCTAGAGTTTATTACCATCTGGTCTCTTTGGAGACTATTATAATTATTCATGGGAATGTTTTCAACACAAAAAAAGCATGATTTGTGTATTGGCAGAAAGTAAAAAATACCAGTGGTTTAAACCATATGTAGTTTTCTTAGAGTTAGGCAAGGGAAATGAACTGAAGAACTAATTGAGAATCATCAGTAGTGATGTGGTTTGCCTCAATTTTGTCAGAATCTATTCATAGTCAACAAAATATTGCAAAACAAGAAAAGCTAATGGTACTGTAAATACAATAATAACTCCATTTGGTCTATTATTTTTCCTTCATTTTAATCAGTGAAATGTAAGATAGACGCCAATAAATCTTTGTGTAAATCTGGAAACAAAATGAGGAATATATACTAAATTTTGAGAACTTTTAAAAATGAAAACAAAAACATTCAAGTTAAAATAATTTTAGGGTTGAACACTGAAACAATGCCTCTGTGAAAGGTATTTGTTACAAATTTAATGCAAACATTATTTTAAATAATTTTACATGTGTCATGGACTAGTTTAAAATTTTTCTGAAGCTTAAGTTGATTTAATAGTAAAAGCATAAAAACAAATATCTTTTCACTTTTTCATTCTGAGAGTTGGAGAGAGGTCTATAAAAAATGAGATGACAAATCAAAAAATAGAAATCATCTATTTTTATTCAGCTGTTTTAAAACAAAATGCCTGGTGGGCTGGGAATATACAGGAAATTTAAATTTGTGATTGAGAATAAGAAACGCATTTGTGGTTTAAAAAAGAAATACCAGCATGTCACATTAAAGTTATGATATCCATGGTATTGTGCAGTTAGCAGGAAAATGTATTACATCAGGGGTATGTTGCACTTTAGAGAGCTAGTGTGGGGCTGCTGAATGAAGAGAATAACTCCATAGAAAGCATGAACATTAATAATCCAGTCAGAGAGGAAGAATTTTGCTGTCTCTCATGTAACATAAAACAGATGTTACATTCTATTAAAAACCTTCTTAACTAAAATGAATGTTTAGATCATTGGTCAATAGGAGAAACATGAACAATGGCAATTTAATGATTTTCAAATTTATTCTGTTTGTCAGTTAATATTGGTGGTAGGAAGGATGAAGGGAAGCTTGCCAAATGTTACTGTATTTTGTATATCTTCATTTAAAAAGTTGAAAGGCAACAGTAAACTATATTACTACTTTATTTTGTTTCACAAGTTTAAGCTATTTCTTTGTCACGAATTGTTGTAAAACAAGAGATTTAGAAACTGTGTCCTGATTCAATAAGTCTGAATAGGTGGTTTAACTATATCTAAAAGTATATAATGAACTTTAAATGAACATTGGAAACATTATGCAGTTGGCAATTAAAAGACATACAGAAAGGGCTGCTTGGGGATGTTAACACAAGTTTTTAAGTATCTTTTCCTTTTTTAATTTTTTTATATTTACTTTTTTTTGTATTTTTTCCATGTAAAAACTTAGGTCTAATTTACATACAGTTAAATTGACCTTTTGAATGCACAGTTCCATAATGTTATGATACATGCACACAGTCATGTAGCCACTACCAGAAATAAGATATAGATTAGTTCCATCACCACAGAATTTCATCATGCCCCTTTGTAGTCATCCTTTCCCCCACCTCAGCTCCTAGCAATCACTACTCTGTTTTTGTTGATAGAGATAGTGCTCCTTGGTTGGTGTGCCAAGACTAAGGCTCTAAGTGTTCTTTTTCCTGGAGGATTTCTGAGCATTGTTGATACAGCTGGTGGACTTAAGATATGGGGTAACAGACTTCATTACTGTTTGCTGTTAAATTGGTGGATTCCCCAAGCTTGATGTTCCTCACCTGCCAGTGCAGACCTACTGCATACATAACATCTATCTGAACCTTATCATCTCACCCCCAAAGGACTTAGGGAAAGCGTAATTGGTGCAAATATGCTTATGTTCTTATGCTTTGCCATGAGTAGTAATGTCTTTTGTGTTTGACTCAGGAGTCTTGTGTCTTTTGCCTTCATCTATGAATTTAGTAACAGACTTTTTTGTTAGCTTTTAAACAGGGTCAAATCAAATCCCATATCTCATAGGTTTTTGTCCCTATGGTTCTGCCTTTTTCAGTGTTTCATACTGAGGAATCTAGCTCCTGGCCAAAAACCTTTGTGTGATTTTTCAGGTCCAATTATAGGCATTTACAAAGGTTTCACCTAGCCTTTTTTATTTTTTAATTTACATCCAAATTAGTTAGCATATAGTGCAACAATGATTTCAGGAGTAGATTCCTTAGTGCCCCTTACCCATTTAGCCCATTCCCCCTCCCACAACCCCTCCAGTAACCCTCAGTTTGTTCTCCATGTTTATGAGTCCTTTCTGTTTTGTCCCCCTCCCTGTTTTTATATTATTTTTGTTTCCCTTACCTAGCCGGTTTTAATTGGAAAGCTTGGTATAAAGCCAGTGCTTTGCAGTTTCTGAAGGTAGTTTCAGTCAAGGACTAATCTTCCCTGGCCAGCTATGTTCTTGCATATATCTGCACTCCTAGCCCATGCATCTTCGTTTGGGGGCCTTTTTTATCTGGGACTTTCAGTGAGGCTTGCCTCTGTCAACACCTTCTCATTGGGGAAGTGTGGGGGACTTTGAAGACACTTTTCTCTGGTGACTCTGTACTCAGGACTTCCTCTCCTAGCTTTTCCCTCTCTATCTTCCCTGGGATCTAGGGTCAAAAAATTGCAGGAGCCTTTTATTGGGGTCTCCCTGGACAAAGAGGCAATCCTTACATCTGTGCTGGTCCTTGAGGGAAAAATGGAACAGTGGAGAGCTGGCACTTCTTCTGGGTTATCTTCTTGTTGTATCACAATAAGTGATACATTTTGTCTTGTCTAAATTGACTACTACAGAATCTGGCAGCTCAGCTCTCTCCAGCTCACCTGAGTTCCTAACGCATATAAATGGAGTCATACAGTGTATAGCTTTTGAATCTGGCTTCTTTCACTTGGCATAAGTGCATCTGAGATTCTTCCATTTGTTATATGTCAGTAGTTTGTTTCTTTTATAGCTAACTAGTATTCTATCATATAGATGTGCTGCAGGTTGTATATTCATCTCCAGTAGAGGAATATTTGGAATGTTTTCCAGTTTCGGTGATTGTGAATAAAGCTCCTATAAAAGTGTTAGCACTGTGTTATTTTCATTATTACTGAGTTTTCAGAGTTCTTTATGTATTCTGAATACAAGTCTTTCATTAGATATGTGATTTGCAAATACTTTCTCCCATCTGTTCTTACTTTTTCATTTTCTAAACAGTGTCATTCAATGAGCAAAATTTCTTAACAATTATCAGTTTGGTTTTTATTAATTATGCTTTTATGTGATAGTTAAGAACTCTTTGCCTAATCCGGGGTCAGAAAGATTTTCTTCTATATTTTCTAATAAAAAATTTATAGTTATACTTTTTATATTTATGTCTCTGATCCATTTTGAGTTAATTTTTGTGTGTGTAAGATGAGATATGGAACAAGGCTCCTCTTTTTCTCACACTTTGGCATATAGATATCCAATTGTTCTGATCCATTCCCTTTCCTGAAGTTTTTAAAAATTGTTTTAATTGCCTTTGTGCTTTTTCTCAAAAATCAATTATATGGTTGTATTTCTGTACTCTGTATTCTGTTCCATTGATCTGTATGTTTATTCTTTCTCCAATATCATGCTGTACTGATTTCTGCAGCTTTATAGTAACCTTTGATGTGTTTGGTTTTGTGTTTGGTCTCTATAGTCATGTTAAAATGAGCCTGAAAGTTGAAATTATTACATTTTAAAAGTTGAAAATATATTTATAGTTATCTATAATTTTTCACTTTGGATTTTGATGTAATATGCATATTAGAAAATATGTTTTCAATATGCATAGGGAAGTAATGTTAACTTAGTTGACGGGAGCTTTGAAATAATAGGACTAATAAGAAAAGGTAAATAAGGAATAAAAATACTAATAAAAAGGTAGAAGGAAAGCTTATACATCTTAATTGTCACTACCTTTTTGTTTTAGGTATTTATCTTAAAAGGAGACTTATTTTGTTCTGGTGAGTTGTTTGAGTTTTATAGGTATTTCCAGCAACAGAACCTTGGACACAGATTTTAGAACAAAGGGTCTGTATGAGAGATGTAGGTAACACTGGCAGGGGTGGCAGGAAGACAATGTAACTAATAAAAAGCAATTAAGCCAGATACCATGATAGGTTGCTGGAGCTTTATTCTGTGTGGAAATTTGGAGGACAACCAGTGTCAAAATTGCTTTCGGAATTAACTGACAGAAAGTGTGAGTGTATCTCCTATTAATAGCTGTTGAGTGCAGTCCAGAGAATTGTTCACCTGCCTAGCGTTCAGCTTTCACCAGTTCAAGAGAAAAGCCCTTAGGCATAGAGAGGAAGATACTAACTGTTATCTGGAGCAAGGGCAAGTGTTTAGGTCCAAAGGATATGAGGTGGTTATTGACAGCATTAGGTGCATACCCTTATGACTTTTAAGTGCCTTTCCTGGATTATTATAATAAATAATGTTATTCACATTATCCTTGTAATGGTATTTCGTAAATAAATTAGATTATTTTTTCTATACTTATGCTTGTCTCCCCCCTTTATTCATACAGCTTCATTAACTTTTTGTATAGTTATCCCTGTTGTCATACTATTTAATTACCTAGAAGAGCTTCCTAACTGCACATTTAGAGATACTAAGACATATTCCCTCTTCAGATCATGTATTTTAAAATGTTAAATGATAAGAGGGTATATAACATCGCAGATAAGCATATAAAATGTTTTCAATATCTTCAGTCATCAGAAAAGTACAAGTTAAAACTACAAGGGGTGCCCGGGTGGCTCAGTTGGTTAAGTGTCCAACTCTTGGTTTCGGCTCAGATCTTGATTTCATGGTTCATGAGTTCAAGCCCTGCGTTGGGCTCCACACTGACAGCATGGAGCCTGCTTGGGATTCTCTCTCCGCCCCCCCCCCCCCCCCCCCCCCGTCCTCTACCTCTCGCTCTCTTTCTGTTTCTCTCAAAATAAATAAACTTACAAAAATAAGAAATCCTTGCATATATAAGAAATCCTTGCATATATATTTGAATAACTAAACATTTAAAATGCTGACAATAAGACATCCTGGTGAGCACGTAGAATGACTGAATCTCTCATACATTGCTGGTGGGAATGTAAAATGACACAGCTACTCTGGGAAACAGTTTGGCACTTCTTATAAAATTATACATTCCATATGACTCAGAATTCTTGAGTATTTATCAGAGGGAAATGAAAACTTATGTTCACACAAAAAACTTGGTACACAAATATTTATATCAGCTTTATATGTAATTGCTCCAAATTAGAAACAATGCAAATAACCTTCAACAGGTGAATGGATAAACAAACTGATACATCTATACGATAAAATACTACTCTGTTTTAAAAAGAAAGAAAGTGTTGATACAGGCAATAATATGCATGGATATTAAGGGCACCACTAAGTAAAAAAAAAGCTGAAAGGGTTGCACTCTATATGATTTAAATTATAAGTGTTCTTAAATTTTTTTTAATATGTATATAGTTTCGGAAAACAGAACAATGATTACCAGAGACTAAGTATGAAAGGGAAAGGAGGTTAGTGTGAATATAAAGTAGTTGTATGAGAACAGTTCTGTATCTTGATTGTGATAGTGATTTCACAAATCTATATAGCTGATAAGATTTCCTGGACTGTGAACACACACAAGCAAGAATGCATATAAAATCTAGTAAAATCTGAATGCATTCAGTAATTGAGTATTGTACCAATTCAGGCTTCTGCATTTGAAAATGGGCTATGGTCATATGTATGTTATTAGGGCAAGTTGGGAGAAGGTGAGATGGGAGCTCTCTGTATTATTTTTGCAACTTCCTGTGAATCTGAAATAATTGAGTAAGTCCTATTTATTCATATCCTTTGCATCTTATATCTAAGCTAATTCTTTTTTTTAAAAAATTTTTAATGTTTATTTATTTTTGAGCGAGAGAGAGTAAGAGAGTGCAAGTGGGGGAGGGACAGAGGGAGAGAGGAAGACATAATCTGAAGCAGGCTCCAAGCTCTGAGCTGTCAGCACAGAGCCCGACACGGGGCTCAAACTCATAAACTGTGAGATCATGATCTGATCCAAAGTGAGACGCTTAACCAACTGAGCCACCCAGGTGCCCCTAAGCTAATTCTCTCTCTCTCCATGACAGAATAACTACATGATGTGTGTATTTAAAACAAAACAAAACAAAACAAAACAAAACAAAACAACAACAGCAAGGGCTTGAAAGGCTACAAAACTAACTGCATGAAAATAAATTTTGTAAACCGTTTTTCCTTTGTATATTTCTTGATTTCCTTCATAGAATTCCAGAGTTACAAATGTAAAGAAAATGATCTACTTTATAGACAAATGTAGAAGACCTCCCGACTTCTAAGGAATTCTACACTTAGATAAATTGAAACTTTTGGTGGTCACCTATCTCATTGGCATAAACATAAAATCTCCTCTGCTTATAAAATTATTTTCCTTCATTTGACCAATTTGTACCCATTTAACATGTCTCAAGCTTAAACATCACTTTCTTGTGGAGGTCTTACCATTGACACTCCTCTTTCCTTCAAATCTATGTTTAGTGTCACTCATGCTCTTATACAAGGCTGGATTCATTTTACAGATGTACAAAAATGACTAAATAATGGGCAAGTTAATCACCCAACTGAAACAGTGGCATTCAGTGTAAAACTTGAGAGTACATCCTAAATCTTAAATATACAAATAAATTATTCAAAACATGAGGCCACCCAACCCATTCTAGTGATATTTAACAGAGATATATTTGTAACTGGTAGAAGAAGAATCACTCCCTAGGTACAAGATCAATTGCTGTTCATTTTATTCACCTGAATATAAATCACTTTCACAGATTTTGCAGACTTCTCCTTTTCCTGAAAAAAATGATTTATTAAAGTGGAGGTTTCCTTCTTATATCAATGCTGGCTTACCCTTCCCTTTATAATACTTCTGTATTGACGGAAGCCAGAGGCCAATAGTAGTCTTCTCTGTTCTGCTCTTTATTTCATTGTTATTTTAAAACTCATTGATGAAACTCTTTTCCATTTTGAAGGGCTATTTTTCTCTTACAAATGAGAGAATTTTAAATATTTGAGCTGATATTAATGTATTCTACTACTATAAATTGTGTTTAGTTTGATTTTGAAAATACCTACTGATTTATATTCATTTAGCATAATTTTAGGATTCAACTCTTTTGACCAGAAAAATAGTGCTTTTTGGGTGAGTGTGAGGGGAAGGAAAAGGTATAGAATACTGGTTAAAAGTCTAAGGAAATGTTTTCAGTGTTTCATCATGTATCTACATTTTGCATTGTTTATATTTTTATATGAGAAGAACTCACTTGTTTCTCTGTATTCCCATATACTGTTTGACAGTTTGGGTAATGTGACAGTTTTCATTTTTGCACCTAGTGACTTTTCATTCTTTTTTTTTTTTTAATGTTTATTTGTCAGAGAGAGAGAGAGAGAGACAAAGCTCAAACAGGGGAGGGGCAGAGAGAGAGGGAGACAAAGAATCCGAAGCAGGCTCCAGGCTCCAAGCTCTAGGCTCTGAGCTGTCAGCACAGAGCCATATGGGGGGCTCAAACCCATGAACTATGAGATCATGACCTGAGCCGAAGTCGGATGCCTAACTGAGCCACCCAGGTGCCCCAATGACTTTTCATTCTTAAAATATTTTCTAAACCAGATTTCAGATCATATACTTTGATTTCTAGTTTGGGAAATTTTGTTTTAAGTTTATTTATTTATTTATTGAGATAGAGAGGGAGAGAGAGAGAAAAAACAAGTGTGGAGAGAGAGGCAGAGAGAGAATTGCACCAGGCTTCATACTGACACTGTGGAGCCTGATGTGGGACTTGAACTCACAAGCTATGAGATCATAACCTGAGTAGAAACCAAGAGTCAGATGCTTAACCAGCTGAGCCACCCAGGCACCCCTCTAGTTTGGGAACTCTTAATGTTACTATTCAAAATCAGAAACCAGTAGATGTTTTGTGAAAATGGGGGGATAGTACTGTATGCTTTGATAAAGTGAATAGAAGTTTGGACTGTTCTGGAACATTTAGGATATGTTTTAATGTGTATATATCATCTGGGCATACAGATTGATAGATTAGGGGATCATAGTAGAGTCAGGAAATAAACATGAATAGAAATGGAAATTCAGTAAGAATATAGGAAAATTGGCAACCGGTGTACGAAAACTGAGGAAATGCTATTTGTAGGAAAATTATTTTCTACTCAATGTGCTTTCTTACTGTTTTAATCATTTTTATAACATGCTGTGTATTGTCAATTTAAATAAATACATGATTTTGAAAAATTGAAATGGCTGATATGTTTATACAGGAGCAGTTTGTTTAATCAATCTTTAATCATTGTCAATTTGCAAAATGTACTGGTAATCATACAATAGTAGAACATTGGGTAGTGCCTTTTAAATACTTTTAAAGAAAAAACCATAGACTTCTTCCCTAACAAATATTTAAAAAAAAATTTTTTTAAGTTTGTTTATTTTGAGAGAGAGGGAGGGGAGGAAAAGGAGAGAGAGAGAATTCCAAGCAGGCACAGAGCCTGATGTGGGGCTTGAACTCACAGACCATGAGGTCATGATCTGAGCCAAAAACCAAGAGTCTGACACTTAACCAACTGAGCCACCCAGTTATACCCTTAACAAATATTTCTTAGTTGATTAAGATTAACTCTTGGTCATTCAGCAAGTCCTATCTTTCACACTCTTTGCATCATATAACTAAGTTAATTCAGACATACACCATTTCCCTTTATGTCAGAAATTTAGAGCAAGACAAATTTTATGCTTGCCCTTATTTATGAACACTTGTCATTTTCTTGTGCTATATATAGCCTTGTGATATCAAAACTTAGTTTCCTATTTAGAGTTATATTTCTTCTCCTTGATATGCACTACCACAAGTATATCCAGTGATGTCCTGGATTTGTTCCTTTCACCTTTAAATTCATTTTTACTATGATTTCACTAAAATTTCTTATACTTACCATAGTATATTGTATACATTGAATGGACTTTTATAATCATTACCCTTGTTTCTTGCTGTCTCTGTTTCGTTTTCCTTTGCTATCTACTGAATAGCTTCTTCAAAGGTTTTTGTTTTTGTTTTGTTTGGTGTGTGAGAGCAGGAGGGGCAGCGAGGTGAGAGAGAGAATTCCAAGCAGGCTCTGCAGTTTTAGTCCATCACAGAGCCTGATGCAGGGCTCGATCTCACAAACTGTGAGATTGTGATCTGAGCCAAGATCAAGAGTCAGACGCTTAACCGACTGAGCCACCCAGGCATCACTTCAAAGTTTTTTATGTTTGGATGACTTCAATCTAAAATCCACCATGTGCTGGCTCTCATGTAGTTGCGTACATAATACAAATAACTATTTTTGGAGTTTGTATATTTATTTGGCTGTCATTGTACTGAAAATTGTTTTGACAGTTGTTCATTTTTAAACTTTCTTAGTGCAGAAATATGCAATGCAAGAGCAGCATGCCCAGGCTTGTGCTGTTGTGGTTAATTGTTGCTATATGTGTATTTTCAAATTTTTAAAGATTTTAAAAATGTAAAGCATATACTTAGCAGAAATGTCACCACTCCTTGGTACCTTCTATAAATGTCCTTCCCCTACAGGAGATTAAACTGCTGTTTCAGTTAGCAAAAACACTTTCTAAAATAGGTCTTTCATAAAAGTGAAGTGGTGTAACACAAACTTATATATCTTTTTCTATCCTTTTACTTTCAATCTATTTTTAACTTTTTAATCTAAAGTATGTCTTCTATAGACAAACATGTATGTCTTTTAGGTATAATTATCATAGCTATTAATATCTTCTGGCATGGAGATATAAGTATTAAATATAACATTTTAGTTAAATTTATGTGCCATTAGATTTATCTCTGTTAGATTAAATTCTTGTATTGATAGTTTATTGCCAGTTTATCAACTGTAAATTGTTACATATTAGAACTGTATGCTGCTAATGATATTGATAAGTGCTTTACAGTTATAATGTAATTATAATATGGGTGGGCCTCATCCACTTTAGTGATTAATTAGCGTATAGTTAATGCAAACTCGTCTAAATTTATACTGATTTCTAGTTTCTAATCAATCTGACTTGAAGTAATATTTTTTTTATTTTTGAAAGAGGGCACTTGAGCAGGGAAGGGGCCGAGAGAGCAGGAGGGGGCAGGGGATACGAAGCAGGATCCCCACTGACAGCAGAGAGCCTGATGCGAGGCTTAAACTCACAAACTGTGAGGTCATGACCTGAGCCAAAGTCAGACACTCAACTAAGTCACCCAGGTACCCCATGAAGTAATATCTTTTGTATTTTGTTTTCCCTTTAAAAAAATCTCTTAAAAGTAGAAAAGAAAATACTAAAATTATTCAAATGAAAAGTAAAAGTATTCCATAATGTAAAAAAAAAGTAATCATATTTTTGAAATGTTTAGTTTATTTGATTTTGTGTATAAGAGTTCCTTAGGGATTAAAAAAATACTTTTCTGAATTTAGAAAAAAAAAAGGGAAGAACAGAAATAAAGCTTTACAAATGCTCTAAATTCTCTTGCATTAAAAAAGGTTTTCATTTTTTAAAAAAGCATCACTTTAAAACAGCACTTAAAAATATGTATTCAACAAATTGGTGTATGGATTATAATATAGGCAACTAAATCTCTGGCTTTAGTTTCTCTGCTGATTACTGCTGTTGAGTAGAAGTTTCATATGGGAATAGGAAAAAGTGAACTCATCATTCCCTTGAGCATCTGGAATAAGTTTCTGCCAGAGGCAAGATAGTAATTTTTATCTTCTTATCAGTATAGCAAACCCTGTGTTGCCCTAAAATGAATTACATGCACAGACTCATTGACTCTGAAATATTTCAGTGTTTGTATGATTACTTTTGCATGTCTTTGACTCCTACACAATTCCTTTATAAATAGTAAAAATTTCCCCATGACACAGTTTCTTCAATTTTAACATTCTTTGATAATTATTCATGAAGTCCTTCAATATCATTATTATGTTACTATTATTAAAACATTTATTGTTTTGAATTAAAATTACCTCTAGAATTCTTATAATGTAAAAACATGAAGTTTACTTCAACTCTTTTGTGGCTATTTAGACGAAGACATCTTTATTGCATAGTCTTAACAAAACCTTTATAAACCTAAATGATAGAAGCAGTCATAACAAGTGACAGGTATGGTGGGAGCTCACAAGGTAGAAGGTCTTCTCCATGCTCTGTCATCAGGCAGGTGAGTGATCTTGTGTAAGCGTTTCAACTTCTTAATCTGGTCACTGATTATTATAGTCTTTTATAACGACTAAGGCTCATGATAGTTCCAAAATTTCATGGCATCTCTCCATTTTTAATTATATTGTTTTATTATCTAAGTAAAAAATGCATATTGGATTCAAAGGGAAAGTTCTTTTTTAATTTTTTTTTTTAACATTTATTTATTTTTGAGACAGAGAGAGACAGAGCATGAACAGGGGAGGGGCAGAGAGAGAGGGAGACACAGAATCCGAAACAGGCTCCAGGCTCCGAGCTGTCAGCACAGTGCCGAACGCGGGGCTCAAACTCACGGACCGTGAGATCATGACCTGAGCCGAAGTCGGACGCTCAACCGACCAAGCCACCCAGGCTCCCCGGGAAAGTTCTATTAGTACTTGAATTAAATTTGAGTTGGGAGATAATCTTACTGCATCTCACTTTTCACTCACTGCTTCCACTATGTGTGATTATGATTATTTAAGCCATATGCACTTATAGTGCATTAAATCCAAGCAGAGGACTGTAGTAAATCACTAAAACTTCATTACAAATCTTTATTCATTCTGTGGATTTGGTTGTACTGTGGTCAACTTTTTTTTTCTAATTTTATATGCATATCTTAAGAGTTTGTTACTTGGCTGAGCTCACATGGCTAGTTACTGTGATAAGTAAGGCTACTTGTTCAAGCTCAGCTTTCCTGACTAAACTTATTCTTACAGGTTAAACCACCTATTAGTTAAGGTAGTTGCTTTTTCATCATTTTGCTTCTTAGAATTGTTAACAAAGTATGTATATGTCAGCTTTTTAAAAACTGTGTCACCTGAAGCAATAGCAAAATGACCTATAGGAAAGAAGAAAAACATTTCAATAATATATGAAGTATATACTCAGTCCTGTGCAATTGAGAATTAATGATATAATATCTATGAACTAGGCTTAATTTGTTTTATTATAAACCCCTTCATGGTAGTGGTTGTTTAATACGGCTTTTATTTTATTTTATTTTTTTAGTGTTTATTTATTTATTTTGAGAGAGGCAGAGGGAGCACGAGTGGGGGAGAGGCAGAGAGAAAGAAAGGGACAAAGAATCCCAAGCAAGAAGGCTCCATGCTTAGCATGAAGCCAAATGCAAGGCTCAGTCTCACAACCTTGAGATATGTCCTGAACAGAAATCTAGAGCCAGATGCTTAACCGACTGAGCCATCCAGGCACCCCGGCTTTTTGTTTTTTGTTTGTTTGTTTGTTCATCTATCCATCTATCTATTTATTGCTTGCTTCCTTGCTAGAAATGTAGGGTGTGGGGCCAGTTGAGTTGGGGAAGATTTTTAGATAGAACCTTCAGAAGCTGAACAGAAAAGCATATTGTCCTTAGAATTATTAGAATTAATGTTATTCAAAATTTTCAGTAAGATATTTAGCTCTTCTCACTCAAGACCATTTAATTTTTTTTTTCTTTTGCAAGTTAGTTCCTTTTATCTTGTCCTCAGTTCAAATTGGACAATTGGCCTTTAGCCTTTCTAATTTTCATTATGTTTAAAACTGAGATTTCCTCAATTTTATTTTCTTAAGCATTTATTTGTTGGTAATGTGAAGCACTATTTATAAATTCCCAATTCTTGATTATAGTGCTACTTATTTAGCTTACCATATAACTAAATACATATGTCTGCCAGTCCACACTAAAATATCCAGTTTTCATCACTTGTAAGGATGCCTGTGTGTATATATTTAATTAAAATTTTTCATTAAATAATTTTACCCTTAATACCTTCCAGGCACTTTGATTTTTATTTTGTTCTGTTCTGTTAGATATAGAAATGATGACTGGGACCAATTACAATTATCATCATCTATTAATGCATCACAGACCACTGCTTGAAAAATCACTGAAAGAGGTTGATTAGTATGAAGGGAGGTATCTTCTCCTTCTTGTTTGCATAGTAGATACTAGTGGGTTATTTTATAAAATACTCATTTCATAGGATGGTTTGTTATCTTATTATAAATACTAGGGTTTTTCCATTTTTTCATTTTGTATCAAGTGAATCAAGAACCCTACTGTTCAGTATATCTTTAGCAAGGCTATTTCAAGTCTTTCTGTCTCACATACTTACTCTGTATGCTGGTCACTTTATTAGGCACCTTACGTCTAAACCTTATAATACGTCAGGGGCGCCTGGGTTGCTCAGTTGGTTAAGTGTCGACTCTTGATTTCATCACGATCTCAGGGTTTGTGGCAGTGCAGATCCTGCTTGAGATCCTCTCTCTCCCTCTCTCTCTGCTCCTCCTCCGCTCTGTCAAAAATAAATATATAGGGGCACCTGGGTGGCTCACTCGGTTGAGCATCCAGCTTCAGATCTGGTCATCATCTCGGATTCGTGGGTTCGAGCCTAACATCAGGCTCTTTTCTGACAGTGCAGAGCCTGGAGCCTGCTTCAGATTCTGTGTTTCCCTCTCTCTCTGCTCCTCCCTTGCTTACATTCTCTCTCTCTCTCTCTCTCTCTCTCTCTCTCTCTCTCTCTCTCTCAAAAATAAACATTAAAAACAAATAAATAAACTGAAAAAATACCTTATAATACTTCAATATAACTTCATTGTATCTGTTATTATCCCCATTTAGAGATGGGAAACTGAGTGTTGGGAGATAGTTCATGGATTTTCCACGTGCCTGCACAGTCTCAGCCTTCTAAACAAAGACATGTACAGTGCCAGTGTTTTCTATAACGGGAAATTCCTGGATAGTTAAACTAGTAACATGTCCCTCCTTGGAGACATCCCAAAATTAAAAATAAAAGCCCTCATCTTTCCCTTCCTATAGGAGATATGCTTATCTACTAGGGTAATGTGTAATCTTTCTTTCTGGAGCAGAGCAGAAACCCATAGAAGATCAGAATTTCTTAGTTTTGGGATTACTCTCCTTTGCTGTTCTCCACTGCATGTGCCAGTAATATAGCCTTCACTGCATTGCCCCATGAGGATTGGAACTCAGGGAAATAGCACTAAGTTACTGCTCTGGCTGCTGTATTTGCCATGAGCAATAAATTGTCTTTGTCCTGAGCCAGAGGTCTCATGTCCTCCTGTCACTGCCTGTGTGCATGTGTGTGCACATGTGCATGTAGGGAAAAAAGAGAAAAGAGACAGGTAGACATTGGCTAATTTGCTAATGTAAGTAGGATTAAGTATCAGACCCTTGATGGTTTCTGAATTAATACTTATTTATAGGATATGCAGGGCTACACAGTAAGTAGCAGAACTGCAGTTTGGCTTTAAGCTTTACTTCGGTGGATAACATAACTAGAAAATAATAGTGCTAATGACTAGAATTTGGCATAAGCAGATAACATATTCCTATCACATTTGCATGTTTATGATCTATGACTCTGAATATTTTTCTCTCTACCCCTATATGTTAAACTAAAGAAGTATTGGTGAGATTAGAATATCTAGTCATGAAATTCTATTTACATGGATAAATTTTGCATAAATATGTACCTATATTTCATAATATATTGAAAAATAAAAGTATAATCACCTTTAATACTAAAATAAATTATTTATTAAAATAATCTACTTAATGCCCAGAGAATAAAAATACTTCTAGAATTTTTTAAATTAACATTTTTCTCAGTAGTTAGAATTAAAATGCAAACTAAAACCTAGACTTAATTTACCATTTATTAATAATAAAAGAATCTTGATAACTAATTTATCACAATTGTGACAGATGCAAAATTAGAATATATCTTTATACTTGTTATGGAATTGCCTCATATCCATAAATATTGACTTCAAGTGACAGTACTTATATAATATTTTGGTATTGTTAATCCTGTGTTTTAAGGAGTAATCATAATGTAAGTTAACCTTGTGGAACACTTAAAAGAAAGTCCTTCAGAATTCATCACCACTAAACCAGCCCTACTAGAGATCCTAAGGGGGATCCTGTGAGACAAAGTACCAGAGACATCGCTACAAGCATGAAACCTACAGACATCACAATGACTCTAAACTCATATCTTTTTATAATAACACTGAATGTAAATGGACTAAATGCCCAACCAAAAGACATAGGGTATCAGAATGGATAAAAAAACAAGACCCATCTATTTGCTGTCTACAAGAGACTCATTTTAGACCTGAGGACACCTTCAGATTGAAAGTGAGAGGATGGAGAACTATTCATTATGCTACTGGAAGTCAAAAGAGAGCTGGAGTAGCCATACTTATATCAGACAAACTAGACTTTAAATTAAAGGCTGTAACAAGAGATGAAGGAGGGCATTATATAATAATTACAGGGTCTATTCATCAGGAAGAGCTAACAATTATAAATGTCTATGTGCCGAATACGGGAGCCCCCAAATGTATAAAACAATTACTCACAAACATAAGCAACCTTATTGATAAGAATGTGGTAATTGCAGGGGACTTTAACACCCCACTCACAGCAATGGGTAGATCATCTAGACACACGGTCAATAAAGAAACAAGGGCCCTGAATGATACATTGGATCAGATGGACCTGACAGATATATTTAGAACTCTGCATCCCAAAGCAACAGAATATACTTTCTTCTCGAGTGCACATGGAACATTCTCCAAGATAGATCACATACCGGGTCACAAAACAGCCCTTCATAAGTATACAAGAATTGAAATCATACCATGTATACTTTCAGACCACATGCTATGAAGCTTGAAATCAACCACAGGAAAAAGTCTGGAAAACCTCTAAAAGCATGGAGGTTAAAGAACACCCTACTAAAGAATGAATGGATCAACCAGGCAATTAGAGAAGAAATTAAAAAATATATGGAAACAAACAAAAATGAAAATACAACAATCCAAACGCTTTGGGATGCAGCGAAGGCGGTCCTGAGAGGAAAATACATTGCAATCCAGGCCTATCTCAAGAAACAAGAAAAATCCCGAATACAAAATCTAACAGCACACCTAAAGGAAATAGAAGCAGAACAGCAAAGACACCCCAAACCCAGCAGAAGAAGAGAAATAATAAAGATCAGAGCAGAAATACACAATATAGAGTCTTAAAAAACTGTAGAGCAGATCAATGAAACCAAGAGTTGGTTTTCTGAAAAAATAAACAAAATTGATAAACCTCTAGCCAGGGTTCTCAAAAAGAAAAGGGAGATGACCCAAATAGATAAAATCATGAATGAAAATGGAATTATTACAACCAATCCCTCAGAGATACAAGCAACTATCAGGAAATACTATGAAAAATTATATGCCAACAAACTGGACAACCTGGAAGAAATGGACAAATTCCTAAACACCGACACACTTCTAAAACTCAATCAGGAGGAAATAGAAAGCTTGAACAGACCCATAACCAGCAAAGAAATTGAATCAGTTATCAAAAATCTCCCAACAAATAAGAGTCCAGGACCAGATGGCTTCCCAGGGAAGTTCTACCAGACATTTAAAGCAGAGATAATACCTATCCTTCTCAAGCTATTCCAAAAAATAGGAAGGGAAGGAAAACTTCCAGACTCATTCTATGAAGCCAGTATTACTTTGGTTCCTAAACCAGACAGAGACCCAGTAAAAAAAGAGAACTACAGGCCAATATCCCTGATGAATATGGATGCAAAAATTCTCAGTAAGATACTAGCAAATCGAATTCAATAGCATATAAAAAGAATTATTCACCATGATCAAGTGTGATTCATTCCTGGGATGCAGGGCTGGTTCAACATTCGCAAATCAATCAACGTGATACATCACATTAACAAAAGAAAAGATAAGAACCATATGATCCTGTCAGTCGATGCAGAAAAAGCATTTGACAAAATTCAGCATAAGCTCACCAAACTCCACACCGGAAAAACATAATCCAGTGAAGAAATGGGCAGAAAACATGAACAGACACTTCTCTGAAGAAGACATCTGGATGACCAACAGGCACATGAACAGATGCTCAATGTCGCTCTTCATCAGGGAAATACAAATCAAAACCACACTCAGATACCACCTCACACTAGTCAGAGTGGCCAAAATGAACAAACCAGGAGACTATAGATGCTGGAGAGGATGTGGAGAAACGGGAACCCTCTTGCACTGTTGGTGGGAATGCAAACTGGTGCAGCCACTCTGGAAAACATGTGGAGGTTCCTCAAAAAATTAAAAATAGACCTACCCTATGACCCAGCAATAGCACTGCTAGGAATTTATCCAAGGGATACAGGAGTACTGATGCATAGGGGCACTTGTACCCCAATGTTTATAGCAGCATTCTCAACAATAGCCAAATTATGGAAAGAGCCTAAATGCCCATCAATGGATGAATGGATAAAGAAATTGTGTTTATATACACGATGGAGTACTATGTGGCAATGAGAAAAATGAAATATGGCCCTTTGTAGCAACGTGGATGGAACTGGAGAGTGTGATGCTAAGTGAAATAAGCCATACAGGGAAAGACAGATAACCATATGTTTTCACTCTTATGTGGATCCTGAGAAACTTAACAGAACCCACGGGGGAGGGGAAGGAAAAAAAAAAAAGAGAGGTTAGAGTGGGAGAGAGCCAAAGCATAAGAGACTCTTAAAAAATGAGAACTGAGAGCTGATGGGGGTGGGAGGGAGGGGAGGGTGGGTGATGGGTATTGAAGAGGGCATCTTTTGGGATGATCACTGGGTGTTGTATGGAAACCAATTTGACAATAAATTTCATATATTTAAAAAAATAAAAGAAAGCCCTTCATTATTAACATAGGTTTCAAAGTGATGTATAGAACGATTGATTTAACATTAACATTTGTGTCTAATAAAAACCTATTGTGCATTTACTTCAGATTTATATATATACATAGAATATAAAATAGTTTATTTAAAAGCATATGAATTACTTCTTTATTAACATAATTTTATATTAAAAACCCCTTCACACTCACTTAAATGTATATATAATTTGTGTTATATATTTTTCATAGTAGGAGACAAAAAACAGACTAAACCTTCTATTCTCAGACTTAGGAATTCTTTATCCTATGTTTGACTACATGAGGAAGATGACGGTATTTTTGTTTTGCATAAGCAATCATCAGCAAACACATTACAGATATATCAACAGATACTTATGACATCTCTACAGATTCACTCATAAATATAGCCACATTTCCTGAAGTATAGCTAGAACTGTCTAACGTGGTTAATTATGAAAAAATTTAGCAACATACATAAAGATTGACTAGTTACTTATGATATTTTGAATCATAGTTATTCTAAATTGTATATCATGCCAGAAGAAATCCAGATGATAACAGAATAAGTGGTTGGCACAGACTTGCATAAAATCATGCTGTTCATACAGAGGCAAAGTAACGTGGTTTTCCAGACTGAGTTGGGCCCTCAACCTTTTTTTGTCAATTCTTTTTACTTTCAGTCATCTTTCTCATTTCCTTCAGAACTTGCTTGAATGACTTATTCCTGTCCTCAAATTGCTGCCCAATTTCTTATCCTTTTATCAGGAGGCAACTTCTCATCTTCTACTAACAATTATTTTAGCCATTAAGAAATGTTCTCAATGTCTGAACCCTCTGTTCTTTAAATGCAGTTAGTTTTTAATCTTTGTACTAAATATCCAGTACCTTTTGAAATTTTTCGTATAGAACATTTCACTTTGCAGTTTGTCATACCCTAATATGTAATTATAGAAAGGGTGTAATTTCCTTTGTCGATTAACTAATAACCGTTATTGGTTAATGCTGAAGTAATGATGAAAACAAGTTTCTCTGTAGTTGTTCTCTTTTTAAAAAATACCACTCACTTTCTTGTTAGTACTTTACAAACATTTACCAAGTTAATGTGTCAGTTGTAAAACAGACATAAAATAGTTTCTGAAAAAAAGAAAAAGAAGACAATGTTAAATGAAAGTTTTTGGCAGTCAAACTTTTTCTTTGAGAGTAAAGGGATACTAGATTACAATCAACATTTTTAGATATTTCATATGTAGAGAACCAAAGAAATTTAAAAAGTTGATATAGATATCAGTGTGCTATGAATCTTCACACTTTATATGTTCACGCCCCCAAGTTTGAGTGTTTTAAGAAACATGAAGCCTCTCCAAATTAGTTTATGTATTGCTTTTCTGATTATACTTTATAGATTTTTAAAAATAATAACTCTGCAACAAAGGCAAGGAGAATTTGCTTTGAAAGAGTGAAAACTGCAAATGCATTTTGTACTCTGACACTGTTTATTATATCTAGCTGGTGAGCTGTAATCATTATTGTACTAGGCATTCAGAAAATGTAAGCCAATAGGTACAGCGATGGCTCTTTGTAAATATGAAGACTTAAACATTAGTTGAAATCTAAAATAGTTATCAACAGATGCTTTAAAAATTTGCCTATAGCCTTTAAAGCTGGTGTTTACAGAATTTTTTCTTTACATTTATTTGTTTTTGAGAGACAGAGCACAAGCGGGGAGTAGCAGAGAGAGACACACACACACAGAATCCAAAACAGGCTCCGGGCTCTGAGCTGTCAGTACAGAGCCCTACATGGGTGGGGCTCGAACCCACGAACCGTGAAATCATGACCTGAGCCGAAGTCGGATGCTTACCCGACTGAGCAACCCAGGCACCTCATAAAGCTGGTTCATGGATAATGAGTTGGAACGAATATCTGTTTATGGACCTATAGAAGGTCCATACATCCACTAAAATTATAATTTTTATTTTATTTTTTATTTTCAATAGAGAGCGTACAAGCGAGAGAGAGGAGCAGAGGAAGAGAGAGAGAATCTTTTTTTTTCTAAGTTTATTTATTTTTGAGAGAGAGAGCATGTGACAGAGAGAGAAGGAGACAGAGAATCCCAAGCAGGCTCCACACTGACTTCAGCTCAGGCTGGTAAATCCTCAGCCTGATAGCATCTATGAAGAACCAGTGGTAACATTATATTTGTTGTTGAAAGACTGAATGCTTTCCCACTAAGATTAGGAACAATACAAGAATGTGTGCTTTCATCACTTCTATTTAACATTGTAGTGGAAGTTCTAGCCAGAGTCATTAGGCAATAAAAAGAAAAGCATCTAGATTAGGAAAGCAGAAGTAAATCTGTCATTATTCATCAATGATATGATCATCTATGTACATTACCCTATAGAATCTACAAAAAGGTCCTAGAGGTAATAATTGAGTTACGCACATTTATAGGATTGAAGATCAGTGTTTTCAATTGAGTATATTTTTCTCTGGCAATAAAAAATTTGAAGTTTAACAAAAAGCAGTGTTTACCATAACATCAGTAATATAAAATAGGGACAAATCTGGCCAAAAAAATGTATAAGACTTGTATTCTTAAAACTATAAAACGTTACTTAATGAAATTAAGTGGACAGATTTCTGAGATATGTCACCAGTAGAAGGATCCAAAAAGAAAAAAATTGATTAATTGTACATTGGGTGTATACCTGGCTCAAAACTTATATTATTTTGTATCTTAAATTTGTACAAATAATTTTGCATCATCTAAACGTCTATAAAGCTATTACAACAAATCTACAAATAGAAAAACTAAAAGAACTTGAGACTACATAACACTAAATGAGTTGTCTAAAATCAACTCAAATTTTTAATCACAAAATGATCTCTAAAAATGACTGAACATCACGGAACAAAAATTATGAGTGTGGTATAGATTATTAGATATCAGTTAACATTATTTCTTTGAAAACCAGAACTAGCTTAAGTATTCATAGGCTTGACCAATTTGCTTACTTGTTGACTATATTTGCCTACCACAATGTTTGGATTAGCACTCCAAAATCTGAGCAACATCTTTTGAACTATATTCTACAATTTCTTCTGATAAATAATCAGTCCAATAGATCATGGTTACAAGTGAGTATGGGTTATGTGTGTTTAGGGTAGAAAATATTTAAGAATTATTTATTAAGAATCTTTTATTAATATTTATAAAAGTCATGTAGAGTAATTTTGAGGTATTACTAAATATTCTTGTAATTTTTATTGGCGAGCTGAGTTAAACTGTTAGTTTCAGGGTAGCATTACCAATCATCTAGTACATTTTTAATCATAATGTTTCCTTTTCAAATAATATATGATGATAAATAATAAATTCACAGTGAAATGTATGTATTAGCAGTTGCAAATTTGGGGGTTGGAAAAAAAAGTAAAAACAGCCATGTTTACATATTGGAAAAATTATAATCTAAAGGTTGATGCCCTACCCACACCAAAAATAAAGTCAGTTCCCCTCAACTTTCTGAAATTGTTTAGATTTCTAACGTATGTATTTTGAAAGGATGTATATTTATTTTTTACTCATATTCAGGAAATACTGGGAGGTTTAGCCATTAATACTAGCCTATCCATTGGTAATCAATGTATGAAAGAGATTGTTTTTTTGCAAGAGAGAATTTATACATTCAATTATATGTTTTAATTATGTACACATCTTGGCTATCAGGGAATTTCTATTGTGTAGCAATTATTTCCTAGAAATGAGTAGTTATCCTGGAATTGAAATATTCCATTTTTTTAAAGTTTATGTATTTTGAAAGAGAGAGTCAGAGAGAGAGAGCACAAGTGGGGAAGGGACAGAGAGAAAGGGGATTCCAAGCAGGCTCCACGCTGTCAGTACAGAGCCTGATGCAGGGCTCTATCCCACAAATTGTGAGATCATGACCTGAGCCAAAATCAAGAGCTTGACCAACTGAGCCACCCAGGCATCCCTGAAATATTCTAGTTTTTTGTCTGTCTTACAAAGCAGTAGTTTCTCTCAATAATAGACTTTTTGTGTCTCTGGTTTTTTTTTTTTTTTTTTTCCCAATGTTACTTATTTTTGAGAGAGAGAGAGAGAGAGAGAGACAGAGTGTGAGCAGGGGAGGAGCAGAGAGAGAGGGAGACATAGAATCAGAAGCAGGCTTCAGGATCTGAGCTGTCAGCACAGAGCCCAATGCGGGGTTCAAAACCATGAAGCAGGAGACCATGACCTGAGCTGAAGTTGGATGCTTAACTGAGTGAACCACCCAGGCTCCCTTTTGTGTGTCTATTAATAACTTGTAAGTTTTGAGGTGCTTGGGTGGCTCAGTCAGTTAGGCTTCTGACTTCAGCTCAGGTCATGATCTTATGGTTCATGGATTCAAGCCCCACGTCAGGCTCTGTGCTGACAGCTCAGAGCCTGGAGCCTGCTTCAGATTCTGTGTGTGTGTGTCTCTCTGCCCCTTCCCCGCTTGCACTCTGTCTCTCTCAAAAATAAATAAAAATTAAAAAAATAAAAATAACTTCTAGCTTTTGATACCAGTTGACTCCTGGAGGTCCATATATTGTTTACAGCTCTAAAAGTGAACCAAATGAGGGGCTTCTGGGTGGCTCAGTCGGTTAAGCTTCAAATCTTGATTTTCTCATAATAAGTCAACTTAAAAAAAAACTGAACCTACAAACAGTGGACAGTGAACAAAACTAAAAGGCAACTGATGGAATGGGAAAGATATTTGCAAATGACGTATTGGATACAGAGCTAGTATCCAAAATCTATGAAGAACTTATTGAACTCAACACCCGAAAAAACACAGTGAAGAAATGGGCAGAGTTCATAAATACACATTTTCCAAAGAAGACATCCTGATCTCCAACAGACACATGAAAAGATGCTCAATGTCATTCTTCATCAGGGAAATACAAATCAAAGCCACACTGAGATACCACCTCACACCAGTCAGAGTTGCTAAAATGAACAAATCAGGAAACTACAGATGCTGGCAAGGATGTGGAGAAACGGGAACCCTCTTGCATTGCTGGTGGGAATGCAGACTGGTGCAGCCTCCCAGGAAAACAGTGTGAAGGTTCCTCAAAAAATTCAAAATAGAGCAACCCTATGACCCAGCAATAGCACTACTAGGAATTTACCCAAGGGATACAGGAGTGCTGATGCATAGGGGCACTTGTGCCAAGTTTATAACAGAGCTTTCAACAATAGTCAAATTATGGCAAGAGCCCAGATGTTCATCAACTGACGAATGGATAAAGAAGACTTGGTTTATATATTCAATGGAATACTACTTGGCAATGAGAAAGAATGAAATCATGCCATTTGCAGCAATGTGAATGGAACTGGAAAGTATTATGCTAAGTGAAATAAGTCAGTCAGAGAAAGACAGATATCTTATGTTTTCACTCATATGTGGTTCTTGAGAAACGTAACATAAGATCATAGGGGGAGGGGAAAGGGGAAAAAATTTACATGGAGAGAGAGAGAGAGAGAGAGAGAGAGGGAGAGGGAGAGGGAGAGGCAAACCATAAGAGACTCTTAAATAGTGAGAACAAAATGAGGGTGGATAGGGGGTAGGGGAGAGGGGGAAGTGGGTGATGGGCATTGAGGAGGGCAGTTGTTGGGATGAGCACTGGGTGTTGTATGGAAACCAATCTGACAATAAATCATAATAAATAAGTAAATAAATAAATAAGTCAAACTTAAAGGATAAAAATAATCTTTATTTCCCATATCATCTTACCCTACTCTCAGAAAAAGACTTCATAGCCTAATCTATAAATATAGTAGAAATCATTAGGTTTCAACTTCTTCACCTTCTCTTCCCATTATCTTCAAACTTGTTTATATACTTTTGTCTTTTTAACTCTCTTCTGTTGTCTTTTTCATTCTCTAGAACCTCAAACTGTTATCCTCTTATCTCCCATTTCCTGGAATTTTTTATAGTTTTAGATTTCACATTTAGATTTTTTTTTTTAATTTTTTTTTTCAACGTTTATTTATTTTTGGGACAGAGAGAGACAGAGCATGAACGGGGGAGGGGCAGAGAGAGAGGGAGACACAGAATCGGAAACAGGCTCCAGGCTCTGAGCCATCAGCCCAGAGCCCGATGCGGGGCTCGAACTCCCGGACCGCGAGATCGTGACCTGGCTGAAGTCGGACGCCTAACTGACTGCGCCACCTAGGCGCCCCTAGATTTTGATCCATCTTGAGGTATTTTCATTTATATTATGAAGAATGGGTTGAATATTTTTTTTTGTATATGACTATCCAGTAATTCTAGCATCATCTGTTGGAAAAGTGATTCTTTCTCCAGTGAATTAGTTTTGTTCCTTTGTCAAATTTAGTTGTCATCGATTTAAGGGTCCAGAAATTCATCCATTCATGGTCAGTTGATTTTTGACAAGGATATCAAGACAGTTCAATAAGGGAAAAAATGGGCTTTTCAACAAATGATACTGAGAAAACAAGGTATTTACATACAAAAGAGGTGAGTTATACCCCTCTCACCATATACAAAAATTTTGGTGAGAATGTAAAAAATTGTGCTGGTAGGATTTAAAATAGTGCAACTGCTTTGGAATATAGTCTGGCAATTCTTCAAAAGGCTAAATAAAGATACAGTTACTATAAGACTCAGTAATTCTGGTATATACCCAAGAGAAATGAAACATGTGTACATAAAATCTTACACATGAATGTCAATAGCATTATTTGTCATGATAGCAAAAAAGTAGAAACAACCCAAATGCCCATTAACTGATGAATGGATAAATAGAATGTCAAGTATCTATCTGATAGAATAGTGGCTGTAAAAGAAATGAAGCCCTGATTCATGCCACAATATGGATGAACCCTGAAAACATTATATTAAGTGAAAGAAGCCATTCATAAAAGTTCACATATTTTATGATTCCATCTCTGTGAAATGTCCTGAATATGCATATTTTATGCATATACTGACAAAAAATACATTAGTGGTTGCCCAGGGCTTCTGGGGACAGGGGTTTGGGTGTGATGACTAAATGATAAGGGGTTCTTTTGAGAGTGTTGAAAATATTCTGAAATTAATTTAGTGATGCTTGAACAACTTTGAATATACTAAATGCCGTTGACTTGTATGCTTTACATATGAATTATGTTGTATGTGGACTGTATCTCAACAAATCTGTATGTTGAAAAAAATCTTTTAGTCTATATTTAACTCTTTTGTCCATACATAACTTTTGCTGCGATGCCTTGGTCATTTGCAAAGTTTTTGTCTATTATGCAGATCTTACAAATGTTGTAAAATGTCTCATTTGTCAATATCACTACCAATCTCAAGAAAATGGTCTTTTATGTATTGGGAATTGGTGTATGTGAGTTTTCCACAATTATAATTTTAGTTGAAAGCTCAAATTTTATTATTAGCAGTATTCCTGACAGTTATTTTTTTTAAGTGACAGTCTTGCTTTTTTTCATTTTCAAGAAAATGTCTGCCAAATACCCAAGTCTGAATAACTATCATTTGCCTGTCAATCATTGTTTCAAATAAAGAGTTTTTTTTTTATAAAAAGAGCAGTTCATGTAGAAAGTCAACTGCACAAGTGCTTTTCCTCAAGAAATCATTGTACTTTGTTCATACTAACCATTTCCATACATAGAGAATTAAAAAGATGAGTATTTAAGGGTCATTGTTTAATAAAATTTAGTGATTTTTTTATCTGTTCCTCAAAAAAATTCTTAAAATCAATTGGTATCTTTTTAATATGAACACAGGGTTGTGATAAGCTCAGTGACTACTAGTACAAGTTGGTTCTATTGCCATTTTTTGTTCTTAGGTACCAGCAGTTTCATACACCATTGAATTTGTGGTATAAAAGCAAATGTCAACATTGTAAAAATGCAAATAACATCTCAATATTGTGAAAATTTACAAAAATTTAAATTAAAAAAGTTGACTTTGTGGATACCCTGACAAGTTCTCAGGGCTACCAGGGTCTGCTGACCCTTTTTTGGTAGCTGATTCTCAATGATTTTTTCTCCATTCCTGACCTCTTTCTGGAACTACAAACCTAATTTGCAATAATCCAGTAGGTATCTCTACACTAATATACTTTTAATTCTATATGTTCAAACTTTATTCACAGCTCTCTGGCTTTTAACATTGCACTTGCTCCTTTGTTCTTATATTTTCTTTTCCTGTTAATGACATAACCATCCATCAGTCATCCAGTGAGAGACATTATAGTCATACTCAATCTATATTCTTCCACACCTCCCACATTTAGTCAGTCCCAAGTCTTTTCCATTTTGCCTCTAAAAAATGTTTCTTACATCTTTTCCTTCTTTCCTTATAATTCTTAAAGTTGAAATCTTTGTTTCTTTTCCCGATACCGTATGACTTGTTAATTGGTCTTCCTATGTTCTGCTCTGGTCTCCTCTTGTTTGTCTACAACAGTGAAATGTCTTAGTTTTTACCCTGTTTGCAAGCTAACAAATTAGTCTTCCACAGTTTCATAGATGTTGACAGAAGACAAGAGCCTACTGTGTCAGAGACAAATGAATTTTTCTCAAGGCACAGCAGGCAGCATGAGTTTCAGATTCCCATTGGTTCTGCTTGTCTCCCCAGTCACTCAGGGGCAGTGTGGAGACTGACCCAGGTGGAAGCTGTATTCACCGTTTATATCACAGTTGAGTAATCTTGAATTTAGGAAACCCCAATCTTTAAAGGTGCTTTTTGGAAACTTGCCCTACCTTTACCCTGTGACAAAGTCACTATCTTTATCTCTTAAGGCTGTTTGCTATTTAAAAAAAAAAAAAATTTGATAAAGACCTATAGAGACATGATAGACCCATGGAGAATGTCTCCCAGCATTTTTTTGGTTAGTTCTCTGAACACTGTTACAAAAATTATCTACCTGAAATACATTTTTATTATGTAACTCTGATCCCAGCCTGCTTTTCAGTGTTATGGGTAATTAGTCTATCATAAAATATGCTATTAATGCACCCTGTGTTTTACTAATTCCCTGAGTAAGCTTTGAACATAGTATCCCTCTTTTTTTACACATATTTTTTTTCTGCGTGTAATTTACTTTTCTTTTACTTGTTCTCAGCCTGGTCAGATCTTCAACCTTCAGCAACCAGCTTGTTATTTTCTCTTTGACGTTTTCATTACTCTCAAACTTCTTGGTGCTCACAGAATATTTTGTGCATGTCTCTCTTGTAATGCTTATTGTATTTTAATTGTTTCCATGCTGCCTCTTCCAATAGACTGTGAACTCCTCAAGGTCTTATTTGAGCTTGTATTCCCTCATAGAGTACTTTAGATATAATAAGAGCTTAATAGAAGTTTATTGGATAATAAGTATGTAATTCCATGGTGTGTGCCCAGTAACATTTTTATTCTGATGATGTTATAATTGAGCTACTGATACGATTCTCCTTGAATTCTTCACATGTAAATCTTTTTCCTAAAAGAACTCTATACATTTTAATTGTCTGATGTTACGTGTAATTATCTGATACTACCGTGCAAAAAAATACATATGAGTATTGTCCATTGCTTTTTGTTTTATTGTAAGAATAGATATAGGCAGGCTGAAGTGTGGGCCCACCAGAGATATTGTCCTTTGATTCATCTGTCCTCACAAATTAACACTTGGCATTAATGGTTATTACCACTTATTTACTCTTGGTGGCCAGGCAGGCTCAAAACTAGTCTCTTAGATTCAATCAGGACAGGACAGAATGGCATAGACACCTTAGCAGTTAGATGAGAAAGGCAAAGGGAGCTTCTTGAGAGACCTATGGCATCCTCACTCTGAACGGGAGGAGAAAACGTCAACAAATCCTTAATACACATTTGAAAGCCAGTGACTTGGCTTTTGTATTTGTAAAATGCTGCAGTTTTTCTCTGTATAGCTCTTTCTCGGTATTTTAAATGCTTTTATTCTTTACCTAAATTAAAGGAGTATGTATATTATTGCCTGTGTCTATGGTCTTTACTTTCCCAAGCACTGCCATCCTTGTGACAAACTTCTGGATCTTTTTCTTAATGATTTCTCAGAGTGTTCCATACATTAAGGATACTGACCTCTTCCTTTGCTCCCCATACTCCCTGCCACATACACAACCTTCTTTTTCCTGAGCAGTGATCTTAAGTTTATATCTAGTCATAACTGACAGTATTTTCCTTTATACTATTTGGCACACATTTCTGTTTTTTTACATTTTTGTTTAACAGGTGACGGGGAAGGATTTCCCCCCCCTCCAAATGACTGTATACTTATCCTAGCTCGATGTATTAAATAATTTGCTCTTTTACCATCTCTTTGAAATGTTATTTGTATCCTATACTGTATTGCCATAGGTAATTGCCATTGGGTCTGTGTTTGAATTCTGTCTTTTCTCATTGTTTTCTTTCTCTGTCAGTACTAAATTCTTTTAATTATAGTTGCCAAATAATACATTTTATTTTTATTTATTTATTTTTTTAGCACAGCAGGGATTTATTATGCATGAACCAATTCCATCTTTTCAAATAATACATTTTAATACCTGGTAGTAAATTCTTCCCTGCCCTCTCTACTATCTTTTTTTTTTTTTTTTTTTGTAAAGGAAACTCTACACCCAACGTGGGGCTTGAACTCGCAACCTCAAGATCAAGACTCACATGTTCTACTGACTGAGCCAGCCAGGTGCCCCTCCAATAGAATTTTTAGTTATTCTTTACAGAATGTACTTTCTTATTATCCCCTCAGGTGAATTTAAGGATCATATTGATGTTTTCAAAATATCACATTGGAATTTATAGGTTCAATGGAGAGAAATAACATTTTTATAATAAACTTTTTAGAGTAAATGTTTCTTTTTTTTTGTACTACATCAAGATTTTCATGTTAATTTCCTATTTTGTCTATATATATAATACATATATATTATATATAATCTTCCTCTATGTATATATTACTTTGTATTATAGAAAATTTCAAACCTACTCAGTAGTAGAATAGTATAATGAACGCCATGTACCCATTATGTAGCTTCAATAAGTATCAGCATTTGGCCAAACTTATTTTTTCTCATATGAGGTAAATCCCAGTTATCTTATCATTTCATCTATAAGGTTTCAGATTGTCTTTCCAAAAATGACACTTTAAAGAAACCATTTTACCTTAAAATGTTAACTTCTTAATGTTATTTAATACTCATTTCAGATTCAAATTTTTATAATTGTTTCAAAAATATACATTTGTGATAGGTTTATTTGAATCAGGATCTAAATAAGATTTCAAACATTGCATTTACACTTTGTATAATTCAGTTAGTAATCCTGCTTCCTCCATAAAAAAAATTTTTTTTAATGTTTATTTTTGAGATAGAGAGACAGAGCATGAGCAGGGGACGGGCAGAGAGAGAGGGACACACAGAACTCGAAGTGGACTCCAGGCTCTGCACTGTCTGCAGAGTCCCAACGCGGGGATTGAACCCAAAAACTGGTATCATGACTTGAGCCAAAGTCAGATGCTTAACCAACTGAGCCACCAGGTGCCCCTTTTTCAAATTTTTTAAAGAGAAACTGGGTTATTTGTAAAATATCTCACTCTTTGGATTGCATCAGTTGTTTCATTTTTAGTATTTGCTTATAGTTAGAGTTGCAGGTTTGTTTAGATGCACCTTTGTTTCTTTAGGCAAAAATCTTAAAACTTGTACTCTATTATTTTTATTATATCTCATTTGTAACACATCACATCTTTTTGTTCTGCTTTTAGTGGTAGTAATATTGATCAGTGGGTTCAGTGTGGTTTCCAATAGGTCATTAATGGTATGTGAGAAGGTTCTCAAATATACGTTTTAGTAACTAAACATCTTACTAAACTCTCTTCGCTATTTCTAATAATTTTTTAGTGGATCCTATTCAGGGGTTATTATAGAATAGGGGTTTAAACTTGGGCTGTGTTTGTAAAATGTCTGGATTCAGTCCTCGGGAGGTTATTTACACTTTCTGTGCCTGTTTCTTCATCTGTAAAAGGGAGGTTATAAGTTTACTTACCTCATATGGTTTATAATGAAGAGTGGGTTTGTTTTCCATAATATACAGAAATTAAGTGGTTTGTAAATTTTCCTTTTCTTTTGCAGATTGTGACATTACCCTTTACCTTTTCAGTGTTTTTATTGCTTTATTTAATTTTATGATATAATCATAGTGGTTATAAGCCTTAAATAATTGCAGTGATAACATGCATCCTTCAATAATATTAATTGGTGATGTTTTTGGAAGCATTATTTTATTCTTTATTCTTGTTTTAAATATGCTGTTGATCTCTCTTTTGCTATCTCTTGATTTGTTATTAAGATCCAGTTCATCAAATCCTATTGAGTATCTACTGGGAATGCATTGGTGAGCAAAACATGAAAATTGCTGCCTTCATGGAGCTTATATTCTAGTGGAAGGGAGGAATATAATGTATGTAATATGTAAAGAAATTAGAAGGTGATAATGAATAGGGGTAAAAAGTAGAATGTGGTATTGGGAATGTTGGAACAAAAGAAGCATTTTACAATATTCAATGGGGTGTGTGGGAACAGTTTCCTTTAGAAGATGAGATTTGACTATAAACTTTCAAGATGAGGGAAGAGCCATCTGGCTAGCTAGGGATATCCAGTCTATTAGAGATGTCAGCAGTTGCGAAGGGAGAGCATGCTTGGCATGTTTCAAAATCCTCAAGGAATTGAGTTTGTTTGGAGCAAATATGACAAGTGCAGGGAGTTGAGCTTAAAGTGGCAGCAGGAGATAAAGGAGAGTGACTTGATCCTATAGGGCCTCATAGACTAAGAATTTTTGCTTTTTTTAAAGTTTGTTTATTTTGAGAGAGAGAGAGAGAGAGAGAGCACAAGTAGGGAGGGCAGAGAGAGAAGGAGCAAGAGAGAATCCCAAGCAGGCTCCACAATCTGCGCTGAGCCCAATGTAGGGCTTGATCTCACAACCATGAAATCATGACCTGAGCCAAAATCAAGAGTCAGACGCTTAACCGACTGAACCACCCAGGAACCTCATTTTTGCTTCTTAATGGGTGATATGGAGGGTATGGCAGGATTTGAGCAAAGAAATGGCATTCGCTGACATTTTAAAAGGAAAATGTCAATGATGGAAGCAAGGAGATTAGGAAACTATTGAAACAATCCAGACAGGAGACTATGATAACTTATATGGTTGGTAGCAGTAGAATTAATGAAAAGTGGTTGGAAAAAAAGTAGTTAAAAACTGGAAATAATACAAGGATAGAACCAATAAGCTCTTTAAAAGGACTGGATGTGGGATGTGAATAATACCTTTCCTTTACTTTTATATGTAATATAAAATCCTTCTGTATATAGTAGCAAAAGTGATCCTTAAATTAAAAATTTTGCTTTTTTGTTTAAAACCCTTCAATGACATCCTGTTGCACCCTGAATAAAATTTATTCTCCTCCCCATAGCCAATAAGGTGTGCATGATCTAAGCCTGTATATTTTTCCAAACTTAGCTACTCTCCATCTCCCTCACTGAGCTTTAGCTGTGTACACTGCTTTTCAATTTTTTGAATATGCCAACCTCTTTCTTGCCTCAGAAGATTTTGCACTTGGTATTTCTGTTTGAAAAATTCTTCAGCCCCTAAGCTCACTTTATCTGATTAACTCATTTGCATATTTTATGTCTCAATTTAAATGTCCTTAGACAGGTCTATTTAAAGTAGATACCTTCCGGGGCGCCTGGGTGGTGCAGTCGGTTGAGCGTCCGACTTCAGCCAGGTCACGATCTCGCGGTCTGGGAGTTCGAGCCCCGCCTCAGGCTCTGGGCTGATGGCTTAGAGCCTGGAGCCTGTTTCCGATTCTGTGTCTCCCTCTCTCTCTGCCCCTCCCCCGTTCATGCTCTGTCTCTCTCTGTCCCAAAAATAAATAAACGTTGAAAAAAATAAATAAATAAAGTAGATACCTTCCCTTGCTTCTCTCTCTCACCCATTGTACTTCTCAGCCATTTGTTTTTTCCTTCATAGCATTTCTTACAATTATTTTTCTGTTTAATGTTTTTGTTTCACGTTTTGCTTTGTGTGGAATCTCCATGAGACAGGGACATGTCTGACTTGTTTAATTTTGTGTTCTAGTGCCCGAATGGTGCCTGGCCCATAGACCCATTCAAAATAGCTTTAGATCTATTGACTGATGGCATTAATGAACAAATGAGTAAAGAATATATTTACATTATATGCTAGGGTAGCAGCCCTTGACATTACACCTAACATTTCAGTTCAGTCTTGTTATTTTGATATTGTCCATCTTTAATAAGCAATAAGCAATACTGCTTATTGTAAGGTTTCTTTATCACTAGAAGAATGTTTCCTTATTGAAATTCATTTGGTTATTTTCTATGTAAATTCTTGTATTTCAGAAGACAACTCTACTCAGACAGTTATGCTACTTGTCAGGGAGATGTATCAAAGGAAATCTGAAACAGTAGCTTCAAAGATGTCCCCTACCCTCACCCTGTTTTTTCCTTATCCGAAAGTAAGAAAGGGAAAAAGAGAAATCTATGGTGTGAGTTCAGGTTTACTACCATAAGTGTTTAAGAAAGGGCCCTGTTACCATGACAACAAATGCATGAATTTCAAGAGGAAAATTTTCAGCATATGGTACTGACAAAATTGTAGCATTCCTATTCTCTTAGTATAGAATTGCTCTTTGTCAAGTTAAAAAATATATTCTGAAAACCCCTATTAAAATTTTTAAATGTTTCTGATACTGTTTTCAAGTCATGTATTGTGTACTTAAAATTATACCAAAAGAACATACTTTCATAGTTCTGCCATGCAGAAGATTAAGTATATGATTTGACATTAAAAATTATTTTTTAATCTGTACTAGATCTTTGCTTAAATGATAAATAAAATGGTAAACAGTTTAATGTATTGAGACTTTTTGACAATGGAAAATGACCTGCCACTTTATAGATTCCTTTGCCTTAAATGCTTTCTAACTCCAGTGGAGGAAAGCTGTTAAGCTTTAAGTGCTCTGTCATATTTGCAGGCTTTTATAGTAGAAGAGAACAGCAGTGAGCAATGATGATGGAAAACGATGGCAGGTAGACTTAAAACACCATAAAGCACAGACGATTGTGTGTAATGCCTTGAATTGAATCCTTTTTGAATGAAATGATCAGCCATATGTGCCACCCTTATGGACCCTGTAAGAAGAGGAGAAGAAATGTGCCCTAATGCTAACTGTGCATGAAATTGCAGTGTTAGGAGATATTGACCAGATGTTTCAATCTCAACAAATAGCTTGTTATGTGACTGAGTGAAAATATCTTTGCTGCTTTGATCACATACACCTTGAAGGAAGGGGTAATTTAATAGAGGCTGTCATAGTTCATCATTGTCAATAAACTTTGACTTGACCTTTGCCTTATGTTTTTGATGTTGCTGCTGATAGGTGTTGATGGGCAGATGTTTACTGCCTTGAGGGATTTTGCTTTTTACAACGTGTATGTTAGAAAATAAAGGAAAAGGATTTTTCTCAATTCTCTTTTTGCTCTTTGGTTGTTAGTTGGCATGCTTCTCTGTGGATTTTGTAGAATTTCTGGGCAAATATATCTCAGTGACATTCTTACTTCTAAAGACCACTGTGCTTTCTGTCTACAGGTTTCTTACTCTCCTCACCTCTCTGTCCCAGTTTTAATTGGCCATGATAAAGTTCTGTTTAGATTTTTTCTTGATGTATATACAATATATTCTTCAGTTCTTTTCATAGCTTAATGTGATGGGTCTTTTAGAGGATCACTATAATTTTCTGACTTTTACAATTAAGGACAATAATAATCAGACCTGCAAGGTCATGCAGTTAACTCTTTTTCAACCCAGTTCTATGTCTGAGGTCTGATGACACCCATTCCATGATTTTCTTCTCTTTCCTTTCTTTCCTCATATCTAAAACCATACAGACTTGAGTTTTGCCACTGACCTATCATCTCTGCTTCCTCACCTGTGAATTGGAATAGTATTTACTTCATGTGTGTTCGTTAAGATTAACTGAGAGATAACTTCGTAAGTAAAGAAGTAGCTTAATGGCAGAAATTAGTAAGTACTCACTAATTTAGCTCTTGACTATATTGTTTTTTCTAATTCACCTTTGGCTAACTATAGTTTTTTAAACTAATTTTTGGGTTCTATTTAGTTTCAGTGCAGTTTTTCCTAAGTTGCTGGGGGAAATATTTGAAATATATGCAAGAAATTATAATATGATTTTAGAAATTAATTTTAAGTTATAATAAATATATGGGTGAAAAAAATGTCCTTTAAACTCCACAGCACCTACTCTTACAGTCTCCTTTAATTTGAAGTTGCTTCAGGGTTAAGGGAGGAAAATGTATTCCTGGACCCTTTTAGGGTCCCTGGCTGGGTCTGAAAATTAAACTAATAAAGGATACAGATTTATTTAATATAAGTTTAATGTGACACAGAGCCTTCATTAGGAAATGAAGAACCGAGGAAACACTTTGACCTGAGTGTTTTTATGCTACGCTTGATGAATAATGGGAAATTTTGTAGAAATATGATAGGTCAGAGAGAATGAGGCAAGTGTAGTAAAACTGGGACAAATTTAGCAAGGCCTTTTTGTTGAGAATCTTCTGGTATCTTTGTATTTGGAGATGAGGATGTTCTTTTCCTGCAGGTATAGGGAGAGCATCTCTCACGTGAGGGTTTTATGACTTGTTTCAGGGAAGAAGGGGAGGAAAGTCAGAGTGACCATCCTGCTTCTGCTATTTTTTTAAATTCCTTCAACCAAAGTGCCATAGCTTGGAGTAGTGTGTCCTAAACCCCATCATCATATTGCCATATACATTTACGACATCATTTCATTATACAAGGGTATTTAGTAATTTCACTTAATGTTGTGGAAGTGCTATATTGAGTTCTGTTTCTAAAGACATTTTCCAGGTTTTTTTTTATAAAGATCTGATTATTCCTTAAGAGATCTCTTTATTCTTATATAAAAGAAAGATATTATTGTGTATAAGCAAGAAGTCAAAGGAAAAATACACATGATTTTTAAAATCTTAGGAGAACATAGGTTAGAATGTATACTATCCATTTGTTAGAAATCTTGTTGCTTAAAGGCTTTTGGTGAAAGTCAGATTGAATAAAAACCTGAAGCCTTTTATAACATCATATTGCGGGCACTGTTATTTTTTTATCACCTAGTTTTGAAGACCTTTGGAAATAAATCTAGGCTACTTATTTTTGATTGTTAAATGAGTAACAGTTTCAGGTAATATGTTATTTAAAAAAATCATAATGTATACAGTATTTTTTATTCTAGATTAATACCTTTGGATTAAATGGTTTTCTTGGTTAATTTGGTACAATTTTATAAATGTGTTACTCTTCTGCTTAAAAAGAAAAAGACTTCCTCTCTGTAGTTGTGTTTTCCCTGTACCTTCCCCCCAGTACCCTCCCTGTTAGCGTGGGTGGCCTCGTCCCTTTTCGGAATCTTATGAAATCTGTGAATCCTTTCCTCTGAAAAATACATCAAAGTTTCCTTACAGTTTCTGGAAGTTCATAGATTACCCCTTCCTCCCACACATGCCTTGACCTGATAGGGGCCCATGAACCTCAGGGAGGCTGCAAATCTCTTTATTTTATTTTATTTTTTTTTAATTTTTTTTTTCAACGTTTATTTATTTTGGGGACAGAGAGAGACAGAGCATGAACGGGGGAGGGGCAGAGAGAGAGGGAGACACAGAATCGGAAAACCGGCTCCAGGCTCTGAGCCATCAGCCCAGAGCCTGACGCGGGGCTCGAACTCCCGGACCGGGAGATCGTGACCTGGCTGAAGTCGGACGCCCAACCGACTGCGCCACCCAGGCGCCCCTGCAAATCTCTTTAAAAAGTAAAATTCAAACTCCTTAGTATTCTAAATATTTAACAATTTGTCTTAGAAACAACCGTAACAATAGTGTTATGTCAATATAATAATTTCAATAGTAGTGATTGTAATAATAGTAAAAATTCATTCTGTGCCAAATTTGTCAGGCCCTATGCTGAACGTTTAACCTAGATTAATGGTTATATTAGTAATGACATCTCTGTGGAATCTATTAAGTATGCATTTATTATGTGGTTTAGAAAATACTGTATCTTTAGAATACAGATTTAAGGAGGAGATTATATGCATTTTGATTCTAAGATCTTTTTTTTATTCATCTTCATTCATTTTATAAGGTACCCAAATCTTTTTGGAAAACTGAATTTACTTTCAGTTCTCTACTGCCAACAGTCTCCTTTTTGCTTCTGTCATATTTATTTTTGTAAAAATTAGCTAATCTTCCCCAAGACCTACCACATCCGTTAATTCCTACAAGTTTCATCCTGGACATAGTTTCTTGTATTTCCCTTAGGAAATCTTTGGCCACTTCCCAAAGTCAAAGTAGGTGCTACTTCCATGTGCTAAGTAGCACCCGTGCACACTCTCTCTATCATATTAAATAGTGATATAGTTTTCTTATTGAAGTATAATTGACATAGAATATTATATTAGTTTCAGGTATACATCATACTGATTCAACAATTCTGTATACAGCTTGGTGCTCACCACAAGAAGTGTGATCACCATCTGTCACCATACAGTGTTATATCAATATTATTGCCTCTTTTCCTTTTTCTGTACTTTTCATCTCCATGACTTCTTTATTTTTATACTGGAAATTTGTACTTCTTAATTACTTTTATCCATTTCACTCATCCCTTCACCCTCCTCACCTCTGACAACCACCAGTTCTCTGTATTTAAGAGTTTTGTTTTTTGGAGCACCTGGGTGGCTCAGTCCAGTTGAGCTTCTAACTCTTGGTTTCAGCTCAGGTCATGATCTCATGGTTCGTGAGATCTAGCACCATGTCAGGCTCTGCGCTGACAGTGTAGAGCCTACTTGGGATTCTCTTTCCTCCACTTTCTCTTGGTCCCTCCCCTGCTTGCTCTCTTCCTCTCTCTCTCTCAAAATAAATTAATTAATTAAAAAAAAGAGTTTTGTTTTTTCCATTGTCCATTCATTTGTTTTGCTTTTTAGATTCTACATATAAGTGAAATCATATGGTATTTGTCTTACCCTATCTGACTTACTCACTTAGCATAATACTCTCTGGGTCTATTCATGTTACTGCAAATGGCATAATCTCATTTGTTTTATGGCTGATTAATACTCCATTGTGTGTATTTATATCCATTCATCTATTGATGGGCATTTGGGTTACTTCCATATCTTGGCTATTGTAAATAATGCTGCAATAAACCTAGAAGTGAATATATATTTTTGAATAAATCTTTGGGTAATACCCAGTAGTGGAATTACTGGGTCATATGATATTTCTATTTTCAACATTTTGAAGAACTGCCACACTGGTTTTCACAGTGGTTGCACCAGCTTACGTTCCCTTTTCTCCACATCCTTGCCAATTCTTCTTGTCTTTTTAATACCAGCCATTCTGACTTGTGTGAGGTGTTACATCATGTGGTTTTGATTTGCATTTCCCTACTTAGTGATGTTGCACATCTTTTTGTGTGTCTGTTGGCCATCTGTGTATGTCTTCCTTGGGAAAATGTCTGTTCAGGTCCTCTGCCCATGTTTTAATTGGATTGGGTTTTTTTGGTGTTGAGTTGTATAAATTCCTTATATATTTTATATATTTTACATACATCATCAGATATATCATGTGTAGATATATTCTGCCATTCAGTAGGTTGTTCTTCTTGTTTTGTTGATGGTTTCTTTTGTTGTGCAGAAACTTTTTATTTTGGCATAGTCCCAAGAGTTTGTTTTTCCTTTTGTTTTTCTTGCCTGAGGAGCCATATCCATAAATATGTTGCTAAGGCCAATGTACAAGAAATTACTGCACTGTAGGGCAGGGCTTGCTCCCTGTACATAGGCTAAATAGGCTCAGTTGCAGAAAGTGTGGGTGCAGTGTTGTGTGGGCTTATCTTTTCCCCTCTTCAGGCCAGGAGACACTTTGGAGTGGGGCCTATCCTTGCTGGGGTGTCCTGCAGTGTGTCATGGGGCAAGAGCCACCCTGGAAGGACTAGCTCCACAGGAGCATGCTGGATTGGGCACCAAGGCTAGTCAGGTAGATGGAGGGTGTTGGCTGTGGCTTCTCTGGGCACCCAGCCATCAGGCTGAGGGGAGGAGATGAGACATGGTGCCTGGGAGAAACCTTCTGCAGATCCCTATCTCTCAGGCACACATTCTAACATTAGTCAACGTATCTCCTTCAAGGTGCTTTTTAGACTGCTTCTTCTGTGCTGTGTCTTGGGCTGAGTTATTCAATATACTGGCTCTTCAAGGGTGCGGACTCAGTTTCCTATTGCCCTCTAACTTTCCTGGAGTTAAGGCCCACTGATTTTCAAAGCCAGGTGTTATGAGGAGTTGTCTTCCCAGTATAAGTCCCCAGTGCCAGGGGTGCCTGGTGTGAGGTTTGATTCGCTTACCTTTCCGTGTTTGTAATGTCCCTCTCATTTATGGCTAGTCACAGAGGAGATTTGGTAACCAACATGTCTCCACCTCTCCTGCCCTTTTCGATGTGGCCTTCTCTCTGGTATCCTTAGGATCGTCCTATTCCACCATCTTCCCCCAAACTCCTCAATGATAATGTACTTTTTTGGGTAATTTTTGTGTAACCCTAAACTATAAGCTAGAAGAAGACGGATTATGCCTTCATTCCTTTGTTTATGTGACAGATATTTAAGTATACAGAATGTGGAGGCACTCTTCTGGATGTAGAAATGTAGTCTATAGGCCTTTCAAAGAAGGCAGGGAAACAAATGTGTTGAACAGGAAATTATTATTAAGTGGCATTGATTTTATGATGGGATTGATACACTTTACTGTGACAACATAAAACATGGGCTTACCCAAGAAAGTGAGACTTGTAACCTAAGCTAGAAAGAACAAGAAACAAAATATGAATGGGATGAGAATATGAATGGAGTGGTACTGGAACATTGCATTCCAGAGAGTGAATACCATTACATGAACCTGGAGAGGCAGTTGATGGTTCATTCATAAAATTGTTTATGTTTGAACTCTGTTCAAGAGAAATGGGTAACTATTGAAGGACATTTTTGAAAGAGAACTCAAAATGTAGTGAATTGGAGGGAAGCAGTACTGAAGGCACTTATATTTTACCCATGAAACTAATATTAACACTGACTGTTAACTGAAATTAAAATAAAACGTAAAATAAATAATAAAATAAATATAAACACACACACAAAAGAACTGAAGGCAGGGAGATGAGTCAAGGAGCTTTTGCAAATGGTTGTGAGAGTTGGAGTGGGGAGAAGAATGAGGCATGATTGCTAATGGAAACAGGTTTTCTTTTGGATTGATGAAATGTCCTGGAGTTAGATAGTGGTGGTGGTTGCACAAACTTGTGAATATATAGGAAACAACTGAACTATACTCTTTAAAGTGGTAGCTTTTATGGTATGTGAATGTATTTCAACAACAAAAAAATTTTTAGAGAAGTTTTCACAGTCTAATTGACATTAGATGATGGGCTTGCACTAAGGTGGTGGTAATGGAGATAGAAATAGAAACGTGTAGATTTAGTGGCATAGACATTTGGATATTCAGGTCAGTAATCTGAAGACAGGTCTAAACTAAAAATAGAGGTGAGGAGTCTCAGCATATAGATGGAACTTTAAACCGTGGGATAGATTAGATCAAATTCAGAAAAAGTGTACGGTGGACAGAGCAGTTAATCCTTGGATCCAGGCCTGCAGAACACCAAGGGTTAGGGAGAAGAAAAGAAGCCTATAAAAGAGATAGAGAAATGCTGCTTTATCCATTATTTACTATAATAATGTCCAACAACTGGTAGGTGATCACAAATATTTATGGAATGAGTTGAATGAAAGTAGACTAAGAGTTTTTTTTGTTTTTTTGTTTTTTTGTTTTATCATTCTCAGTGCCTGCCCTGTTATTACCATCATCATCAATACTGCTTAACAGGCACTACTGTAGGCAGTTTGCTTACATTATCTTATTCAATTCTCACAATAATTCTGTAAAAAATAAAATCTCTGATAGAGTATGTAATTTACTGTCACACAACTGGATGAATTTATATGTATCTGAGTCTAAAGTTTATGCTTTTTTCTTATGTAGGCCAAAGTTTCCTAAAATCTCTTCTGAGAAATGTTAACAGGTATTTAACAAGAAAAACAACTAAATATTGTGGGGGATAATAGTAGGACTATCATGAATCAATTTTTATTAATAGGACACCTACCAACAAGGGAAATGGAACAGTTTTGTCAGGGAAGGGGTATAACATACTAGTTATTGAGGGAGAATGGGTTCTTTAATAATATTTATGAAAATTTTGGGGCACCTGGGTGCCTTAGTCAGTTAAGTGTCCAACTTCAGCTCAAGTCATGATCTCGCAGTTCGGGAGTTCAAGCCCCACGTCAGGCTCTGTGCTGACAGCTTGGAACCTGGAGCCTGCTTCGGATTCTGTGTCTCTCTGCCCCTAACCCACTTGCATTCTGTCTCTGTGTCTCTCAAAAATAAATAAATATTTTAAAAAAATTTTTTAATATTTATGAAAATTTTGTGTATCACTGTGTCACTTGGTAGTATGCCAGTCATCTGAGACAGTCAATCCTTTAAGCTCTGTGACATATGCTGTGTTCCTAACCAACTACTTCAATTTTGATTTCCTCATAAACCTTTGCAATCTACTTGTTAACATTTCCTTTCCAGTTTGACATTTAAATTCTTTTCGTTTCCTGAAATTCCTCATTGGGTTTTCTGATATAAAATTGCTTATCTTTGGCTTGTCCTGCAACTATTTTAGTATCATTATTTGAGTGTCAGTCTTCATTATTCTGTTATGAATTGAATTAAAGTGTATAGCATTATCTTAGACTGACTCTTGAGCATCATTGTCAGTTATATTGTCCTAAATACTGCATTAGGTGGCAAAGAGGAAATTCATCTGGAAGGTGACATTAACAATACTAGAAATCTGTCTATATGTTGTTAAAGACACTTGATATGAAACTTAATGCATCATTTTTCAGCATCTATTTAAATTCAGTTGTAAATTTTCTCCTCCTGCTTCCTTACCTTAATGAGGCATCATCTCTTATCATCTCATTCCTTTGTTTAAAAACCCTCATGTGCACCCTTTTACCTATAGAATGCTGCCTCAACTTCTTAAAGTGACATTTAATGATCTGGCCTGGATCATCGTTTCTCATTAGTCTTCCCTCCCACATAGCACTCTGTCATTATACTCCTAATAGTCCTTCATTTCTCTTTTTCATTGTTTTTGTTAACACTGTACTCTTGTTTCCCCATCTGTGTGCTAAGGCCTCTTGGGTGCTATAACAAACCCACATTGGGTCCACAAGATATTTTAAATTTTCTAGCAAAACAGTGACATCTATCAGAACATGAACTGCTAGCTTCAGATATTTCTGTTTTAACATCGGATCGCTGCATTTCTTTGGTGGTATCATATACTTTATAACACTGGGTTTTTGATGGTGAAAAAACCAAAAACAAAACAAAAAAACCTAAGTACTGCACAAGAATCAGTGTGAAACAAGAAATGGGGTTGGTGGCAATCAGTCTGATTCCATGGTTTGAGAATTTTATAGTGCATGACATGTGCTAAATTGTTAGGAAATAAATAACTTACTAAGTTTTTTGGAATGAACTACTTAATAAACAATTTCTTTTGCCTTAGGGACACCATGATAAAATTCCTAAGATAGGAAAGGAGGCATGTGGTCTATGCCTCTACTTTCTTTCCAGTTTATAATCATTTTTGAATAATATACCCATTCTTCACAGACTAATTGATTATGTCACCTGATTCTAGATGCCTTTTCTGATCCCCTCATCTACAATTAATCTCTCTCCTGGGTCTTTTCTGTTGACATTCTGCCTTTACTATTGCTTTTAAAATTGAACTCAACTAATTCACATATTTATTTAAAGTTACCAAATAGGGAGCGCCGGGGTGGCTCAGTCTGTTAAGTGTGCAACTTCGGCTCAGGTCATGATCTCACCATCCGTGAGTTTGAGCCCTGCATCGGGCTCTGTGCTGTCAGTTCCGAGCCTGGAGCTTGCTTTGGATTCTGTCTCCCTCGCTCTCTGCCCCTCCTCCACTCATACTCTGTCTCTGTCTCTCAAAATAAATGAATAAACATTTTAAAAATATATTTATTTATTTTTATTTTTGAGACAGAGAGAGACCTAGCATGAACAGGGGAGGGGCAGAGAGAGAGGGAGACACAGAATCGGAAGCAGGTTCCAGGCTCTGAGCCATCAGCCCAGAGCCGGACGCCGGGCTTGAACTCACGGACCATGAGATCGTGACCTGAGCTGAAGTCGGACGCTTAACCGACTGAGCCACCCAGGCGCCCCCCAAAAAATTTAAAGTTACCAATTAGGGCCATGTCTTTCTTTACTTTTGAGAGAGAGACAGAGACAGAGACAAGAGTGCAAGTGGGGGAGGTGCAGAGAGAGAGGGAGACAAAGAATCTGAAGCAGGCTCCAGGCTCCGAGCTATCAGCACAGAGCCCAACCCGGGGCTTGAATCCACAGACTGCAAGACCATGACCTAAGCCAAATTCAGACACTCAACCAACTGAGCCACCCAGGTGCCCCAGGGCCACGGCTTTCTTGATCTCCAATTAGTGTACTTATTTAGAGCATAGTGTGAGCCCTTTCATTCTTTGTATAAAAGAGTTCTAACTGGGGTGCCTGGGTGGCTCAGTCAGTTGGGCGGCCGACTTGGGCTCAGGTCATGATCTTGCGGTCCGTGAGTTCGAGCCCCGCTCTTTCTGACCCTCCCCCGTTCATGCTCTGTCTCTCTCTGTCTCAAAAATAAACGTTAAAAATTAAAAAAAAAAAGATCTAACTATAATAGTATCAATTACTGAACTAAATTGTATGTTTTGTTAGTCTGTTTCTAATTCTTGAAATATACTTTACAAGATCATAGATTATATTATCTACATTTTAGATTTGAAAAAATTGGGATTTAGCAATGTTGGCTTACTTCACACTGACATACCTCCCAACCATTGGCTATTCTTGTTCCCTTTCCTTTACTGCTGATTTATAGAATTAGCTTTTTGTTATCTTTCAGAAATCCTATTGAGATACTGGTTGGAGTTGCAACAAATCTATGAATCAGTTTGGGGAGAATTGCTATTTTAAGAATATTACGTTTTGTAATCCATGCATATAGTAAAGTTCTCCATTTATATAGGTTTTCTTCCCTCCCTCAGCAAACTTTATGGTGTTTTATGTATAGGTCTTGCACACATTTTCTTAAATTTTGTCCCAGTATTGTTTCATTTTTTGATGCAATTGTAAGTGACAGTGTTTTCCTAACTTTAATTTTCAACTGTTCCTTGATAGTATGTAGAATTACATTAGATTTTGTATATTGATACTGAAGCCTGAGACCTTGATAAACTCACTTTTTAAATCTAATGCGTTTATGTAGATTCCGTGTGATCTCATATATTCCTTAAACATGCACAGATTGGAATTCAGCCAGAGCCTCAAGAGTTAACGACTTTAGCACAGTACTCTGAAACTCTTTTTCACAGTTTCTAATCTCTAGGCTCTCCTTGAACACTTATCTCTGTACCCTCATTTCACTGAGAATACCTTGCTCTGTTTGGTTTCTTTCTCCCTGCTCCACAGTCTAGAAATTGCCTACTGGCAGAGAACCTACATGATGTAAGGGCTCACCTTGTTTCTTTTCTATCAGAGATCACAGTCCTGTTCTGCCTGTTGTCCAGTGTCTGAAAATTCTGTAGTTGTTTCCTTCTGGTTTTGTTTTGTAGCTATTCACAACACACACGTAATTCTAGACCCTGTTACTCTTTCAGGGAGGTAAAGATAGGTGTTTAAGGATGTACTATACATACGTAAACAAAGAGAAGCTGGACAATTTGTTTTAGCTAAAAGGAACAGCATAATAGGTTATAAAAAGGGTTGAATGTCTTTTCTGGAGAATCTGAAAATGTAGTGGTTGTGACTATTAGGGACACTATAATTTTCATCTTCTTATCCTCTAGTAGATATGCATTAAATGTTTTTGACTGGATGTCAGAATGGTAAGAAACTGTTTGGTTAGGTATTGGTAATACATTGTATTTGAGATAAAGTTAGAGTACTAAAATATTAACAAAACTCTTAACAAATTAAAACTTTTAAAAATTATTTTTTTATCTATTTCAGCTGATGATAGCATCTTTAATTACTCAGCTAGGTTATTAAGTGCTTTGAAACACTGAACCTGGCTTCTATTTGTTCTGTGTGTCTACTTCAGCCTAGTAAACTCTCACTTTGGATTGATGGGTTTAAATGGAAATCACTGATCAGGAGTAAAGCTCTCACATTTTGTCAGTGTCCTGATATACTAATATTATAAATAGTCAAATGTCCGCTAGTTTCCTGTGATGAAATATTCAGTAATAGAACTATAACAAAATTGCTGAATATTTTATTATTTTTCATTTTTGTCTTGCAGGTTTAAGTAATATTAATTGGTAATGGAGACATTTCAATTCTTCTAAGTCCTGATTATGAAAGAATTATAAGTCAGATTTAAGCCTGGTCGTTAGTTGATTTTACCCCTTTTTCAGACTATAGTTTGAACATGTAAACTTTGATTTAATTAGTCTTAATTACATTATAATGGTTTCATTTTCAATGAATGAAGTTTGCTATTATTTTGATGGCACATCAAGTTATTTAATCTTACTAAAATTTGTTATTGGCTTTGTTTTTGTATTTTACTGCATAAAAGAGGCATCGTTGATTATTTAACCGTGCTTTCTACATGAATGAAAGTAATGTATATATCAATTCAACCACTAATGGTTGCTTCTATATATTAGCTATTGTAAATAATCCTGCTATGAACATGACACTGCAGATATCTTTTAGAGTTACTGTTTTCATTTCTGCTGGATATGTTCCCAGAATAGAATTGCTAGATCATAAGGTAGTTATATTTTTAATATTTTTTTTACTTTCCTTTTTTTTTTCTTTTTTTTTAAAGTAATCTCTGCACCCAATGTAGGCCTGGAACTCATGAGAAATCAAGAGTCGCATGTTCTCCCAACTAAGCCAGCCAGGTGCCCCCTATTTTTAATTTTTTGAAGAACTCTGAACTGTTTTCCGTAGTAACTGTACCAATTTACATTCCCACCATTGGTGCATAAGGGTTCCCTTTTCTCCACATCCATACCATTATTGTTTTATCTTGTGTTTTTGATGGTGGCCATTCTAATAGGCATAAGGTGATATCTCATTTTGGTTTTAATTTACATTTCTTTAATGATTAATGATGTTGAGCATTATTTCATGTACCTATTGACCATTCATATATTTTCTTCTGAAAAATGTCTATTTAGGTTCTTTGCCCATTTTATTTTTTTTTAAGATTTATTTTTTTTAAGTTTATTTTTGAGAGAGAGAAAGAGCGCACAAGTGAGGCATGGGCAGAGACAGAAGGAGAGAGGGAATCCCAAGCAGACTCCATGTTTAAGCACAGTGCCTGACGTGGGGCTCAATCCTGCAACTGTGCATGAGATCATGACTTGAGCCAAAATCAAGAGTTGGATGCTCAGCCCACTGAGCCACCCAGGTGCCCATGTCCTTTACCCATTTTAAATTTGATTATTTGAGGGCACCTGGGTGGCTCAGTCAGTTAAGCGTCTGACTTCGGCTCAGGTCATGATCTCACAGTTCGTGGGTTTGAGCCCCTCATTGAGCTCTGTGCTGACAGCTCAGAGCATGGAGCCTACTTGGAATTCTGTGTCCCTCTCTCTCTCTTTCTGCCCTGCCCCCACTCACGCTCTGTCTCTCCAAAATATTTTTAAAAATTTTTAATAAATAAAAAATAAATTCGATTATTTGTTTTTCTGCTGTTTTGTGAGTTCTTTATATAGTTTAGATGTTAAGCCCTTATCAGATATATGGTTTGCAGATATTCTTTTCCTATTCCATAGGTTGTTTTTTCATTTTATTGATTGTTTCTTTGCAATGCACAAGATTTTTAGTTTGATGCACTCCCACTTGTTTGTGTTTGATTTTGTTGCTTGTGCTTTAGTTGTGATTTAAAAAAAAAAAAATTACCAAGACCTATGTCAAGGAGGTTTTTTCCTATGTTTTCTTCAGAGTTTCATGATTTCAGGTCATACATTTAAGTGTTTAATCCATTTCAAGTTAATTTTTTGAATCTTGTAAGATAGGGGTCAAGTTTCATTCCTTTTACATGTGAGTATCATATTTTCCCAGTACCATGTATTGAAGACACTTTTTTTCCCTTGAGTGTTCTGGCTTCCTTGTCAAATATTAGTTGGCCATATATGCTTGGGTTTATCCCTGGGCTCTTGATTCTGTTCCATTGGTCTGTGTCTGTTTTCATGCCAGTACCATGCTGTTTTAGTCCATATAACATGAAATCAGAAAATGTGATGCCTCCTGCTTTGACCTTCTTTCTCAGGATATCTTTGGATCATTTGTTCCGTATATATTTTAGGATTGTTTATTTCTGTAGAAAAGGCCATTGGAATCTTGATAGGGATTACACTGAATCTATAGATGGCTTTGGTAGTATAGACATTTTAACAATATTAATTGTCCCAATCCATGAACATAGGATATGTTTCCATTTATTTGTGTCATGTTGATTTCTTTCATGAATGTCTTGTAGTTTTAAGAGTAGAGATCTTTAACCTCCTGGATTAACTTTATTCCTAAGTATTTTATTGTTTATTTGATACTGTTATAAATGGAATTCAGTTTTTTTTTATTTTTTTTAATGTTTATTTTTGAGAGAGACAGAGCATGGGGGGGGCAGAGAGAGAGAGAGAGAGAGAGAGAGACAGAATATGAAGCAGGCTTCAGGCTCTGAGCTGCCAGCACAGAGCCCGACGCGGGGCTTGAACCCACAGACCGCAAGATCTTGACCTGAGCCGAAATTGGTCACCTAACCGACTGAGCCACCCAGGCACCCCTGGAATTCAGTTTTAAAATTCTTTTCCAGGAAATTTGTTGGTTGTTAGTGTATAAAAATTTTACTGATATTCTATCTTGTATCTTGCAACTTTACTGAATTGATTGATTAGTTCTAGCTTTTTTTTTCTTTGGTTATTATTTTCTATATGTACAAAATCACATCATTTACAAATAGAGATGATTCTACTTCTTCCTTTCCAAATATGATGCCTTTATTTTTCTTGCCTGACTGCTCTAGCTAGGATTTTCAGTACTGTGTTAAAAGGAGTGGTAAGACTGGGCACTCTTGTGTTGTTCCTGATCATAGAGAAAAGCTTTCAATCTTTCACTGTTGAGTATATTGTTAGCTTTGGGCTTGTTATATATGGCCTTTATATTGTTGAGATATGTTTTTTTATGTTTAATTCTTTAAGTGCTTTTCTCATGCACAGATGTTGAATTTTGTCAAATGCTTTTTCTGTGTCTATAAAGATGATCATGATTTGTTTCTTTCATTCTGTTACTGTGATGTATCACATTGATTCACTTGTGTATGTTGAACCCTCCTTGCATCTCACTTGATCATGATGAATGATTCTTTAAACGAGGTGCTGAATTTGATTTTTTAGTATTGGTTGAGAATTTTTGCATCTGTGTTTATCAGGGATATTGGCCTGCCATTTTTTGTTTTGTTCTGTTTTGGTCTTTTTTTTTCCTAGTAGATTCCTTATTTGGCTTTTGTATCAGGATAATGCTTGCCTCATAAGAATAATTTGGAAGTGTTCCCTCCTCTTCAAAGTTTTGGAAGAGTTTGAGGGGGATTAATGTTAATTTTTACTTAAATCTTTGGTAAAATTCATCAATGAAATCATCTGGCCCTGGGCTTTTCTTTATTTAGATAGTTATTGTTACTGATCAGTCTCCTGGTGCCTGGTGGAATTGATTTATTTAGATTTTTTATTTATTTCCAATTCAGTCTTGGTAGGTTTTATGTTTATAAGAATTTTTTCCATTTCTTTTACGTTGTCCAGTTGGCATATAATTGTGCATAGTAGCCTTTTATGATTCTCTTTATTTCTGTGGTATCAGTTGTAACGCCCTCTTTTTTGTTTATAATTTTGATGATTTGTGTTCTCTCTTTTTCTCCCCCCTTTGGTTAGTCTGGCTAAGAATTGTGAATTTTCCTTATCTTTTCAAAGAATCAGCTTTAGTGTGGTTAATCTTTTCTATTATTTTCTGTTCTGTATTTCATTTATGTTAGTTCTAATCTGTGTTATTTCCTTCATCTACCTTTGGGATGTTTGTTCTTTTTCTAGTTTCATAAGGTGTAGTATTAGATTGTTTATTTAGGATCTTTCTTATTCATTAATACAAGCAGTTATTAGTATAAACTTACCTGTTAGAATTGCTTTGCTGCATCCCCTAAGTTCTGGTATGTTGTTTTTCCATTTTCATTTGGCTCAAGAAAAATTTTTTTATTCCCCCTTTAATTTCTTCTTTTATCCATTCCATTTTCAAGAGAGTGTCATTTAATTTCCAGATATTCGTGAATTTCCAGATTTCCTCTTGTTATAGATTTCTAGTTTCATGCCATTTTGGCCAAAGAAGATACTTGGTATGATTTCAGTCTTGTTGAATTTGCTAAGACTCGTTTTGTGGTCTAACATATGAACTATCCTAGAAAACACTGTATATACCCTTGAAAAGCATGTGTATTCTGCTGTTTCTTCAATATAATGTTCTATGTATGTCTGTTAGATCCATTTGATCTATGGTTTTATTGTAATCTGCTGTTTCCTTATTGATTCTCTGGATGGTCTATCGATTGTTGAAAGTGGGGTATTAAAATCCCCAACTATTATTGTATTGCTTGTCATTTCTCCATTTAGCTGTTGTTGTTTTTTTCTCATATATTTAGGTGCTGCAATGTTGGGTCCATAAATACTTACAATTGTTAAAACTTATGGATGGATTGACTACTTTTTTATTATATAATGACTTTCTTTGCCTTTTTTTTTTTTTTTACGATTGCTAGTTTAAAATCTGTTTTGTCTGATATCAGCATAGCTACCCCTGCTTTACCGTTTCCTTGAATGTCTTTTTCCATCCCTTCACTCACTATGGGAAGTGAGTCTCCCATAGTCAGCATCTTAGATGGATCTTTTTTTTTTTTTCAGACATCCTGTGTCCTTAGATTGGAGAATTTAATCTGTTTATGTTTAAAGTACATTAGTATTCCCCTCACCCCCTGTCCACAGTTTGTTACCTGTGGCCAACCATGTTCTGGAAGCAAATAATCCTCCTCCTGTCATATCATCAAGATATCAACAGTAACATAATTCCATGTGTCACAGTGCCTGTTATTCACCTTACTTAATCTCATGTAGGCATTTTATCATCTTTCATCATCCCAAGAAGAAGAATGAGTAAAATGCAATAATATATTTTGAGAGAGAGGGAGAGATATTCACATAACTATTGCTACAGTATATTGTTATAATTTTTCTATTTCATTGTTACTGTTAATCTCTTGCTGAGTCTAATTTATAAATTAAAGTTTATCATGGATATGTATGTATAGGAAAAATCATAATATATGTAGGGATCAGTACTATCTGCAGTTTTGGGCATCCACCAGAGATCTGGGAACATACCCTCTGCAGATGAGCGGAGACTACTATAATTATTAATAGTTAAGGACTTACTGTTGGCATTTTTGTTCATTGTTCCTTGTTTGTTTTGTAGATATGTTGTTCCTTATTTCTTACCCTGCTGTCTTTTTTCATGTTTTGATGTCTTTCGGTAACAGTATACTTTTGCTTTCTTATCATGTTATTTTGTGTAGTTGCTACAAGTTTTCCCCTTGTGGTTACAAAGAGGCTTATATAAAATATGTTAAAATTATAATGCCCTATTTTAAGCTGATAACAACTTCACTTCATTAGAATTGCTAAATTGTACACTTCTCCTCCCTGCACACTTTAGGTTATTGCTATCACAATTTACATATCTTTATATTTTGTAAGTAATAACAGATTATTGTGTTTATGGTTATTTTTACTACATTCATTTTTTAAAATTTAAACTGAAGTTGAAGTTGTAAGTAAATTATGCACCACAATTACCATATTACAGAATCTAACTTTGATGGCATAGCTACCATTTCCAGTGAGTTTTATGCTACCTCCTTATGTTATTATGATGTTAATTAGCATCCTTTCCACTCAACGAACTCCATTTAGCATTTCTTATAAGCTAGGTCTAGTGGTAATGAACTTCCTCAGCTTTTGTTTCTTTGGGGGAAAAGTCTTTATCCCTCCATTTCTGATGCACAGCTTTGCTGGATACAGAAATCTTGGTTAACAGGGTTTTTTTCTTTCTTTTAATATTTTGGAGGTTTCATCTCATTTTCTCCTGGCCTGCAAAGTTTCTGTTGAGAAATCCACCCATAATCATATGCATTTTTTCTTGTATATAACTTGTCTCTTTTGCAGCTTTTAAAATTCTTTATTTGTCTTTTGACAACTTAATTATAAGTTAATTATAATGTGTCTCGGGATAGCCCTATTTGGATTCAGCTTGTTTGGGTCTTTTTGGGCCTCATGGATCTGAATATCTATTTCTATATCTAGGGTCAGGAAGTTTTCACCCATTTATTGCTTGAAGTATACTTTCTGTCCTTTTCCTGTTCTCCTTCTGGAATTCCCATAATTCAAATATTTTTTTTCATTGTGTCCTGTAAGTTCTGTAAGCTCTCTTCACTCTTTTTCATTCTTTTTTTTTCTTTTTGCTCCTCTGAGTGAATAATTTCAAATGGTCTGTTCTCCAATATTTTTGGTTTTTGTTCCTTTATATTAGTACATTGAAAAGTAATAGTATGTTGAAAGTTATTTGCGTTTTTCCTATGGGGTTATGTTACAATTTGCTATTTTCTTTAGTTTCTTTGATTCTATTGTATTCAACTTTATCATTTTTTTCCAAATGAATTTCAAATTCAAAATGAATTACATTTTCAAGAATGTATAATTTTAACATTTCAAAAGGCCACTCTATGTATAGTGTCACATTCAGAAGAGTCTTTCTTCTGTTTCTATTTCTTTATTCCATTCCCACTCACCCTGATAGAAAACCATTTTCTTTAGTTTATGGTTTGTTCTTCCTGTTTTTCTTTTTCACAAAATAAGCAAACTTAAAATTATATGTAAATTCTAAAAGAGTATGTGTATATACTAAAAGGATATGCAGTAAAATCTTGGTTTTAGAGCATAATTCATTCTGGAAATATGCTTGTAATCCAAAGCACTTGTATATCAAAGTAAGTTTCCCCATAGGAAATAATGGAAACTCAGATGATTCATTCCACAACCCCAAAATATTCATATAAAAATGATTACAGTACTGTAATATAATACAAAATGATAAAATACATAACGTAAAAAATAAACAAATTAACTTGCCCTTACTTTTGAAAACCTTCGTGCCTGGTGTGAGGGAGACAAGAGAGAGGAGGGTTATTGTGTAGGATGACTTTCACTATCACTAACAGAATCACTGCTGTCTATTGGCTCAATGGAAACGATTTCTTTTCGTGCAACTTTAACAAGGAACCTATCCAACGACACTTGCTTTTGCCTCCTTTTAAGGATTTCATGAAAATGTGACATTGCATTGTCGTTAAACAGATTCATTGCTTGCACTGCTACAGCTTTATTCAGGTGGTCCTTTTCTACAAAATTTTGCAGTTTCCCACATTTTACACATCTCCCTAATCTCATTTGAAGTAAGGGATTCCTCTACCTTTTCCTCCTCTTCCTCTGTAGATGAGATCTCCTCCATAACCTCTTGCTGTTCTTCGCGATTCAGATCCATCAGTTCGTACTTCTCAATGATTTCCTTCTTAATTTCCACCATAATCATCTCCTTCTTTTTACTGCCTTTCTTTTCAACCTTCTTGTGCATGGGGGCCATTGTATACATTTGCACAGATGTTGACTACAGTATAGTATTAATAGACTCTTATGATATCCTGTATTTAGTGTAACTAGCAATAAGGCAGCAGAGGAAAGCATTCCTAAGCATTCGAAGCATTCCTAAGCTTAGTCTTGTATGGAAAAGCAAAGGACTGTCTGTAGGTGCTTTGAAGTGACAAAAAGAGTGCGAGTTGCGAGCACCTTCCATCGTCCTGAAAGGTCACTGATTTCTGCCACACTCCATGGCCTGAAACTGAGCATCTGAATATGGGAGATAGTCACCCACAATCCCACAGTGAAGGAGAGAGAGAGAGAGAGGGAAAAGAACCATTGGCTCAGTTGTGATCATGTGAGGTTTGGCATCACGTACTGTTCATCTTGCAGAACACTCACAGAACAAGTTACTCACAATCCAAGGTTTTAACTGTATATGATTTTAGTTCTCACTGTCTCTTAAAACATACATATACACATACAGACCCACACTTTTGAACTCTGCTCTTTTTTTTTTTAATGTTTATTTTCAAGAGAGAGAGAATGTGTGTGAATGGGGGGTGGGGGGGAGGGGTAGAGGCAGAGAATGACAAAGAACCCCAAACAGGCTCTGCATTGTCAGCACAGAGCCTGGCATGGGGCTGGAACTCATGAACCATGAGATTATGACCTGTGTTGAAGTTGGGCACTTAACTGACTGAGCCACCTAGCTGCCCCTGAACTCTGCTCTTTTTTTTTTAAATATTCACAAAATATCCTGGCAGTTACTCCATATAGATGGATTACTCTGCATAGCTTTTCCTTGTTTGGTTATTTTTTAGGTTGCTGTATGGTGTTCCATTGAGAGGATTTATCGGCTTATTTAACCAGTTTTGTATGGATGGGCATTTAGCTTATTTCTCACATCTTGGCATTACAAGTGATGTCTGAAAGAGTACTTATGCGTATGTTGTTTCATATTATACGTGCATTTGTTTTATACTTCAAATATTTGGCAATGTGTAAAATTTTACTGTCTTGACTTTGTACATGGGATTTTTTGTTTATATTGGTGTTAGAAACAAAATAGATGGCAGTGTTAAAATAGATACTATAAGTATTAGAAAAATCAGGAATTTGAGCTAATTATGAAAGATGACAGTTCATATCAGTGAAAAACATATATTTTAAAAGCAATCCATTGTCATTTTATAGCAAGGAAATTAAAGTTCGAGACTACTGAAACTGAGATATTAGAATTTTTAACACTAGTTTTGAATTTTTAAAACAATTAGACTTAATCATAGTTTAGCTTAATTTATATATGAATTAAGTATGAAAATAATAGTGACCACAGCTAATATATATCTTTTACTATGTACTGGGTAATGTGCTCAATAATGCATAAACTTAAGTTGTTTATTTGTCATGAGGTGTACCTATAATTATTTTTCCATTTATAGGTGAGGAAAATGAGGTAAAGAAATGCTAAGTGATGTGCTCTTACTTAGACAGGTAGTAAATAGCAGAAGCAAGATTTGAATCCAGATAGTCTTCATTATAGGGCCTGGGCTTTTAATGACAATGCTACTATACTTCTATTGGGACTCACTATTAATTTTCTATATCAAGTTAGCACTGACCGAAAATCTTTATGACTTTAGATTCTGAGTTCTTAACTACTGTGTTCTATTTTTTCCCTAAAAGTAGTATAAGATATTATGTGGTTGTTACATCACATTTATCATAAGCATTAGTACAGGATTGGAATTCCATTCATAACAGCCACAGCATCTAACAGAGCATCCCTTCTATGCCACCATTCTATGTGTACCATATTTTTGAGCCATTAAAATTATTTATGTTCCTGTTTTTCAGTGGATGATTCAGCAGCCACACAAAGCAGCAACATTTTTTGGATGCATTGGGATAGATAGATTTGGAGAGATCTTGAAGAAGAAAGCTGCTGAAGCCCATGTGGATGCTCATTACTATGAGCAAAATGAGCAAACAACAGGAACTTGTGCCGTGTGCATCACTGGTGACAACAGGTCAGTGTAATTCCAAGGGAAGGTTTGTACTAATTACATATTTAAACAATAGTAAAATCTGAATTCCAATCTGAATTTGGAATTTAGATCTCATGAAACTTGAATGTTTTAATAACTCTTCTTCCTTGGGGCACCTGGGTGGCTCAGTCGGTTAAGCCTCCAACTTCAGCTCAGGTCATGATCTTGCGGTTTGTGAGTTTGAGCCCCGCATCGGGTTCTGTGCTGACAGGTCAGAGCCTGGAGCCTGCTTCACTTTTGTCTCCCTCTCTCTCTCTGCCCTTCCCCCGCTCACGCTCTGACTCTCTCTCAAAAATAAATAAACATTTAAAAAAAAAAACAACTGTTCTTCCTTGTATCATTTTCTTTTAAAAAAAAAATGATCCTTATTGTACCTGCTTTTGTATTCACGAGGAATATAGAATGAAAAATTTTTTAAGTCTATTTACTTATTTTGAGAGAGAGAGAGAGCATGAGCAGGGGAGGGGCAGAGAGGGAGGAGCAGAGAGAGAGAGAACCCCAAGCAGGCCATACACTGCCAGCATAGAGCCTAATGCAGGGCTTGAACCCACAAACTGTAAGATCATGACTTGAGTGGAAGTCAAGAGTCTGAAGCTCAACTCACTGAGCCACCCAGGCACCCCTGGAATGAAATTTTTGAGACTATCAATTTCAGTCTCTAATTTTTATAATTAAGATCAGAAAAGGAAAATAAGGAAAACATTTCATTTAATGTCTTGTAGCTAGTTTCTTGCTGGAACTGGTATGAAAAGAATGAATGATCTTTTCACCATATCCTTAGATTGGAATATTCAGATACATAGACATATAGACACATGTATTTTGCAACATATATAAAATACTCCATTATATCCAGTGTCCTACGAACTAGGTCATCTAAAGCATTTCTGGCAAACAGTCATCTATCCATATCAAACAACTTCAGTCATGGATAACGCACCACTCAGAAAACAATCCATTACATTTTTATGCAACTTTACTTTTTAGAAAATTCTTCTTTCTATGAACTTGAAATAGATCTCTCAGGAACTTCCCATACATTAGTTGTATTCCTGCCTTTTGCAGCTACACAGAGGCTTTTCTTCAGTATATCCTTGCATTATTACCATGTTGCTCATCAGCATCTTTTCTCTCCTTTGCAAGGGAAAAGCAAAATAACTTCTCTAGCTGTTATATTGTTAAAATCAGCAACAATGATCTCTTTTTAAATAATGATTTACTAGAAATTTTACCTTCCTTATACCTAGAAATATTTAGGGTGTCCTCCTACATTCCCTGTCTCCTTTCTTACCCTTCTTTCCCTCCTTTCTTATCTGCTGCTTGTCTTCCTATATTTCCTCCCTTCTCTCTTCTCTTTGCTCCCTTCTTCCACTTTCTTACCTTTGGTTGTTGTTTGTTTGTTTGTTTGTTTGTTTGTTTGTTTGTTGTTTGTGCATTCCTTGATCTTTAGCAAATGTATGTGAAGGACCTGACAGTTTTATGTCCAGTAGTTATTGAATAACTAAAAATACAACTTCTTAAAAACAATTAGGGTCCCAAAGCCATGTTTAAACTTTTCCTATAATTTTATTTTTTGTGTGTAGGAGAACTTGATCATTTTAAGGTTTTAAGAAATAAAACCATTTATTGTTCAAACATTGAAATATACTTATTTATACTTTTTCCCTTTTAATTTTTCCTAAAGACAACTTTAATATGCAGATACAGTTTTCTCATTAGTGAAAAATAGGTCAGATTTTGCCTTTGATACCACTTGGGGTAGTATGAAATTGCTAAATTGTTTTTGTATGCTAAATTGGTATTTAAAAGAGCAGTTATGATCATATTAGCTCTCCCAGATGTCAAAAGCTTAATTAATATACTAATATTATGGTTATGGTGATCAGTAATGTTCAGATGATGTTAGAAGTGAAAAACTAGGGGGAAACTCTCACTATCAAACTTATTATCAACTAAATTGTAGAACCTAATATGTTTAGATAAATTGTTTTAGATACGGCTGGTCACTCTTAATATCACTATCCAAAACCCAGGAACCAAAGAATTTGGATAATGCAATATTCTTCTTTATTCATGTTCTCATTCTCCAAACTCTGAACCACAGTCACTTGGATAGTGAGAGTACTTACATTTTAGAGAAATAGTGTAGTTTACTATCAAAGAGTAATTTTATTATCAAAATAGAAGTTAGTAACTGGTACTACAAGTGTTTGCTTTTTATTTTTATGTATAATTATTTCTGTCAAAATTTTGCTAAAGTCATGACTACTAGAATATGTTTTAGGAGTGCCTGGGTGGTTAGTTAAGCAGTCAGTTAAGTGTCCGACTCTTGGCTTCAACTCAGGTAATGATCTCACAGTTTGTGAGATCAAGCCTGGTGTTAGACTCTGCATTGACAGTACAGAACCTGCTTGGGATTCTCTTTCTCCCTCTCTCTCTGCCCCTCCTGCTCATGTGAGTGCACACTCTCTCCCTGTTGAATAAACTTAAAAAAATAAGTTTATTATTTTAGGGAGAGAGTGAGAGAGAGACAATGCAAGCAGGGAAGAGGCAGAGAGAGAGGGAGAGAGAGAGGATACCAAGCTGCTTCGCACTGTCAGCGCAGAGCCTGACATGGGCTTGAACCCATGAACCGTAAGATCATGACCTGAGCCGAAACCAAGAGTCGGATGCTTAACTGACTGAGCCACCCAGGTGCCTCTAAAATAAAATATTTTTTATAAATTGGGCCTAATTATTCTTAACTTTGTAATATAGTAATATTTGCATATAAATATATTGATTCATACTGTTATTATTTTTAATCATTTAATCAGGCATAAATTTGAATTGATGTATCCTGAAGTAGTCAATTGGCATATGGATGAGTAGAAATATGTTTTGGAAGGGAATTAGTTTTTTTTTTCCTTAACAGAAGAACCAACCATTTTATAAAAATCTCAAGTGATGAAATGATATGTCTATATTTTTAACCATAACTGTTCCCTTGTGAGAGTGAAAAAAATGGCAAGTTATTTTCTAATTCCAGAATCAGAATGAGGAAGAAAATATTTTTATTGATTTGTATTTAACCTAAATAATTATTTTATTAACTGTATTTGTTGTACAATAACCAAAATTACTATCTGGCACTTGTAGCAAGATTTTAAATGCAGTGTCCTGCTTAGATTCTTCAGCTGCAAAACTGGACCAGTATAGGGAGTTTTCGTCTAGAGAAATTAATTTTAATTTACTCCAATCTTTAAAATGTATTGGTTTGCAAATTAATATGTCATAGTAAATAGGGCCTACATTTATATGTGTGTTTTGTGAAATTAATCCCATACCTGGCTTTTAAAGCATTAGGTTAAACAATGTATATAACATGTTGATAGTTAAAAACTGAAGTTTTTGTATATAGGTACATATGTTCATATGTCTTTTTTTGCATAACAACATAGTTTAATTTCCTAACTGCATTTTAAACCATTAAAATATAGGAAATGGATAATGTTATCATTTCAGTACCAAAGGAAACAAATTCCAGTTTTTCAAAATAGGTGGTAATAAAACAAGGATCAATATCTCTATTTATCTCAAAGGTAACAGAGAAGTCTCAAAAAGTGCTCAAAACAAATTTAATTTTATTTACATTTATAAAATCAATGTGTAGCAATTAAAAAGTTAAGAATTATGGGAATGCAAGCTGGTGCAGCCACTCTTGAAAACAGTATGGAGGTTCCTCAAAAAACTAAAAATAGAACTACCCTACGACCCAGCAATTGCACTACTAGGCATTTGTCCAAGAGATACAGGCGTGCTGTTTCAAAGGGACACATGCACCCCAATGTTTATAGCAGCACTATCTACAATAGCCAAAGTATGCAAAGAGCCCAAATGTCCATCGATGGATGAATGGATAAATAAGATGTGGTATATATATATATATATATATATATATATATATACATACATACATATATATATACACACACACACACACAATGGAGTATTACTCAGCAATCAAAAACAATGAAATCTTGCCATTTGCAACTATGTGGATGGAACTGGAAGGTATTATGCTGAGTGAAATTAGTCAGGCAGAGAAAGACAAAAATCATATGACTTCATTCATATGAGGACTTTTAAGAGACAAAACAGATGAACATAAGGGAAGGGAAACAAAAATAATATAAAAACAGGGAGGGGGACAAAACAGAAAGGACTCATAAATATGGAGAACAAACTGAGGGTTACTGGGACAGTTGTGGGACGGGGGATGAGCTAAATGGATAAGGGGCACGAAGGAATCTACTCCTGAAATCATTGTTGCACTATATGCTAGCTAATTTGGGATGTAAATTTAAAAAAAAATTTTTTTTTAATTAAAAAAATTAACAATTAAAATGTAAACCAAAATTTGCAAAATGTAGTGTTAATTAATTTTATAGAAGTACATGACAACTTTAACTATCGTATTACAGCCTAATTGCTTTTTGTTGTTGTCTTAGGTCCCTTGTAGCTAATCTTGCTGCTGCCAATTGTTATAAAAAGGAAAAACATCTAGATATGGAGAAAAACTGGACATTGGTACAAAAAGCAAGAGTTTATTATATAGCAGTAAGTATTTACCTAATTCAAATTTCTGGTACATATTTACACTGTTAAGTATAGTTTTTTAGTGGATATACGTTTTTAAATAATTGTCTTTTACTTATCCTGCAAATTATTAGCCCATGTCAATGCATATATTGGAATCATTATTATAAATACAGAATAGAAACATGATCATTCCATGGTAACATTATTTGTATTACTTACATTCAAGTCTACCTCTTTTTGGATACATTATACATAGATGTGTCTTAGGTAAGTATCAAATTCCATATTAAATCAGTTTCTTAAGATCTTTTGAAGTAATTCTAAAAATTTACATTTTATATTTTCAGGCTGCTTGTTGCGAATGATGCATGCATTGTGTGGGAAAATAGTAGTAGTATAAATATTCACTGCAAACAGAGCTTATTTGCCTAAAAAAATCTTAATTGCTGTTTATTCCATAGTAATTACTATGACATGTTTTAATTTAATATTTCAGAAACATTGATTGTGACAAATCTCTTAAATCTGGGAATAAGGGCAGCATGTAATTTGAATTATTAAATATTCTGACATAAAAATAATTGGTTAAGGGTTCATTTCTAAAATAAGATGGTACTAAAATTTCCCTGAATTAATCACCCCATGAATTCCTTGTTTTTATTTAATATGAGTTAAATGTGCCTTATCACAAATAAGTAGATACCTACGAGAAATTAGAAGTACCTCATATGCATATAATATATGGTTTTGGTATAACAGCTGCTGCCATTCACTCACTACCTGAGCTGTGAAACAGCTGCAAAGACGTGTAAAAAATTGATTATCCAGTAGTAACATGTTTATTGAAAATATAATTATTTCTTTCAGTCTAGTGTTAATGTCTCCTACAACATGTTTATGTTCACTGCTTTAGGCTTTACAAGGTTATTATTGATTCCTCTATAAGGCAAATCATACCCCTTTATAATGTCAAGTAAATTCTTACGTTGAGAGGATTATATACAGGATGTTAGCTCTTTTGACAGTATGTGAGAAAACATTTCAAAAATTAAGAAATTTTCCCTCTTCATTATCTTCTATTTTATTTTTCTAAAGGGCCTCATTTTTTTGTTACTATCTTGGGTGCCTGTTTTGTAGTGTGGTTCTTTAAGGGGAATTTATATGCTATTTCAAACCATCATGCATTTGAAAATCTGATTTTCATAGAACACCTGGTTTAAAATTTGGCATTATTTATGTTATTTATATTGGCTATGAAGTATGATAATATATTATGGTGGAAAACTACATTTAGCAAATAATTATAATTCTATTTTGATATATAGCAATTGGACTCCAAATTATGAGTGGAAACACTCAGTCTTAAACAGTTATGTATATTTAACATAGGCCAAGCTTGGATGAATGGAATTTTTATGGTAGTATAGACCCAACTTGCAAACAACTTAGAGTTTTTAATAATTATGTACCATAGTGCATGTAGCCAACTTTGGGCAAATTCAAATTTTTATAATATTAACAATTTATATAAGTCCAGGTTTATATAAAATGTAGAGCGCTCAGTTTGGGTCAAATTAATAAAGAAGATTGAATTATTTTTAAAACTTGTTAAAAATAAACAGCCAGAAACAAATACCAAACATGGATTCCAGTTGATATCTCTGAGCTGTTAGCCCTTAGTTTCTATTTCAGCAATTTTGTAAAAGGAATGCTGTTTTACGTTTCCAGACAAGTTGATAGTTTGCTGAGAGTTTGGCTATTTTAAAATAGTTCTGAAAATATAAGAGTCATAAGGGATACCTGGGATGCTGTATATTCTACAACTATTTTTTTTTTTTACTGTTTGTTTATAAATGTTTATTTGTAAGAAAGATAGCATGAGTGGGGGAGGAGCAGAGAGAGAAGGGGCACAAAGGATCCAAAGCAGGCTCCACGCTAACAGCAGAGAGCCCGATGTGGGGCTTGAATTCACAAACCGTGAGATCATGACCCAAGCCAAAGTCAGATGCTTGACTGAGCCATCCAGGTGCCCCTGTTTATTTTTGAGGGGGTGGCAGAGAGGGAGACAGAATCCCAAGCCTGCTCCATGCCGCCATTGCAGAGCCCAACACAGGGCTTGAACTCCCAAACGGTGAGATCATGGCCTAAGCTGAAACCAAGAGTCAGACACTGAACCTACAGAGCCATCCAGGCACCCCTCTACAACTATTTATTTTGATATTAACTAAGTACATAATGCTTATTCATTAAAATCTGTGAAATCTCTTCTGAAATGTAATGTTATGTGTACAAAGACATAAAGACATTCTGCATTTCTTTTATTATTTTTTAAATTAATTTTTTAAGTTTCAAGTTATTATTTAAATCCTAGTTAGTTAACATACAGTGTAATATTAGTTTCAGGAGTAGAATTTAGTGATTCATCACTTAAATATAACACCTTTGCAGTTCTTTTAATCCTTTAGTTTACTTCAAGGTCCAGACATCCAGGATAGTCTTTTCCTAGCATATCCTCAAACCACAAGTTTAGATTGAGTAGATATATCTATACTTATTTCAACAAATTAGGTGGGCTCCTCCATATTGGTTCTGTCGGGTCGGCAATCTTCTCACATTGTCATTATAAATAGCTGAGGTTTAACAAGTTGAAATTCTGGGAACTCTTTGATTTCAAAATTTCTTGGCCTGAGGAAGCAGCTCAGTGTATCTATTCAACGAATTTCCATAATTAAGACATCTATGTGCATTATGTAAAATAAACCAGATCTACATACTCGGCTCTTCTTTCCACTATTCCATAAATAAATAATGCTCATGAGCATTAAGAAAACCCAAAACCTTGATTGTCTTTTTGGTCACATAATTCAGTGAACTTAACAATGCAGAGTTCACATCAGAAACTTCACTGATAAAAGCTAAAATGGAATACGCATATACCAACATTTTCTTTTGGTTTAAGTAAGTGTTTACATCTTTTTTTTTAACCTTCATAGGAAGTGTTCCAATTATGGCATGTAAACTCAGTTTTTCCATGTTTAAACCAAATTCCTCAGTTCTTTCCTAGTATGTGATAAGGGATTACAGTTATGGTGACAGTTAATTATATTTTTGAAAATATAAATTCCAGGTGCTGTTCACCTTAACATCATATTCTCTTGCAAGAAATACTTCTTTTAATAGCCTTTTGAAGGCTATGATATTTAGGAAAGATTTATGAAAAAAATTAGGAAATTGGAGCTATTCATTTTTCTAAACTATGGATTTCCTTTTTAAAACAATATTAATGTTATGAAAAATGAGAAAATTAGCCCACAGCATTTTATCCTGTTCTTGATTTTTTATACTTATATTTTTATTTTATCTTTGCATTTTTAGTGTTTTAATATTTGCATTCTATTCTATAGCCATAATACTTACGGTCTTGTTTCTATATTTAAATGAGTTTGGGGCGCCTGGGTGGCGCAGTCGGTTAAGCGTCCGACTTCAGCCAGGTCACGATCTCGCAGTCCGTGAGTTCGAGCCCCGCATTGGGCTCTGGGCTGATGGCTCAGAGACTGGAGCCTGTTTCCGATTCTGTGTCTCCCTCTCTCTCTGCCCCTCCCCCGTTCATGCTCTGTCTCTTTCTGTCCCAAAAATAAATAAACGTTGAAAAAAAAAATTTAAAAAAAAAATAAATGAGTTAAATGCTCAACCACCACCAAGTATTTTACTCCATCCTCCTATTTCTTTATTGTTTATTTTGATATCCCTCATTTGGCTGTATTTTGTCATTTTTATCCCAAGGAAGGACTCAGAGCTGCTCTCTCTCCTTGAGATTTTATTTACTTCTTACTGCTTTATATAAAAATGACAACTTATTTGGTGTAATACAAAGTACTTCTTTGTAGATATTGGTTTATTTCCTAGCACTTTCTATGGGAAACCTGAGTCCAGGTTGGTTTTTATTTCTGTTCTTTATTATTTCCTTATTTTTGCTTACTTTAGATTTAATTTGCTCCTCTTCTACTCTTCATCCTTCATCCTCACCCCCCCCCCCCGCCATTCATACTCCATCTTTGCTTTCTTTCTCAAGGTGGAAGCATAATTTATTGATTTGAGACTTTTTGCTTTAGACCTTTAGTGCTATAAAATTTCTCTGTGAGTATTGATTTGGCTGCCTCCCACAAATTTTGATATGTCATGTTTTCATTTTCATTCAGCTTGTAAAACTTTCTACTTTCTCTTTTACTTTCTTCATTGACTTGAATTATTTAGAAGCATATTGTTTATTTTCTAAATATGGATATTTCCCAGAGATCTTCCTTTTACTACTATTATGGATTTGTATATTCCTCTTTGCATTTCTATCAGATTTTTCTTCAATGTGTTTGAAGCTCTGTTATTAGGTCCATAAGGATGTAGGGTTAATTATATGACCCATTTATCATTTGAAACATTTAATCCTGGTATTATACTTTGTCCCCACTAATTATTCTGTCTGATACTCTGATATTAATATAACCAATTCAACTTTTTTTTTTTACTATTAATATCTTGGTATATCTTTTTCTACCCTTTTGCTAATAATCTATTTTGTGTCTTTATTTTTTTTTTATTTTTTTTATTTTTTTTATTTTTTTTTTTTTTTAAATTTTTTTTTTCAACATTTTTATTTATTTTTAGGACAGAGAGAGACAGAGCATGAACGGGGGAGGGGCAGAGAGAGAGGGAGACACAGAATCGGAAACAGGCTCCAGGCTCCGAGCCATCAGCCCAGAGCCTGACGCGGGGCTCGAACTCACGGACCGCAAGATCGTGACCTGGCTGAAGTCGGGCGCTCAACCGACTGCGCCACCCAGGCGCCCCAAGTGTCTTTATTTTTTAAGTGCATCTTTTGCGGTGCCTGGGTGGCTCAATTGGTTAAATGCCCGGCTCTTCATTTTGGTTCAGGTTATGATCTCACAGTTCCTGAGTTCAAGCCCCATGTCGAATTCTCTCTCCCTCTCTCTCTACCCCTCCCCTGCTCACACCCTCTCTTACTCTCTCTCAAAATAAATAAGTAAACTTAAAAAAAATAAAGTGCATCTCTTGTAGACAAGATTTTGTTGGATCCTGTTTTTTTTATCCAGCCTAAAAATGTCTGTCTTTTAATTGGGATGTTTATACCATTCCCATGTAATATGATTATTGATATGATTAGATTTAAGTTCATCATCTTGGTGTTTGTCTTCTGTTTGTCTTCTTTGTCCTTCATTCTATTTTTATTCTGTCCTGCTTTCTTTTAGGTTAATCCAGTATTTTTATTTCCATCATTGGGTTAATATCTCTTACTCTTTATTTATTTTTTTATTTTAGTGACTGCATTAGGGCTGATAGTATACATCTTCAACTCATTATTGTCTGTGTCCATTTTTTTTTTTTTTTTAATTAAGTAAGCTTTGTGTCCAGTGTGGGGCTTGCACTCACGACACTGGGATCAAGAGTCACATGCTCTCCTGACTGAGCCGTGTCTTCCTTCAAATAATACTATATCCTGTCACATATAGTATAAAAACCTTACAATAGTATACTTCAGTTTCACCTCTCCAGGTCTTTATGTTATCACTGTCACGCATTTTCCTTTTTTAATATTTTAATTGGTTTTTTAACATAGCTTTATTAATATATAATTGACATACCATGAACAGACAAATTTTATTTTTACTCATGTTATAAACAGTGTAACATTATTTTTGTTTAAATTGTCAAATATCTTTTAAAGAGATTTCAATAATTTAAAAAACCTATTCATTTAATTACCACTTCCAGTTCTCTTTATTCTTTTGCTTAGAATTAGATTTCCATCTGGTATAATTTTCCTTCTGCCTAAAGAACATTTTTAGCATTTCATATATTTGGGTCTGTTGGTGATGAATGTTTTCAGTTTTTGTATGTTTGAAAACTTCTTTTTTCCACCTTTATTTTTAAAAGAGATTTTTGCCAATTCTACTTTGACAGTTTTTTTGTCTTTCAGTACTTGAAAAATGTTGCTTTACTATCTTCTCTCTGAATTGTTTTTTTTAATAAGAAATCTGACATCCATACCTTTGTTCCTTTGGATGTAACATTCCACATACCCCCAACCCTGGCTGCTGTTAAGATATTTTATTTATTACTGGGTTTGATCAGCTTGATTATATTGTGCCTTAGTGTATTCTTTTTTATATTTCTTGTGCATGGGGTTTGTTTAACTTCTTGCAGCTGTGGATTTATAATTTTTATTATTTTTGGAATGTTTTCAGCCATTATTTTAAATATATTTTATGCCCAGCTGCCCTTCACCTTTGGGTCTCAAATTACCCATGAAGTTGTCTCCGTAGCTCAGTGATGCGACCCTTTTCATTTTTTTGGATACTTTTTTTTCACTGTGTGTTTCACTTTGGATTGTTTCTTTTGCTATGCCTTCTAGTTCACTAATATTATCTCCTATATCTGAACTGTCATTAATCCCATCCAGAGTATTTTTCATCTTATTTGTTGTTTTCATATCTAGAAGATTGAATTGAGTCTTTTATCTCTTCTTCGTCTCTACTTTGGACACATAAAATACAGTTAAAAGAACTATTTTGATATCTTTCTCTATTAGTCTTTACATCTTTGTCAATTCTGGGATAGTTTTGAGTGGTTAGTTATCCTCCTTATTAAGAATTGTGTTTTCCTTTCTCTTTATATGTTTAGTTATCATTAGTTTTCATTGGTAAATTTTATTGAGGTTTATTCTGGGATGCAGTTATGTTACTTGGAGCAAATTCAATATATTTGGGTCTTGCTTTTATGATTTGTTAGGTGAGTCCAGAGTAGTACTCTTTTAATGGCAATGGTTTCTCAACCAGGGACAATTTTCCCCCTTCGGGACATTTGGTAAAATCTGGACATATTTATTATTGTGATGAGTGAATGTTCCTACTAGTAAATATAAGACAGGAATGTTGCCAAGCATCCTGTACTGTATGAGACAGCACTCCACAATAAAGGATTATCCATTTCTAAATATCAGTACAGCCAAGGTTAAGAGACCCTGGTCTAAAGCTAAACATTCCCTATTACTGAAGTGAGACCTTCCTGTGCTCTATGCAGTGCCACATTAATTATGTTGTAGATGGTGGAAATAGGCACTATTCCCAGAATTATGTGTGCCCCAAGTACTGTTTCCTCTAATCCTTTTCCCTCTAATTCTTTTGAATGACTCATTCCCAGGCTCTGATCTGATGAATGTTGATAGAGGAATCCACTGTAGGTTTCCAGTATTCTCTGTAAAGTTTTCTCTTCTCTGCTATTCTTGCCTCTGAACTCTAACTACCCAGTTCTTCCCACCCTCCACTCTATCTCCTTAACTCCCTGGGCTCTCTGTCCTTTCCAGTTTCTGCTTATTGTGCTGTAGCCTGGGAACTCTCTCAAGGCAGTAAGCCGATTCTATGTTAGGGCTTGCCTAGATTGTTTTGCGACTCTCAAAGATCACTGTTTTTCATCCTTGATGTTCATGGTCTTAAAAACTATTGTTGAATGCATCACGTTTGTTTTTGTTGTTGTTTCATGCTTGAGGATATATCCAGTTCCTGTTTCTCCACTGTCTTCTGCCTTGCATTTTTTTTTAGAAAGGAAGTCATTCTTACCATTGTTTCTCCTTATCTGTCTTTTTTCCTCTAACTTCTTTTAAGATTTTCTCTCTACCACTGGTTTAAGCAATTTTATTATGATGTACCTTGGTATAGTTTTCTTTATGTTTCTTGTGAATGTGGTTTGTTCAATTTAGAAAATTTTCTGTAAATATTTTCTCTTCCCACCTCCATCCACTTTTGGAAAGTCCATTTAATATTAAGCCACTTGAAATGTCCCTTACCTTAGTGATACTCATCTCATTTTTTCTCTTTATTCTTCATTTTATATAATTACTATTGCTATGTCTTAAAATCATTTCTGTTACAATATGCCATGAATCACATCCAGTGCATTTTTTATCTCAGACATGATAGTTTTCATCCCTGGAAGTTTGATTTGGACCTTCTTCACTCCTGCCATGAGTACATTACATACTCATGTTGCCATCTGTCATTTTTAACTTAGGTAATGTAGTTATAACAACTGTTTTACAATCCTTGTCTATTGGGGTGCCTGGGTGGCTCAGTTGGTTGAGCGTCTGACTCTTGATGTAGGTTCATGTCATGATCTCACTGTTTGTGGGTTCAAGCCCTGTGTGGGAATTTCTCTCCCTTTCTCTCTGCCTGTCCTCTGCTCGGGTTCTATCTCTCTCAAAATCAATAAATAAACATTAAAAAAAAAAAAAACTGCAGAGCACCTGAATGACTCTGTTGGTTGAGCATCCAACTTCAGCTCAGATCATGATCTCATGGTTCATGAGTTCGATCCCCGTGTTGGGCTCTGTGCTGACAGTTCAGAGCATGGAGTTTGCTTCAGATTCTGTGTCTCTGTCTCTCTTTGTCCCTCCCCTGCTTGCGCACGCGTGCGCGCTCTCTCTCTCTCTCTCTCTCTCTCTCTCTCAAAAATGAACATTAAAAAAAATATTCTTGTCTATTAATTTTATTGCATATGTTTTTTTTTTTCTCGTTCTTACTTTGGCATTGGGTTGTTTCCTTATGCACATGGGAAACCCCTACAGATCTCCAGAGTTCTCATTTCATACCTATTCCTTCTAGCAGCTCTGGTCTGTCCAGTATCTGTCCTTGCATTTGCTGGCCACCTTGGCCTCCCCAAATGGAGACGAATGACTCTCCATAAGGCTCTCTCTGTCTGAATTGCAGTTTGAAAACTCTCTTCAGGGAGTAAGTTTGAACAATTGTAGAAGTCACGTGATTTTTGTCCCCTTTTTGATTATTATTCAGTGTCTGAAAATTGTTTCATATGTTTTTTTTAACCATTTTTATAATTGTTTAAGATAGGAGTATAAATGTGTTCCCCCATTTCTCCATCTTAGTTGGAAGCTGCAATTCCCAGGCTGATTTTTCTTTTACCTTTTTTAGATGACTCTTTTTTTCTATAAGAAGCCCTAACTTTCTCTTTGAATTTGAACTTGTTAATAACTTAACCAGGATTTATCTCTGTGTCCATTGTTATATACTGACTTCTGTGGAACATGTTATTTATTTCAAACTGCAGATTTAGTTCTCAGTTAACCCATTAATTTTTCTCTTTCCCTGTCTCCTAATTTCATTTTTCCTTCCTTGAACTATTTGAAAGCCAGAATGACAAAGTCATCATTGTAAGGAGTAACCAAGTAACAGCAAAAATTTCAAGTTTTGCTGAGAAATAAGTTTTAAATTGGGTTTGAGGTTGATTCAGCCTAATAAGCTTCTCAGACTATTATTCTAGATTCTATAAAATTATTCAGTTATCATTTTATCAATTAAAAATAATTTTTAAAGTTCTCAGCTAATAAAATAAAGCTGTTCAACTGTGTATAATTACTAATGTTGTAGTAATTTTTTCTATTTTCAGGCAGCCCTTTATAGTGTTTTAAACTATATTGTTAATACAGTGTGATTTTGCATAGAAATCATGCATTATTTCTAATAACATTTTTTTTTTTGAGGAAAGGTTCCAAGTTTCAGATACTAATCAGCTTGCAAATTGAGGCTTATCATGGGAAAACTTTTAAATTCAGAGATTAACAGATATTTAAGAAATAGGTTTAACAAAAGGTTTCAGTACCTTTTCTAACTTACTATATATAAATTTAGCTAGATGTGTGGCCCTTTTTACTGACTGAAAATTCAGCACTTTAAATGAAAGAATAGTGAATCATACTTTGTCAATCATTAAGAATATAGAACTTGTAGTTTCAATTTTCTTTTGGCAACTATGTTTATTTCCTTCTTTCTGTGATTTTTCCACTTCCCATGGCTGATTACAGATCTTTCTTTTTTCCTCTTTATGTTTATTTTATAACTCTGTCTTGACCACTTTTATCTCTTTTCAGCCTAGAATCATACCATTTTGGGAAACAGCGTTTTTGTGAGAGTAGGGTGTTAAAAGGAAGTGTTACTAATGTTTGCTTCTGGAATAAAAGGAGGTCTGATTAGAGATGAGTGGAAGAATCCTGATTTGGAGAAGTGTACAACTAAGGAAGAAAGAGAGTTCATATTTGGAAAGAAATAGGAGTATTTGTATATAAAATACAAATAATAATCAGTAACAGTTATTTGGGTTTTATATCTCTCATTTTGTTTGGTCTGATTCAATTTTTTACTAAAATTTTTAGTGATGCCATGAGTAATAATTTATCTTAGTGGAACTGTAATTTAGACTCAGTTATAATCAAATATCTTTGTCAGTTACTTGAAAGCAATAACTAATGTTCTTAAAATGAGTTATTGTGATAAATTGTAAAAAATCTAGTCGAAGAGATCATATATTTGCAATTTTTCATATTAGAAGTATTTCTATGAATGTTGGTTGACAAATTAGAATGAATGTATAATAAAACATAATTGTTATTTTTTTAAGATTTTGTTATCCTTTGGTAATATTTACCAAAAGATATGCTTACAAGTCAAAATTGGTTGAAATTTTAAAATTTATTTTGATTATGCTCAAAATGTAGTATGTATCATCTGATATTCATAGCTCTGTTGTGAAAAGATTTGAAAAAAGTTCTAGTGAAAGTGAGTGAATTTTTCTTATAATGGTAACCTAATAGAAACTGGAGTAATGTAAAAAGAAATGAAAGATAACTATTACTTTAAATATATGTTTGAGGGGCGCCTGGGTGGCGCAGTAGGTTAAGCGTCCGATTTCAGCCAGGTCACGATCTCGCGGTCCGTGAGTTCGAGCCCCGCGTCAGGCTCTGGGCTGATGGCTCAGAGCCTGGAGCCTGTTTCCGATTCTGTGTCTCCCTCTCTCTCTGCCCCTCCCCCGTTCATGCTCTGTCTCTCTCTGTCCCAAAAATAAATAAACGTTGAAAAAAAAAATTTTTTTTTAAATAAATAAATAAATATATGTTTGAGATTTATACTCTCCCCCCCCCCCCGCCAAAAAATCTGGACAGTTAAAGATAGAAAAGTTTTACTAACTTATGGACAGTAACTTAAACTCATTGCCTTAAATCTTACTATACCATGGAAAAAGGCTTTGTAATGTTATCTTTTGAAAATTGTACTGTTATAATGAATATATTTTGGCAGAGTAAGTAAACTAATGGAATTTAAAAAAATTGAAGCTATTTTGTAAATGACAACTGATTTAATAAGTCACAATTCTTAACGAAACAGAATTTAAAACACTTTTTTGGAATTTATTAATCTTTACAATATTCTTCTGAGATTATTACATAAGAAGATAGGATGGTTGAACTACCATAGACTTTTCATTTTATCTGTGTTCTAAATGCAGTTTTTCAACTCTTATGTATTGGAATTCTCATTATATTGGTCAAGTCAGTGATCATCATTTGGATTTGTTCCTATATTTTTAACCATCCTGTTCTGTACTTCTTCATTAACTTCAGTAGAGGTTACTATGAATTGTTAAGTCTTTATTTGAAAACAGCTTTGCAGGTGACCTAAAGTATTATATTTATAAATTCAAAAATAAAGCAAAGAAATATGTGGAGGTTTATTTTCCCTCTTTTGAGCATTTCGTGTTTGTGTATAATTCCCTGACATTTAGTATACCCAAATCTTTATCATAACGTGGTTTAAAATTTTATGTGCCAAATTGTATACTTTCAAGTAAAGTCCAAAACTGTGTGGTAAATAAACACATTTTTCTTTAGCTCAGATACAGTGTAGAGAGATTCAAGAAAAAGACTTATGTTGCTTCTTAGGTGTTAGCATTAGAATTTAGTTTTTAACTTTATAAAGAATTCTTCATATATCTATTAATGTTCAGGGAGCTGCCCAAATGATTAGTGTTTTTACTTCTTCCTTAATAGGGATAGTCTTTGATTCTTGATAGAAAATTTTCAAATGAGAGTGTGATTATAGAAATTCTATTTGTATTCATTTCTGATTTCTCTAGAATTTTTTTTTATTTTTTTTTCAACGTTTATTTATTTTTGGGACAGAGAGAGACAGAGCATGAACGGGGGAGGGGCAGAGAGAGAGGGAGACACAGAATCGGAAACAGGCTCCAGGCTCCGAGCCATCAGCCCAGAGCCTGACGCGGGGCTCGAACTCACGGACCGCGAGATCGTGACCTGGCTGAAGTCGGGCGCTTAACCAACTGCGCCACCCAGGCACCCCTCTCTAGAATTTTTTTGAGGGGGCATGTTAAATGCTAAAAACAGTATGAGATTTTTGGACTAATGCTTTGTGATTTTTATAGATAACTATATTCTCCAAGTTGTACGATTTACTCTTTTATTCCTGTTATTTTTGTCAAGTCTTATTTTGGCAAGTTATCAAATGTAAAACTCAAGGAAAGGGAATCTATAGGATATTAAACTAAGATTATTTTGGGGGCTTCTGGGTGGCTCAATCAGTTAAGCATCTGACTCTTGTTTTTGGCTCAAGTCGTGATCCTGTGGTTAGTGAGTTTGAGCCCTTCATCAGGCTCCATGCTGCACACCTGTGCAGAGCCTGCTTGGGATTCTCTCTCTGCCCCTCTCCCACACTTGCTCCCCGCTCCCCAAAATAAATAAACTTAAAAAAAATTAAAGTAAGATTAATTTTAGTGAAGTAGAATAATCTTTTCACTTTGTAGAACTAAGATAGTATTGGTTAAAGAAGTTTTGAGCTCTAAAGATAAATATTAGACATTTTTGTGTTTTGGACTTGTGGTGTTATAATGAAGCCCTGGAGTTTTATGTGAAGTTGGAAACCACACTATGTGCTAATTGCCTTAGAATGGTAAGAAAATAAACATGTGTATAGCACTTAGTTGTTAAGACAGTAGGCCCTTACACAGAGCCCCAAATGAATTAACAAACCATCTACTGAAATGTTTCCACTTCCATTTACTTTATTTATATATTTCCGACCAGTCAGCAATTGCTTGGGAAGATGGAATATTTACTAAATCTCTTTAATAAACATGATTAAGAGAGGGAAAATTTATAGACATTATGATGGCAGTGTACATTTTTATGTGTTGTCATACCATTGGAATTGTGTATAACCTGGACATAAACAGTGTAGTATCTGTATGTATAAGTGTAAATGTTTTTCAACATACTTTCTGTACACATAGAGGCTTTATAGCTTATATGACTTAACCCATATGTTCTGTTGTCACTATTCTCGATAAATAAAATTGGCTTTAATCTTTTTATAATAACTTTATGAGATATTTATATACCATAAAGTTCATCTGTTTAAAATGTACAATTCGATGATTGTTAGTATATTTACAGAATTCTGCAACCATCACCATACTCTAATTTTAGAGCATTCACATCACCACAGAAAGAAAGAAACTTTGTACCCATTAACAGTTATTCTCCATGGCCCTTGGATTCCATCTTATTTCTACATCTGTCATAATAATTTCAATGATATTCAGGTATTATGATTATAAATGATACAGTTGTTCCTAATTAGAAAAATAATTTATGTCTTTGTTTTTTGATATATGTAATGGAAGTCATAATAAGTCTATTTTGATTTCTTGCTGCTACCTATTTCTCTTTTGCAGACACTTTAAAGAGGGTCTTTCAAGCTTTTGTTCTCACTTATTTGTTCTAGATACAATATAACTATGTTTTGGGGTCAGTTCTTTAAAATACCAATTTTTTGTTCGAGTGGATGACATATAGTAGATGAAGTTTTTTAAAAACTTAAAAATGTGGTAAAGTGGGATGAAAAAGAAAAAAACAGTTTTCTTCCTTCCAGTACTTATTCAGGAAGGCAAGTTCATATATAAATTCATATTGCTGTTACTCAAGTTCAGACCATACAGGTTTCACAGCTCTTTAATACGGCTCATTTTACTCTAACATCTTGTGTCCATCATGTGTTTTCTCTCTACCCCTTGGAAATAGCTTCTAGAAGCTGGAGGGAAACCTCTAGACTTCTAGGATATATCCAGACTGTCTTTTTCTCTGACATTGTCCTGACATTAGCAAATCCCAGATAGTTGAAGATGTTATGAATGATAGAATGCTGCTTTTCCAAATTGCATTCTTCTTCTTCTCTATACAGATGAATGGCACAAATTTTTCTAGTCATTTTTTATATTCCTTTTTGAAAGTATTTCTTTCTTCATTCTATAAAGAATTTAAGACCACACTGTATTATTATAGTATTGTTAAGTTTAAAGGATATGAAGAAAGTCACAACCAAATAAAATATAAAATGTAAAATAACACACCAAAAATTTCCTGGTTCAACTTTTCCAGGAAAATACACATATAGTAAAGTAAAAGAATGCCATATATTTCATTATTCATTCCTCAAAAATATTTTTACACGTACATGGTTTCTTATAAGGTTAACATTTATTTCATTTGACAGCTATAATAAACTAAATTCAAATTTAAAACAATATTTTACTTGTGAATATAGCTAGCATTTCTCTGGTGGCTTGATATTCTTAGAGTAGTGGTTTTTAATCTTTTCTTAGTTTTGAACTCTCCCAGAAAAAATTATTTACTCACAAATTTTTCATTTAATTTTTGAAAGTTTATAGACTTCAAAAGACTTTTTGCTAATTCTTGGAGCCCAAGTCAACAAACTCTGTCATAGTAAATAGTGAATTAAATTGATATTTATTCTAGTTACAGTTCCATAATTAAAAATGTCCAGTCTGAATTTCTAAAACTTTTCTGATTGTGAATATATATTTACTTTCTTATTTCAACTAAGAATTGATTTTTGTAAAAATATATTAAAGTGGAGAGTCAGACTCAGTGGTGAGATGATGTGGTTTCAGGCCAGTAATAAACAGAATTCTATAACATCATTTAAATATCTGTAATTTGTTTTCTGTCTTCTAAAAATGTGTGTATATTTTAACTACCTTAATATAACAAAGACCTTTTAATTTTATTGCTCCTTTATAAATATTCCCTACTGTCATTTTTATTTTAGTCTGTCATGGTGGTCAGTGTGATATTTTCATGTAGACTAGCATTTTCTCTTCCTCATGTAAGCTGAATTGGGACTGTACTTTGTGGGAAGTTTTTTATAAAGTGTGTAGACATTGGTAAGAATCGGAATGTCCACTGACTTATTAGTTTCACAGATGCTTCCATAATACTTAGTGTACTCTTGGGTATATTAAATTATCATATCCTGACAGCAATCCTGAAACATGCCATTCTTATATAGCCATTTTTCTGAGAACTAAAGCAAGGTATCAGCGAACCATATCTGACATGCCATGTTAATTTCCATAACTATTATTACTGCAGTTGGTAGTATTTCTAAGGCATAAAAAAATCTTAATAAACCTACCAAGTAAAAAATGGTAAAATACCTACCTTACCATTAGGTTTCCAATTATGACTTCCTTCAAGCTCAATTGACTCATTTCAAACATAATTGTAAATATCTATATCCTGCTATCATTTTTCTAAAATAGTTATTTAGGTATACAGTATATCAAAACACAATATTTTGAATTATTCTGTTTTCATTATGTGTAGTGTTCATATTGTGAATGAAAACCTCATTCTGCCATCTCATATTTACATATACACATGATTTTTGCCTTAAGTAGAAAAGAAACAGCTGACAGATACATAGGTTAATTTGCTTTTTAAAATTACAGCAAGTTGTTCTGTGATTCTTTTGTGTGTTTGGGGCTATTTTGTAAAGAAAGAATTTGTCAAGTAACATTTAAGGGACATTAGCCTTTTCCACCCCTTTCTAAATAAACTTAAACAGAAATCTGTCAACTCAAGAATAAAATATTTCTTTATAAATTCTCACCTGTAAATTATTGATAATGCAAGGAGCACCTTTTTAATCCTTATATCCCCCTTCCCCTCAACACAGCCTTTAGATTGTAGATAAACTTCCCAGCTCAGTAATTAACTGAGCTCAGTCATTGCACCCCATATCATGTGATTTTTTTTTTCCAGTGGAATACATTATTAGAGCACTTACACAGCCAGTCTAGCTGCAGCAGCCCAGGCGGCAACAGCAGTGCCATTTTTCACAAAGAAAATGTTGAACAGGAGCCAAATGTTTGGTGGCAGTCTGTTGCTAGGAAATCAAGGTCCTGAGGCGATTAATGACAAAGCAAGCAATAACAAGAAGGCAGAATTACAGATTTAAAAGAGAAAAAAGTGGTTGGTGTTATAATTACCCAAAGAAATCCGCACTCATTAAATTGGCTGTTTTTATGATTGACTTTAATTGGAGGTTAGCTCAGATATTTAGCTCCTTTCCCACCCCTTTAAACACACACAGGCACATAATCTGTAGAACTGCAGACTTGTTTTTCTAAGCATTGAGAGGAGCTTGCCCTGTAATTTGATCCCCACTGACAGATGCATTTTCTATGCTGCCATTTTGAATTAACCTATTGTAGAACAATTTTCTTCAGCCCTGTTGAATAAAACATCCAGTCTGATTACCTCCGATGGATTTGATAGAGTAAAAGAATGTACTTCTCATTGAAGTAGATTGTTTTCATGGACTCTACTGATTTTGAACTTTGCCAATAAGCACAATCATTTGTAATAAATTTTCAAAGAAATTTGTGGGGAAAAGGTAATGAGAGTCACCGTTTTATAGTTTAATGTTTGGGCACCTGCATTAAAACAATACTATTTTTTTACAAGATTGTTATTTTTCCAATAAGATGTTCAGAGGCATTGAAAAATTTTTTCTGAACAGTATTTTATTCTGAACAGTAAAACAGTATTTTAATTAATTAAATGTGATTCAAAGCACTCAATTGTAAAAATATTTTTCTTACATAAAATATTTAAAATGATATTAAGATCTGCCTATTTCAATCAGTCTTTGATTTGTTTAAAAAAATAATTGCTTTATTTAAACTTTCTGGGATTTGATAAAGCATATTACCAGAAAAGCATTGATTCGTTTTCATGTACAATACCAGAGGAAGCATCACAATTTATTTACCTTTCAGAAGCCTTAAGAATAGTTACATGATGCCACTGCTTTCCAGATTTCTAATCAAACCCTGGAACAAAAGAGCCAAGCACATTCTATCTGACAATACACACACTGCTAATCAGATGCCAATGCCAAGCTGTCTGCTTTGTTAAATACTTAGCTTCCTAGAGGCAGGAAGACAGCTGCTATAAGTATGATGAAATTTGGTAGTTCAATCTATTTTTACTACCCTTGGGCTACTAAGATAGTGTTAATTTAGACCACCCCAATTGGTACACTTTAGGGAGTTTTTTAAAGAGTTTGTAATTAAAATGATAAAACATCATTATTACATTGAAGACCTTCTGTAAGTTTTACATTTGGCAGTTACCTACTGAGATAACCCCAGCATGTAATTTACAATGATGTAATGGTTGTAATTGCATTTTGGAAAAAAAGGGAACTATAGGAGACAAGTACTTCCTTCAGAAGTGTTTTGATATGGGATTCGATTTCATTTAAATCTACTTCTGTCCCCAGATTGCTTACCTATAATTGGCTGGAGCAGCCATAAACATTAAGGTACTATACAAATATTTTTTTTAATGTTATCAACACAGACACTACCACCAGGGGGAGAAAGCTAAACTTAAAGTCCTTAACTGATGTTACTGCCAGCAAGTAGATTGTGCTGCTTAGACCTATATAGTTAACCATCTTACCAGATGACACTGCCTTTGGGGACATGATTCTAAAATTGGACATGAAATCTATACAAACTTACCACACTATGTAAGTGTAAATAAGATGGAAACTTTCTTACCTCGTGTTTTTGTTTGTTTGTTTGTTTGTTTGTTTTTACCAGAGAGAGTACAAATAAGCAGTCTGAAGATTTTTATTGTTCTTGTATTATCTGTCAATCTATTTGACGAAATGCCTTTCTGAGATTGAATGCTTTAGATCTGTGATACTGGGCAGCTATCAGAGCATATCCATTAAGATAAAATAATCACAGAACTGATATAGCACCACTGAATAGGTGGTAACATAGTTTTCTAGTTTATTATCATTTCCATATAATTTTGCATTTTAATATTTCTCTAGTAAACCATTTAACATTTCAATCCTAAACATATGAACATACGTGTGAACAAACATTATGGGTTTTTCCCTTAGAGAGCATTTTATAAATGCAGAAAATACTTGCTTGGGATTAGAACCCAAGTCTCAGCCATGAACAATGTCAAAATTGATCTCATAGTCTTACATGTTATAGCAACAGCATGAAAAAGCTAATTAAAGAACTTAGGTGACAAATGACTACCTCTATTATAAATACATGATATTACCTCCCTGAAAGGATGGGAGGAAAAAAAGGAGCTGACCTGAGTAACTTTGGAAAATGGTGTTCTGACTGGAAAATGTTAAGCTGAAGATAAAAGAATGTTACAGAAGCACTATATTTTAGTTGGCAAATTTGTTTCTTGTAAGGATATGGATTAATAATTTTGAACCTGTTTTGCATGTATACTAGGGTTGAACAAATATCTAAAAATGATGAATATTATTATTTAGGTTTCTCACTGTCAGAGAAGGAAATTACAGATAAACAAGATAAGCAAAAGGGAGAGATAGAATAAAACCCTGTGGTACTGGATTAGAGTTGGAGATACTCTTAGGAACTTATGTATAAAATGGGTAAATGCAGAAATAATTACAGATATATGTTTATACATGGATTATGTACATAAACATATTTCCTAGTTCTGTCCACTGAGAAGGCTTGGAAGCAGTGATTCCCCAGTAGTGACAAACATACACCCAGATCTGGGTTGTTAATTCCAATCCAGTAAAAGGATCTAGGGTTCTTTAGAGAAATGTCTAATTCTAGGCCTGGGGTAGGGAAAATGCAACATGAACATGGAGTATTCTTCCCCCAAACCCATAGCCCTAATCAGACAAATCCAAGCAGATGGACATTGTACAAAATACCTAAAGAATATTCCTCAAAACTGTCAAGATCATAAAAAAACAAGGAAAGACTAAGAACTTATCATTGACAATAGAAGACTAAGGAGACATGACAGCTAAATACAAAGAGGTTTTCATGGATTGGATCCAGAAAAACAAAAGGGATATTAAAGTAAAAACTAGTGAAATCTGAGTTGTCTGGGCTTCAGCTAGTAGTAACTCAACAAAGTTGTTTTCTTAGTTTAGACAAATGTACCATGGTCATATAAGGTGTTAATGTAGGGCAAACTGGTGTATGGGATCTCTGTTCATTATGTTTGGAGTTTTTCTGTAAATCTAAAATTACTCCCAAATAAAACTTTATTTTTTTTTTTAAGTTTATTTTTTGAGAGAAGGAGAGAGAGCGTGAGCAGGGGAGAGGCAGAGAGAGAGAGAGAGAGAGGGAGAGAGAGAGAATTCTAAACAGGCTCCACACTACAATGTGAGTCAGACTGTCATCGAGAGTAGGACACTTAACCCAGTGAACCACCTAGGCGCCACAAAACTTTTATTTTAAATATATTTTAAAACATATTAAACATATGTTTTAAACATTTAAAACATATTAAAAAACATATATTTTAAAATGAAAAATATATGAGGGGTGTTTGGGTGGCTGATTCGCTAAGCTTCCAACTTTGGCTCAGGTCATGATAATTGGGTTCGTGAGTTGCAGTGCCACATTGGGCTGTCTGCTATCAGCATAGAGCCTGCTTCCGATCCTCTGTCCCCCTCTCTCTGCCCCTTTCCCACTCGTGAAATTGCACACACATGCACTTTCTCTCTCAAAAATAAACATTAAAAAAATTAAAATAAATGAAAAATATGTCTACCTACCACCTGTCTTAAGAAACAGAACATTTATTGGTATCTTTGATCTCAGTGTGTTCCTTGTGATCCCATCTGTTTCTCCACCCCAAAGATAACCATTATCTTGAATTTTATGATTCTTATTCCCATACGTTTCTTTATAGCTTAACCACATATGTATCCCTAATCATTCTGTCACTTTACCTCTTCACCTCTTACATAGTTACCATATCTTTGTCACATTCTTGATACTTCCTCCAGATCTACTTTATCATGTTTCTGTCTGTCTTTAGTGGTGTCTAATGTTCTGTTTTATCTGCCCATTGAGTTTTAATATACATTTCTTTTTTTTTTCATTTTCATTTCTTTCTCTCAAATCTGCTTCTTTCATTTTGATAAACTCTTCATTGCTTTCTCCCATTTATAATCCTTTTGTTTTTTTAAGTATATTAAACATTTTCTATTTTGTGCCTAACCTTACACTTAAAACTTTTGCAGCTCTGATTTTGTTGTCGTTTCTGCTACCTCATACTCAAGCTGCCTGTTTTTTGTGTGTGTGTGTGAGCTCACGTTCATTATTTGTGGTAATTTCCGAGGCTGACATGAAGATATGTTTCCAAAGAGAGGATTTGCATTTGAATCTGCCAAAAGCCTGGGGATACTGTCAACCTGGGAACACGCTGAAATAAATTTCAAGCTTAAAGTTTTGTGGGCTGCATGGGTAGCATGAGTTCCAGATCCATAAACTTTCATGAGGGTGGGCTTCTGGTTAAATTTTCAGGGAAGATATTTTTACCTCCACCCAGCATCAAGTTTGAAACAGGCAAATTTCCTTGCTGATTCTTTCTGTGGGGTAAACATTGTTCTACTAAGTTCTACTAAGCATGCAGCTTTATATGGAGATCTCCAATTAGACTCCCTATGTTCAGTATACCTAGGATTTCTTTCCTCAACCTTGGGCTCAGTAGATGCTGATAAATATTTTAAAACTAGTTCTCCAGAGGAAAAAAAGTCCTGATTTGTTATATTTTTCAATTTTATATCATGGCTGATTTCAAGCTACCAGTGTGAAGCCACTGAACATGAATTTGGGGAAAAATATGTATACTTAGCTTCACAAGCTGGCTCCAGCATACCACTGCCAGCTCTCTGTACATGGCTGTGAAAACTGAAGCTCAGTTCATGGGTTTGGCATATCCTCTGAATGAAAGACATTAGAGTGTTTGCTTACCTCCCTGGATTTCCATTTTTACTTTGTTTTAGCTTTCTGAGTATTCTGTGTCAACCAAGCAATATATTTAAAACAAGAAAGATTCTTTTGTTTTCTATTTTAAGTTATCATTTATTGTTGTTTTTAGCAAAAGGGCTGTGTTATACTACCTAAGTCAGCTTTACTGTCAGAAATAGAATTCCTCCTTCTTGTTTGCGAGTATAATTTATTATTTTTATTTTTTAAATGTAAACATATTACATGATGATTACATTAAGCTTGAAAAATATAAAAAAAGAATATTAAAATCCCTCACATCCCATCATACATGTTTATATTTTGCAAATACATGTGTCTTTTTGAGTTTTTACACAATTTGCATTATACTATATCTACTATTTCATAATACGATTTTCTTTTCTTAATATTTAATGAATGTTGGCTCATGTCATTAAATATTCCTCCACAATATCCCCCACACCAATTACACAGGACAGTAAAAACAAGTCTGCACAGATGAGAATTAATTTAATCCAGGAGTCCAATCTTTTCAGAATATAAAAATAATTTTCCTAAGATTATATATGGTAGCATATTAATAATTGCAAAATACTAGAAACTATATAAGTGACCAATCATAGGAGATTGGTTGAATAAACTATGGTACTACATACAATAGAGTACTGTGGAGTGGTTTCCAGGAAATACTACATGCAGAGGAAAGCACAAAAGAGTATATATTGCATATACCTTTTATGTAAGAAAAAGGAAAAATAAAACATGCATATATGCAGGAAGGATAAAGCAGAAAACAATAAAATCAGTAATTTCATGTGGTGGAAAAGAGAGTGTAGTGACAGAGATACAGGAGGGCATGACACTTCCTGGAGTATATTTTTTGGTAATTTTGGTAGCATATTAATAACCTACCTATTCAAAGTTTAAATAAAAATGTTATCAGTAAGATATGGGACCTAAAAGTGTAAGCAGACTGAAACAAATGAACTTAATTAGCAAAAGTGAAATGAACACTATACTCATAATGAAGATAAAAAAGACAGGAAGGAAGAAGGGAAGACTAATCCAAATAATTTATGAGCACGGTATTGAACTACATATATCTTCAGTTTGGGGCAGAGTAGCAGAAGAGGAAAGTATTACCAAAAAAAAAAAAATCCTGAACTCTTTTTAGTACATTTGTTTATTTTAGTGGTATGGGCAAACTAATTCTGAAACTATTTTGAGCACATGAGTAGATGGGTTAATATCATTAGGAACTTGTGTTCTCACTATGGAAAAGGAAAAAAAAAAGGCATGCAATGTGGAGTGGGAGAAGACAGGGAAGAACCCTGGGAATGGATTATATTAGGGTATCTGTGTAAATATATACATTCATGTTTATATGTGTGCATATTTGTATCCGTATGTATGTATGTATATGTAAATTTATTTACATATTATTTATTATTTATATTTATAAACATGTATGTGTTTATTATATATTATTTATTATTTATATATTATTTATTATTTACATATTATTTACATGTACATGTAAATAAATTTACATATACATACATACATTTCCTGACTCTATTGTCAAGTGGACCAAGTAGCAAAGTCACTCAAGTATTAATGATACAGCTAGCACCATTCCACTCTGTTAGTTTTCTAGGGCTGCCATATCAAATTGCCACAAACCTAGAAAAACAGAAAATTTTTCTCACAGTTCAAGAGTCCAGAAGGTCAAAATCAAGGTATTGACAGAGTTGGTTAATTCTTGGAAGGGCAGAGGGAGAGTCTGTCCCATTCCTCTTTTCTAACATCTGGTTGTTGCCTACAGTCTTTGGTATTGCTTGGCTTGTGGCAGCAAAACTCTGGTCTCTGCTTCCATTGACACATGGCATCCTCTGTGTGTTTCTGTGTCTACTTTTTCTTTTTCTTATAAGAATGCTAGTCATTGGATTAGTACCACCCCAATGCAGTCTTGATTATATCTGCAAAAGCCTCATTTCCAAATAAGCCTACATTCACAGTTATCATGAGTTAGGCCTTAAACATACCTTTTTTTGTGGGACACAATCAACACACAACACCAGAACTCCTCATTGAAATGGCTGGCTCCAGGTCTAAGGCCAACTAGATAGAAGATGAACATCTTGAAATAATAATTCAAAAAGATATATGCAGCCCTATGTTTATTGCAGCAGCATTTACAATAACCAAATTATAGAAGCAGCCCAACTGTCTATTGATAGATGAATGGGTAAAGAAAACGTGGTATATATACATGGGAATATTATTCAGCCATAAAAAAAAATCAAATCCATTTGCAGCACAATGTATGGATCTAGAGAATATAACGCTAAGTGAAATAAGTCAGTCAAGGACAAATAGCTTATGATTTCACTAATATGTGTAATTTAAGAAACAAAACCAACGAACAAAGGAAAAAAGAGACAAACCAAAAAACACTCAAGTATAGAGAAAACAGAAAGATAAACATCTTGTGTACAAAGATAAGTGCTTAAAACAATGATGGGAAGTTTATCGTAACTATATGGGAGCTACCTTGAAGAATCTCCCACTGGGCAAATCTGGGACAATTTGAACATGAAAATAATTGAAAAAGTAATGAAATATAGACCACTGGGAAAAAAAAGTTATATGCAGCTGTCAACAATGATAGATGGGAGAAGAAAGGAAGGGGAAGGAAGATGTCTTGCTCACAGTAGAATGCTGATGTTTAATTGGCAAATGTGGAGTGTGTGCTTGAGTTGGAAAAACAAAACAAAATATTATTTTGGAGTCATTAGGGTGAAGATTAAATCAGGCAAAAATCATTAATGGATGCAATATGTAAGAGGACATGTTGATGAAAAGCAAGATATTTGTATAGCCTTAAAATATCTTTCTATAAAATGTTTATTACTTGTAAGGGAGCAGAAAAAACAGCAATAATGCAGTGGAGAAGTCAGGAAACACTGACCTGGTGATCAAAATTAACATCACCAGTGAGAGTGAGATGGCCCAGGTGTGCCTCCTGATAAGGTTTCCTCAGAAGGATACATCACTTATACAGTATTCCGACTCAGAATGCATAATCTCAACCTAATAAAAATATTGGAATACACATATATATAAAGAAAGAATACTAGCAAACACAAATAATAAAGCAAGTGAGGTAGAAAAATATTGTGTTCCCTGTACTATTTTTATTTTTTGAAACATTTTCTACATTTGAAATAATTTCCAATTCGAAATTTAGATAAATTGTCCTTTAGTTGCAGAGGAGAAATTGAGAAAAATAGGTTAAAGTGGACTCATAATGGAGAGTCCCAAATGACATCTAGCCAGTCTTTTGAGGAGAGAATAGAGGGCAGAATTACTCCTTTAAATGCTTTCCAGTAACTAGAATTTTAATGGCATTTTTATTTTGCCTCCTATCCCATTATTTTTTTTCTTGAGGTACAGTTGACATACATTATGTTAGTTTCAGGTGTACAATGTAATGATTTGAGACTTGTATGCACTGAAGTGATCACCTTGATAAATCTAGTCACCATCTGCCACCGTAAGAAGTAACAAAAATGTATCTTTCCTAGCATAAGAACATCCAAGATCCAATCTCCTGGCAACCTTCAGATACATGCCTTAATACCATTGACTTTAGTCACCATGTTGCACACTATATCCCCATGACCTAGTCACAATTGAAAGACTTTATCCCTGCCATCTTTTCATTTATTTGTGTCTTCAGTTTCTTTCATCAGTGTTGTCTTAGTAGTTCAAGTGTACAGGCATTTCATCTCCTTGGTTTAATTTATTCCTAGGTATTTTAGTGTTTTTGATGCAATTGTAAATAAGATTGTTTTCTTAATTTTTCTTTTTCATAGTTTGTTATTATTGTATAGAAATGAAACAGATTTTTGTATGTTGATATTCTATCCTCCAATTTTACTGAATTTTCCTTAGAGTTTTTTTAGTAGAATCTTTAGGGTTTCAATATATAATACCATGTTACCTGTAAATAGTAACAGTTTTACTTCTTACTTTTGGATTTGGATGCCTTTTATTTCTTTTTCTTCCTAATATCTCTGGCTAGGATTTTCAATACTGTTGAACAAAAGTGTTGAGAGTGGATATCCTTGTTTTGTTTCTGATCTTAGAGGAAAAGCTTTCAGCATTTCAGCATTAGCTATGGACCTGTTATATATGGCCTTTATTGTGTAGATGTACATTCTCTCTATACCCACTGTTGTGAGAGTTTTTATCATAACTGGATGTTGAGTCATGTCACATGTTTTTTCTGCATCTATTGAGGTGATCATGTGATTTTTAACCTTCATTTTATTAATATGTGTCATGTTAAATGATTTGTAGATGTTGAATCATATTTGCATCCCCAGAATAAAACCCACTTAATCATGATGTATGATCCTTTGAATGCCATGTGGAATTTCATTTGCTAATATTTCAGTGAGGATTTTTGCATCTATGTTCATCAAGAATATTGGCCCATAATTCTTTTTTTGTGGTGTTCTTGTCTGGGTTTGGTGTCAGGGTAATGCTTGCCCCATAAATAGAGTTTTGAAGCATTTCCTTCCCTTTAATTTTCTTTCTTTAATTTTTTTAAGTTTGAGAAGGTTAGGTATTAAATCTTCTTTAAATGTTTGGTAAAAGTTACCATTGATGTCATCTGGCTATAGACTTTTATTTGATTGATTGCTGATTCAATCTCCTTACTAGTAATTGGTCTATTTATATGTTCCATTTCTTCATGACTCAGTCTTGTAAAATTGTATATTCTAAGAATTTATCTGTTTTTTTCTAGGTCCAGTTTGTTATCTTATAATTGTTCATAGTAGTTTTTCATAATCCTTTTGATAACCTATGGTTTCAGTTGGAATCTCTTTAATTTCTGCTTTTATTTATTACAGTCCTATAGCTAAAGGTTAGTCAGTCTTTTTTATATTTTCCAAAAACTAGCTCTTAGTTTCATTGATATTTTCTATTATATTTTTCGTCCATTTCATTATTTTTAAGTAATCTCTATGCCTAACATGGGGCTCAAGCCTATGACTCCAAGATCAAGAGTCACATGCTCTACCAACTGAGCAAGCCAGCCAGACACCCCTCATCTGTTTCATTTATTTCCACTTTGATCTTTGTTATTTCCTTCCTTCTATGAACTTTGAGCTCATTTGTCTTTTTCTATTGGTTTGAGTGTGAAGTTAGATTATTTGATGTTTTTGTTGATCAAGAGGTAGGCCTGTATTGCTATGAAGTTTCCTCTAAGAACTGCTTTTCCTTCATCCCATAGATTTTGGAAGTTATACTTCTATTTTCATTTGTCTGAAGGTATTTTTTTTAATTTCTCCTTTGATTTCTTTGTTGACCTATTGTTTATTCAGTAGTGTATTATTTAATCTCCATGTATTTGTGATTTTTTTCAATTTTTTTCTTGTAACTGATTTCTCCTCTCACATCATGGTGATCAAAAAGATGCATGGTATGATGTCAGTGTTCTTAAATTTATTTTCTTTAATTTTGTTTAATGTTTATTTATTTTTGAGACAGAGAGAGACAGAGCATGAATGGGGGAGGGTCAGAGAGAGAGGGAGACACAGGCTCCAGGCTCTGAGCTGTCAGCACAGAGCCCGACGTGGGGCTTGAACTCATGGACCACGAAATCATGACCTGAACCAAAGTCGGACGTTTAACCGACTGAGCCTCCCAGGCACCCCAGTGTTCTTAAATTTATTGAGACTTGTATGGTGGCCTAACATATGATCTATCCTGGAGAATGTTGCGTGTGCACTTGAGAGAAATGTGTATGCTACTTTTGGATGAAATGTTCTGTGTACACCTGTTATGCCCTTCTGGTGTTATGTGTCATTTAAAGCCGATGTTTCCTTATTGATTTTTTGTCTGAAAGATCTTTCCATTGATTTAAGTGAAGTGTTGAAGTTCCTCATTATAGTATCCCTGCCAATTTCTACCTATAGGTTGTTAATAGTTGCTTTTTATATTCAGGTTCTTCTATATTGGGTGCATAAATATTTAAAAATGTTAAAAATGAGTCACTGTGTGACTCAGTCGGTTAAGGGTCTGACTTCAGCTCAGGTCATGATCTCATGGCTCATGTGTTTGAGCCCTGCATCAGGCTCTGTACTGACAGCTCAACCTGCTTTGGATTCTCTCTCTCTCTCTCTCTCTCTCTCTCTCTCTCTCTCTCTGCCCCTCCCCTACTCATGCTCTGTCTCTCTCTCTCCCCCTCAAAAATAAACACTAAAAAAATAAATAAAAATGTTATATCCTCTTTATAGTTATGTAATGCTCTTCTTTGTCTTTTACTATAGTCTTTGTTTTAAAGCCTATTTTGTCTGATATAAGTATATATAGCTACTCTAGCTATCTTTTGGTTTCCATTGACATGGAACACCCGTTTCCATCCCTTTACTTTCAGTTTGTGTGTGTTCTTACATTTTAAGTAAGTGTCTTGTAGGCACCAAAAAATGGAGTTTTATTAATCCATTCAGGAACTCGTTGTCTTCTAATTAGTGTATTTAGTCCATTTACCTTTAAAGGTATATTCTTACTGCCATTTTGTTTATTGTTTTCTGGGCATTTTATCATTCCTCTGTGTTCCTTTCTTCTCTTGCTATCTTCCATTCTAGTGATGACTTTCTTCAGTGTTATGCTTAGATTCCATTATATTATGCTTTGTGTCTCCACTGTAGGTTTTTGCTTTGTGGTTACCATGAGGCTCACCTATAACAGCCTATATACATAATAACTTATTTTAATTTGATAGCAGGTTAAGTTTGAATGTATTCTCAAACTCTACATTTTTATTTTATGATTCTGTTGTCATGTTTTACATATCTTTATTTTGTGTATCCTTTAACTGATTATTATAGTTATGGTTATTTTTACTACTTTTGTATTTTTACCTTCATAATAGCTTTATAAATGATTAATCCCCTACCTTACTATGTATTTACACTTACCAGTTAGATTTATATATTTTCTTATTACTAATTAATGCTTTTCATTCACCTTAAGAAAGTCCTTTTATCATTTCTTGTAACGCCAGTTTAGTGGTAATGAACTCTTTTAGCTTTTGCTTGTTTGGAAAACTCTTTATCTTACCCCTAATTCTGAATGATAACCTTGCAGGGTAAAGTATTCTGGGTTGGAAACTTTTTCCCTTCAGCACTATGAATATATCTTGCCACTCGCCCTAGTCTGCAGTATTTCTGCTGAAAAATTTGCGTATAGTCTTATGGGGGTTTCCTTGTATGTAACAAGTTATTTTTCTCTTGTTGTTTTTTAGATTCTCTCTTTATCTGTAAATTTTGACATTTCAATTACAAAGTGTCTTGGTTTGGGTTTCTTTAGGTTCTTATTTGGACTTCTCTGGACTTCCTGGGTCTGGACATCTGTTTCCTGCCCTGGTTAGGGAAGTTTTCAACTATTATTTTTTCAAATAAGTTTTCTGCTCCATTTTCTCTCTTCTCCTTCTGGGACCTCTATAATGCAAATGTTACTCCACTTGATATTTTCCTTAAACTTTCCTCACTTTTTTAAAATTCTGTTTTCTTTTTGATATTCTGAGTAAGTTCTACTGCTGTGTCTTCTAGATCACTGATCTTTTCTTTTGCTCCATATAGTTGATTTTTCAGCTCGATTATTGTATTCTTCAGCTCTGGTGAATTCTGTTTGGTACTTTCTTATATTTTCTGTCTCTTTGTTGAAGTGCTTACTGTGTCCATTCATGCTTCTCCTAAGTTCACTGAGCATCTTTAAGACCATTACTTTCAACTCTTTGTTGGTAACTTACTTATCTCCATATCATTAGGGTTTTTTTTGTTTTGTTTTGTCTTGTTTTTTGGTGTTTGTTTTTTTTTTTCTCTAAAGTTTTATGTATTTCTGTTGTGTGGAACATAGTGCTTTGTTTCCTCACTTACTTGACTTTCTGTGTTTGTTTTTATGTATTAGCTAAAATAAGCTACCTCTCCCAGTCTTGGAGGAGTGACTTTGTATAGGAAATAAAACTTATCTTTGAACCTTTCCATAGCTCATAGTTGTCTCTCCAGCCTCTATGATGGTGTAAGCAACCTGATTTATTCTTGATAAGTTCCAGTTGTGGAGGATGTGCCAAGACCTGTCAGTGTTCAGAAGGGAGGATCTCAGTCAGGTCCTAGACTGGAAGCCAAACCCTCAGGCAGCAGCTGTGAATGTGTGCAATTAAATACAGTCCTTTGGGACCACAGTTATAAACTCTGCTGGCCTCCAAAACAGGGTCATCTAGAGGTGTCCCCTGGGTGAGAGTTGCAAAAACTGTGACTTTAGACAAGTGTATAAATTCCTTTTGGTGAGATACCAGCAAGCCAAGGGAGAGTGAAAAGATGGGGACCCCTGGCCTGTATTCTCTGAGAGTACCTCCATAACATCTAGATGTGTGGCAAACTTGAAGCCTGCCCCTCAGGCTAAAACTCCATGGCAAGTAAATAAGCCTGTTTCACAGAAAGATTGTGGATGTGTTTCAGTCTGTGTAGTGCCTGTGTGTGGTACCCTGCCAAGAACTGTCTCTCTGATTGTTATAGTCCGTGGAACCCAGGAATACAGGTGCCCACCCTCCCACCCCTGCCCCAACCACCAGACCAGGTGTTCAAGGAGTGTTCTGTGTGGTCTGCTCATGCCTGCTAGTTTTAGTGAGGCAGCAGTAAAGTGCAGGGCTTAGACTCACCTGCTGGCTTTCTCAGTGCTGCAGGATAATGCAGGGCCAGGATGCACTTGCTGATGCTATCTTATAGAAGAGCACAAAAATGGCACCTGCCAGAGCCTCCATCCCAGAGAGAATCCCATCAGGCCCCTGCCCTTCCAACAGACACTCTGAGATTAGCAAATGAATCTCCTTTATATATAATCTACTTACTTTGAAACTAGTGCTTTGCAGTGGTCATAGGAGCAGGTCAGTCTGTAGGAGAGCCCATTAAGAGAAGTATCTAAGTTCCTTATAGCCCTTCCTTATATGTCTCCTGGACATGAATCCCATTGGTTATCAAGGCAGGTATTTTGGAGACTCACCTCTCCTTTGTAGGTCACAGGCATTGGGATACCTGATATGGGGCACAAATCCATAGATCCTCACAGAAAATCTATATTTTTGATACCCCTCTCAATCATTGGTTGCCACACCAGGGGTAGGATTTTTGGTGAGACTGCATCTCTCCCTTTCCTACCTGTCCCAATGTGTCCCTTTACCATTTGTCGCAAAGAAGTTATACAGCTAGTTTTCAGGTCTTTTTCACGGGATTGTCTATATGTAGCACCACATGCACATTACATATGTAGTTCCATATGTAGATTCAGTGTGTCCATAGAAAGAGGTGAGTTTAGAATCTAATTATGCCACCATTTTGGTACACTCCCCTCCAGCTACTTCTCTAAGAGAATATTATTCGTGCTGTTCAGTTAGGAAACTGGTAATTGTGAAATGTCATTTTATATTGACTATATGTTTCTTATAGTACCAAATTATGTTACCTAGAATTACCTTCAGAGTTAACACATGGTAGTAGTTTAATATGTGGTTGTATATATAGTTCATATGCATATTATATTTATATATGTTTGTGTATGTATATATGTGTTTATGTGTGTGTGTGTGTGTATGTATATATATATATATATATATATATATATATATAGTGGTTACATAGTGGTTTATACATAGTTTTATTTATATAATTGTATCTTCCAATAAAATATGCATTTTCTTTACATTAATTCTGAACTCTTTTTTATATGGATGCAAAATAATGTTAGAATTACTTGAAGTTACCAGCAAATTCTTCAGACAAGTTGCTTGATTAGCATAATTCATATCTGTAGGTAGAAGTAGGGAAGGAAAAGATTAAAAGTATATCTGTCAGCTCTTTTAGTCATGTTGAGTTTAATACTAATGTATTTTAAGCCAAGAAAGTTTTCATGAGAAGGAAGGAAAGAAGGAAGTACTCTTTAATACAGAGGGAAATTTTTGTTTTCAACTATAATCAATTTTACAAATATAAAAAATTTTATCTATAGGTGTTCTTAAACTTGGAGATTAAGAAGAGTGATTTTGTCAATATACTAAAGGCAAATACGTCTCAAGAGCATTCATTTGTTTGTTCCACAAATATTTATCAAGTGCTTATTATGTACCAGGTAGTTTTAGGCATTAAGAATACAGCTGTGAATAAAGATCATATATTTTAATGGACAATATAACGGACATCATTTTCTAAAGAATTGTTAATAGTAGATATTTATATAACACTTACTCTGTGCTACATACAATTCTAATATTTTTAAATATATTGATTTACTTCAAATAACCTTATTAAGGTAGGAAATACTATTGCCTCCATTTTATAGATGAATAAACAGAGCCATAGAGATGTTCATTAACTCGTTCCAGATCTCACAGCTGGTAAGCTGCCAACCCAAGATTTGAACCCATTCAGTTGGCTCCTGTGTTCAATCTTTTTTTTTTAACTAAAATTTTTATTTTGAGATAATTGAAGATTCACATGCAATTGTAACAAATAATACAGAAAAATATCATACGCCCTTTACACAGGTCTTCCCAAAGGTAACCTGTACAAAACTATAGTACACTATCACAACTCTTATATTGACATTGATAGAATCTAAATACCAAACATATCCCTTACAAGGATCCCTCATTGTCTTAGTTCAGGCTACTGTAACAAAATACTGTAAATTACGTGGCTTAAACAATAGAAGTTTGTTTCTAACAGTTCTCAAGTTTGCAAAGTCCCAAGATCAGGGTGACAGTGTGGTTGAGTTCTGATAAGGGTTTTCTTCCTCGCTTGCCAAGGAGTATCTTTTTACTATAGCCCTACATGGTAGAGAGAAAGTATCATCTCTCTTGTCTTTTCTTACAAGGGCACTAATCCCATTCATGAGGGCTCTATTCTTAGGACCTGATTACTTTCAAAGACCCCTCCTTAAAAACCATAATGTTGGAGATTGGAACTTCACTATATGAATTTGGAGAGATACAAATATTCAGTCCATAATACTCATGTTGTCCCTTCATACCCACTTCCCTTCTGCCCCAGTCCTCCCACCCCCCAACTTAATCCCTGGCAACCTCTAACCCTGGCACTTCTCATCCTATTTTGTTGTTTTATGGTTAACTAAAAGACAGTATTAATCTCCCTTATTTCCATTTTTTTGAGGGATATCTCACATTGCATCCTTGTACTGACAATAGTAATAAATACCTATAGACAATTTTTTTTAATTGGGGTAAATTTAACACTGCTATTAGTGTTATTGAAACATTGTTTAGTGATATTCATTCCGAATTGTCAAGGACATTTGTGAATCTTAAACAAAATATTGAGTGGAAACTTCTCTACATTCTGTTCTTTTGGATATAGATGTAGCTGTAAATGTTTCAAATTCATTGTCTTCTTTCATCAATTCTGTGAATATAATCAGTTTTCTTCATGTCTAAAGATCATCATTTACAGTATCTGTTATTTATTGGGCATTTATATGGTCTATTCTATGGTACATTTCTTTCCTTTTATTTTAGTTGACTCCAAACTGCTCTGTCTTTTGAATGCATATAGATATTTTGTAATAATTTTACCACTTCTAGAGCTGGTATGTATCATCACTAACAACCTTCTTTTTTTTATTATTTCTAATTGTGTAGGGTATGAAAAATCTTATTAGATAGGTATCATTTTTAGAAAAGAGTAAGTAAGTCAAGTACTAAATATTTAAGTGTTTGACTACCCTGCAACCTTTTCTGCTTCCTGAGCCTCATTTGTTCTCTGCCTTCCTGAGGTTTCCTTTCATTAACTGTAAGGCTTTATTCAACAAGGTGACGACTCATCAGCAGTTGTTCCATGTGTTTTTTACTTGGAAGTCCTCTGGTTCAATGCAAGCAAACACTGCCCATTAATTAGCAATCCAACATAGAATTATTCTGTTGATGAGAAAATTAGCAAAATGGATCATCCATAAGTGTTTATACTGCAAACAGTGAATCGAAATGTCATAATCTCATTTCATTAAGAAATTTACATACACATCAGATTTTTGAGTGCTCATTCATGATGAAAGTCTACTTCCACACTGTTTGTGTTTGGAAACATTCAATAGCCAGTCTTGAATTTAAAAATTTAATTGAATGCTTAAAGAATTACAAGTGTTCCTTTCCTTAGCTCTAATGCTAACCAGAGTGCTTTTCTAAACTGCTGAGAATGGACTGAAGATTCTGCTGAGGGCTGTAGATACTTATCTGCCTAATTGAGCCATCATTTGTTGACATGAGAAAAACCACGTGACCTGCTTTAATGCATTTCTCAGTAACAGCAGGAGGCTAGAATGTAGTTCATCCGAAAGTAAAACTAGCAGCAATATTATTAGACATGTGAAACTAGCATTGATTATGGATGGTTTTAGTAAAAGAATAGTAATATAAAAGCATATAGTTATATAAACAGTATAGAGAGTGATTTTTATTCTCAATTATTTTGAATCTAAATATTTTAATCATTTAAGTTAGTCATTTATTCAATAACTATGTACTAATGTTTATAGTTTCTTGATATATTAAGGAAATTTTTGGCTTGTCAAAATTAATTTGTATAAGTTAGTGATAAAACTTGAAATTAGTGATGTGTCATGGAGTACTAAAGCAATGAAGTATTTTTTAAAGTTTTTGAGTAGGTAGGAAATAATAAAATCAAAATTGTGCTGGCTACATTAACCTGACCTGGGATGAGACAGATTATTTACAGGAACGTTATTACAGTAACACTAAAGTGTTACTTTAATCTAATTCAAGGTAAGAGAGAGAAGGATCTTAACTAAGATACCAGTAAAAAAGGAAACAATGCAAGAGCTTTTGGAAAGGAATGTGTGTGGCAGACTAAAATAAGTTAGAAGTTATGGTCTTGGATAAGTTGAGAAAATATGATTCCATTAGTAAATCCAGAGGAAGAAATGATTATCTAGATATATGAGTTTGGTTTAGGATATGTTGAAATAGAAATGCCAATCAGGGGTGCCTGGGTGACTCAGTTAAACATCCAACTTTGGCTCAGGTCATGATTTGGCAATTCACGAGTTTGAGCCACCCATCAGGCTCTGTGCTGATAGCTCAGAACCCGGAGCCTGCTTCAGATTCTGTTTCTCCCTCTCTCTCTCTGCCCCTCCTCTGCTCATGCTCTCTCTCTCTCTCAAAAATAAATAAACATTTTTTTTTGTTTTTGTTTTTGTTTTTTTATTTTATTTTATTTTATTTTTTTTTCTGAAATTTATTGACAAATTGGTTTCCATACAACACCCAGTGCTCATCCCAAAAGGTGCCCTCCTCAGTACCCATCACCCACCCTCTCCTCCCTCCCACCCCCCATCAACCCTCAGTTTGTTCTCAGTTTTTAACAGTCTCTTATGCTTTGGCTCTCTCCCATTCTAACCTCTTTTTTTTTTTTTTTCCTTCCCCTCCCCCATGGGTTCCTGTTACGTTTCTCAGGATCCACATAAGAGTGAAACCATATGGTATCTGTCTTTCTCTGTATGGCTTATTTCACTTAGCATCACACTCTCCAGTTCCATCCACGTTGCTACAAAGGGCCATATTTCATTTTTTCTCATTGCCATGTAATATTCCATTGTGTATATAAACCACAATTTCTTTATCCATTCATCAGTTGATGGACATTTAGGCTCTTTCCATAATTTGGCTATTGTTGAGAGTGCTGCTATGAACATTGGGGTACAAGTGGCCCTATGCATCAGTGCTCCTGTATCCCTTGGATAAATTCCTAGCAGTGCTATTGCTGGGTCATAGGGTAGGTCTATTTTTAATTTTCTGAGGAACCTCCACACTGCTTTCCAGAGCGGCTGCACCAATTTGCATTCCCACCAACAGTGCAAGAGGGTTCCCGTTTCTCCACATCCTCTCCAGCATCTATAGTCTCCTGATTTGTTCATTTTGGCCACTCTGACTGGCGTGAGGTGATACCTGAGTGTGGTTTTGATTTGTATTTCCCTGATAAGGAGCGACGCTGAACATCTTTTCATGTGCCTGTTGGCCATCCGGATGTCTTCTTTAGAGAAGTGTCTATTCATGTTTTCTGCCCATTTCTTTACTGGGTTATTTGTTTTTCGGGTGTGGAGTTTGGTGAGCTCTTTATAGATTTTGGATACTAGCCCTTTGTCCGATATGTCATTTGCGAATATCTTTTCCCATTCTGTTGGTTGCCTTTTAGTTTTGTTGGTTGTTTCCTTTGCTGTGCAGAAGCTTTTTATCTTCATAAGGTCCCAGTAATTCACTTTTGCTTTTAATTCCCTTGCCTTTGGGGATGTGTCGAGTAAGAGATTGCTACGGCTGAGGTCAGAGAGGTCTTTTCCTGCTTTCTCCTCTAAGGTTTTGATGGTTTCCTGTCTCACATTTAGGTCCTTTATCCAAAAAATAAATAAACATTAAAAAAATTAAAAAAAAAAAAAAAGAAATGCCAGTGAGATACCCAGAGGTAATCTAAAATGTAACCCTTGGGTTCTTGGGAAAGGAGTCAGAGTTAAAGGCTCAGATTTGGAAATGTGCTATAATGATGGACTTTGTAAAGCTTTGAAAGTATTGAGATTATCAAGAGAAAGAATATAGAAAGAAAAATACCAAGAGCAACACCTTGAGGAATGTTTTATAAATGGCGAAGAAAGAAATTAAAACCAGCAGAGGAGGTAGAGAAGGATGGCTATGAAAGATAAGTTAATTACTCAGTGAACTAAGTGGTAGACCTTGCTTATACCAGTATTGACAGTTAAAAAAAAAAAAATCACTAGACCAAAGTGCACTCTGGGAAAGATTTGATCCCAGTCTACAGTGAGTTAAATACAGAAATTGGGAGTAGTTAGAAACTTTTTAGCAAGTTGACATTGCCCCCACATCCAGGTGCATGATCACTGGATTCCTTATTGAACAGGAAATGGACAACTTCAAAGGATAGATAACACCTGTGATGAGCTTCTTGCGGTATAATCTATAAATGAGTCATGAACAGAAGCACCATGTATGGGTCCAGGTTGGACTGAGTTAAAATAACCAAATTGTCCTTCACCACAGAGTGAGAAGCACTACATCAGAGAGATGATCATAGTAGACAGATTACATAGAGTTAATTACTGTTGGTGAGAGGGAAGTTTTGCTTGAAGAAATAAGAGATTGGAGTTTGTATATTGGCTGAAAAAGATATGATAGAACAGAGGAGTATGATGATACAATATAGAATGTGATGATTAATGGATGAAATTAGACCAAAGGCATATAGGTAAAGGTTTCATCCTTGAGGGAAAAAAATGTGCACTTATTCAATATTTTGTGTGTTATAGATATCATTTAGTTTGATCTTCACAGGAATGCAGTGAATTACATGAAGTATAATTGGTATAATTTATCCCCCTTTACATGTAAAGCAATTAAAACAAGAAATTGTAAGTGTTTTATCCATGATCACATGGTTAGAGGATGGAAATATTTTATGCATAGTTCTATACTGTATCTACTATGATGTCTGGTAATAAGGACAGAAAAATATTTGAGGAAATAATGACTGAAGACTTCTCAAACTTATTGAAAAACATTAATCTACACATCTCAGAAGCTCAATGAATGCCAAGTAGGATAAGTACAAAGACATATAATAATCAAATTTTTGAAAGACAACAGAGGGAATCATGAAAGCAGAAAGGAAAAAAACCCATCACATTAAAGGGAACACCAATAAGATTTTTAGCTGACATCTCATCAGAATCAATGCAGACTAGAAGGCAGTGAGATGACATATTTAAAGTGCAAAAAGAAAAAAAAATCATCAACAAATAACCTTCTGTCCAGCAGAAAGATCTAAAAACTGAAGACAAAATACTTCCCTTGATAAGCAAATCCAGGAGAATTTGTTACTAGCAGATCTGCCTTACAAGAAATGCTGGAGAGTTTTTCAAGCTGAAAGGGAAAATAGTAATTCACATTTATACACAATAAAACAGAGTACCGACAAAGGTAATTATGTAAATAATTATAAAAGATAGTTTCATTGCATATTTTTTCTCTTAACTCATTTAAAAGCAAGTCATACAAATATATATTTATAAATTAAAATATATAAACATAAAATTGTCTTATCTCTATAATATATCAGAATGTAATATATATAACAATAACAGCACAAAGGGGGTAGGTGGCAACAAATCTGTATTGAAGTAGGAAAATGACATTAGATGGTAACTTAAATCCATAGGAAGAAATGAAGAGAACCAGAATGATAAATAAGAAGGTCGGTGTAACAAACTCTGTAAATGCATATTTACAGAGCCCTCTTTTCTTCTCTAAAAGACATAAAATTATATAAAATAATATAAAAGGAGTCTGCACATACACTTTTTTTAAATTAAGGTTTTATTTTTTTTTTTAATTTTTTTTTTCAACGTTTATTTATTTTTGGGACAGAGAGAGACAGAGCATGAACGGGGGAGGGGCAGAGAGAGAGGGAGACACAGAATCGGAAACAGGCTCCAGACTCTGAGCCATCAGCCCAGAGCCTGACGTGGGGCTCGAACTCCCGGACCGCGAGATCGTGACCTGGCTGAAGTCGGACGCCTAACCGACTGCGCCACCCAGGCGCCCCTAAATTAAGGTTTTAAATATTAATTCCAGTGTAGTTAACCTGCAGTGTTCTATTAGTTTCAGGTGTACCATCTTGTGATTCAACAATTCTGTATGTTACTCAGTGCCCATCAGGATTAGCATACTCTTTAATCCCCATCACCTATTATTTTACCCATCCCCCCACCCACCTTCTCTCTGTTAACCATCAGTTTGTTCACTATAGTTAAAAGTCTGTTTCTTGGTTTGCCTCTCTTTTTTCCCTTTACTCATTTGTTTTGTTTCTTAAATTCCACATGTGTGTGAAATCATATGGTATTTGTCTTTGACTAATGTATTTCATTTAGCATTATACTCTCTAGCTGTGTCCATGTTATTGCAAAAGACAAGATTTCATTCTTTTGTAGGGCTGAATAACATTCCATTATATATATGTATATATATAATGTGTGTTATTATTATTATTATTTATAATGTGCATAATGTGCATATGCTGAGTAACATTCCATTATATATATCATATGCATATATATGAATATATATAATGAACATAATTTGCCTATTGTAAATAACATGGCAATAAACATTGGGGTGCATGTATCCCTTTGAATTAGAGTTTTCGTATTTTGGGGGGTAAATGCCCAGTAGTGTGATTATTGGGCCATATGGGAGTTCTATTTTTTATTTTTTGGGGAACCTCCATGCTGTTTTTCATAGTGGCTGCACCCGTTTGCATTCCCAGCAACAGTGCAAGAGGGTTTCTTTTCTCCACATCCTCATCAACACTTGTTTCTTGTGCTTTTGATTTTAGCCATTCTGACAGGAGTGAGATGATATCTCATTGTAGTTTTGATTTGCAATTCCCTGATGATGACTGATGGTGAGCATCTTTTCATGTGTCTGTTGGCCATCTGTATGTCTTTGGATAAATGTCTGTTCATGACTTCTTACTTTTTAATGGAATTGTTTGGGGGTTTTTTTGGTGTTGAGTTGTATCAGTTCTTTATATATTTTGGATACTAACCCCTTATTAGATATGTCATTTGCAAATATCTTCTCCCATTCAGTACATTCCCTTTTAATTTTGTTAATGGTTTCCTTTAACATGGAAAAGCTATGCAGAAGCTTTTAATTTTGATGTAGCCCAAATAATCTATTTTTGCTTTTATTCCCTTGCCTCAGGAGACATATCTACAAAGATGTTGCTATGGCCAGTGTCAGAGAAATTACTTATTGTGCTCTCTTCTAGGATTTTATGGTTTCCTGTTTCACATTTATGTCTTTAATCCATTTTATTTTTGTGTATGATGCAGGAAAGTAGTCCAGTTTCATTCTTTTGCATGTTGCTGTCCAGTTTTCCCAACACCATTTGTTGAAGAGACTTTTTGCCATTGCATATTCTTGCATTCTTTCTTGATGATCAATAGACCATGTAATTGTGGCTTTATTTCTGGGTTTTGTATTCTGTCCTATTAATCTGTGTGTCTGTTTTTATGCCAATCCCATACTGTTTTGATCAGTACAGCTTTGTAATATAACTTGAAGTCTGGAATTTGATACCTCTAGTTTTCTTTTTCTTCTTTTTCATGATTGCTTTGGCTGTTCAGGGTCTTTTGTGGCTCTACACAAATTTTAGAATTGTTTGTTTTACTTCTATGAAAAATGTTGGTAATTGCATAGGGATCACATTAAATCTGTAGATTGCTTTGGGTAAAATAGACGTTTTAACAATATTTGTTCTTCCAGTCCATGAGCATGGAATGTCTTTCAATTCTTTGTATCATCTTCAGTTTCTTTCATCAGTGTTTTATAGTTTTCAGAGTACAGGTCTTTCACCTCTTTGTTTATTTCTAGGAATTTTGTTATTTTTTGGTGCAATTGTAAATGGGATTGTTTTCTTAATTTCTCCTTCTGTTGCTTCATTATTAGTGTTTAAAAATGCAACAGATTGCTGTACATTGATTTTGTATCCTGCAAGTTTACTGAATTCATTTATTCCAGTAGTTTTTGGGTAGAGTCTTTTGGGTTTTCTATATATGGTATCATGTCATCTGCAAATAGTGAAAGTTTTACTTTTTCCTCACCAATTTGGATGCTTTTTATTTCTTTTTGTTGTCTGATTACTGTGGCTAGTACTGTGTTGAATAAAAGTAGTGAGAGTTGACATCCTTGTCTTGTTCCTGACATTAGGGGGAAAGCTCTCAGTTTTCCTCCCATCAAGTATGATGTTCGCTGTGAGTTTTTCATATAAGGCCTTTATTATGTTAGTTATGTTCCCTCTAACCCTACTTTGTTGAGGGTTTTTATCATGAATACTGTACTTTGTAAAATGCTTTTTCTGCATCTATGAAATGATAATATGGTTTTTATCTTTCTCTTATTGATGTGATGTATCACATTGACTGATTTGTGAATATTAAACTACCTTGCATCCTGGAAATAAATCCCACTTTATCTTGTTGAATGATTTTTTTAAATGTATAGATGGGTTCAGTTTGGTAGTATTTTGATAAGGATTTTTGCATCTATATTCATCAGAGATATTAGCCTGTGGTTCTCCTTTTTAGTGGAATCTATCTGGTTTTGATGTAGAATAAATTTGGAAGTTTTCCTTCCTCTTCTGTTTTTTGGAACAGTTTTATACAAATATGAATTAAATCTTCTCTAAATGTTTGGTAGCATTTATCCATGAAGCTGTCTGGTCCTGGACTTTTGTTTGTTGGGAGTGTTTTGATTACTGATTCAATTCCATTGGTAATCAATCAATCAAATTTTCTATTCCTTCCTGCTTCAGTTGTGGTAAGTTATATGTTTTTCAGAATTTATCCAATTCACCTAGGTTTTCTGATTTGTTGGCATATAATTTTTCATAATATTCTTTTACAATTGCTTGTATTTCTGTGGTATTTGTTTTTATTTCTCACTTTCATTTGTGATTTTGTTTGCATTTTTTTTTTTTAATTTTATGAGTCTGGTTAGAGATTTGTCAATTTTGTTAATCTTTTCAAAGGACTTAGTTCCTGGTTTCACTGATATGTTCTATTATTTTTTTTTTTTTTTTAGTTTCTATATCATGTATTTCTGCTCTAATCTTATTATTTCCTTCCTTTGGTTAGTTTTGAGTTTTGTTTGTTCTTCTTTTTCTAAATCCTTTAGGTGAAGGTTAGGTTGTTTATTTGAGTTTTTTCTTGATTCTTGAAGTAGACCTGTATTGCTATAAACTTATGTCTTAGAATTACTTTTGCTGCATCCCAGAGATTTTTGAACTGTTGTGTTTTCATTTTCATTTGTTTCCATTGTAACATTTTATTTCTTCTTTGATTTCTTGGTTGACCCACTCATTGTTTAGTAGCATATTATTGTGATGTTTACTCTTGATGCTGGTTCTGTTTCATATCTAATACATCTCTGTCTATGGTATCACTGTAGGGCTTGGGGCTCTCTGGTCAAACCCTAGTAGTCCTTCTTGATTATTCTTTTTCCTTCAGGAAGTCTTGATCTTTAAAGTATATCTGGAATGCATTTTTTTCTTTTTTTTAAATCAATAATTATTATTCTATTATGAGACATTACTATTTTATTCCTGGCCTACTGAATTAACTGGTCTCTTTGCTTCTATTTTTTAACTCTTCCATACCATTCTTCACAGAATGATTGGAGTGATGTTTTAAAAATGCAAATCACCATAAGATACTTTGGTGTTAAAATCTCTTGCATAGCTACCAGTTGCTCACAGAATAAAGTCCATGTTTCATGCAATGATGTATAAGACCCTAAATGTCTTACGTCTTTTTCTTACAAGTCATATCATCTTATTTCACTACTTCTGTCATTGACAGTTCTTAAATATCCAAGATCTTTTCCTACTTAAGTCCTTCACTCTTATTCCTTCTTCCTAGAATGAACTTTAACCAAGTTTTCTAAGGGATGACTCATTGAAACCCTTAGGCTTTCAACTCAAATATCCTCTCAGCAAGACTTTTTCTGGTCACCTATCTAAAATTGCTTATCCTGCTTTCTGTGAACTGTTGTCATTGTTCACTTTAAACCCACACCACCTATCACATAATCATCCAAGTTGCCATTATTGAGTTATCTCATTTGGTATTACTTTGTCTAGTCCTTCCTCGAATACTAGCTAGATGAGAAGGTAAAGTAAGTCCTTTCCTGTCTTAAAGACCACATAGCCTGTAGCACTTACTATAGTGCCCAGTATTTAAAGTACATTCAATATGCATCTGTAGATGTTTTTCTTTTTGTATACTCCACGGTGCTGAATGTATATATGCTCATGTTCAGGTACATACCAATAGTCAGTATTCTTTTCTCCCTAATTGTATGTCTTCTATATAAAATTTTCCTCTTCATATCACAATCACTTCTTTAAAAGCCATTTTATATGTTCCACATAATGCCCCCCCCCCCTTTTTTTTAATGTTAAGTTAGACTGCCCAATAAGTGTTGACTGGATTTGCTACCTTTGATACATGTTCTAAACCAAAATTTAATTCTAGACCTTGGGGGTCAGCATTTTTCCAAGTGTGTTGAACTGTAATCCTTTATAAAATGTTTTATGTAAAATAGCAATTTTTTATGTACTAAAAGCTGAGAAAGTTATTACTTCAGCTTTCACCATGATGACTTTAAGAAAGTTTATCAAAAGGATTATAGAAAGAACAGATTTATAACAACTGTCTGATATATAACCAGAATCCCCATGTTCAACTAAAACAGACTTGCCCTAGGCTTTCTAGAGCATAATGCCTTTAGCAAGTAGCTTTCAACAGCTTTTTCAGGAAGCAATATTTTCCTTCAGTAAAAGGGTCACTGTACTGTTTTTCTTTTTCCTTCTCCTGTCTTATCTTTTGAATTCAGGAAGTACTTTAAATTTACAGGCAGCTTTGAAGGCATGAAGCAAGTTCAGCCCCAGAAGTATTTCCTGTTATGGCATTAATCTAATTCCATGAAAGTAGAGCTGATTTTTCATCTGTAAAGTAGATAAAGTGCCTAGAGCAGCCGACCATTATTCTGGGTTATCATGATAAAGAGGCTTAGTTTTGACATGAAAGAGTTTATCAGCCTAACCAGTGGAAGATTTCATCCTTTTTGTTGAAAGATATATTAATGGATTATAATCTATCTTGGCTTCCAAAAGAAAGTTTGTCTTTATTTTAAAAGTGTTTACTTAAATCAGTAAATGTGGTTTTCATCTTTATAAAATGTGTAACATACAATGAATCAAACAAACATACTAAGGGCATCATATAAAATTAAATCTCTAATGTTGAACCATTTTATGTTCATTTAACATTCAAATTAATGTCCCAATTTGAAATAATCACAAATATTCTTTACAAATCAACATGACTAAATTTCAATATATAGACACATGTTATTTTCTATAAGCATATATGTTTGGTATTAGTGACCCATGTTATTAGGTCATATAATATACAAATGGCTTTTTCATAACATGATATTTCTTTTAATAATTAAAGCTGGGGTGCCTGGGTGGCTCAGTTGGTTAAGCGTCTTACTTTGGCTCAGGTCATGATCTTACCATCCATGAGTTTAAGCCCTGCATCAGGCTCTGTGCTGACAGCTCAGAGCCTGGAGCCTGTTCAGATTCTGTGTCTTCCTCTCTCTCTGCCCCTCCCCTGCTCATTCTCTGCCTCAAAAATGAACAAAAACATTAAGCAAAAAAATTTAATAATTAATTAAACCTATTTGTTTTGTTGACTAATTTGAATATATAATATATGCAAATAATATGTAATTGAAATAGTAGGGCTTTATCTCTTTCCCATATCTGTCACCTAGTTCACCACCAAGCTAAGATGTTTAGATTAACCCTACTGACTTAGTATAGGTTAAAGATTTTTTTAATTTGGAAATGGATTCCATATTTGACATATAGACACTGTTTTCTTGATTAATAACAGTTTATTTCAGTACATGCTTACTATATACTAGTACATTACATATTTAGTCCCTTCAGTAGCCCTCTGAGTTAAATTCTGTTTTCCAGTTTAAAAATGCAGAAACTAAAGCTCAGAGAGGTTAAATAATTTGCTCAGGGTCACTCAACTCATAAGTTATAGGTTTGGGACTAAAATTCAGGTCCTCATTATAGGTTCACTGAAGTAAACCAGAATTCCCCAATTTTGCCTTTATACTTGCAAGGAACAAAAGACTCTATTGATCACTTATTTCACAATAATAAGAAAATTAAGTTTATCATATTTTAATGAGATGGTATTTTTCATTTTGTTTAATATATCTGAACTACTGATTCATGTTCATAAACCAAGATAAAGACATTGCTGTATCATAGATATGAATATTTTAAAAGTTAGATCATCTGAACATGGAGAGTCTCTTGCCTAATCAAAAGCATATGGAGTACTAAATTTAGGATTAGGAAATTTGGAGTTTTATAATGGTCTCACTAGTTGAAAGCATAATTATTTATGATCATTATTTTCTAAAGGGGATAGACTACTACCAGTCCATTCTATCATAGGGATTTATAAAAATAATACGAGATCAGATATTAAATGTATTAGTTTAAACATCATTCATTGAGTCTGCCTACTCTGTGTATCCTGTTAGGTAATGTGGCAGATGCAAACATTAAGGAAACATGGGTTCTGTCTGTATTGAGCTACCAGTTTTTTAGGAAGGATAAGCTCTATTACAATATAAATTAGAATGGTAAGTGCTTACTTAGTATATGTGAGGGTCTCTAGGCTAAGCTGTCACAGGTGACAACTATAATTTCATCACCTTTGTACTAATTTTATAGGCTTAGAAACTCAAGACCTTACATCTGCTTTCTGACACACATGTATACACACATATAAAACAGAAGTGTTAATAAGCACATGAGAAGATGCTCAAAATCATTAGTTATCAGAGAAAAGCAAATCAAAACTGGAATGTGATTTGAGTTCACCCTTACGGATGGCTATAAACAAAAAGATAATAACAGGTGCTGACAAGGATGTAGAGAAAGTAGAACCCTCATGTACTGCTGGTAGGAATGTTTACAGTTCCTCAAAAGGCTAAATATAGAGTTACCATATGACCCAGCAATTTCACTCCTAGGTGAAATGAAAGCCTGTACCTACACAAAAAATTTGTACATGAATGTTCATAACAGCATTATTCATAATATCTGAAAAATAGAAATGTAAAAGGATGACTGCATATTTCTGTGAATATACTAAAAACCACTGAATTGAGCACTTCAAATGTGTGTGTTGTATGGTTATGAATTAGATCTCAATTAAGTTGGTATTTCAAAAAAAGGTGGTATTACAGAACTTTTAAGACTACTTAGACTGCTTGGCATCCATAAAAACAAAGCATTCTAGAATTTAATATTCTGGTATTTATCTGTAGTCTTATAATGCATGGGTTTAGAGAGGGATACCTTGATGATATTTATAGTGTAAAAGTATTATACGGCTGTTCTGTTATCTTTATCAAACATCATGGAGTTAACTTATTCATGTCACCATGGTCCTTATTGGTTAAATATATTCTAGTAGTTAGGATGAAACTCAAATGTTGGTAATCCAGTGAAGAAGAACTGATATTAGAAATTTATACATCCTCTATCACTTGCCTCTCCATTTTAGGTATATGCAACTGACCTAACAGTTAACATGATTATTTCTTTAGCACTTCATCAGACCATCCAGTGTGAACAAATGAGCAACATGCCCAAATTAATTTGTAATCTAGTTATCTGAGCTTAAAATTCATTTCCCCACAGAAATTAACCCCATGTACAAATGTGGGTTAATTTCCCACAATACTCTGTAAATGCTTAACACTTAAACGTAGCTAAATTGATACATTAATTAGGTAGGAAGCAGTGGATCTGTAGTCAAAGCAGAGAAAGAGAAGTCTCTTTCTTGATGGTTAATCCTGGTCTAAGGTTTTGCACTTTTAATGGGGCGTATTTGTCCATTTTGTGATAAACACATATTTGGGAGTTAGTAGCTTCACTAATCTTCTCTTTGATCATGATCATATAACTGATAGGAACATTTAAGGAGTAAAGATCTTTAAGTTATTCTTTACCCTTCCCTGGTAAAAATAAAGAGGTTCTTACTTTCTGGAGTAGTTTGAAGTGTTTATTAAAGTGAGTAGACTTGGAAAGCAGTGAGGAATGGAGGGAGTATCTTTTAAGGCAGCTTCTCCTCTGGCAACATCTCTCCTATGACTATAGTATAAACATATAATGTATAATGTAGGAAAATGAAGATTTTGTCTTTTAAAGAACTATTCCTTTTTAATTCAGCCTTAAGGCTGAAGGGGTTTAGATTCTTTTTCTTCAGCATCCAGCAATGAGTTTAGGGGTGGTGGTCATTAATATCTTGATCCATTACTTTCTGTAAAAAATACAATTTTTTCCTCTAGTGGTTCATTTGTCTGATTGCTTTATTTCTTGCGAGAAATCACAAAATCCATTTCCTGTGACAGTATAATAATTTTCTCAACATCTGATTATACTGCACATACACTCAGAAGATTAAAGATTTAGGCTAGAAAAGGATAAGAAGACACTGAGAGTAAACATTCTGGTAGAATTTATATTTTAATGTCATAATCACTAATTTAGAAAAATAAATATAAATAATGGACCATAGTTTGTTCAATATTTTCATAAAGAATTAATTCATTATATGCACAATTAGTTTTTATACATATTACCAGTAATTTTTTTCAAAAAATTCTTTTCTCTCCCTATTCTCACATGAAATTTACTGATGGTTATACACAGCCTCTGTTGAAAAGATACGCTGTTAAAATCAGCTACTCCTAGACTGACAAATCTTGAGTACTTAGTGGGTTAACATGTTAATAACAAGTGTGACTGTCATTAATGTAGATACAGTTCCATTATTAACACCTTATGTTTCTTTAATGTTTATTTATTTTTGAGAGAGAGGGTGTGAGGTGGGGGCAGGGCGGGGTGGTGGAAGACAGAGACACAGAATCCGAAGCAGGCTCCAGGCTCTTAGCTGTCAGCACAGAGCCTGATGCAGGGCTCAGACTCATGGACCGTGAGATCATGACCTGAGCCAAAGTCAGAGCTTAATGGACTGAGCCATCCAGGCGCCCCAGGGAAATGCATTTTAAACTTTATTTATTTTTGAGAGAGACAGAAACAGTGTGAGTGGAGGAGGGGCAGAGTGAGAGAATCCCAAGCAGGCTCTGCACTGTGAGCACAGAGCCCCAGGCGGGGCTCAAACTCATGAAACTGTGAGATCATGACCTGAGTTGAAACCAAGAGTTGGTGGCTTAACTGACATAGGCGCCCCAACACCTTAAAGTTTCTTATTCTTTCCTTAAATGGAGAATTTTCTAGTTAACTAAGCAATTATTATGTAATTTTTATTTAATAAAGAATAAAGTGCTGCTGACAGTAATAATAATTCCTATATTTGTTTATAACTTGCTTTCATATCTATTCTTTTATATATTTTTCTATTATTAATGCAATACTTTTTAAGTGCCTTTGAGTGAAAGAAAGTGGTTGAAATGTAAAAGAAGCTTCTTGGAATGTCAGTAGTATCACATGTCTTAGTATGTTTACACCTGCTTGAAGGAAAGAGTAAATTATTTCCTGAGAACCCCACAGCTATATAGCTAGTTCCACCTCTGATCTGCTCTGAGGCATTTAACCTCTCTTAACCCTGGTTTCCTTATTTAGAGGAAGTGGCTGTTGAGCCTTACCTAAATCATAAAGTGAGTGCAAGTAATTGTTTACTGAGAATTCTAAGAAAGGGTAATGGAAAATGTCAAGTATAAATGAAAGAGTTATAACTGCTCTTGTCTCTCAAAGGAATTGCAATTCACTCAATGAACTTTTATCATTTTTAAAACTTATACCTTTTTAAAAAAAGAACTGTTTAAATATGAATACATAAATGAATAAATATAGGATTTTGGTTTGTTGCTTCAGTAGTGACTTTAAATTAATTAAAGCATACATCTTAAGTGTATTTTTTATTACAGTTAAATAGTAAGTTATCCAAAACTCAGTAAATAATTTGGCAATAGATCTGCCAGGTGAATGCTAAAATAGTTGGTATGTACTTTAAAGGGCTTTAACTTTTTCTTTTGTGCTGAATTAAGACTGATAATTTACCTCCTAGTAATTGCTTGAACTTTGGCAGGGGGAGGGGGTGGTCTGCCACTAATTGTATAACCCTTGTGTAATTTACTTATTTTCTCAGAAATCCTTCCAACCTGCCCCCTCCCCTTAATAGGCTGATGTTCATTTTTAATTTCCCAGAAAGAGATATGATATGCAGTTTTAAAAATCTATTTGCCACTCAAGCTTTTTTTTCAGAGAACTTATGGAACAGATTGTGAAATACTAGGCTAGGTTGCATGTGGAAAAATGGTAGCAGATGGTGGTAGAAAAGTAAAAAAGTCAGAATGACCTTATACTCCATGCCTAGAAGTATAAACTCTATACTTTAAGCAGTTGGGAACCATAAAATCCTCTTAAGAAAGAGTGTGATGTGAGACTGTAATTTGGAAGAATAGGAGTGAGAGGATGGGTAATTGTACATTTGCATTTAACCCTTTATGCCAGTGGTTCCCAGGTGAATGAAATATGGAAGACTAAGATCTTCATCTAATCTTCAGTTTTTTGTTACTTTTGGTATTTTGAAATATGTTGAGACAATTGTAAACTTGTTTCATCAACTGTATTTGCTCTAGTTTACAAATTACAATGATTTTAAGCAAATGTCTACATTGATTTTTGAAAGTCAAAATATATATGATTAGTCTTCAAGTAACCCATGTTCCTCACTCACTGATTTTTATTGAGGAAGCTTTGGGTTTTGGGTTTTGTTTCTATAATGGTTTACTGAAAGACTTCAAAGTCTTCTACCATTCCATTCATACTTTCAAACATCTTTTATTATGTTCATACTGATTGTTAAATTAGCAGCTATAATATTTGCTATAGTTACTTAAATATCCTTCCACTATCCTATTCCCCCAGAAGAAGGTAAATTGGCTATGGCCTACTCTCAGATACCGGGGCACTGAATTGAGATAACTCTTAAATTTTGGCTAATATCCTACAACTCTGTGTCAATTTCCTACCTCAGTTTCCTCATCTATAAAAAATGGAGGTTATGATAGTATTTGCCCCAAAAGGTTGTAAAATGTCAACAAAAAATGCAATTTAAATGCTTAATAAAATGGTCTAACATCATCAGTGCTCAAGGAATGATTCCTTATATTGTTAGGGAATCATTTCCTTCTAAGAGTCTATGATGCAGATGAAAAAATTGGAGCTTTGGAGTTAGATAGGCTTGTATTCAAGTGCTGATTCGGCTACCTATTAGCTATGTGACCCTGGACAACTCTAAGCCTCAGCTTTCCCAGCTAGAAATAGAAATAATGTTTGCTTCACTTAATTATGAGGATTAAATAAGGCAGCATATATATAGTACCTGGCATATAATAAATATTACTTACATGTCACCTCCTCCTCCATATAGACTTGCTTGCCCTCTTGCCTTGGCCCAGGAGGTTAAACAACTTTTACATAAAACCATGTCCTCTTTGTTTTTGACACCAGCACAAAGATCTTGAAGATCATCGGCAGGCTTGAACTCCATAGGCAGAGGCCAAAACTGTCTTATGTGGGTAGAATGTATTCTAACAGGGAAACCTTGGCTATGATTTTAAGGCCTTCCAACTGATCAGTCTGTCCTTCCAGATTATGAAGGATACTCCTTTACTAGATGTCAACTAATTAGGGGTTTTAACTACAGCTGAAAAATACATTCAGAGTAACTGCTAGATTAGTGTTTGATTGAATAACTGGAAGTTTGTAGCCTAACCAAGATACAACATCAAAAACATCATTACAGAGGATAAATTTCTGCAAAATAAAGTAGTAAGTTCAGTGTATTTGGTCTTTATTTTTATGTATTATGCATGTTACATCATGTTGGATTTTTTTCTAACTCCTAATTTTTTAAGAATCTAGAAAACTATATAGCAAGTTTTTTGCTAAGAGTTTAAAAGGAAACAGAAGGCATCTTAAGTTTTTTCCAAATCTTAAATCTTAGTTCATTCAAACACTGCCAAAATCATTGTAAGGATTGATAGAAGAGGTAAAACTTGAATCATAAATATAGTTGGATTGACAGAAATGGAGTGATCTGTTCCAGTGTGTGATTAAGCATACATTGAGGCGGGAATATGTTGGTGACTAAGAGGATAAAAAGATGATAATATCAAGAGTACAACTAGACTGTGAGCTTACTAAAAGCTGGTGTTGTGTGTTTTTTATCTTTGTATTCCCCTCACTTGGCACAGTACCTAGAAAAAAGTGTTCAACAATTGTTTGTTGTTTAAGTGGATTAAATAAAGAATAAAAGCATAACTTAAAACCTGTCTGTATTATAATGTGAACCATCATAGGCATTCAGAGGTGATTGTACTTGAAATCAAAGCCCCATATTTAAGTTAGTTAAGAATCAATACAGTCCCATTTCCTAAATTGGAGAAAGCCATTTTCTAGCGTATCCTCCCTCACAAGAATGTGAACCATCTGAGGACAAGAATTATTATGCTGTTTGGGATCTCTTCTTAGTGCTTTATTGCTTTGCATTTAAAAGACACTTAATAAATATTGCTTGTTGAATTCACTAAAAATTACGTACAGAAGAAATCCAAACTTAGTTTTGTAATACATCTCCTTTGAGCTGAGAGAAACCAGAATATTTTAAATGTATCATGTAATCGAATAAAGAATAGTAAGCTGATTTTTTAGTGTTCCTGTTTTTATATATTTAAAGTTTATGTTCAATTGTTTTGCCTTAAAGAATTATAAAATTTCTCTGAAATTTTCCACAGGCTTTCTGTGGAACAAGACAAAGAATATAAAGGAAAGTTGTAGTTTTATCCTGCTGAGTACAAATATTTGTTTGGGGATTAAAGGCTTAGGAGATAAATGGTGTAAAGATTAATTAACTGTGCTATCTTTTTACCTTCCTGTCTTATTTGTAGGTCAGTGGTCTGTTAATACACATAAATTGCCTTATTTCCCATTGTGTTTCCACTTCTAAGTATTAGAAAAATGTCAAAGGAACAACAACTGGATATCCTTTCTCTTTTTTTGTGCTTTTAAAATTTGTAAGAATTATGGCTCTACTGCTTTTTTTTCCTAGTTAAATTAATTTTTCCTGGTATTTTATCAAAAAGTTAAAATAATAGTTCTACTTGTTTTATGATTTTTTTTCAATTGATCCTAATTTTGTAATACCAGCCCAGTAATGTACAGACATTTCCTTGTGTGGAATGGGAGGGAGCAAAGAATATCTTACTCTGATGGCTTCTTAGTGATTTTATTACTAGAAAGATAAACACTGCTTTATTGTCTATTTTCACCAGTAAAGTTATCTGCAAACTGGGTAACAAAATGCAGAGCAGTGTATATACTTTCTCACTTTTTCCCAAAGAGACGATAAAAGCAGTGTTCCTGTGGAACAATTGGGTAACTGTACTTTTTCTTGGTGAGTACTGGTAGCTTTTATCACATGGTTATAGATACAGTGAAAAATGCTAATGATGAAAGATGAGTATAATGTCTATTCCTTGAAATGTGACTAAAAATTTAGAAGTGAAATCTATTTTTCTGAGGTGACATCTAGATTAGCAGTTCATTTTCATTAGATGCCCTGATTCACTTTTCCCAGCATTTCAGTAAAAAAGATGGGGGTGGGGGGGTAGAAGGGCTAATGTATAGCAAAGCTACTAAAGTGACTATTTGGGTATTTTATTCCATCTGTCATAGCTTCACTGGGAATAAGAATTTGGCACAAACGGATGTAATTCATTCTCTTTTTATAAAGAAGCGAATGATAAAACAAAACTATCCTAAAATGAAGGAGTAAAATGAGAGAAAGAGTGAAAGGAAAAAAAAAATACAGGATTCTTTGTAAAAATATTAACATAATTCTTAATGTAAAATAATGATTCTATTAATGATTATTTACTTTTTCCTGTATTTGGTATTTAGGGGAAAGAGGCATGAAAGAACTTGATCAGAGCCAGTATGTTGATTAAATATCTCAATTGCCTGTTTTGCTTGTTCATGATGGACCAGCCATAATTAATTTTTCATAGTGTAGACGTGGTGTGTTCCACAAAAATTAAGTTACATATAATCATGTGTGATTAAAAAATGATATACCTTATTTGAACAAAAATATTTTAGTGAGTTTGCAACTAAGACAATAGATTTGGTTGACAAGAAAATGTGATAGATACATTTTAGATACATGAATTTAAAATTTTGAGATTAACCTTTTATCTGCATTTGGATTATCTCATTAGCTAGAATATAGAAATAGACATTCTTTCTACTTATTGACTGCATCTGAAGTACTTACTTATGGTAAAAAGCTTTGTGGTTCTGCCTTCTTTAGAACTGTTAATGATTTGCTATTTCTTACAGAATTTTTAAAATCAGTTTGTAATTGATCAATACACATGAATGTGGGAAGAAATGAAATTAGATATACAAGCTTTGTATTTAAAACCATGTTATAAAACCATGAATTTATAAATATAGAAACACAATCCTTTGATATTTATCAGGAAATTTATAAATGAGAGCTTCATATTACCATGGAACAGAAATAAGAATTGTATTCTGGTGTTTTTGAGAACAGTCTTTCATGGCAAGTTGATTCTGGTTGAACATTTTCCTTCTAGTTTATGTCATGATTGACCACAAATTCTTAATATAGATATTTGATTTTAACTGCCTTATATGCATAGTGGTTATAATTAGAATAGCTCTTAAATGAAGAAATTCATTTGGAACAAGTAATAGACAAATTTCTGGTTTGCCTCTTGCCATAGACTATTAACAATTTTTTCTCTTTTTTGGGTTATGATAACCACTGAAGTTTTCAACAGTGATAGTGGTAATATACTCATAAAAAAAGAAATGTCTAGGTTTTATTATAATAAAAGTTAGAAAAACTTACATCAGCTTCATAACTTTATAGGTGCTTATACACAGACCCTTAATCAGATGTATTAATTTTAAATTGTCTTCATTTTGCTGTTATTTTACTTTCTGGTTATTTACACAAATCATGGCTTAACATATGGGCAAGTCATTAGTCTCATGGTAACAGAGATAAAATTCCAGCAGATCTTATAAATCTTTCTGAAAATCACCCAAACAAGATGATTCTTAAAAGGTCAAGAAGTTATTAAATTTTAAAAGTATGAACACCTGGTACCATGCAGATGTTTTATTGAAATTTTTTAAAAGAAAAATCCAACTGGTGAACAGCTAATTTGCTCAACATTTAGGATGCATTTCTTAGGAGCAAGAACATGCATCCCATCCCCTTGACTATGGCTCTAATTACCTCAGCTTGGGCTGATCAATATTTGATCTTTTTCCCACCGTGCAAACATGTTACTTTGACTGTCTCTTTCTCTTCCTTTTGGATAATTTGCAGCCATGTGAGAATGGTTCGTTTTGTTTGTTCTCTCTGGCTAGAGGCCAGGGGTCTCTTATTAGTATAATGCAGTTCATTGATGTGAATTTGTTGATCTCCTGGGTAGTTTTTCACAAATTTAAGGCAATTAAAAGCTTTTATATGGCATTTTACTTGAAGTTATTAGTGGTCTTTCAGTGATTTTGCTTTTAAAAATTACTTCATCATTTTATGATTATTTCCTTTCCTTCTCATTTCTCTCCCCTCCCCAGCCTATAAAATTCTAGAAAAAAGGACTGAAACAACCATTTCATTGATTGATTTCATAAAAAGTAACAACTCATGAACTTGTAATTTAATAACTTAATAATATTTTAATTAACACAGTTTTAAAAGAACTAATGAAATTTTTGGCTTTGTTTTATAAGACCTGTTATATTCATGATAGAAGCCATAATGAATTTGGAAAACAATGACAAGAATTGAATCTAAAAATTATTTAGTAACTGCCAAAAAACTTTAAAATCATATATATATATATATATACATGTATCATGTATATATATGATTATATATATATATACATATGTATATAATTTTTCTTTTAGTGAGGCAGAACACTTTGTAAATTGGAGTTTTACTAAAATCTTAAAATTTTCTCATAGGTAGCAGATGTCCATGTTTCTTTCCTTAACTTTTGCAGTGAATGGACCTTTCTTTAGCACATCAGAAGTAAGAATGTTAAATGAAGACCACCTAAGTCTTTGGGGCTGCTACAACAGTGATTAGATAAAAATTGTTTGGCTTTATTTATACATAGTAGGAATCATTGGTGCCATTTCTTTATTTTTTCCCTATAAAAAATTGATTTTTACAATTGTTTTCTTGGTGTTTGTTAATGGCATAGGTTCAATTACAGTACTTGATTCAATTTGTTTCATTAGTATACTTGATTATTTTGAAAAAACCATCAGTAGAGTACATTTGAAATAACTCGGTAAAATTTTTAAGTTACTACAATGAGTATATGAAATGTAAATTACTTATGGAAATATTCTTGATCTTTAAGATATATGTCAATATAATAAATATTTATTAGGATTTATTAATATTTATTTATGCTATATTAAGATAATATTGTATTGGTTAAGAGGGTATACCTTGGAGTTAAACTATCAGGATATAAAATCAAGTTTCAGTACTTACTACCTGTATAACTGGGAAATTAACTTCTGAACCTCACTTTTTTCATCTGAAAAAAGAAGATAATAATACCTACCTTGTAACGATAAAATGAGATAACATGTTCATATTGTCAGAACAGTGCATGGCCTACAAGAAACACCAAATGTTTTCTATGAAGATATTTTTGTTATTTGCCAGACTCTGTGTTAAATTTTATATATATTTATTCCAAAGTTAAGTAAAAGGAATGCCAAAGAGAAAAGTTGGATCCCAATAAAAAGAAAATCTATATATAAAAGAAATAACACATTTGAGTAGTAACTTTTTTCGTATAATAAAGACAGTTCTTTATAGTTCGCTGGAACAGAACAATGTACAAAGCAACCTCACAGTTTAGAAGAGGTGGTTAACTTTTGCATTTATGGTTAGAGTTCTATTGAGTAAATAGCATCTGCCAATTCCTTGGCTGCTTAGGAATACCTTAGAGAACTAACATTCTCATTTATACCAGAAGTAGAGTGATTTATTAATTCAAGTGATATGATCAGAACCTCTAGTTTTGATTTGGTGATTCTTAAGTGACTTTTGTTTGTGTAATATAGGGAATATTTAACTTTCTTTTCGAAAAACATTGCTTCATCTAAATTATGTGAATATTTCTGTAATGATTTTTATTATCATACATTGCAATGGCGTGGCTTTAGGACATGCAAAACTATTCGCTGCCTCTTCCTCTAAGCACACCTTTAAGGGAGAATTTAATTTAAAATCTTTTGGGCGTTCAATGGGTTAAGCAGTTAAGCGTACGACTTAAGCTCAGGTCATGATCTCAAGTTCGTGGGTTCGAGCCAGCATCAGGCTGTGTGCTGATGGCTCAGAGGCTGGATCCTGCTTCAGATTCTGTCTCCCTCTCTCTACGCTTCCCCCACTCACACTCTGTCTCTCAAACATAAATAAATGTTAAAATAAATAAAATAAAATCTTTTGACTTCCAAAAAAAACCTTTCTTTGTCTGGTTTCTACCTGCCTGCCTTCATACAGTGTTCTCCCAGCTCTAGTCACACTGGACTTCTAGATTTCATTCTTCTCTGCTAGAACAACTCTCATATTCCCACCTTCCTTTACCTAGTTAACTCTACAGTTCCATCAGATTTTGTCTCAATCATCACTTCCGTACTGGCTCACTTCCATTTAATACACTCTTTCTCCAAATCCATGTGGCATTCACAGTTTCAACAACAAATATTAAGTGAGTCCATATTATTTGTGGATACCAAGTATACTGCAGAAACAAAAATCCTTGCTTCCAGGGACCTTTCATTCTAGAGAGGCAGAGGAAAGGAAAGGAGTAGGGTGTAACAAATAATTATATAGTATATATTTAGGTGGTAGTAAGTATTTTGTAGAAGAATAAACCAGGGAAATTAGTTAGAACTTAAATTTTTTTTAATGTTTATTTTTGAGAGAGAGAGAGCGCGCGCGCGAGTGAACGTGGGGGATGGGCAGAGAGAGAGGGAGATACAGAATCTGAAGCAGGCTACAGGCTCTGAGCTGCCAGCACAGAGCCTGACGTAGGGCTCAAACTCATGAACTGTGAGATCATGACCTGAGCTGAAGTCGGATGCCCAACCAACTCATCCACCCAGGCACCCCATAAATCAGCTAGAATTTAAATGGCAGGGATAGGGGTGCTCTCTTCTAAACAATGTTCTTGGAAGATCTCTTCAAAGAAAGGACTTCTGGCAGAGATTGAAGTTATTTGAGGGGCGGGCAAGGCATTTGTGTGTCTGAAATACCAATGTTCACCCAGGCAAATGTAACAGAAAGTAAACAAGTGTTTGATATTTTTGAGGACCAAGAACTGTTTGTGATGAGAGGAGAGAGAATGTTTTGTGGCCCTAAAAACAATGGTTAACATATAACATGTGATCAAGTACATTTTTATTGAATGACAGACTGATAACTTGAAATATTGGCCCAGATCATTTTATTCTCTTGGCAGAACAAACAAACTGTTTATTTTTTAACCATTTTCTTAATCGACCTAAACCCCTGCCTTTCAAACCGGCTGGAAAAATATCAGGGGTATACCACATCTTCTTGAATATAAAATAAAAGTAAGAAATTTTTAAATTTTGCATGAAAACATTTTAATGTAGTATTTCCATGACTTTTAAAAATTAAAATTTATTCCTCAGATCCATCATGTTCCCCCCACAGCCCAATTTGAAGTTACTGCTCTTTTCCGTCATCCAGATGTGGGTACTCTGAGACTATTCCAAAGAAAAATTGTATATTCTCATTCGGTTTGGCTTTGGAAATCTTTTTATTGCTCCATACTTCTAGTAAGGCGGAGATCCAGTTTGGTATAGACATTGTATACATGACACCTGTACTACCAGCTCCCACTTGTCTCCGTTCCCCAAACAAGTAATAATAAATAGCTTTCTTTGCCATACTGCTTTTGGAAATACTCCTCTGTCTTACCTTTAGGACCATTTAGTGGTTCTTCCCTAACCATAGGGTTCTTTTTTTTTTTTTAATTAATTTTTTTTGAAGTTTATTTCTTTCTTTTGGGGAGGTGGCGGGGGGAGAGAGAGTCCCAGGCAGGCTCCATGCTGTCAGCACAGAACCCGGTGCAGGGCTGAATCCCATGAACCATGAGATCATGACCTGAGCCGAAATCAAGAGTCAAACACTTAACCAACTGAACCACCCAGGCACCCCTAACCATAGAGTTAGAGTCTTTTGATCAGATAAAGTTTAATATGGGATAGAATGAGAAATTATTAAACAAAACTTGATTATTTTCTTTAAATATATACATGTATATACTCTACCTTAACATGTGGTTTAAAGTAATTTTTTTCCATATAAAGTAATATATTCCATGAGAAAAGAATTTCATTTCCAAATTAGCTGGCAAATACAAGGTCAAAAATTGAACAGATTTCTTTACTGGAGGACAAAACCCTTTTTTCATAGAATATCTTTTTGCATCTCAGGGGAGACTAGAGGTTAGCAGGACACCATTTGGAACATACTCATACAAAAAGTCAGCTTTTGTAGTCAGGAGTCAAACATTTTCAGTGCTAAAAAATAAGGCTGCTATATTTTTTTTCCTCCTTGCTTAATTGCTATGCCAACCTTTATTGGTTATTTCTTGTCTCCCAGTGATTTAAAAAGAAAAAAAATATCTAAATATGTTCCCACTCCCAACACCACCCCCATGATCATTTTTTTGTTTATAGCATCCCTCTAAGAATATTTCTCCTCATAATTACACTTAACGCTTTAAGAAATACAAGACAGTCTGTTTTGTTTTCAAATTTCAAATTAGAAAGAGATTTGGGTTTGGAAGCTTGTTTCTCTCTATGGCTACCTAACTGTTCCTCTACCCCAAGGGGAAAATACTGTGAAAGAACACCTGCTATTGAGCACTCTTTGAACATTATTCTCTCAAACTTACCCCAGATAAAGCAGTTTTTGATAGAAAAACAAAAAAGTCCTTGTGATACCTCTATGTACCAAAAGGTCCTTTTGACATAAGCTATGTGATACTAACACACACACACGCACACACACACCGAACTCATTTCGGTTGCTGGGGGTAGTGGGGAGGTGGTGCTTATTTCATTTATTGTGCTTATGCGTCTGCTGTTTTGCAATTGTGAAATTCCAGACATCAGTATATCCAATTTGTCAGTTGTATTTTTATTTCTTGTCTCACATGTATAGTATTTTTGCTTTAAAAAAAATTACATGAATATAAAAAGATTGTAGTTTTTTCATATGTTTGTTAATTACATTTGATTTTTTTATAACACAAATAATGGAGAGATTCCTGTTCAAAGTTGCTTAGTTTTTCCCGAAATTTCAGTTAGGATTTTATGTTCAATGTAACGGTTTCCATCTTACACAGAGTGCCAGGTTATCCTGTTTCTCTTATCCGTACTATGTACAATTTATATACTTTGTTGCAAACACTATAGGATAAGCACAATTGTCCCTAAAAACATGAAATCTGCAGGATTTTTGTTTATTGTGCCTTTTCCTCTGTGAAGTTATTCCTTCAGGGTGACATGATGTGATGTGGATCTTCTAGTGAAGTGTTCCATTTATTCCATTAATTACAAACAGCTTAAGATAATATTTAAAACAAAACTATAATGATTAGTCGTTGTAGTCTCCATTTTATGAGAATGCCTTTGTCAGAAATTATGTCATCACAATGGACTGTTAGCCAGGAAGTTCTGTCTAGCAGATGAATGAATTAGGAGTACTGAGTTTCTAATAAAAGACACTATTGTAATATTGAAATACTGCTGATGTGGGTTGCCAATTTTCTGTCTTTAAATTTACAGAACATCTTCTGTGATTAAACTGAGGAATACTTAGAGTAAGTCCTTAGAGTAAACCAACTATAAACTTGAGAAGCCAGAAATAGAAAATGATATTTCCTTTTAACAATGCCATTTAAGTTCCTAACTTTTCTTGGTTCAGCTGCCAGACACTTGTTCCTTTGTCTCAAAAACTGTTAGCAAAAACCCGTAAATATACTTCTTCCTTTACCCAGTTAATATCTGATTTTATCTGCACATTGATTATATTTTAAAACTTCTCACCTTCCTAATCTGAATGGCTTATATAGCCCTCTATTGTCATAATTGTCAGAAAAAAGACTTTGATTCTTTATTTTGGAAAAGAGAAAAGTCCTAACAATACTGTTTGCACTTGTTTTAATTATTTCCTTCCAATTTAAAATGTGGAAAATTTAAATATCTCTCTAAAATCTATTCTGTATGTCAATGCTAATTTTTTTCGTAATTACCACTGCAGTGGTCTTACAAATATGCATTCCCTTTATGACTGACATAGAGCTTGTTACATATAGTAGGTATTCGGTATAATGGATGATGTATGGAACACATACATTTTCAAGGCAAATATAACTCTGCTGTTGTTTCATCAACTTTCTTAGCTGGATTTATTTTAACAGTGCCTAGACTTCATGACTTTTTACAATTAATGGTAAATTCAGTATGCATTATCTGTAGTAAACATAGAAAAATGTTTCTGAAACATTGCTCCCCAAGTCTTAGCTTCCTTACTAATAAAATATCTTATCTGTACTAGGGTTTTATTGTACAATAATTATAGCATTTTCATGTGCTGTATCATAACCTGTTAACTAAAAATAAATGGGTACTTAAAATGGAAAATGAAATTATCCTGTTGCTTGAAATATCTTAACTCAGGTTTTATTACAGGTTGCATATGGTATCTGTTAGAACTTTGAACCTATCTTGGTTGTTGAATTATTATGTGGATTAACTGTTGTATTTGAGAGTTCTTGACTTTAAAAACATGTCTGTTTTAAATCTTATACAAATGCCTTACAGGTTTTGAAAACAGTCTAATCTCTTTGTTGTGTGTATTTTTTGTTTGTTTGTTTTGTTTTTATACCAGAACTCCAAATTCTAAGCGCCAGCCAATTTGTAACATTATTTTGGATAGTTTTATGATATCATTAATATATTTTTAAAATTAGATAAAATCTATCTAAGTTATTGACCTATTGTAAGGAACATGAAAATGTTTTTAACAATTTGGAAAACTTAGAAGCATATTAAGAAGAAACTCACTTATTACGGTACTCCCACAAAAAATACAACCCTTTTTGAAGAGTACATTTGAAGAGCTTTTCTAAAATTCTGTAGATCAATCTGTAGAGAAAAAAATATAGGAAGAAAAGTTTTAAAAAATGTAGAGAGACCACATTTTCTCCTAAAACCAACTATTGAAGCTTGGGGAAATAATTCAATAATGTATGTTTCATATCTAATTTTAAAAATCCACATAATTTTTGTGTTTTCACCATCAGGTAGAGTCTTACAATTAATTTAGCCTTAGCTGAGTCATCCACTTCAAAATGAAAGAACAAGATAGTTCATTGCCATTCACAAATTTAACTTTTCATAGCTTGGCTCACATTTGCCATGATCTTAAATAATGAATGAATCTAATCAACTGTTTAGCATCCAGTGTGATGTTTATCAAATAACCATAGCTCTTCTGAAATGTTAAGAACTTGGATTCTTCCTGAAAAATAACCTTTGAATAAGAAGAGAAAGTTGTAGGGGGGATTAAAAAAAACTGAATAGCTTTATCTATAAAGGAAAGAGGACTCTCACATAGGATAAAAACAGAAGTTTTAATTAGCATATCCACAATTCATGGATGTAAAGTTGTGATATTTCTCAAAGCTTTCTTCTGGAATTCCAAGATAGTGATGACTCAGATATCATCAGTAAACGTGGGAAGAAAAAAAAATTAAACAACTAAACAACAATGAAAGTTCTTGAGGAATTTCTAGCTAATGCAATTATTTTATCTTTGTATATTTTTTAAGCAAAGAACCTCCATGTACTGTTTTACTCTTTACCCAAATGCCAGTCTTTTGTACATTTTCAGTTGTATCTCTGTGTTTTTCCTTTTTCCCACAGTTATTAGAAGGCTAAAATAAAATCTCTGTTGTGTAGCTTATGGCACGCATTTCAGGTTTTATTCTGTTTTCTTCTTTAAGTTTTAGTCATGGTGTTATCTTTTTTACATCCTTCTAAATCAACTTTATCCTCAAGGAATTAGGCAAACTGTAAATAAAATACTAGTAAAACTCAAGGAAATGTTCCTAGATTGTTATTTGAGAACATATAGATCCTAAATGTATTGTAAGAGAAAAATCATAAGTGAACTTCATAAAGTGGTGTTTACTGAATTAGAAAGGACTGTTGCTTTTATGATTGATCTGAATTGTGTATTCTTGGACACCCAAGGATTCCTGTACATATGTGTTACTTATGCTTCCAAATTTCTACACATAAAGCATTTGTATTCATGAACAAGACTATGAAGAAAAACTTTGGGAATATACATAAGATATGTTTTATACACAGCAATCAACTTTTCCTCTCTCTGGAAGTTTTTACCTTTATGAAAAAGGGTAAGAGTGTGCGGTTAGTTAAAATAAGAATCTATAAATACATGAAATAATGATATTTACTGTATATTTGTTTCTGTCATACCCTGAAAGAATATTTCATGAGTTTTTAATCACTTTTACTTAAGAGATACAGATGAAGAATTCAAAAGATAACCTTTAGAAATGTACTTAAATTTAAGTGTTGTTTTGTATGCCTAATTGATTTCTGTTAAAGGTTTACTATGTGCCTTGTGCTTTTCTAAGACGCTGAAAATATAGGAGCAACCAAAAACATTACAAATTGCTACCCCCAAGGAACTAACATTTTAGTGGGTAAAGACTTTAAACAAAATATCTAGTATATTATATGATAGTAAGAACTATGGAGAAAAATGAAACAGAAAAGGAGGCTAAGGAGTCCTGGGGCTTGGAGAGAGGGGTTGCACTTCTGAATAGGACTGTGAGGGAAAAATCTCATCCAAAAAGGTAACATTCAAATAAAAATTTGAAGAAGTACAGGGTGCCTGGGGCTCATTCAGTTAAACGACAGACTCTTGGTTTCAGCTCAGGTCATGATCTTATGGTTTGTGGGTTCCTGCACCACATCTGCCGGTGCAGAGCCTGCTTGCAGGCTCTTTCCCTCCCCTGCCAATGTTTCCTCTCTCTCTTTCTCTCAAAATAAATCTGAGAAAAAAATTTTTTGAAGAAGTTAAAGGAACCAGTCATGGACATATGAGGGAGAAAAACAATCTAGACACAGAGAATAAATAGCAAGTACAAAGGCTCTATGCCAGAAGCATAACATATTTAAAAAACAAGGAGGCTTCCTAAAACCATTAATACACTATATGTTAACTAACTGGAATTTAAATAAAAACCTTGAAACAAACCAAACAAACAGGCAAAAAGAAACAAGGAGGCTAATATGGCTAGAGTGGAGAGAGCAATGGGAAAAGTAGCAGGAGATGTAGTTATGGAGGGAAAGAGTTGAGGGGCATGTTGAATAAGACTTTATAGGTCATTGTAAAGACTTTATTTTTTTTATTCTGAATGAAATAAAAAGCCTTTAGAGGGTTTTGTGTAGAGAAGAAACATAACCTGACTTATATTTTAGTAGGGTGATTCTGGCTTCTATGTGGACAAGGAACTGAATGGGGAAAATATAGAAATAGGGAGATCTGGGGCGCCTGGGTGGCGCAGTCAGTTAAGCATCCGACTTCAGCCAGGTCACGATCTCGCGGTCCGTGGGTTCGAGCCCCGCATCAGGCTCTGGGCTGATGGCTCAGAGCCTGGAGCCTGTTTCCGATTCTGTGTCTCCCTCTCTCTCTGCCCCTCCCCCGTTCATGCTCTGTCTCTCTCTGTCCCAAAAATAAATAAACGTTGAAAAAAAAATTAAAAAAAAAAAAGAAATAGGGAGATCAATTTGGAAGCCATTGCAATAATCCAAGTGAGAGAGATGGTGGATGGATTAGGTCATTAGCAATGGAAGTGGTGAGAAAGAGTGATTAGGTTCTGAATATAGTTTGCAGCTAGGTAGAAAAGAATATCTTATTGGATTGGAAGTAAGGTATTCGAGAAAGAAAGAAGTAAAGATGGGACTTCCATGAACTGAAATGAGGGAAATGGGGAGAATTTGGTCTAGTTTTATATAAATTACGGAAACTTTTAGTCTCATAACCCAGTATCCTGTGGCTAATGTATACTCCCTGTCCATAGTGAGTGATAGGTTTGACTAATTTAATATTTCTCTTTGCCTCAGACTTGATTTGGACTTATAAATTGATACACTTCTATGTTTATGATGAGTAAATTGATTTTTTTTAATTCACTGATTTCATTATTTATATTTTATAATGGATTATGAAGCACATTAATGGGAATACAGCTTGAAGTTCTTTTCTTTCCTTGCTAACATTTTTAAAAAGCATATATAATGTTTTTGTCTCACTAACATATTTATACACCCTCCCCCTTCTTGGCAAACTTGTTTGAAAGTATAGTGTTACACGTTATGTCATGGGTATACTGGAGCACATGTGTTCAATGCAGTTCATAAATGGAAGCAGCTGGTTTCCTGTGCAGTTAAGAGAAGGCATGCACACAGCTGAGATCCTCAAACTTCAGAATTCATTGGATTCAGTTTCTATTCTGTGTAATCATGCTGTGATTTCAATTAATACAAATGTGTAACAAGCTACCTTAATGGCTTAAAAAAATTATTTTGTTTCAATAGTTGAACTGCTAAACCTGGTTAATGTTCTTTCCCTCTGCCTTGTCTGGACTCACCCATCCTACCTCTTAAAAGAACATTACACCTATAGTCTTAGTTTTATACTCAATTCTGAAAAGACCTTGGCAAGGGAAAAAAAAAGAAAGTTATCATCTCAAAGGGAAAAGCTGAATTCATACACAGGAACTGCAGGATTACTTTGGCGTTTTACTAGTCCCTTGTAACACTAGCAAGTCCCATAAATACCTAATGGAAAAACAGCAGAAAATGAGATCTGCAGCAGCCTTTTGAGATCGAATTTATGTTACTGAACATTTTTTTTGAGGTTGAGTGTAAAGGTCAAAAGAAAGTGGATAGATTAAAGTTGCTGATTTTTGCAAACTTAAGGCCACATTTAAAGGTTTCTCTTTCTATAGCAAGAAAATTTCAAGATAAATGGCTTTGCTTCATTAGCTGAAATGTCATATCTTCATTTAATATGTTACATGAGACATTTAGTGATTTAGTAGTATTTACATGCAACAAATAAAATCCTCAATCCAATTTAACAAATCTAGATACAAAATTAATTTATGAAATTGCAGATCTTTCCAAGAAGAGTAAAATGATAAATGAATATATATGGTTGTATTACTCTGTATGTATGCATTTTAAGATAATTAATTTTAGATACTTTTGGAAAATATAGAAGGAAATATATAGATCGAAATTTTGTCTTTGTAAGTATGGATTATTGATTGATCCAGCAATGTAATTACCCACCTCTTTTTTTTTTTTCATTTGTCTTATCTATTAAACTATTTCAGTGAATGTAAATGACCTCAAAGAAGGAACAATGGCTATCTTTTAGCATTAAAATAAAATTCATGGGTACTTTTATTGGTGCCTTTCCCTTCTAAATAACTCAACACTATATCACAGAAACTGAGTCACTAGGGTGCTTGAGACTTGCACTGTGATAAACAATGAACTGCCATTTCAGGACACCTGTATCTTGAGTTGATAGTACATAAAATCATAGCAAATGTTAACCTGAAGTTATAGATTATTTATATCTCAGGGCTTTCCTTGTGTCTTTGATTTCACAGTCCAGATTGCCAGTTAGTACTACTTAGAATCCAAAAGAATGAGGTAGTCTTTTTTACTTACTACATTCAGTGCTTCACTAAAGTAAATGGAAATTATCCAGATAATTTCATAGTAGAATAATAATATACTAAATCTTTTCTTTTATATGATACTTAACAGTCAGTAGTAAAACTATTCATTTTTATCTCTAGGAAGTAGGCTTATAGATAACTCTTCACTTTGTTTTTCTCTATTTGAATTTTTCATAACAATTATTTCATAAGGACAATGTTAATTTTCATTATTCATTTTTTGTTTACAACTGTTAAACATTTTCTCTTATAGTGCCTCAGAATCATAATTTATATGAAAAGTTATTTTTGCATGATAGGTGAGTTTGCAATATCAGTTTATTTCAATTAAATAAGGTAACTGTCTCTTTATGGAACTAGTTAGAGGTCATGTACCTCATTAGTCTCTGACAGCCAGTTTCAAGCTCAGGTACTACCCCATCTTTTTCCCCATATACCACATTTCCTCATTAGTTCTCACTACACTGTATAGGCAATTTCCTCCTCTTAACTTTTTGTATTTTATTACACTGTTAAAGTACAACTATACTTCTCTTCTCAAGTGCCCTTTTCCATTCAGTACTGTTTCTATTCAAGGGTCCCAGGTGGTCAATGATTCTGACTGGGGAGAGGGAGAAGGTGGTATTATAGCTAGTGGTATTAAAAGGCCCTTAGGAAAGTAGATGGATGTACAGTTATGACTCTTAAAGAGAGCCTCCCCTCACCTTCTCAGGCTAAGGCTGTGCCTTAACTGGCTTATTGCCATTCTTATTTTTGAGGCCACCCAATAGTGATGTCTTTGGAGTATTTTTTATTTTATTAAGGTGAGGAACTCAAATAAAAATGAACCAAAAGGGGGCGCCTGGGTGGCGCAGTCGGTTAAGCGTCCGACTTCAACCAGGTCACGATCTCACGGTCCGTGAGTTCGAGCCCCGCATCAGGCTCTGGGCTGATGGCTCAGAGCCTGGAGCCTGTTTCCGATTCTGTGTCTCCCTCTCTCTCTGCCCCTCCCCCGTTCATGCTCTGTCTCTCTCTGTCCCCAAAAAAATAAATAAACGTTAAAAAAAAAATTAAAAAAAAAAAAAAATGAACCAAAAGATCCTTTAGTTGTTTTCTTCTTTATTGACGGCCTTAATTTACTTTTATTTTTAGTTTTTTAGTTTTTTAGTTTTTATTTAAATTCCAGTTAGTTAACATACATATAATATTTTTTTTAAGTTTCTATGTTTTGAGAGAGAAAGAGAGAGAGAGAGAGAGCAAGCAGGGGAGGGACAGGACAGAGGGAGAGAGAGAGAGAGAGAGAGAGAGAGAGAGAGAGAGAGAGAGAGAGAATCCCAAGCAGGCCCCACGCCATCAGTGCAGAGCCTGATATGGGACTTGAACTCACTAACCATGAGATCATGACCTGAACTGATCATGATGCTTAAATTGTCTGAGCCACCCAGGCACCCCAACATACAGTGTTATATTAGTTTCAGGTGTACAGTATAGTAATTCATCACGATTTTAATAAACTTATGTTTTCCAAACTTTCATAAGTAGTAATATCTAGTGATTCTTTCAAATCTGACATTGCTGTCATGTGATTTTTAATGATAATTGTTAACGGAATGGTTTTTAATATTTTAGCTAGTTATAGAGGCAGTCAGGAAAATTTATGATATGTATTCTATGTTCATTGATAGAGCTTTCATGAGGAGTCTGTATTATGTATTAGAGCACTAGATAGGAAGTAAGGTTTCAAATATTAATTATAGTTTTGCTGCTAATGTTCAAATTTAATAAACTTTCTGGACTTACATGTCTCCTCCTAAAATTGGAAGATGAATAAGGTTATTTTTATTTTATTATTTTTTAATTAATTAATTAATTTTAAAATTTACAACCAAGTTATCATATAGTGCAACAATGATTTCAGGAGTAGATTCCAGTGAGAATAAGATTATTTTTAAAGTCTCTTCCAACTCTAGGGGCACCTGGGTGGCTCAGTCAGTTAAGCGTCCAACTTTGGCTCAGGTCATAATCTCACGGCTCATGAGTTTGAGCCCGCCATCAGCTCTGTGCTGACAGCTCAGAGCCTGGAGCCTGCTTCAGAGTCTATGTCTCCTTCTCTCTCTGCCCCTGCCCCACTCGCACGCTGTCTCTCTCTCAAAAATAAACATTAAAAAAAATTAAAGTTTCTTCCATCTCTAAAAACCTGTAATTTTTTGAACAATTATGGAAAATATGAAATAATAAAAATACATAGAATAGCATATTGAACCCCTGTGTACCCATTACCCACCTTTATATATATTACCACATTAAAAACATAACTGTGAGGTGACATATATATTAACTAACTTTATTTATAGTAATCATTTCATAATATATATGTAAAATCACATCATGCACCTTAAACTTCCCCAATGTTATATATCAATTATATCTCAATAAAGCTGGAAAAATTATTTATATCAATTTGGATAATAGATATTTATTAACTCGTTTGGGAGTTAAAATCCAATACTCCATTAATTTTATTGCTCAAATATTGCTTTGACTATTGGGAGCTTTTTCAGGCTAGCTTCTGTATCCTTCTGACAGACCTCCTACCTTTTTTACCTTCTGGTGCTTCTTTACCTTCTGGTACTTGCCATACCCCAGCCTATTTATTTCTCCAATGAACTCTGGTTCCATTTATTGAAGAATGGTATTTAAAAACCGACATCCGGACATTAGATGTGCTCATTGCTACTAGCTGTCATTGCTTCTGGGGTCCCTTAGCAAATATAGCTAGGAAATAAATTTATATGTACTGGCTCATGCATTCACACACAGAATATTTATTCCTGTGTGTGTGTGTGTGTGTGTGTGTGTGTGTGTGTGTGGCATTTCTTTCTGTTTATTTGTGACTTTTTTCTTTGATAGTGAAAAAGCTGGTACTCAATTATTTGACGTGCATTTACTTACTTGCTCAATCCTGGTGTACCTGCAAAGTAGTTTCAAAATTGCTAAATCATACTCCCCTGATAAACAAATTTACAAAAAGTACACTGTTTATATATAGTTCTTTTTGTCTTTAGCCAGATGGTATCTAAACAAAGTACTTTTTTGTACAATTTAAGTTAACTCCTTTCTTCCCTACCACCTTCAGTAAGATTGTATCATACAAATGTAATATGGTTGGACTAATTTGTCACAGTTGGCATTCCCTAGGTTTTCCCAGCATCATAACTGATACTTTAACATTTGCATTCCCTAAAAGTAACTCATTTTGGTATACATTTCTCTACATTTTAATAAATAGTTATGGATGCACCAGTGCAGAACCATACAAAGTAATTCTTCTATCACCCTAAAAATTCAGAGGTGTGGCTCTTTTATAGATAAACTCTACCCGCATCCACAGTCCCTGGGAAACAATTAATTTTTCATCCCTATAGTTTTGTATTTTCTAGAATGTCATTTAAATGGAATCATCATACAATATAGCCTATTGGATCTGTCTTCTTTCACTTAGAAAAATGCATTTAAGATTCATCGTGTACGAATCAAGAGTTCATGTTTATTACGTGAAATATATATTTCTGGGCTGAATTCTGTCATTTTTTATTATGTTTTGTGTTTTAAAAGGGATTTTTGTTTCCTTCTTTCACAGTGCTCTCCCTTTGGTTTATGTATGTGTTTCTTCCAGTAATTTATAAGGCTTGCATTTTTATTCTAATGACTACCTTTAGATCTGTAACTTTATATAAAATAAAGTTATTTTTAAGATAATAACTAATGATTCTTGTGAGGAATTCTTCATTCCTTTTTCTTACAAAATATTTCTTTCCGTTTGTACTTTTAAGTATACTTAGACTGCAATTATATGATTTATCACCTTTTCAGAATCTCTTTGACCCCTGGCTATAAAAGATAAATCTCATACTCTCTCACCTTCCTCTCTCAGCTACTGTATTTTATATATGTCTTTATTGCCCTGGTTTATAACATTTACACTCTATTCTATAACCATAGCACTCTCATCTACCCACACTTTTTTATCTAATTCCTAACAGTTAAAAACCTTGATTGCCAAGCTTTTTATGATAATTAAGTCACTTCATCTCTGTTTTGCTGAAGTTTATTCTCAGTGATTTCTTCAGAAAGCCACATAAAAACTGTATACCCCAAGTTCTTTTATGTCCAAAAGTTTTATTTAATTTATACTTCTATGATACTTTAGTCAGATATAAAATTCTTAGCTAGACTTCCTTGAGATGACCAACTGCTTCATTGTCTTGTGGCTTTACGTGATGCTTTGAATAGTCTGAGCACTCACGTATGTTTCTTCTCGTTAGTAACTCTGTTCTCTTATCTAGCTTTACTTTTCTACCATATGATATATATATATTCCTTGTTTTATTTCTTTGTTGTCTGTTTCTGTCTAGCCAAATGTCAAATCAATAATAATAAAGGGATTTGGTCTGATATGTTTGCTGCTGAATCCCAAGAGTCTGGGTTAGCGCTCAAACTTCTACAAAGTTTTCTCAAAGTGTATCTTTACATCAGGATTTCAACTTCTGGGTGTTTTTGTTTGTTTGTTTGCTTGCTTGCTTGCTTGCTTGCTTGTTTGTTTTTTGTTGTTCCCATTGGCCTGGTTTATCTTGATCCATTTTAGCTACTTTGAGTCATTCTGTTTCAATGTGTCTTTGCTATATAGCAGAAAGCTGAGTTTATCTTTCTGAGGCAATTTGAAAATTGTTTTCTTTTAATAGGCCACTGATGTGCTTAGCCTCAACTCTGTCAAGTTGGGTTTTTTTGAATTTTTTTAATGTATATTTTAGAGAGAGAGAGAGAGAGAGAGAGAGTGCACGAGCAGGGGAGGGGCAGAAAGAGAGGGAGACAATCTGAAGCAGGCTCCAGGCTCTGAGCTGTCAGCACAGAGCCCGATGCAGGGTTCAAACTCACAAACTGTGAGATCATGACCTGAGCCAAATTCAGACACTTAACCAACTGAGCCACCCAGGCACCCCTCATTTCTCTCATGTTACTCTGTGTGATAATTACTGAACGTTTGATGTGTACTGTTTTTCTATGTGGTGTGTTTTCTTTGCTGTTTTTATTTTGTAAGGTTTGTGTATCTTTTCTAGTGTGAACTTTTATTTATACATTTTATAGTACCCTTATTCCTCTTTTTTCATAACATTTTACTATCTAGTCTACCTGTTTTAAATGGTATCCCTTGATCACCTATACAGTAATCACTGATGTAATTTGACTTCTTTCCCCCTTCTCTCATCTTTTAAATTACATTATTTCTACTTCATCAGAGTATATAAAACTTATAGTCAATCCTTCCTTCCATCCTTTTAATTTGTAATTATAGTTCTGTAATTACATATAGTGAATCCTTATCAAAAGTCCTTAGAGTTTTCCCCAGTTGTCTCTTGCCTGATTGAAGCTTATCTTCTAATAGATTACTCAGGAAGGGGCACATCTATATACTACATATTCCTATTTTTTTTTCTATAACTTTTATATTTGAAGGACAGCTTGGCTGGATACAGAATCTTTGACTTTATCTCTTCAAAGTATTATTCTTAAGAAGTCTAGGGGCGCCTGGGTGGCGTAGTCGGTTAAGCGTCTGACTTCAGCCAGGTCACGATCTCACGGTCCGGGAGTTCGAGCCCCGCGTCAGGCTCTGGGCTGATGGCTCGGAGCCTGGAGCCTGTTTCCCATTCTGTGTCTCCCTCTCTCTCTGCCCCTCCCCCGTTCATGCTCTGTCTCTCTCTGTCCCCCCCAAAAAATAAATAAACGTTGAAAAAAAATTTAAAAAAAAAGAAGTCTAATACCAGTCTAATTTATGAATCATTTTATATTTTTGCTTGGAAACTCTGCAAATATTTGATCATTAAAATCTAGTCATTTTACCAGGATATGTCTTACATTTTTATTTTTTGTGGTCAGTTTTCCCAGGTGCACAGTAAGTCTTTTAAATATGTAGATAATTGTCTTTAACTTTGGAAATTATTCTCATATTTGAAATGTTATTTCTATCCAGTTGTTTTATATTTCTTGGGGCTATAATTGTGCATATGTTGGATCATCTTTTCCTGTCTTCCATTTCATCCACTTATCTCTGGTCCTTTTTCTTTCTTATCTTATTTTTATTCTCTTTGTTGTTTGTTTTAATTTCTTCAGTGTTCCATATTATATTTTTCATTTGAATGTAATCTCTCTTGGACATTTTGTAATTTATTTCTAGAATAGTTTTATCCCTTTTTTTTTTCATGTCTTCCCAGAATTCTTCACCTTACTAAAGCTGAAGAAATGGTCATATGTTGTTTTATTTGCTCTCCTCATTGTTATTGTTGCTTATTGGAAGGACATGAATAGAAATTTAGGTGAATGCTGTTATCTCCAAATACATTTTTGACTATTTTTATGTTTTATTTTATTACTCTAAGAATATCATTACGTTACCATAGATTTACTTGGTTTTTGTATCCATAGTTTTTCATAAATTCTGCACTTATTTATTTGGAAGATTTTTCTTTTTTTAAAGCAGTTTTAGGGGTGCCTGAGTGGCTCAGTTGGTTAAGTGTCCAACACTTGATTTCAATTCAGGTCACAATCTCACAGTTTATGGGACTGATCCCCACCATGGGCTCCACGCTGACAGCACAGAGCCTGCATGGAATTCTCTTCTCTCTCTCTGTCCCTCTTCCCTCTCACACTCTTTCTCTCAAAATAAATAAATAGACATTTTAAAAAATACAAAATGAAGGCAGTTTTAGGTTCACAGAAAATTGGGAGGAAACTACAGAGATTTTCTATAACCCCTTGCCTTCACACCCGTATAGTCTTCTTTTATCCACATCTCCTAGCAGAATGGTTCATTTGTCACAATTGATGCACCTACGCTGACAAATCATAATAACCAAAATTCCATACTTTACATTAGGGTTCACTCTTGGCGTTATATATTCAGCGGATTTGGACAAATGTATAATGGCGTGCATTCATCATTACAGATCATACATAGTGTTTTCACTGCCCTAAATATCCTCTTTGTTTTCTGTCATTTTCGTAGTAACTTATTTTATTACTTTCATTAATTCCCAAATCATTTTGCTTACTCTACCCAATCCTGCCTCTATTTCATTTATCACATTGTTGCCAATGTCTTTTGTCTGTTTCTATTCTGTCTTTATTTCTTTTACATATCTCTTTGAACACTTGTTAATATCTTTAATTATGTCTTTTGCATGCTTTTGTATCTCTGATTAATAGGGATCTTTGCTTCATGAAATTTATCTATGTGTATTCAGTTATGAATTCTTATATGTTCCATTGCTATATATATCTGTTAAATGCTTTCATGTGTCATTTATTTGGAGAGTTTACTTTTTCTTTTATCTGTGTACAGGCTGATCGGCTTTTGATTTTTCTATATTTGGAGAAGGTATGTTTTTCTAAGCCATTTTACAGGAAGTTCATATAAGGAAGGAGTTAGGAATATTTTCCATTCTAGCAGGAATTTTCCTTATCATACATATGCATCCGTTTACTTAATGGCCTAAATGCAATAGCATATAAATACAAAGTACCTTTATGTTTTCTTGTCATTATCCTCAACCACATTATATCACATTTCCTTTTCATTAAGCTTTGGTGACATCTAGGGAAAATTTGCCATAGTTTCTAGTGACTTTCAGCTATTAATGACATGCTCTTATTTTTGTTTATTGAGTTTTAGTTCCATTATCAAAAATATCATTCTTATCACATTCATAAAGTGAAAATTACAATGTCATTAAAAGTGTCAATTCTCCCTACACTTAGCCATAAAGCCAATGCCATTCCAATGAACATGCAAAATAAGATTCTTGGGAACTTTACCATAAGTTTCCATGGAATGGCAAAAAGCCAAATAATTAAGATACTCCTGAAGAAGTACAATAAGGGGAGGTAGGACATATCCTACCATATGTGCAAATATTTTACAATTGTGTTATTTAGACAATGTGCTTTTGACACAGTGGTAGACTACTGGAGTAGATAGGGACAAAGAGACACCCCTTATACATAGTAACTTGGTTTATGAAAGAGCTAGTATTGCAAGCTCAGTGGTACTGTATAATTATTTTTTTTTATAAAGAAAAAAACAAAACTGAATTCCTGTTGTTATACCATACATAAATCCCAATTTCAAGTGGACTGTAGATCTAAATCTTAAAAGTAGCAGAGCTTCTAGAAGGTAGCATAAAGGAAAAGACTGTTTTAAGGCTTAACACTTCCAAATCCTGCCCAGGATTAAGTTTAGTAACTCTTATATACTTTGGAAAACACTATTTGATTATTTGTTAAAGTTGAAGATACGAATTCCCTACAGCCCAGTAAATTTTGTTACTTTTGGACACTAATTGTATCTGATATCTGGAACTTCATCTCATGAGTCATATTCAAGAGCTCTGTACAAAAAATTATATACATAATGAAAAATTTTAAACGCAAAACTTAAAGAAAACTTAAATAAACAAAGGTACATTTTTAAGATGTTCGTGGATTAGAAATCCCAATCTTGTAAAGATTCAGTATCAGTTCTCAAACTGATCTGCAGATTCAATGGAATTCTGATAAAAACCCTGACAAGTAGCACAGTGTATATGTAAATTGACAAATGGATTCTTAAATATTTTTGGAAATTCAAAGGATCAGTATTATCCAAGACCCTCTTAAAGACAAACAAGGTGGAAGAAGTTAATTTCTTATATCTAAATAGTAATAAAATTCAAGTAATAAAGTAATAATAAAAGTAATAAAGATATTGTGATAATGGTGCCACAGTAAATAGTGGAAAAGAGTAGAGAATCAGAAACATACCCACACATAATTGTCTTCCATTTTGATTAGTGTGTTGAAGCTAATGATACACATTTTAAACATAGCTGCTTTCAATAAATTTTTCAAACTTTATCATAAATATATATACATATACATATGTATATATATATATAGTTTTTTTTTTAATCAAAATCTATTGCCTTGAGAGACAAAGTCATATGGATTATGGCCTTTGAAGGTTAGATCTGAGTTTAGGTCCCAGTTCAGTCATGCACTTACTAGCTACAGAAGGCAGTTATTTAACCACACTGGTTCTTAGTTTATCTGTAACATGTAATAATAAATTTTCCTCTCAGGACTTTGATGACAATTAGAAGTAACAAATGTAATCCTGCCAGCACATGCTATGCCCTTGTTAATGCATACTTGTTAATATGTTTCTCAGGAAAAATAAACACTTTTTATTCCTGATAAGAATTCACATTTCGTAAATCTGTGATACATTATTATATATAAGCTTATCAAATTGTGTCTTATGTCATGGTTGCCATTGGTACTTTTTTGTTTTATTATTATTACGTGGAACTCTTTGTTCAGAATGCTTCCTTATCAGGAATAGTTTTTGCAGTTTTAGAAGAGCCCTACTTTTGCCTTGTATTCTTTTTTTTATACTTTTTAAATTAATTTTTTTTTTAGTATTGTTGACCTACAATGTTGTATTAATTTCAGGTGTACAACATAGTGACTTAACAACTTTATATTGTGTAATGCCCAAGTGTAGCTACCGTCTGTCATCACACAACACTGTGACAGTTCACTGACTATATTCTTTGTGCTGAGCCTTTTATTCCCATGACTTATCCAGTCCATAACTGGAAGCCTGTATCTCCCACTCCTCTTCACCCATTTGGCCCATCACCCCAAGCCCTTCCTCTCTGGCAACCATTAGTTCACTATATTTACAGATCTGATTCTACTTTTTGTTTGTTTATTCATTTGTTTTTGTTTTTTTTATAGATTCACATATGAGTGAAATCATACAGTATTTGTCTTTCTCAATCTAACATATTTCTTCAGCATAATATCCTACAGGTCCATCCATGTGTCTCAAAGTTTTGCCTTGTATTCTTAAAGTGGTTTTGTAAACATCACTTATCATAGCATGATACATGAAAAATTAAAAGCCCTCAAAATTATTAATATTCTTTAAAATAATTCAGTTAAGTGTAGAAAAGGGCTAGGTATAAATATTTATAGTAAGCTTTTTTATAGTATTTTATAGTAATTAAACGAACTTAATTTTTGGACATGCTAAAGGTATATTTGCTATTAAGAATTTTTTCTTGTGTGAATTTATGCTTCAGTTTAGGAATGAATAATTGCTATAAAAATAACAATGTGACTAATCTTATAGGCTGAGATTGTCCAGATTTATACCCTGATCCCACCACTTAGCAACTGTGTGATTTTGGATGAGTCATTTGACATATCTGAGCCTTACTCCCTAAATATCAAATGGTTTATTCTTCTAGGAGTGTTATGGTTTTAAGCCTCACATTTAAGTCTTATATTTATTCTGAGTTTATTTTTATGTATGGTACAAGAAAATGTTCCAGTTTCATTCTTTTGCATGTAGCTGTCAAGTTTTCTGAGCACCATTTGTAAACTGTCTTTTCCCATTGTATTTTCTTGTCTCTTGTTGTGGATGAATTGACCATGTAAGCATGGGTTTATTGATGGGCTCTCTATTCTGTTCTGTTGATCTATATATCATTTTTGTGCTGGTATCATACTGTTTTGATTACTGTAGCTTTGTATTACATATTGAAATCTGAGATTGTGCTACCTTGAGCTTTGTTCTTCTTTCTCAAGATTGCTTTGGCTATCAGGGTCTTTTGTGGTTCCATCCAAATTTTTGTATTATTTGTTCTAGTTCTGTGAAAAATATTGTTGGGATTTTCATAGGGTTTGCATTAAGTCTATAGATTGCTTTGAGTTTTATGGTCATTTTAACAATATTGGTTCTTCTAATCCAGGATCATGGAATTATCTTTCCATTTGTTTGTGTCATCTTCAATTTCTTGCATCAGTATTTTATAGTTTTTGGAATATAGGCCTTTCACCACCTTGGTCAAGTTTATTACTAGATATTTTATTAATTTTGGTGTAATTGTAAACAAGATTATTTTCTTCTCTTTCTACTGCTTCATTATTAGGGTATAGAAATGCAACACATTTGTGTATATTAATTTTCTATCTCGTGACTTTACTAAATTCACTTATGAGTTCTAGTAGTTTTTTTGGTGGAGTCTTTTAGGTTTTTCTATATAAAGTATTATGTCATCTTCAAATAGTGAAAATTTTACTTCTTCCTTACCAATCGTATGCCTGTTGTTTCTTTTTCTTGTCTGATTGCTGTGGCTAGGACTTCCAGTACTGTTTTGAATAAAAGTAGTGAGAGTGGACATCCTTATCTTGTTCCTAATCCTATATGAAAAGTTCTCTGTTATTCACCATTTAGTATGATTTTAGTTGTGAGTTTTTCTTATATGGACTTTATTGTGTTGGGGTATGTTCCCTCTAAACCTACTTGATTAAGAGTTTTTATGATGAATGGCTATATTTTGTCAAATGCTTTTTCTGCATCTATTGAAGTGATCATATGGTTTTTATCCTTTCTTTTGTTAATGTGACATACCACATTGATTGATTTGCAAATATTGAACCACAGTTGTATTCATGGAATAAATCCAACTTGATATTAGTGAATGATTTCTTTTTTCAGTTTATTTATTTTGAGAATGGGAGAGAGAGAGAGGGGGGAAGAGAGAGAATCCCAAGCAGGCTTTGTGCTGTCAGCAGAACCTGATGTGGGGCTCAAACTCAGGAACCATGAGATCATGACCTGAGCTGAAACCAAGAGTCAGACGTTTAACCAACTGAGCCACCCAGGTGCCTGGTCAGTGATTTTTTTAATGTACTTTTGAGTTCAGTTTGCTAACATTTTTGACGATTTTTGTATCTGTGTTCATCAGAGATGTTGGCCTGTAATTTTCTTTTTTTGTAGTGTCTTTATCTGGTTTTGGTATAGGGTAATGCTGGCCTTATAGAATGAATTTGGAGTTTTCCTTACTCTTCTATGTTTTGAAATAGTTTGACACAAATAGGTATTAACTCTTCTTTAAATGTTTTGTAGAATTCACCTGTGAAGCCATTTGGTCCTGGACTTTTGTTTGTTGGGAGTTTTTTGATTACCAGTTCAATGTCATTGCTAATAATTGGTCTGTTCAAATTTTCTATTTCTTCCTGATCCAGTTTTGGAATGTTATAGGTTTCTAGGAATTTATCTATTTCTTCTAGGTTGTCCAATTGGCATATAATTGTTTATAATATTCTCTTGTAATCCTTTGTATTTCTCTGGTGTTGGTTGTTATTTCTCCTTCACTTCTTTTTTTTGTTTGTTTTCAAGTTTATTTTTGAGAGAGAGAGAGAGAGAAGGGGAGAGGCCAAGAAAGAGGGGGAGAGAGAATACCAAGCAGTTTCCATGCTCAGTGTAGAGCTCAACACAGGGCTCAATCCCACAAACCATGAGACCACCACCTAAGCTGAAATCAAGAGTCAGACACTGAAACCAATCGAGCCACCCAGGTGCCACTCTCCTCCTAAATTTCTGATTTTATTTACTTGAGTTCTCTTTCTTTCTCTCTCTCTCTCTCTCTCTCTCTCTCTCTCTCTCTCTCTCTGTCTCTCTCAATCTCTCAGTCTCTCAATGAGACTGGCTAAAGTTTATCAATTTTGTTGATTTTTTTTCAAAGAACCGGTTCCTGGTTTCACTGATTTGTTCTGTTGTGTTTTGGTCTCTGTTTCATTTATTTCCACTCTAAACGTTATTACTTTCTTCCTTCCAATGAAGCTTGGGGCTTTATTTATTCTTTTTCTATCCTTTAGGTGTAAGGTTAGGTTGTTTGAAATTTTTCTTGTTTCTTGAGGTAGGACTGTATTGCTATAATCTTCACTCTTTGAACATTCTTTGCTGCATCCCAAAGATTTTGGAACATTGTGTTTTCATACTCATTTGTCTCCATGTATGTATTTTGTCTTTGATTTCTTCATTGACCCATTCATTGTTTAGTAATATGTTATTTAACCTCCATGTATTGTGTTTTTTCCAGATATTTCCTTGTGATTGATTTCTGATTTCATACCATTGTGGTCGTAAAATATGTATGATATGATTTCAGTCTTTTTTAAAATCTATTGAGACTCATTTTGTGATCTAACATTTGATCTGTTCTGGAGAAGGTTCCATATGCACTAGAAAGAATGTGTATTCTGCTGGTTTTGGATGAAATTTTCTGAAACTATTAGGTTAGAAAATAAGCAGTGATTTCTTTGACATCAGCTGTAGAAACATTTTTCTAGATAGGTCTCTTCAGGTGAGGGAAACAAAAGCAAAATTAAACTATTGTGACTATACCAAAAGAAAAAGCTTTTGCACAGCAAAGGAAACCATCAAAACAACAAGAAGATAACCTACTGAATAGAAGATATTTGTAAATGATGTGTTCAGTAAGAGGTTAATGTCCAAATTTTTTTTCTTTTCAAATTGATTTTATTTTTTTTTTGATATATGAAATTTATTGTCAAACTGGTTTCCATACAACACCCAGTGCTCATCCCAAAAGATGCCCTCTTCAATACCCATCACCCACCTGCCCCTCCCTCCCACCCCCCATCAGCCCTCAGTTTGTTCTCATTTTTTTTTTAATTTTTATTTATTTTTGAGACAGAGAGAGACAGAGCATGAATGGGGGAGGGGCAGAGAGAGAGGGAGACACAGAATCGGAAGCAGGCTCCAGGCTCTGAGCCATCAGCCCAGAGCCCGACGCGGGGCTCGAACTCACGGACCGCGAGATCGTGACCTGAGCCGAAGTCGGAGGCTCAACCGACTGAGCCACCCAGGCGCCCCTGTTCTCATTTTTTAAGAGTCTCTTATGCTTTGGCTCTCTCCCACTCTAACCTCTCTTTTTTTTTTTTTCTTACCATCCCCCATGGGTTCCCAAAATATTTAAGAACTTACACAACTCAACTCCAAAATGGGCAGAGGACCTAAATAGGCACTTTTTCAAAAGATATACAGGTGTCCAACAGACACATGAAAAGATGCTCAACATCACGCATCATCAGAGAAATGCAAATCAAAACTACAATGAGATATCCTTTCATACCTGTCAGAATGGCTAAAATCAAAAACACAAGAAACAATAAGTGTTGACAAGGATATGGAGAGAAGTTGCACTGTTGCACTGTTGGTGGGAATGCAAACTGGTACAGCCACTGTGGAAAACAGTATGGAAGTTCCTCAAAAAATTAAAAACAGAACCACTGTATAATCCAATAATTTCACTACTGGATATTTACCCAAAGAATACAAAAACACTAATTCAAAACTATATATGCACCCCTGTGTTTATCACAACATTATTTACATTAGTTGAGATATGGAAACAACCCAAGTATCCATCCATAGATGAATGGATAAAGAAGATGTGGTGTGTATATATACAATGGGATATTACTTGGCTACAAAAAAGAATGAGATATTGCCATTTACAACAACATGAACAGACCTAGAGTTATAATGTTAAGTGAAATAAGTAAGTGAAAGATATATCCTATATGTATTCACTCGTGGAATTTAAGAAACAAAGAAAAAAGAGAAAAAAACACTCAAATACAAAGAACAAACTGATGGATGCTAGATGGGAGGTGGGTATCAAGAGTATACTAACCTTAATGAATACTTTGTAATATATAGAATTTTGTAATATATAGAATAATATATATAGAGAGAATTTCATAATATATAGAATAAAGTGTATCTAGAGTATACTAATCTTAATGAATATTTTGTAATATATAGAATTGGTGAATCATTATACCGTCCACCTGAAACTAATAAGTACTGTATGTTAATTATACTTTAATTTTAAAATTATCAAATAGGGTAATAATAGTACCTATCTCTTAGAGTTTTAGTAATGATTAGAGTTTAGTAATGATTAAATGAGGTAATATATTTGGAACACTTAAGAAAGAGCCTGGCACATATAATATTCTAAAAAGCATAACTGCTGCTATTGTTATAGTTCTTGTTCTTGTTCTTGTTCTTGTTACCTGGATCTTTGTTAAGTGAGTAACAATGTAAGACTGAAATGCCTCTTGAGTTCACAACATAATAGTTTGACTCACAGAGAATGTAATTACACATTTTATAATAAAAGAGTTCACATAGAACACCTTGCTTACATGCTTAGTCATCTTTTCAATCAGATATTGAGTTCTACAGTATAAAAGGTTGGGGCACCTGGGTAGTTCAGTTGGTTGAGCATCAGACTTTGGCTCAGGTCATGATCTCATGGTTCATGGGTTCGAGCCCCACACCGGGCTCTCTGATGTCAGCAAAGCCTGCTTCAGATCCTCTGTTTCCCTCTCTCTGCCCTCCTACTGCTCATGCATGCACTCTCTCACTCTAAAAAATAAACATTAAAACAATTTTAAGGTAGATTTGAGGTCAAAAGATACATTAGCATATACTTAGCAGAAAGTTTATATGATAAGCATCAAAAGAAAATACTACGCAGATAAATTCAGCAAATTTGTATCAGTAAAAGAAGGTCATCAATTTTGGGAAGAGATTAGAGAAATGAGGAAAGGGGACGTATTCCCAGTTGGGACAATGACTTGAGGAGGGGTACAGATACCCTTAGTATACATGTAGTATATAGACTAAACTGTGTGTGTGTACATATATGAAAAAATCTTTGGCACGTTTAAATTTTAATTAAATTGTGATTTTAAGAAACCATTTTCCCTCTGCACCCTGTTTTTGACAGTATTCTTTGAAACAGGGATATATCTGGTTCTAAAAATGCTGCCCTTATTGTGCCAGACTCAGAGCAGGATGGGATAATTTTCTGATTATTTTTCAATTGGATCACAGTGTGATGGCTCACCCTGAGTTCTGTGCATAACTACTAAATGCTAACTCACAGAGTTAAACCAATTTCCATTTTATCCAGTTGAAATGGAATGCAGAGAACTTTTTTAGACCTAAGATACCATATTATGTCTAATTTACTGAAACCATTAAAATCAGGTAGAGAGAAGTCTTGTGTAAGTAGGAATAAAATAGTAGGGTTTGAAATGCTCTTTTAAGAAATTCTTTAAAATCATATAAAATGATTTCAGCTTTATAACTTTGTTAAATCACAAATAGCCCACATCAATTTTAGCTTAATGTAATAATATTTGAACCCATATTTTAACTGGTAGTTCTGAAAATAAATCCTTTTTCCAATCCTAATCTATATACTTAAAAAATTCCTTCCCTTTATTCTTTCTTTTCATATCTATTCTTTTTTCTGAATTTGGAAAATATTTCAGCAAATAAAAAAATAAACATGTTTTAGAAAAGACTTTCCAAATTAGATAAAAATGTTTGAGGAAATAAAAACCTCTTTATGCATTCATTACAATATTGATTTTATCAGTATGTTTCTTTAAAGATATTTATATACTAACTCTGCATAGGTTCAACATATGGTATATATTATGCAATTAATGATAACATAGAACTATGGTAGCCCACAAAATATTGCCAGGGATTTACCAACAGCCACAAATTCAATTATACAAAAGAAAATTGCAGTTGAAAATGTAGTCTTTTGTCTTTTTATATTCTCTCTTTATAACTAGATGGTACCATATTATATCCCAAGGTAGCATATGATACCCAGAATGCATTGCCATAATTAAAACAAAGCTTCAGAACCTAACTTAAACCTTCATGGTTACAGTTATTTCCATAATGCTGGAGAAAAATAAATCTTTGATCTAATGTCCTACCTTCAATCTCCTATTTCAAATAGGAAGTTTTGATCCAAAGGCCAAAGATTTCAATATCTTTCATCTCTGTCTTATCACACAGTTCTTTGTTTTTGTTTTTGATCCTTGGGCAAGTCAGTTGGTTGATGTTTGTCTTAGTTTTCTCCTGGTAGGATTCAAGAAGATGATCCCAAAAGTTTCTTCTAGCTTGAAACTTCCGTTGATTTTTCTCTTAGTAACTTACAGATTGTGCCTCAGGGTGGAAATAGTGTTGTACACACTCAGGCATTAGACGTTAGATTAGGTTTTTATCCATATATCTGTGATTATTTTAATTTTTATTTTATTTATAAGAAGAATTATATATATTTCTCAATGGAGAAATGTGGATGGAATGTGGTCTTTTTATTTCAAAAATGTGATACATTGAGTCACCTAAAATAATGACCCTATGAAATTCTAATAGTAAAAATTTGATAATGTATAAGTATTTCTCAATTAAATATTAAATACTGTATCAGCTCAAAATGGACACAAGAAAAATCTGTTACTACTTAAGCTATTTATAAAAGTCTTGTTGGTTCTAATTTGAGATAAAAATCATACAGTGCCTTTTTTCACTATCATCCTGAAATTCCCTTCATCTCTGATCTGTGTTGACTACTTGTTTCCAGAATCCCATGGATTCTTGTTTTGAAGATATACATCCTCTGTTAACTTTCTGAGAGAGAATACAAGAGAGATAAATGTTTAGAGACCTAAATATTTCAAAATATCACCATCATTTTCTCTCATTCTAGATGAATAGTTTGGCTGCATAGGGAATTCTAGGAAGAAAAATTCATTTAGAATTGGGGAATGGCTCAGTCGGTTAGGCTCCTGACTTCAGCCCCGGTCATGATCTCGTGGTTCGTGAGTTTGAGCCCCGCATTGGGCTCTTTGCTGACAGTTCAGAGCCTGCGGCCTGCTTTGGATTCTGTGTCTGCCTCTTTCTCTGCCCTCTCCCCACTCACACTCTGTCTCTCTCTCAAAAATAAATAAACATTAAAAAATTAAAAAAAAAAGTTGGGGAATGATTGTTGTATTATATTGTAACCTCAAATGTTGCTTTTGAAAAGTCTCTTTTTTTCCTAAGCCTTTGTATGTGATCTGATTTTTTTCTGAACTCATTTTATAATCTTTATCTCTGATTTTCTAAATTTTCCTTACCAATAATGTCTTTTCATTTGTTGCATTAACTACCAGTTCCTATAAATCTAGACAATAAGGAAGTTCTGGAGGATTTTTAAACGTTTCTTTTCTAATTACTGTCCTACAATTTTTCTGTTCTTTCTTTTTATAACTTTTGTTAGTAATTTGATTTCTTGGGTCAATCCTCTACTTATATTTCTTTTCATCATTTTCTCTGTTTTCTGTCTCATTGGGATTCCTTTTCTGTATCTTCACTTTTTGTTAGACACTCTTTTTTTTTTTAATTTTTTTTTCAACGTTTTTTATTTATTTTTGGGACAGAGAGAGACAGAGCATGAACGGGGGAGGGGTAGAGAGAGAGGGAGACACAGAATCGGAAACAGGCTCCAGGCTCTGAGCCATCAGCCCAGAGCCTGACGCGGGGCTCGAACTCACGGACCGCGAGATCGTGACCTGGCTGAAGTCGGACGCTTAACCGACTGCGCCACCCAGGGGCCCCTAGACACTCTTCTTAAATACATGGTAATGCTAGTTGTCTGTTTATATTTTGGAGTGATGCATTGAATACCTGGTTAGACCAGGCACAACTTGAGACATTTGGACCTCCTTGGAGTATTCAAGTAAAAGACAGCTTTTTCATAGGAGAGATAATTTGATTTTCTTCTTCAGGACTAGTTTCTCCAGAGAAGATTGCATTCTCCAGTATTCTACTCAACTGAACTTAAGCCAGAGTGCTAGTCAGGAAAAGGGGTGGGCTGACTCTTGGCATCAGAAATGCCATCTTAAAACCAGCTCTACATCTTTTAATTATTTCTCATTAAATCTATCAATAGTTTAATAAGTTTTCCTTAATATCTGACTTTTGAATAATTGAATGCATTTAAATAAATATTGAAGAATCAGTAATATTTTATGGTATGAGATAGGTCCTATTCTATTTGATTAGAGCAAAAGTGTGGCATTTCTTTGAGCAGCATTTCTAAATAAAAATAGGATACTGGCAACATCTGGCCAGAAATAAAGATTCATCTCATTTCATATACATTTTTTAGTCACCTACTATTTGGCAGAAACAATAATACTTGTTGCTCATTGAGCATCTATAGTCCTTAAAGAGAAATTACTTTTTGAGTGTTACCACCCAGTTCACTCATCAAGTTTGCTTGTGAAAAACACAGTTTTGGTTTTAAATTTTAAAAAAGTGTTTTGTTTATGTTTATTGAGGACAGTTTATATTTTTGTTTTAGTGGTTACCATTATGCTTACACTTTTTTAAATGATCTTTTCTAAGTTCCCTGTTATTTTATTTAACCTTTTACCATCTGGTTTTTCTGTTTGGGTTAGTATACTTTTACTCTCATCTGTTGTGTATATAACAGCCCTTCATCTTACTCTGTTTCCTTCTCTCTCCATCATTTTTAGTTTTGTTTACTTACATTATTTCTGCTTTTCCCAACATATAAAATTTGTACGTTACTGTTTTACCCTTGTCTCTATTTTTATTTTAGCAATAGATGTACATGTATATATTTTTAAATGTTTACCATCATGTCAAAACTCCTCCTCTAATAGACTCTTCAAAACAATTCATGGGGACAGAATCACCTAAAATCTATGTATTAATATTTAAAGGAAAGTTCATCTGGATATAAAAATAATTGGTTTACTCTTTCAGTGAATTTTTTAAATTTTGCTGCTCATTTGTTGCCTTGTTTTGTATGTTGGTTTTGGAAAAGTCTGATACCAGTCAAATTATTTTGACTTTATAAAATATTTGGTTGTTGGACCTGGAGGTCTAGAGGATTTTGTTTTTATTCTTGAAATATAATAGTTTCACCCTGATACATCTACAGGTTGCTCATTTGGGGGTTATTTCCCTAGGTACCCAGTGGGCCATTTCATTGTCAGGCTTATTCTTATTGTTAAAAAGTTTTCTGGGATATTAGTTTTAAATATTAACTTTGTTCCCTTGTATTTTGGGAGAAGAGAGGGATTCAAACAAATATTATTCCTCCCTTCCCTGTCTACTGTTTCCATTATTCTTCTCTGACTTTTTACCTCCTAATTATTTTCATTTTCATTCTCTTTTAGTTTCCTGCCTTTATTCAGTGTCCCTTATTACATTTGAATTTCTCCTTCACTGAGTACCCTATAGTTTATTCTTCATTTCTGAGTTGATTTTATCTTTGTCTTCCTTTCTTGTTGCTGAATTCAGACCATTCAGTTTTTGTGGTTTTCGTTTATTTCTGTTCTTGGTTTTGGAATTTTAGATTCATGATGAGTTTTCATATCTTCAAATGTTTGTTTGAATATTTTGAATTCCATTTGTGGCATTGCCTTGTTACTTTCTTTTGTATTGGGTTGATTTTCCTTTGGAGTTTTCCTCAGTTAATATGTATTAATTCTCATTTCTGATGTTTGTTAGCTATCTGCTACTCTTTCTGTTGTTCGGTGTGGGAGGGTGTGTGTGTGTGTGTGTGTGTGTGTGTGTGTGTGTGTGTGGAGGGGGTGGTATTATATTGTTTTAAATGATTCCTAGTAAAAACAGTATGCTCTCCCATCAGTGAATCAAAATGCAGATTTGTAAAAAAAAAAAATTAAGTTTATTTATTCTTGTGAGAGAGAGAGCGAGCAAGTGGTGGGGGATGGGCAGAGAGCTAGGAAGAGAGAGATCCCAAGCAGGCTTCCCACTGTCAACTCAGAGCCCGCTGTGGGGTTCAAATTAACAAACCACGAGATCATGACCTGAGCCGAAACCAAGAGTCAGACACTTAATTGAGCCACCCAAGTGCCCCTCAAAGTACAGATTCTTCAGTGGATTTGTTTTATGGAGAGGGATAGGAATTGTTTTCAGTATATTTTTCTTCTGGGATAGGTTAAGGATTGTGAGTTCTCCAACTTTGTGCTCTCTTTCAAAACGCAAAAATTGCCCCTTTGCTTTTTTTATCTTCATTTCCTTCTTTTTTATCTTCAAGCCAAAGGGGTTGCTTTTGTACCTTTTTACTCTCCCTCAGGAAATGTACATTTCAAAGAATGCTCCTTTAAATTTGTGTACTTTTAATGTCTTCCTCTGATCTGCTTGGATACTTGTTTCATATTTTTCATGTTTAGGATGGATATCATCTTTCTGACAGTAGTTTTAGATTATTTTAGGCCCAGTTACCAACTTCTCTTTACCCAACAGATTTTCTTAAACTACCTTTGCTCTCCACAGGGTCTTAGGATAGAGTCAGGGTGAGGCATGAATGTAAGAGATCTAACTATGGACCTTGATGGTTTTTCTCTTTTTAATTATAGGTATTTTGCTCTTGGGCATTCTTTTTATCACCAGGTTATGCTGAGGACATGGTGTTTTTATTATTTTTCCATCCTTGTTCTGTATTGTCTTGGAGAGAGATAAGACTTAGGTGGCAACCATTGCTTCAGCTACCTGGTATTTTTATTAATGTGTTTTAACATTATACCATCTCTTTTTCTGCTCCTCTGTCCAGTCTAAGTAAATTCATTCATTCAAAAAATATTTAAAATTTTTTTCTAACTACATGCCCGACTTTGCTCTGGGGATGCAATAATGAATAAAACAGATGTTCTTGCCCTGCTAGATATTAAATTCCAATAGTACAGAGAATAAATAAAATAAATATGTGAATGTATAATATAGTGTTAGGTAGTGATGAATGCTATGTTTAAAAATAAATAAAGCCAAATCAAAATGACAAGTACACTGAGTACTTGAGTACACTGTAGTACTACCTAGAATTGTTGGTGAAAATCTCTTTGAGCAAGTGCTATTTGAGCAAATTGTGTTATAGAATAGTAATGTAATTTCTTATAGTAAATCATAAAGATTTTACCACTGAGCAGATTTCCATGACAAATAAATTGATTATTCTTCATGTAATAGAGTGGGTGGCATGGTATTATGGAACATGTACCAAATAAGAAAACTCTTAGAGAGTACAACCTCAAATTGTACTCTCTGTAAATATTTTCTCATCCTGTTTTAGAGAATTGATAATGATAGAGGATTATTTGAGGAACAGATAGTCTATCCTTTTCTCTAAAAACTCCCAAGTTTTATGCTTGGACATCAGAGAAATATTTACTTGGCTTTTTACTCCCACCTGCACTGCTTTCACTGAGTTGTTTTGATATCAGGGCCATAGTCTTTCCCTGAAGAATGGCACAATAAAGACTGAACTTGCTAATGAGAAGTTGTTAGAGATAACAGAGTCTTCTGTATCAATCAGTGTTCAATATGTCAAGCATAATATGAGAAGTATGTTTTAGAACCAATGTTCCTCATACAAAAGTGTTACTTTCTCTTGAAGAATGAAAGTCAGGTAACTGGATGTTTTACTTTTTGCTTTGGCAGTCAAGAAACTTAGAACCAGATTCAGAGTTAATCCAAGACTCCTGTGCTATGTATTTCATTTTATCCCCAAACTTAACCTAATCTGAGTTATATTCTCCCTGGTCGTTTTTTGTTTTTTTAAGTTGTCTTATTATTTATGGAACATGGCAGGGATGTATATAAACAGGTAAGCAGATATATGAGACAGTAGATTGGAATTCTAGTGCCTCCTCAAATCAGTAGTTGCATGACTTTGGACAAGTAGAGCAACCGCTCTGAGGTTTTTTGTTTTTTGTTTTTTAATTTTATTTGTTTGTTTGTTTGTTTGTTTGTTTTTAAGTAGGCTTCATGCCCAGTGCAAAGCCCAACACAGGGTTTGAACTCACGACTGTGCGATCAAAACCTGTGCTGAGGTCAAGAGTCAGTCGCTTAACAGACTAAGCGACCCAGGCGCCCCCTGAGGTTCAATTTTAAATATTTTAACTGCAGAACCCTCGTTTCATGGGAGATAACTTGGAAGCCCATATATGAACCAAATAATAGCAGAATGGCTGTGTTCAGGCCAATGTCATAGTTACAGGCAAACTAATCCTGTTTTTTAAAAATTTTTTTAATTTGTACTTTAATTACAGTATAGTTAACATAGAGTGTTACATTAGTTTCAAGGTGTACAATACAGTGATCCCAGAATTCTATATATTACTCAATGCTCATCAAGATAACTATACTCCTAATCCCCTTCACCTGTTTCACCCATTTCCTACCTCCTCCCCTCTGGTGACCATCTGTTTGTTCTCTATAATTAAGAGTCTGAGGTTTGTTTTTTTTTGGGGGGGGGGTTGTCTCTTTTTTTTCCCGTTGTTTGCTTGTTTTGTTTCTGAAATTCCACATATGAGTAAAATCGTATGGTATTTGTCTTTGTCCGACTGACTTCTTTTGCTTAGCATTATACTCTTTACATCCATCCATGTTGTTGCAAATGGCAAGATTTCATTCTTTTCAATGGCTGAATAATATTCCATTGTGTATATGTACCACATCTTCTTTATCCATTCATCTATCAATAGACACTTGGGCTGCTTCCATAATTTGCCTATTTTAAATAATGCTGGTATAAACATAAAAGTGCATGTATCATTTTGAATTAGTTTTTTCATATTTGGGGGGCAAATACCCAGTACTGTGATTATTGGATCATACAGTAGTTCTATTTTTAATTTTTTGAGGGACCCCCATACTCTTTTCCACAGTGGCCACACAAGTTTGCATTCCCACCAAGAGTGCATGAGGGTTCCCTTTTCTCCACATCCTTGTCAACACTTGTTGTTTCTTGTCTTTTTGATTTTAGCTATGCTGACAGGTGTGAGGTGATATCTCACTGTGGTTTTGATTTGTATTTTCCTGATGATGAGTGATGTCGAACATCTTTTCATGTGTCTGTTGGCCATCTGTATGTCTTCTTTGGAGAAATGTCTGTTCATATCTTCTACCTATTTTTTAATGGCATTATTTGTTTTTTTGGTGTTGAGTTGTATCAGTTCTTTATATATTTTAGATTCTAACCTTTTATTAGATATGGCACTTGCAAATATCTTCTCCTATTAAGTAGGCTGCCTTTTAGTTTTATTAATTATTTTCATTGCTATGCAGAAGTTTTTTATTTTGATGTTGTCCCCAGTAGTTTATTTTTGTTTTTGCTTCCCTTGCTACAGGAGACATATCTAGAATTAATTCTAATTTTTTATCTAGATAATGTTAGAGCTACTTCTTGGAACAAAAAGTCACAGTCTGTTTTTCCTTCACTACAGACAGTTTTCATATTTTGTAGTGGGTCTCTTTTTTGCCATCTTCATGAAGATTTTTAGTTTCTCTATGCTGGATAGGGTCTTAAGGATAATGAATGGATCTTTCATTATTATAGACCAGTGGTTTTCATACTTCTAACATACGTCAAAATCACCTGGAGGGCTTGTGAAAACAAATTGCTATGTCTCACCCACAGTTTCTGATTCATTAGGTCTGGGGTGGGACTTAAATTTTTCATTTTTACCAAGTTACCAGTGATACTATAGCTGCTGATTCAGGAATTACACTTTTAGAACCACTGTCCTAATATCAGTAATAAAAATACATGTTAGTCATTCTTATCTTAAAAATTATATCAAATCATATAACTTACTAATAGCCAGAAGACAATTTCTAAGTAATATATGGTCTGAAAAATAATATTTCATTTAACATGCAAACTTTCAGTGTCATACGGTTTTCATAGCTACTGTCTCAAGAGTTATCTGTACCTTTTTGCCTCCTTGTGCTACTACTGTGAGTGGTTGGATATTAATCAGGTAGCGATCAGGGTTGGCTTCAGCAATAAAGAAGTTATTCAAGTCTGAAAGTAATCCTTTTCCTTTTGATGTGCTCGCAGCACCTAAAAAGAAAATGTCAAGGTCCATATAAGTGCATTTATTGACTATTTAGCTCTTGCCTGTGTTTAAAGTGCACTTTTGACATGTACATGTGTATTATTTATTGCTTCTAAAAATATTATGAAAGAAATGAATTATGGAAATAAGCTAAATATCCCTAACCAGATAGATGGATAAACACATTGTGAGATGTGTTTGGAATGGAATATTTCTCAGCCATAAAAAGGAATAAATATACAACATACTACAACATGAATGAACTTGAGAAGTTTTATGCTAAGTGAAAGAAGCCAGACATAAAAGATCATATAATGCATGATTCCATTTATTTGAAATACCCATAATAGGTAAATTCATAGAAACAAAAAACAGATTAGTGTTGCCAATGGCTAGGAGCAAATTTTTAATGAGTAGAGGGTTTCTTTTTTGGCGTGATGAAAATGTTTTGAAACTAGAGGTGATGGTTGTACAACATTCTTAATGTACTAAATTACATTGTATTCTTCACTTTAAAATGGTTAATTTTATGTTCTATGAATTTCACCTCAATTAACAGTTAATTTTAAACCTGTGTTCTACTTTTGTTAATGCCTCCTTCATTTATTTTTTCAAGTAAGCTCTTTACCCAATGTGGGGCTCAAACTCACAACCCCAAGATCAATAAATAGTTATATATTCTATCAACTGAGACAGCCAGGCATCCCTGAATTCTATTATTTTTGAGATGGAGGGCCTCTGAATATTATCCACCCAATCTTTTGTCTATTTTTTGTAAATGAAAAAACCAAAGCTCATCAAGATTAAATATATTTCTCAAATGTTTGAAAGTAGCCTGTCTAAAACCTAGACCAGAATTTTTAGTCCAGTTGCTTCTTTAACTATCACATGCTCTATTATCTGTTACTATTTTTTATATTTTAAGGGGACATACTACTCCAGTTTTTACTTCTATGTAAAAATAAAGACAAAAAAAAAACCATAGCTCATTTGTGCCACTCGCTTTTTTAAAATGTGGGAATAGCAGTGTTTATTTCAGTAATTTGCCAAAAAGTAGGCCAAAGTTTGAATTAGAAGAGCACTTCTCTCTGTAATACCTTGACAATTAAAGAAGCCACCATATATTTTAATTGTAGTCTACAGTTGCCTGGTTTGTAAACCTCAAACTTCTATCATGATTATGATTTTTTTTTAAAGCAATCTCTGTGCTCATTGTGGGACTTAAACTCACAACCCCAAGATCAAGAGTCACTTGCTCTACTACCTGAGCCAGCCAGGCACCCCAATTATGATTTGTTTTTAAAAATTCAAAACTTGTCATTGCAAACATTTGTTAGCTTGATTAACACATTCCACCACTTCCTCTACTAGGGAGAAGCACTGAAGGGGATTGAGGGGTAGGGATGGGAAGCAACAACAACTAAAATAAGATAAAACAGTATCCTATGGAAATTGGATGTGATACTCAAATGTAAGTGAATTGTGTTGTCTTGGTGCTAGCTAGAAAATAGTCAGATGTTCTCATTTCAAGATAGGACGTTAGGAAATGTAATTATAGTTTCATTCTCTCTCTAAACCCACCTTCAATTTCTTCATGCTCTGTATTATTAAGAGGAAGCTAACTCTCATTACTGCCCTACATTGGATTTCCTGTCAATGTTCTCTTCAACATTCTTTTTATCTGAGTAGTTGTTTTCATTTCCACTTAGTAGTGTATATTTCTTTTTTTTTCCTTTAGTTCAGGAGTAAGCAAAGTATGTCTCTTGGGCTGGATTTTGCCCACTGCCTATTCTTGTGAATAAAGTTTTATTCAAACACAGCCATGCTCATTCTTTTATGTATTGTCTATAACTGCATTAGTGCTACAACAGCAGAGTTTAACAGTTGCAATAGAAATCATCCGACCCACAAACCTAAAATATTTTCTTTTGGGCCTTCAACAGAAAACACTTACAAACCTTGCTTTTGTTGACCAAGTGGAAGGTAAAGAACAGATTCTAGTGAGTGAATAAATATCACCAGCAAATGAAAGTATATAGGAAAGTATAGGATTTCTACTTAGGCTAGCTGGAAGACCTATGTAGTCAGATATTATATATCCATAATATAGGTAATACCTCTATATTAATCATCAGAGGTAATATAGGAAAGATAGATTACTTTAGAGGATTTTTAATGCCATGTCAAGAGCTTAAATGTCTTGTTAGGAAATGAGCCATTTAAGGTCTTGGAGCAAAGAAAGGAAACTGTTCCAGTAGTGTTTACAAAGTAATGAGGGCATATTAATGGGAAATTCATACTAATGTTGTATTAATGAGAAAGATGGCATAGTTGGAAGAGTTACTAAAGAGTTAAAAATTGATAGGGCATTAAACATTGGATTTGGGGACAAAGATAATAATTCTTAAATTTACACTTTATTGAGCATAAAAATGAAAAATTATTTACACATATTTGGAAAGTGAAGAGCTAATTTTTATAGAAGGGTTAGGTTAGGACAGAGGGATTATAACATTACATAGGATAGAAAACAAATGAAAATTGATGACTAGGTATCGCCATTACCAAAGTTATTGGGGCATCCCAGCCACAGGCAAGTTTTCATTGGCTGTGTTGTACTTTCAGGATATCCCACTGCCATCATCTAGTCAGGGGCCATCTCCGTAAAATCCTCTTAGCTCTGCTCCCCAGAATGCCACCTGTACTCAGATTTACTTCTATTGTCTCATGCATAGTAAACTATTTCCATTTTCTAAATACTCTGAATCATACCCAAGAAGGACTTTAGCTCGTTCAAGTAAAAATATTTATCACAGTATTTTCTTCAACTAGAGCCATAGTTCCCAAGCTGTACACTGAGATACCCTAGGGTACTGCAGCAAATTCACAAGAGTTCTGTACTATATTTATCTCAGAGTAATGCACAGTTTCAACATTAGATAGCAATACATTCCTTTGGGATGATATCCTATCTTTGGGATTGGTTACCATGATTAAAAAACAGCAAGTACCTCCTGAAAATCAGTGCAGAACAGGAAATGAGGGTTACGCTATTCAATTCAAATCCAAGGCTTAAAGAGTTGTGCAATGCCCATAAGCACCATATCATATCCCATTAATAAGTCTACCGTTTTTTTTGAAGTAAAAAGTATTTTTTAAATTTATATGTATGATTTTCTTAAGCCAGCTATTAAGTTGTTTCTTCTCAGTACTTATTAGGTTATTTGGACCTGTTAAAAAAAACAAACAAAAAAACCCAAAATAAATAAAAATAGAAACTAGAACTGTTAGGTATGTCTTAGAGCACCATAGGGAAAAAAAAATCACTTATAACTTAAGGGTACTGGGAGCTGAGGAAGTTTCAGATCCTCTGAACTAGAGAGTTGTCCAACTCTAAAATGAATATAATCTTCTCTTAGGATATGAAAATGCAGCTGTCCTTTTTCCTTTTCTTTTTTTCAAAATAGCATCTCAGTTACATGGGAATCTAGGTAGAGTCTCAGTAAAAATTTAATCACATATTTTTAAATTATTTGTACACCATACACACTGCTTTGTACTGGAGCCAATATTTTAAAGTATACTTGCACTTAAGGTTACAGTCAGGCAAGGGAGGCTAGGCAAATGTAGGTTGTTTAAAGATAAACAAAATAAAATTGTCTTAGTTATTTATTTCATAATATTACATATTATGGACGTTCAAAGAGGAATGAGTACATCTGTTGTTGAGCAAAGACTTTGTGGGATGAAATTTAGATTTACACAGACCTTGATGAAGGAGTAAAATTCAAACAGGTAGAGGTAGTGGATATTTCAGATAGAGGGAACAACATAAAGATTCAGAAGACTTATTTCAGGAGAAGGAAATCATTCTGTATGATTGAAGCAAAGACATATGTTGTGGAGTAATAGAGGTTACAGCTGGTTTACTGTGTAAGTTGGAGTATTTTGTGGAGAGTTTTGAATGCTGGGGTGTGAGGCATTTGGATTTAATTTGCTAGGAAAAGAAGAGTGATTAGGGTGATTAGTCTGTCAGCAGGATATAGGATGATTAAATCAAGGAAAGAGAGGAGGCAGACAGAGCTTTTGGAAAGGCAGTGATGGATTTTGTTTTATGTATTTGTATTTCAAAGGAAATACCAAACTGTATAAGGATGTTTAAGAGCATACTTCTTGTTCAGCGTTGTAACTAACAGCTATAAGGTAGAATTCACCATTCGTGCAAAAACAAAATAAAACTTTCTAATGTTCTTCATAGTACTACAGAAATAATAATAAAATGGAAATATATGTGAAACACATACAACATGCCGAACATTGTATTAAACATTCATTTAATTCTTACAACAACCTTGATAGGTGTTACTATTCCCATTTTTCAGATGAGAACAGTGAGGCCTCAGGAAGTTAGATAACCCCAAATCACAGTTAAATAATAGTCTGATGGACAAAACTGTTAAAAATAAGTATACTGTTGGGGTGTCTGGCCAGCCTAGTCTGTAGAGCACGCAACTCTTGTTGATCTCAGGATCATGAGTTCAAGCCCCATGTTGAGTGTAGAGTTAGTATACTGGTTTGTTTAAACTCGCTCGTGCTGAGAATTGAATGGATCCTGTCAGATTATTTTCATTTGGCTTAGACATGGCTCCTCTCTTATTATTTTATTTTTCCTATCGTTCCTTATCCCTAATCCCATTCCTCTTCTCACCATGGGAACTCTAACGTGTTTGATATGAACTTTATATCCTTGAAAATGTATCATTTTTTAGATGCATGTTTACAATATACACAATATATAAAAGTATGAACTATATAGCTTGTTCAATCTGATGTATATATTTCTAGTTTATTGCTTTTAATCTCTATATAATAGCGTGCATTTACCACATTTTCCTTATCTTTTCCCCTAGAAATGGACTTGCAGGATGCCTAACACTGCCTTTCACTTTCAGCAAAGCTGTGATTAATATCCTATGTATGTCCCCCTAAAACCTATCTTCTTTCCACTATGTCTTGCTGCCTCCTATTACATGCTTTTTCAGGGGATTATTTCAGATAGAAGAAAAGCTAACTTCTAGGCTCATGGAATAGTTAAGATTGCAGGTATTCTAATCCCTAAAAAGATTAAAATATATTGGAATGAGTGATCTCATTGATGCTTCCAAAAGGAACCACATAGGCAGGAAGACCTAGGTAAATTATTTTGTTCCTTTGAAGCATTATATTGTCAGTGCTAACAAGTATTTGCTAGTGTATTTGTTCTGGCTTTTTCTTTTACTGATTCCACTGCTGTCATTGGTAGGAAGTAGTATACATCATAACTTTGTAATTGTAATCAATTTACACATTGTCTTAATGGTTGTCAAAGTCAACATTTTCCTTAAAAGCACATAGGAACTGTGCTTTGTCATAATTCATATTTGATCTTCCCACCCCTATAAGGAGATACATTTTACACCCTGGGAGATTGATAAAACATGTAGATCCTTTGAAGAAGAAGAAAACATACTATATGGTTGGGGTGTGTGTGTGTGTGTGTGTGTGTGTGTGTGTGTGTGTGTATACACTTTTTTTTTTTTTTTACTTCTCATTTATTCATTCTTTCAACCTCATTCTCTGACAAGTGTTACTATGGCACCTCCATCCTGCTATGGAAAACAGACTAAATATGTTCTTTAGAACAGACAACAGTTATATGTCTTGAGAAACAGCATCTGGACTCTGAGCCCTCTCTTATTGGTAGTCTAGGTTGGGGGCACTCTTTTGGTTGTCTAAATATTTTTCTGTTACCACACATCCTTCTTACTTTCTCTTTTGCTGTTATGAATAGTGATTTATATTTACCAAAGTCACTAATCTCATATTTAGTTTTTTTTTCTTTTTCCAGCCATCTACTTGAAGAAATAAAATGGACTTACTTCTAGCTATTTATCTGCTCTCATTCTTATTTATTGAATTAAGCTTCTCACCATCTATAAACAACTCTTGTTTGTGTCGCAATTTACCTCAAATGACAAAATATTTTGTCTTTTAAGTAGTTTTTATCAGAAGAGAATTGAACAGCATCACCAAAATTTGAAAAATAAAAAAGTATTAAAATTATCCATAATTTTTTCTGCTCACATTTAACCATTTTTACTGTGGGTGTATTCTCTTCTAGTTTTGTCCTTTTGATTTAGTGTAGTTTATAACCATATTTTGTACACACTATTTGTATGTCTTATGTTTCATTTAACATTTATCTGATGTAAACATTTTCCACTTTTCTACTTAGTTTTCATAATCATAATTTAAATATTTTTTCATATTATTCTCTGGAGGAGCATTGTCCAATGGAAATAGAACAAGTCACATATAGTTGAAAATTTTCTAGGAGCAAATTGAAAATGTAGAAAGAAACAGGTAAAAATAACATTAATAATGTATTTTATTTAACATATCTAAAATATCTTTCATTTCAACATGCAATTATATAAAATTATTATATTTTTGACATTCTTTTATTCATGCTAAGCCTTTGAAATTGTTGTCTATCTTAAATTTACAGCAATCAATTCAGTCACTAAATTGTCAATAATCAAAATGAAATGTAGCCCTACCAAAACAATAAAATTGTTTATCAGAAAAATATTTTCCACTGCTTCTATTTCTAAACTTCAATATATTAAATTAAAATTTAATTTCCACAGTTGGACTAGCCACATTGCATATGCTCATTAGCTACATGTGGCTTCTTACATTTAAATTAAAATTGAATAAAATTTGAAATTCAGGTCTCCAATTTTACTAGCCACATTTTTTTCTGAACTAGCCACATTCTAAATGATCAACAGCCAGGTTTAACATAGGTATATATGCCAATTCTTTCTTGACTATTTGTTCCTCTATCATTAAGCATTTACATTATTTCCAGGTTTTCAGTAAAATAAATAGTATGCTGATATGTTGATAAATGTGTATTTTCCCATATTTTGGATTATTTCCGTAATGTAGACTCTCATAAATAAAACTATTGGGTCAAAAAGTATGAATTTGTTTATGGTTCCTCATGTGTATTCAAATTATTTTCTGAAAAACAGCGTCAGTTGTCCTCCCACCAGCAGTATTAGTATATTAATTTCACCAACCTTTCTTCATCATTGAAGAACCTTTTTTCACCATGTTATTTCTTTAATTGCTAGTGAGGAATACTTGTCTATGTATTTATTTACTAGCATATTTATTTTTTTTTTTTTCAACGTTTATTTATTTTTGGGACAGAGAGAGACAGAGCATGAACAGGGGAGGGGCAGAGAGAGAGGGAGACACAGAATCGGAAACAGGCTCCAGGCTCCGAGCCATCAGCCCAGAGCCCGACGTGGGGCTCGAACTCACGGATCGCGAGATCGTGACCTGGCTGAAGTTGGACGCTCAACCGACTGCGCCACCCAGGCGCCCCACTAGCATATTTATTTTAATGGAATGCTTTTTGATGTTCTTGGCTCATATTTATTGGTGTCCTAATGTTTGTTTAATTTTTAATCTATTTTTAAACTTCTTTATAGACTAAAGATATTAAGTCTTTGTCATATTTACTGTAGACATTTTTCCTGGTCTTTTGTCTGATTTTTTTTTAACCCCTCCAAGGATTGGAAGAGAATCAACTGAAAGTCTTAATTTTTCTCTAGCAAATCTTTAGATAATCTTCTCTCTTTAGGCTCAAAAGTCGTTCCCACTCCAGAAGTTTGATATTTACTTCTGTTTTATTGTAGATTGTCTATGTTTTTTAAGAAAGTAAAAGAAAACTCTTTGGTCAAACTAGAATTATATAGTTCTGTATTTGCAAGAAAGGAAACTAAATTACACGTTTTTAACCTTTAGTCAAAATCCAGTGTTTACTCATTATTTATAGATCAAATTCTGACCTACATCTACTACTACTACTACTGTGTTTGAAATTTTATGCATATATATATGTAGATAGGTTCGAATAGATTGTTTTGAGTGTTTCAAAATAATATGATCTATTTCTGCCCTGTTCTATTCTAATTAGAGTATTTTTCTAAACAAAGGGTCTTTTTTCTCCCTGTATTCAAAATTGATAATTATAAGGCATGGTTACTCTGTGTAACTTTAGTCCATTTTTAATCAATATTTTTGTATTTCCAAGAGTTACACATCCTTAAATTTTACAATGTACATGCATACGTGCACACACACACACACACACACACACACACACACACACACATCTATTCCTCGGGTAATTGTTAATGGAAATAATAAAAATAAATTTGTGCACTTAGGTAAGGACAATTAAAAAGAGCCCCAAATGATTGTCCTGAATTAAGGTATGTACTGGCAAAGAGCAAGAAGAACAATTCCTTTCCTTATCTTTTAGTATATTAAACAGTTTAATTTCTTACGTTCTCTTTTGTAGTAGTTAAACTACACAGAGAAATTCTTAGAGTAGTTGGATGACAAATTTATGTACAAATGATTCTTGAAGAACGCAGGAGCTGGGGGGTGTCAAACCCCAATACAGTCAAAAATTTGTGTATAATTTTTGACTCACCTAAAACTTAAGAACTAATAGTAGTTAACTACTGTTGACTAGAAGCCTTGAACAGTCTATTAATATATATTACAATAAAGTAAGCTAGAGAAAAGAAAATGCATTAAGAAAATTATACTGGGCACTTGGGGGGCTCAGAACATCTGACTCTTGACTTTGGTTCGGGTCATGATGTCACGGTTTGTGAGTTTGAGCCCCGATTCAGGCTCTGTGTTGACAGCATGGAGCCTGCTTGGGATTCCCCCTCTCTCCCTCTGTCTCTCCCCCTCCTCTGCTGGCTCTCTCTCTCTCTCTCTCTCTCTCTCTCTCTCTCAAAATAAATAAATAAACTTAAAAAAAAAGAAAATGATAAGGAAGAGAAACTACATTTATAGGACTATACTGTATTTATCAAAAAAATCCACGCGTTAGTGGACCCACACTGTTCAGTCACACGTATTTGAGATTTCTAAGCACTAAGTTTGGCTATGCTAAAATGATTCTTTGGCTCCACCTTTGTCTTTTGCCGTCCCTCTCACTCCTGCCTGTTTGTTCTGTTTTCTTTTCCATTTTAATGGATAAAATCGTCTTGCTTCACTCTCAATACTGATTAATATTTTCAGACTTCTTAAGTGTTAGAATCTGCTTTGCTTTTGGTTGCTCATAGGGACAAAGAGTAATAGGATTAACTGTTGTATAAACTGAAATCCCTAATTAGAAAAATCATAAGATTTTATTGATTATACAGAGTATTTTTCTAAACTCTAGCCATATAAACTATTGGCCTGTTTTTATTACAAATCTGACACCTGAAAAAAAATTTTTTATAATGGCACTGTTTTTATATTTGGTGATAATACAATCTAGAACATATGGCCTAGCAAAGGATATAAATCAAGGAAGAAAAATTATGGTTGGCATCAGTTTTAAGTCTTTGCACTATAACAGAACACAAATCCTAAATTGTTTAAATACTAAATATTTACTTAAAGTAAAACAAGGGACTATTCAAAAATGGAATTAATTTAAATTGTGAATTTTCCTCACTTACAAACTGATAGTTTTTTGTATATTCTTTATAAAATTAACAAAATGTAAGGTATATTGTCCACATCACAATAATCTTGTGTTGCATTTTGAAGTAAAACACACATACAACATACACACTTTTGGAATGAGGCCAAATTTAGACTCCAGGGACATACTGTTCAGTACCTTAAATTACAATCAGATGTATTTTAGCACAGATCAAATTTTCAGTCTGAAGTTGGTGAGAAGCCTAATTATTTGACCAGGTTACTATTTGTGTAGACCATTCTATGGCTGTCTGTGGTTAATCCACAGCTGGCAGAATGCTAGCTCTGGGAGGTTTTTATTTCATGCTGGAACAGTTTGGGGAGAAATGGGAGGGGGGTTAGCTTTAAACATTCCTCATTAAATGAAAGACTAAAAAGCAAGTACATACATATTACTATGGAGACAAGATGCTATATAAACTGTTCATTTTAATTCTCCAAGTGACAAAAATAGCAAAGGAAACAGCTTGGATGTTCATAGATTGCAAGTGACATGGTGGTTGGTTAAAAAAGTAAAGTGAAAACATTCAAAAAACAATGTTACCTAAGACTAAGATTTGTTATCTTTTAGAATAGTTGAATATTGGTAAAGAATTAATGAAATGGGATTTTTAAATAATATAAAAATATGTTATAATAGGGAAACATTTTTATTAGAATTTCATTAGCAATAGTTTAATAACAGACAATTATACTATAAAATTCTCTCAATACCTCTGAGTTTATCAGGGCAATAAACCCTTCAAATTCAAGTATACATGACTCCTGCCTCAAAATTAATTTTTTAATATTCTTTTAAAATTCTAATTTTTATTTGTGGGACAGAGAGAGACAGAGCATGAACGGGGGAGGGGCAGAGAGAGAGGGAGACACAGAATCGGAAACAGGCTCCAGGCTCTGAGCCATCAGCCCAGAGCCCGACGCGGGGCTCGAACTCACGGACCGCGAGATCGTGACCTAGCTGAAGTCGGACGCTTAACCGACTGCGCCACCCAGGCGCCCCTTAAAATTCTAATTTTTAAGTAATAGAAAAGAGTTTTTTTTCTTTTTAAAGTATTTAAAGTTTGCATGATGGAAATGGTTAGTCCTTCAGTTGTAGTTGAGTATTTCAGTAGCCTTTTTGTAATTTTAAAAGAAGTTTCCGTTACATTTTCAAGGTTATTTCTTCCATTTACAAGCTAGCTCTTCTTTCCTTCTTGTTCCCATTGCCCTTACTTCCTCTGGTTTCTTTTTCCTTCTAATCATCCTCCCTATCTTGCTTCTTCATTCTTCTGTTTCTCCCATAGATCCTTCTTGTTGAAGAGCAAAAATGCTCAAACTTTCCCTATTCTTAAGAGCAACTCTTCCAGTCTTCTTCCCCCCACTAAAATGTCTTTCTGCTCTTTTCTATTCTATTACCTATTCAAACTAGGGATATTATCTCTGGTCCTTTGAATCTAAGTACCATCAAATATAAGCTGTCCTAGGGGACATTAATTTTGCTTACCTATTTTGCCTGTGTTTCAGATGATTCTATTATTTTTCATTGATAAACCTTCCAAAATAATTTATAGCCTTAACCCCTGCTTTCTTATCATTCTTTCTTTAATAGCTTTTTTTTTTTAAACCTTTACACCAAAAGCACTTAATCATCAAATCCAGTGACTTTTGCTCATACTTTCTTTCTCTACCCACTGATAGCTTTGGCTACCTTAAAGTATCTTCTTGAAATTTTCCTTGTTGGATTTCTCTGTCATCACTTCTGCTGACCTCATTTGCCTTCCTCTTGTTCTCTCCTTTATGATTTTCTGTTTGTCTTAACTGTTGCTGTCCAGATTAACTTTCCTTTAAATTTTTGTACAGGCTTGTTATTCCTTTCTTTCAAGGAAAACATCATTACCCATCATCTGTCCCCATGCCATCTAATAGACTCCTGACCTGCCACTGAAGGCCTTTTGTGTTCTTAACTCAGCTGGCCTTTCCCACTTTATCTTCTGTTGCTTTTTGTGTATTCCTTCACTCACTTGTGCATCATTCAAACCAATTTCCTATGTAAGCATCCATGTCTGTGCTTATACTTTCTTTTATGTAGAAAGCATGACTATATTTTTTAATTAAAATATTTTTCTGTTATTACTGAATTATTTTCTCATTACTTGAAAATTCTAATTCAGAATCTTCCTTAAAAAAAAACCCTGTAGGTGTTTCATAAGCTAACAAGCTATGATCTTAGGAAACTAATTTTATTTTTTAATAAATATAACGTCACTTATAAGAATCCAAACTGTTTCTAAGAAGCTACAAGGATCCAGTCTGCCTTCATTACTATTTTTCTATTTTAAATGTAATTATTATATTGAATAAGGGCTTTGAAATATTTTTTTCTTATGTGGATTCCCAGGATTCTTTCCATATTTAGTATACAAATCTAGTATGAAATAAGTTATGTGTTATACTCTGACATAATGGCACATATTAAGCATATTGTACTCATATGATAGCTTTTTTTCTTCTAATCAGATGTTGCTGTTTTCTGCCTTGCATTTTATAACTGCAGTTTAAAGTTTGTATTATGTAGACTTTTGCATTTTTTATAGATTTCTATTATTCTGACTGAGAATGACTCTGGAGATGATATTTTTAATTTCCCCTCCTTTTTTTCTTTATCCAGGGCTTTTTTCTTACAGTTTCCCCAGAGTCGGTATTAAAAGTGGCTAACCACGCTTCTGAAAACAACAGAATTTTTACTTTGAATCTGTCTGCACCATTTATTAGTCAGTTCTACAAGGAATCATTGATGAAAGTTATGCCTTACGTTGACGTACTTTTTGGAAATGAGACGGTGAGTTACTTTTTAAAAAAAAGAAGTACCTGGTGGTTTTTTGGGGTTTTTGTGCGGGTGGTTTTTTTCTCTTTTTTTTCTCTTTTTGGTTTGTGTATAAGTTTAGAAATATTTCAGTAAAAACTGAAATACTTGCATAAATAGAATTGAAAATTGCACAACAAAATGTCTTGAGTTTGTAATTCAGGATTTTTAGTATTTCCTCTGGTATATATTAATTTCTATCATAATAAAAAATTGTCTCTTAATAGGTTAGATTATTGAGGTTTATAATTTACATATAGTAAAATTAAATTTTACTGTACATTTGTATGAGCTTTTGAAAATGCATGCCTGACATGTAGCCATGACCACAATCCAGATAAAAATCATTTTCATCACTCCTTTCGGTCATCAACTTACTTGTTTCTGACCAGTAAAATAATGTTTTCCTCTGAAATTTTCATGGATTAAGGTAAGGGGCATTTGGCCTAAAATTAATATTTTATAAATTTAAGTATTTATTCAAAGTGTGAGTCTATTTAATAGATTATGGGTAAATGTTGGTATAATTTGTATTAAATTTTTTATTAATAATATTATTTTTGCTAATATTTGTATGTTGTATTTGAAGGTGATAAAATGGGGTTTAATTTATAAATTTTTACAGCTCTTTTGTTTACTAAAATTATACTTTCTTTCATTCTAAATTAGTAGAAAATAGGTTTTTTTGCTCATTTAGTACTTACAGATTTTGTTTAACCTGTAGACTTTAAACATCCATAAAACAGGGGGGAAAAAAGAGAGAGAGAGAGAGAGAGAGAGAGAGAAAGAGACCTTCAGTATATCTTCTTGTGACCTGGGCAGCATCACTTAACTTTCATGAACCTCAGGTTTTTATGTGTAAAGTGAACATGTTGTACTAACTAGTCCATTTGGATTTGAATTCTATAGTTGTAATGTAGTTTGATTATATTCACTGATTTTGTACCTAAATAAGATAACTGTTGTCTGTGTAGAATAAAATAAATTTGATGTGGAAATAATTTATGAGATCCCCTTAGTGGTTTACAGAAAATAATATGGTGTGAATATCTTCAAAGACACTTTGAAGGGAATTACTACATTCTCGATGATTCACAAACTGATATAATGGCAAGAAATAGTGGTAATAGCCTTGAACTGTGTATCTGCTAGAAGTTTCACTTGGTTAAAATCTACATTTCACATTTCCTTTATGGCTGATTTTATTTTCTGAAGGATTAAAGGAAGTAATTAGGAAAAGTGTTAATCTGGCCTTTTAAATTAACATGGAAGAATTGGTCATCAGTATGGTTGAGAATCCTTGGGAGAAATTGATATTTGAACTCAGAGTTCTTTGTAGTCAGAAAAAGATGAGACTGGCAATATTTAAATATATGCTCTGTATTTTAAGAAGAAAAATTTCTTAAACTTTAAAAAAAAAATAAATATCATTGCAAAGAATGAGATTTTAGAATCAAAGACAACCTGAGATGATTGAATACCATCAAAAATTCAGTTCTGATTTTATAATATCAAATGACCATAATTAGGAAGAAAATGGGGAGGAGCCTTAAAAACAAACATTGCAGAGCACAGAAAATTCTTTAATAAGAGCTCACATTTGTTAAACACGTGTAAAAAGATGGAAAGCATTTACAGAACCAGAGAACAATGCCAAACGTTTGGCATAGACATAGAAGAATAGAAAAGAACAGAGGCCCAAGATTATTAGGTTTGCAGAAAATGCTGATGATATCAAAATGGCCTTCACTTAAAAAAAGAAAAGTCTCCAAATGCACAGCAAGAACAAGACAAAATAATTGGACTTCATCAAAATTAAAAACTTTTGTGCATCAAAGGACAGTATCAAGAAAGTGAAGCCTAAAGCCAGCAAAAGGAAGGAAATAATAAAGATTAGAGCAGAAATAAATGATACAGAAACTAAAAAAAAAATAATAGAACAGATCAACGATCTGGTTCTTTGAAAAAATAACTAAAATTGATAAACCTCTAGCCAGACTTATCAAAAAGAAAATAAAAAGGACCCAAATAAATAAAATCACAGATGACAGAGGAGAAATAACAACCAATACCACAGAAATACAAACAATTAGAGTATGATGAAAAACTATATGCCAATAATAATTGGATAACCTGCAAGAAATGGATAAATTCCTGGAAATGTATAAACTACCAAAACTGAAACAGGAAGAAAGAGAAAACTTGAACAGACTGGTAACCAGCAAAGAAATTGCATCAGTAATATAAATAAATAAATAAATACATACATACATACATACATACATAAATAAATACATAAATAAATACATAAATAAATAAATAACCAAAAATCCAGGGCCAGATGGCTTCACAGGCAAATTCCACCAAATACTTAAAGAAGAGTTAATACCTATTCTTCTCAAACTATTCTAAAAAATGGAAAAGGAAAGACGACTTCCAAATTCATTCTATGAGGCCACTTTGAAGTGCTGAATCACTATAATGTACACATGAAACTAATATTATATTACACTGTATGTTAACTAACTGGAATTTAAATAAAAACTTGAAAAAAATTTTAACAAAGTGAAAGCCCATGGAATGAGAGGAAATATTTGCAATGATATATCTGGTAAGGGATTAACATCCAGAATATATATCTCAACAACAAGAAAACAACTCAATTCATAAATTGTCAAAGGACTTAAATAAACACTTGTCCAGAGAAGATATACACATGGCTAATTAAGCACATGAAAAGGTACTCACCATCACTAGTCATTAGAGAAAACCAAAATGGGATACCACTTGATACACATTAGGATGGTTATTTTCAAATATATGGAGAGGAAAAAAATATTGCCAAGGAGGTGGAGAAAATGGAACCCTTTTGCATTACTGAATGGAATGTAAAATGCTGCTGCTGCTGCTGCTGCTGCTGCAGAAAACAATTGGGTGGTTCCTCAAAATGTTAAACATAGAATTACTACCATATAATCCAGCAGTTCCACCGATAGGTATATACCCAGAAGTCCTGAAAGCAAGGATTCAAGTACTTGTATGTTAATACTTATGGCAGTGTTATTCTCAATAGCCAAAAGTTGGAAACAAACAGAAAGTCCCTCAACAAATGAATAGATAAAATTTGGTATATACATAAAATGGAATACTATTCAGCCTTAAAAAGAAATGAAACTCTGATACGTGATACAACATGAATAGGTCTTGAAAATGTTATGTCAAGGGAAATAAGCCATACACAGACAACTGGATTTTCCTATAAAGATTCCACTTATATGAGGTACCTAGTCAAATTCTAGAGACAGTAGAATATTGGTTGCCAGGCACTGGAGGAAAGGGGGAATTGGGAGGGTTGTTTTTTTTTTAATTTTTTAATGTTTATTTTTTAGAGAGAGAGGGAAACAGTGCAAGCGGGGGAGGGGCAGAGAGCAAGAGAGAGAGAGAGAGAGAGAGAGAGAGAGAGAGACAGAATCCAAAGTAGGCTCCAGGCTCCTAGCTGTCAGCACAGAGCCCGACGTGGGGCTTGAACTCACGAACTGTGAGATCACAACCTGAGCTGAAGTTGGACACTCAACCGACTAAGCCATCAAGGCGCCCCAAGGGAGTTATTTTTAATGGTTGCAAAGCTTCTATGTGAAATAACAAAAAAGGCCTGGAAATGGGTAAATGGTAATGGTTGCACAGCATTATGAATGTACTTAAGGTCACTGAATTGAACACTTAAAATAGAATGGTGAAATTTTATCTTACATATATTTTCCCACCTTGTTTAAATAATTAATGCACCAACTAGTAAAGTTAGACTAGGACTTATAGACTAGTAGAGACATTATACTGTTATAATCTATATATAGTATAGATTATTAAAAGAATCATTTTTCCCTACCTAGAAGAGGAAGTTGTAAAATGACAAGCTACAAGTCGTGTCTGGATAAATTTTTACTTTTTTTTTTATGTTTATTTTTGAGAGAGAGAGTGTATGCATGTGCACAGGGGAGGAGCAGAGAGAGGAAGACAGAGTATCTGCAGCAGGCTCTGCACTGACAGCAGAGAGCCTGATGCGGGGCTCAAACTCACAAACCATGAGATCACGACCTGAGCCGAAATGCTTAAGCAACTGAGCCACCGAGGAAAATAAATATTGGATATGAGGCAATTAGACATATTTGGTGTTTTCTTGAACCAGTCTCAAAAAGTCTGCTGATAAATAAATAGATTTCTGGTGATACACTTCAGTGTTTACTCTGAGCTTTGCTCAGCTATCAACTATTCAGATAAAGCTGTATTTGCAGAGAATGCAAATGCAGAGAATGCAGATAATGCAATACTTTAACAAATATCAAGTAAGTTGAATGTCAAAATGAGACTTTTGAAAACTTTAATAAACTGGAGATACCAGTTGAGTGATGAAAGTTAATAAGGATAAGATTCCATATTTGATTATAAAAAACAAGTGTGGCATTGTTTGTTTTTTTCCTTTAATCTCATCTCTCATTTTTCTCCTTGAATACTTTAGTAATAAACTATCTTTAAGTTTCCAGGGGAAAAAAGGGACATTGTATTTCTATTTTTTTTTAATGTTTATTTTTGAGAGGTGGGGGGAGGGGCAGGGGAGAGAAAGGATCCAAAGCAGGCTCCACGCTGTCTGTGCAGAGCCTGACGCAGGGCTTGAACTCATGAACCGCAAGATCTTGATCTGAGCCAAAGTCGAAAGTTTAACTGACTGAACCATCGAGGCGCCCCAGGACAAAATGCAATGAAGTGTAAAATAGATTTCTCAGGGCATGCAAGTAGGTTTGTTTTATCTTTCTTTCTCCCTCTTAACCCAGAAACAACAATCAAATCTGTGCTTACTGTAAATTTTCAAAATGTCAACTGTTAGTGGCAATCAAAAGAATGAAAACTTGCCGTTTGCTACAATGTGGATATAACTAGAATGTATTATGCTAACCGAAATTAGTCAGAGAAAGACAAATATCATATGATTTCACTCATATGTGAATTTAAGGTACAAAACAGGTGAACATAAGGGAAGGGAAGCAAAAATAATATAAAAACAGGGAGGGGGAACAAAACAGAAGACACTCTTAAATACAGAGAACAATCTGAGGGTTGCTGGAGTGGCTGTGGGGGGATGGGCTAAATGGGTAAGGGACATTAAGGAAGACACTTGTTGGGATGAGCACTTGGTGTTATACAAAGGGGATGAATCACTGGATTCTACTCCTGAAATTATGATTGCACTATATGCTAACTAACTTGGATGTATATTAAAAAAAAAAAATTAAAAATAAATAAATAAGTTCTAGTTCTTGAGTAAGTAAAAAAAAAAGTCAACAGCAAAAACAAAACACGCTTGGCTCTCATTTTCAGAAGGTTATACACTATTAATGATGCTTTAAAGCTTTTCTGATAACTTTAATATTAAAAATTTTTAAATGCCTTGTCCACCAAGGTTCTCTCTTCACATTGATCCTTGTGAGACCAGAAATAAATGAGGTGATCCCTATGATTACTTAAGCTTACTGCTTGGAGAGAATTTCCAGGCCACTATATGACCTAGCTATTCCACTCATAGGTATTTGCCCAAGAGAAATGAAAGGATATGTTCATATAAAGAACACACAGGGGAGACTGGGTGGTTCAGTCGGTTGGACATCTGACTCAGGTCACGATGTCACGGTTTGTGACTTGGAGCCCTGCGTCAGGCTCTGTGATGACAGCTCAAAGCCTGGAGCCTGCTTCATATTCTATGCCTCCCTCTTTCTGTGCCCCTCTCCTACTCACACTTTGTCTGTCTGTCTGTCTGTCTGTCTCTGTCAAAAATAAACATTAAAAATTAAAAGAAAAAGAAGACGTACGCAAATGCTTATAGCCATTTTATCTGTAATACCCAAAGTCAGGAAACAACCCAAATGTCCATCAGCTGGTGACTGGATAAACAAATTGTTATCTATCCATACTGTAAAATACTACTCACTGTTAGAGGTGAATTATTTATACATGCACCAACATGGATAAATCTCAAAATATATATGCTGAGTGAAAGAGGAGATGCCAGACAAAAGTACACTATATATGATTCAATCTAAATTAAATTCTAGAAAATTCAAAGTAATTTGTAGTGACAGAGTAGATCCATGGTTGCTAGGGATAGAGATGTACCGTGAGGCAAAGATCACAAACGGATGTGAGGAAACTGTTGGAAATAATGGATGTGTTCATTATCTTGATTGTAGTTATAGTTTCAGGACTTGATATATGTGTCAACACTTACCTAATTATTAACTTTTTGTTTGTACAGATTATTAAATGACAATTATATCTCATAAAGCTATTTTAAAAGAATGTATACTGTGTGATTCCATTTATAGAAGTTTGAAAATAGGAAAAATTAATCTAGAGTCACTCAAATAAAAGTCACTCCAAAGAACCAATGTTAGAATGAATAAATATCAACTTATTTTTTTAACTATGTATCAAATTTCTATTATTTACATGAAAGATTTCCTTATATTTCAATAGTATTATCAAGCCAAAGGAGGAGTACTTGATAGTCCTGTATTTTAATCCTGACAGACTATTAAATATTATCATACACCACCATTAAATAATGCTTTAAAATTAAAAGTGTTTTACACAAAAACCATTTCATCTACACAATCTGTGGCTGATTTTCTAATGCATGTACGGTTTCAGCTTTACTCATAGAGATTACTCCATTTTTGTTAGGTGGCATTGGTAGTGTTACTAGGACTGTTGATCCTATTCCTCTCTTAATTACGTTTTACTTAACTAACTTGCTTGGATAACATGCAATCCTCATTCTTTTGATAAAACTTAACAAGTAGTCTATGAAAACAAAAAAACAAAACAAAACTTAACAAGTAGTTCCAAGTAAATGAGGGAGAATTCGTGGATATTAGGCTATTCTCTGGTATACCACCTTACTTCTTTCCCCACAAACTTCTTTGTTTACCAGGACTCACTTTATTTGTTCGTAAACCTTTTTAATGCAGTTTATCTTCATCATATAATTAATTATTATATAATCTCACAAAATGAGAATGCAAATAGAATAAGAATTAGCTTAATGAATTAAAAAGTTGCTCTTGAATTAGATGTGGGCATGAAAATGATAAAATATTAAAAGAAGCAAAAGCTATAAATATCTACACTCAGGAATGGCTTGATAAATGTCTATGAGTTTTCATTCTGCTTTAAAGAACTGAAACTGAAATCATAAACTATGAATTATGGATCTGGTTCTATAAGAAAGACTCTAGAATATCAGCAGACACACACTCAAAATTTTGACCCCACTTTAAATATTAGCAAATGATATATATTTATATGTTAATAAAATGCTTAGATTTTTTTCTTAATATAATCAATTTGCTGATCTATTAGGCAACTACTATTCCTTTAATTTCCTCATTTTAAAGTGACAGATTTGTGTGGAAATACTAAAGGATCCTTTAAATTTTTTCTTACAGCTTAAAATTAAAAAAAAAAACAACAACTAAGGATTCATTTTCTCACACATTCTAATGTTCAGTAAAACTGACCTAATTTATTCTAACCAGCAAAGTCTTTGTTCTGAAATCTAAAATAAAATGCCTACCATATTTTAAATAGTTATTCTTTTTCATTATTCATTTCACAGACTTGACTATAGTACCTTTCAAGCTAGACTTTTCTCATTTCTCATCCCCACTATTTCTTTTCTCAGATTTGCCCAGGGAAAACAATGTTCTTCTCCAAGGAATATTTGCAAATATTTGGTTGGGCAAATCCAGATACAAAATAGAAGTGTCCACAGGAATAACATTGCTGCATTAATGTGTTAAAAACAAAGTATAATTATTAAGTGATATAATTTACTTTTTTTCTATTTTTTCTTTCATTGTGGTAAAAAAAAAAACAACAACAGAAAATTTACCATTTTTAAGTGTACAATTCAATGGCATTAAATAAGCCCTCAATATTGTGCAGCCATCACCACTGTCCATTTACAGAACCTTTCCATCATCCAAACAGAAGCTGTATACACATTAAACAATAACTCCCCACATCTCTAATTACCACTATTCTATGAATTTGCCTATTCTAATTTCCTCATCTAAGTAGAATCACGAAATAGTTGTCTGTGTATGACTTATTTTGCTTAACGTAATGTTTTCAAGGTTTATCCATGTATCAGAGTTTTGTCTTTATTTAGTCACCTGTTGATGGACATTCAATTTGGTTTTGCCTTTTGGTTTTTGTGAATAATGCTGCTATGAACAGGTACAAGTATCTGTTTGAATACCTGTTTTCAGGACCTTTATTCTATACCTAGAAGGGGAATTTGCTGGATTGTCTGATAACAATTTTATGTTTAACTTTTTGAGGAACCATCAAATGGTTTTCCATAGCAGCTGCACTATTTATATTCCCTCCAGCAAAACTTGGTAGTTAACAATTTCTCTGTGTCCTTACTAACATTTATTTCCCCTTTTTTTGACAGTAGCCATCTTAATGGATGTGAAGTAGCATCTTTTTGTGATTTTGATTTGCATGGCTTACTTTTAACAGATTCAGAAATGCACAGAATCGAATTTCTCTGTTACCTCAAAATTTTTGGTGTCCTGTTACAGTTCATGTTGTACTTTTAAACCTCACATCTGAATTTGGCAATTTCTTCTTACGGTAGTTTTGAAACTACTCTAGTATATAAGGCCTTTAAATATGACACTGTATTTTTAATTTGTTTCTGACATCCTCAAAGTTTAAAATACTTCCCGTCAGCAACAACCATTTGTTAGCTGGAATCACGTGTCATCAGCTCAATAAAGGACATTTTACACTCCTGAAATGTAATTATATCCATTGATGCCTGCTAATGCTAGCTGCTTTGTGGTCATTATCTAGCAATACATGACTAAAGAACTTGATTATTCTTCTTGTTTTTCATTTTTATTAAATTAAGAAGTTTTTTTGAATAGTGTCATTTTGCAAATGGTTCTTAGGAGTAATACCTTTCAAGGCTCCATAATCACTAGATAATTAACCTGCCAGGATTAAGTACACTCAACTTTGCCTCAGGATGCTTAACTCTCAAATAAGGTCAGTTATCTCATGATAATAACTGCTTTGTCAATAATTAACACTTAATTCCACAGTAAAACGTCACATCACCCATAGAATGCACTTTAAGATAGTTTAAATAATAAAATACAGCTTGAAAATTGGGCAGAAGATTTCAGTTTAATTATTTCAGACAGATTAAGGATGATAATGTTTTAGATAAAACTCCCTCACATACCTAGTGTTTTGAATCTCACAGATGATTTCTATTTAAAGGTTATTTGCTACCTGTTTCATCATTTTGTTGGCAGTATGCCCATATTGTACATTATCTTGCAGGGAGATCTATTTTAAACCTCTTGACCCTACAGAGAGGATTCACTATATTAAAAATCTCTAGTATAGATCAGGAAAACTGAAATTACGCTTTCCTGAGTGATGATTTAACTTTTTAAAAATGTATCTGTTTTGTCAATGAGTGAGTTACAAAACAGTGAATGAAATTCCACAGTTTGTTGATGTGGTTGTTTGTTATTGCTGAGTAGCTCTTCAATCATGTTTAGCACAGTGATATGCAGCCTAACACAGGAATGCTATTTGCAAGAATACATCAGGACATTTTTAAGGAAATGTAAAATTGGCTTTAGGTATTTGAATCCATGTTTTCTAAACCTGAATAATGGCTGCATCTCCTTATATATAAACCCTTATAATCTTTTTACCAAACCAGATGGAATAAGTTAGGTTTTTCTTCTCTGTCTACCTATTGAAGGGTGGGGGCAGGGAGGTGATTTTATTGGTATTTATTGTTTACATGGTTAAATCCATTTTAATAGCCATTGATTTTTTTTTTAATGACAAAAATCATTTGAAACCAATAGTGCTTTTAAGTATAAATAAACTTTAATTAACTCTATCTTATCTGAAGTATTTTGTCAGGTTTTGTATATCTGTAAAATGGAACTTATTTGCTATTTCAAGATGAAAATCTGTATAAATATAAATTAGATGTGCCACATATGGTAAGTGGTATACATGAATATATCTTCATTCAGATGATTTCTTTGTATAGGAAAACTTCTGTTCTTTGTAAAGGTATTATGTTTAATTTTTGGAAGTTCTGTGTCTCTTCAGTCTACGCATATTTTATTCTCAGAGGATTTTTTAAAATTTTTATATCTTTTTGTCAAATTGAAGTCCTTAAGATACATGATTTCCAAACATTTCCAGAGAGCCAGCCTGTCACCAGATCCATATTCTGACAGAAGAGATGGGTTTTTCTTTTCCTCATATCAAGATATTCCCATCATGTATGTGGGTAATAGGACTGTATCTAAAAGTATAATTCTTCCTTGTTGAAGAATTGCCTTGTTTCTTTCAAGAAAAAATGGTCATTACCTTCTTGAGACTGTTCATACAGATCTTTCAATTCCTCTTTCTTTGCTATAAGCAGTGAGAGGAGCCTTTGATATAGACAAAATCTAAGGTTATTTTAAGATCAGTCAAGGGGCACCTGGTTGGCTGAGCCCATTAAGTGTCCCACTCTTGGTTTCAGCTCAGGTCATGATCTCAAGGTTTCGTGCATTCAAGACCCCCATCGGGCTCTGCTCTGGCAGCAGGGAGCCTGCTTGGGATTCCGTCTCTCTCCCTCTCTCTCTGTCCCTCTCCCACTTGTGCTGTCTCTGTCTCTCTCAAAATAAATGAATAAATTTAATACAAATTTTTTTTAATGTAAAAAGTAAATGTTTAAAAAAAAACAAAAGACCAGTCAAGGAAGGTGGAAAGAGCGCCCAACTTCAGCTCAGGTCATGATCTCACAGTTTGTGAGTTTGACCCTCACATCAGGCTTGCTGCTGTCAGCACAGAGCCACTTTGGATCCTCTGTACCCCCTCTCTCTGCCCTTCCCCTGCTTGTGTGCACTCTCTCTCTCTCTCAAAAATAAATAAACATTAAAATAAATAAATAAATACTTATGGTGCTCTTATAAAATTCTGACATATTTACATTTCCTGCTAAGGATAATGAAGTTTCAATTAAGACAAGGGTATGGCACCATAAGATTGCTATTTAGCTTCTGGATTTGACTTTCTCCTTAGGGTCTTTCTAATAAATATATCTGGTCTGGAAAAAAAAAATGAGATTCACTGTAGCACAAGGGAGGTTCCTAACATCAGTGGTATGTTGTAAAGATGTGCTATGGGAAGGATTCAGAAAGAGCCAAAGGCTATGTAACTATGTGATTTGCATCTCTCTTCCTTCCTTTCTACTTAACTCCTTTACTCCTTTTCTGTTTGGATCCCCACCGATTTATCCTTCCTTTCTTACCCTTTTTCTCTCCCTCCCTTACCAACTACATTGCCTATCCAAAGAGGAAGGTTTTTAAATCCTTCCCAGACTACCATCCATTATTGATAAAAAAAAAGCCCAATAACTTGAGATAGCTTGAATTGCTTTGGAGACAATCATATTTTATGCAATAATGCCATACATACCATGTTACTTAGTATTTCAATTAATCTTTTTTATTTGCTTGTTTCAGTTACTGTACTACAAATTTGTGACTCTTATAATATTACCTATCTAGTATGACATGATATAAAAGTAATGAGTTACTATTTAAAGTTCTTATTTAGGGGCGCCTGGGTGGCGCAGTCGGTTAAGCGTCCGACTTCAGCCAGGTCACGATCTCGCGGTCCGTGAGTTCGAGCCCCGCGTCAGGCTCTGGGCTGATGGCTCAGAGCCTGGAGCCTGTTTCCGATTCTGTGTCTCCCTCTCTCTCTACCCCTCCCCCGTTCATGCTCTGTCTCTCTCTGTCCCAAAAATAAAATAAACGTTGAAAAAAAAATTAAAAAAAAGTTCTTATTTAATACATTTTAAATGTCATATTAAAATTGTTAAATAAAATCGACGTATCCCTGTACATAAAAACTGTAGATTTAGGGATGCCTGGGTGGTTCAGTCAGTTAACCATCTGACTCTTGGTTTCGGCTCAGGTCATGATCTCGTGGTTTCATGGGTTCGAGCCCTGTGTTGGGCTCTGCACTAGCAGCACAGAGCTTGCTTGTGATTCTTTCTCTCTCCCTCTGCCTCTCCCCCATCTGTGCTGTCTCTGTCTCTCTCAAATAAATAAATAAACTTAAAAAATATTTTTAAAAATTTAACAACTAAATTTATATGACAGTGGAAGGAACACTGGACTTTATTCAGAAAATCTGGTTTTTGGCTCAGCTTGAATTTTTTCTGTGCCTTTCTTCTTTGACATTAGGAGCCTAATTAGCAAAATTTAAATAGGTTCTGTAGATTAGTAATAGTGTTTTATCAACAGTTATTTCTGAACTTTGATGATTCTATAATGGTTATGTAAAATCTTCACCTTTGGAAAATTCCTAATGTCTTTTGTCTGATTCACACCCAAGCTAGGTTCCTACATTGCGTTCAGTTTTCATGTTTCCGTAGTCTCTTTAATCTGGAACAACTTCTCGGTTTTTCTTTGACTTTTAGGAATGTGACTCTTTTGAAGAGTACTGGCCTGTTATTTTGTAGGATGTCCTTCAGTGTAGGATAGGCTAATAGTTCCTCTAATTAATGAAAATTTTGGCTAGAATACCTCAGAAATGCTGTTTTGTCTTTTTGCATACTGTATATCAAGATTTCAACATTTCTCATTACTGGTCATATTAATTTTGATCACTTGGTTAAAGAGATATTGACCCAGTTTATGCACTTTAAAGTTACTATTTTTACTTTTGTAATTTAACTAGTAAGTATCTGGTGGAGAAATACAAGAGACTATGTAAATATTTTGTTCTTTCATTATATTTTCACTCACTACTTTTAGCATCTATCTGATGGTTCTTGCTTCCAGTAATTATTGTGGTATTTGCCAAATGATGATTTTTTTTCATGTAAGGTAATTTTTTTGTGCTTCATCTTCTCCTCCAAGTATTAATTTATTAACTTCTTTTCTTCAGTATAATTTATGGATATTTATTTTATTCCATGAGTTCCAATCCATTGCAGTCATTATGTTGTTTTTCCAATTGTCCTGACTTTGGTCGTCTGGAGCTTCTTCATGTTGGCTCCTTTGTTCTTTTGATGTGCCCTCATTAATTTTGAGCACTCTACTTTCTGGTGCCACAAGTTGTTCCAAGTTCATCTTATATTTTCTTTGTCTTAACCCTGGCGTCATCCTATCTGCCTATCTGCCTGTATCTCTATGTATATTTAAAAATGTGACACCAGGGGCTCCTGAGTGGCTGTCAGTTAAGCACCTGACTCTTGATTTCAGCTCAGGTTGTAGTCTCACGATTAGTGAGATTGAGTCCTGTGTTGGACTTCGCCCTGACAGCCCAGACCCTGCTTAGGATTCTCTATCTATCTCCCTTTCTCTCTGTCCCTCTCCTGCTCATGTGCGCTCTCTCTCTCTCTCTCAAAATAAATAAAGAAATTTATAGTAAAAAACATGACACCGTAATAATACCTCAGATTGCAATCCAACACCACAGGGTTAAAGCTAACCTTCCTTTTTTCCTTATTCGTATTTCCTTTCTTCAGTAAGAAACCTGGCTTTCATTATCTGCAATTTAATGACTTATTTGCTCACATCTAAAGTATATATAAAGTAGTTTCAGAATTGCAAACCCACCCTTAGGAGAAGGTGAGCATTATTTGCAGGTAGGAGGGATATGAATTGTGGGCTAGAAGACAGACTGTGATAGGCAGTCTATAAAATGTCCCTCATTGATTCCCTTCCTTCCTCCTAGTATTCACTATCTTATGTAGTCCCCTCTCCTTGACTGCGGAGCTGGGTATAGTGACTTGTAACAAATTGACTATGATAAAAGTGATAAAAGTCATTTCCAAAATTACATTACAAAAGTACTGTGATTTCTGTCTCACTTTCCCTCTCTTGTTCTCTCCCTGGGAGCCCTCACTTTGTGGAAAGCAAGCTGCCATGTTTTGAGTAACCCTAAAGAGAGACGCACATAGCAAGGAACTCTGGTCAGTAGCCAGGGAGGGCCCGAGGGCTACCAACAGCCATATGAATGAGCTCCCTTAAACATGAGATAACTGCAGCCCTGGCCTATATTGTGGTTGCAGCCTTTGGAAAGACCATGATTAAGAGACACCTAGCAGGGCGCTAGGGTGGCTCATTCAGTTGAGAGTCCAACTCTGGATTTTGGCTCAGGTCATGATCTGATAGTTCTTGAGATCCAACCCCATATGGGGCTCTGCACTGACAGTGCCTAGCCAGCTTGGGATTCTCTCTCTTCCTCTCTCATTCTCTCTCTCTCTCTCTCTCTCTCTCTCTCTGCTCCTCCCCAACTAGTGCTCTCTCTTTCTTAAAATAAATAAAATAAACTTAAAAAAAAAATAGAGGCACCTAGCTAAGCCAGCCCTGGATTCCTTACCTATAGAATCTATGCGATAAGTGTTTGTTGTTTTAAGCCACTAAATTTTGGACTAATTTCTCATGCCATAATGGATATCTAATGCTTGCTATGCAAAAGAGATTTATGAACTAGATATTACTATTTGTGTAAAGTCTTCTTGTCTTTAGCTTTCATTACTCAATACTTTTTTTTGAGGTGACTTAGATTAGTTCTTTTTTTTTTTTTCCACAGTCCCTCAGGGTGGTTATGTCATTTAATTACAGTTGTATCATTTATTGCTATTTGCATTCTATTAAGATTCCCCAACATTTTGAATTACTTTAATTTTTTTTAAGTATGTGAAACATTTACATGGTTTTAAATGCCAGAACTATGCAAAAGAAGCTTACTTATAAGTGTCACTTCCCAAGACCCCATTTCTCATCTGCTTCTTTCCTCCTTCTCTCATTCTTCCTACTGTGTTTCTTCCCACCTACCCTCTGTCCTGTAGGTAATTTTTAATTAGTTTCTGGCTCACATCCTAAATTTATTTTAGCATAAATTAGTGCCAACATGTATATTTTCTTATTTTCACATATCCCTTTTTTGTTACATGAAATGTAGTACACTGCAGGTTCTCTTTGCATTTAGCTTTTATTTGCTGTTGTTAATTTTATCTTGGAAATCATTCCATAAAAGCTCAGAGAGATCTTCCTCACTTTTTTTAATAGCTGCATTGTACCTCATTGTGTGAATGTACCAGAGTTTATTCAATCACTCTCTTTTACGTGGGCATTTAGGTTGTTTCCAGTATCTCGCAGTTAAAAGCAATCTTTAATGAATAACTTTATGCACTCATATTTTTATGTTGTTAGAGATATTTTTTCATGGTAAATTCCTACAAGTGGGATTGTTAGGTCAAAGGGTAAGTGCATATGTGGTTTTGTTAGATGTTACCAAATTGCTCTCCAAAAGAGTTATAACTGCTTTCATTCCCAATAGCAATGCATGTGAATGCCTGTTTCTCATGTAGTTATTTTAATGTTTGGTTATCAGCTGTTTGTAAGACTTAGCCATCAAATAGAATTCACTAAAAGGGTAAAATTCTAGTCTTATGTCAAAGGGGCACTTGGCTCGCTCAGTCGGTAGAGCATGTGACCCTTTATCTCAGGGTTATGAGTTCAAGTCCATGTTGGGCAGAAAGCTTACTTAAAAAAATTATTTTTAGTTGCTGCAAGAATTAAACTGAGCTAAGACTAGTATGATTTAGCCCTACTAGCCAATTCATTTTAGCACCGTAAAAATAATCCAAGAATTAAAAAGTGAGCATCCTTTAAGGTACAGACTTTAAAGACTTATTCATTCATTTTTGCTTGTTTGTTTAAAAACATTAAATGAATATGAATGAATCCCTATTATACAGTTTAGTTTCATTTTCTGGCCCTTTATCTATATTTGTATCCCTTAAGCTCCTCTTTTCTCCTGTACTATTTAACTATTTTCCAGAATGCACTGTGGTCACTTTTGTTTTCATGTCCTTTCAGGTTTTTTTAATGTTTGTTTATTTTTGAGACAGAGAAAGAGAAAGAGAGAGCATGAGTGGGGGAATGGCAGAGAGAAAGGGGGACAGAGGACCTGAAGCAGGCACCTTGCTGACAGGAGAGAGCCTGGTGCAGGGCTGGAACTCACAAACCTTGTGATCATGACCTGAGCTGAAGTCGGGTGCTTAACCTACTGAGCCATCTAAGTGCCCCTTCATGTCCTTTCATATGCCACTCCTTTTGTCATTATCCTCACTCCTTTCCAATTCTCTCTGGTAAACTTCTACTTATCCATTAACACTCAGTTCATATATTGGACCGTCTGGCTGACTCAGTTACTAAAGCATGTGACTCTTGATCTTGGGATTGTGAGTTCAAGCCCCCCATTGGGTATAGCGATTACTTAAAAATAAAATCTTGAAAGAAAGAGAAAGAAAGAAAGAAAGAACGAAAGAAAGAAAGAAAAAAACTCGGTTCGGTTATTGAGCCCCATGTCTTAGAATTCTCTCCCTCTCCCTCTATCTGTCCCTCCCCTGCACACACACTCTCTCAAATAAATACTACCTCACTCACACCTTCCCCCTCCTTCTCTACCCCCTCCACTACTGCTCACCTAGTCATTTTTAAAATTTGATCTGTAATATTTTGTTTGTCATTATAATACTTGCATTGTTTAGTAATAATATGTTAATTGGCTTTTTTACACAAGAATGTGTTCCTTCACAACAAATTTTCATTCTTCATTATAGTCCTCCTGCCTAACAAATACGTATTTATTAAATATTTAGTAAATGAGTGAATGAATTTTTTCCTTTGTAGGGAGAGTTTGAATCTGCAAATTATAGACAATAGTTATCCTTATAAATATTTATACTCTAGGGGGCGCCTGGGTGGCTCAGTCGGTTGAGCGTCCGACTTCAGCTCAGGTCATGATCTCTTGGTCCGTGAGTTTGAGCCTCGCGTCAGGCTCTGGGCTGATGGCTCAGAGCCTGGAGCCTGCTTCCGATTCTGTGTCTCCCTCTCTCTCTGCCCCTCCCCCGTTCATGCTCTGTCTCTGTCTCAAAAATAAATAAATGTTAAAAAAAAAATTTTTTTTAATAAATAAATAAATATTTATACTCCAGGGGCACCTGGGTGGGTGGCTCAGTCAGTTGAACTTCCAATTCTTGATTTCAGCTCAGGTCATGATCCCAGGGTTGTGGGATTGAGCCCCGCATCAAGCCCCATGCTGAGCGTAAGATTCTTTCTTTCTGAAGATTAAGATTCTTTCTTAAGATTCTTTCTTTCTCTCCCTCTGCCCTTCTGTGCTTGTGTGTGCATTCTCTCTCTCTCTAAAATAATAAAAAAAATTATATTCCTATTTAATCACTACTTTCAATCTTAGATCTAAGATTGATCTTACCAAAGTGAACTTTATAACTACTTTATATTATATTTGACAACAGTTAAAATATTTTCAGAATAAAATATTGACCTTAGTTTTTGATAGTTTTATGTATGCTACGTAACATAATAATGCAAAATTCAAATTAACCAGTACCTAAATAAACCAAATGTTCTCTTCACTGCTGACTCATACTTTTCTTTTCCCTTCATAAGATAGAAAGTTGTACATTACATGGACTATTTGGTTGGCTCTTGAATTTGAATGACAACCCTAAAATTTATAACTCTTGGAACAGTGTGAAGAAATATTTTGTAGATATGTATAAAGTAAAACTGAAAAATACTGAGCCCTATTATTTTTATAGTTTAATAATGCATAAGGATGCCTGGGTGGCTCAGTCAGTTAAGTGTCCAAGTTTGGTTCGGGTCATGATCTCACGTTTCGTGAGTTCAATCCCCCCATCAGGCTCTCCGCCCCTCCCCTGCTTGCTCTCTCTCTCTCTTTCTCTTTCTCTCTCTCAAAAATAAACATTAAAAAATAAATAAAAATTTTGAAGATAAAAACGCATAAATTTTTCTTGCCCTCTAGGCACTAGCACTGGGTGACAACATGTGCAATGTATACTTGCATACTTTGCTTTTCCTTGATCATTACTCTTTACCTTAGTTTTGATTCCACAGCAACTGGGTAGATGGCAGTTGAATTCTGACAGTAACTACCCAGATTTAGCATCAGACTGTATAGGTTTAAGGGTTCAATTCTCTAAGTCTGCCCTTACTTAAGGCTCCAGCTGAACTTCGGCCACCTACATTTCTGATCAACTTGGCTACGAGTTCAGGGATTCCCAAAACCCTCTCAGGTTTGATAATTAACCTAGATGACTCACAGAACCCAAGAAAGCACCATACCTACAATTACAGCTTTATTATAAAGATACAACCCAGGAATAGCTAAATGCAAAGGTACTTAGGGAAGGGTATGGGAGGATTTTAGATGCAGAGCTTCCATGACTCTCCCCTTAGACTCCAGGCCTAGCACCCTCTTACCACATCAATGTATTTTGCCCACCAGGAAGCTCCACTAAGCTTCAGTGCCCAGAATTTTTATGACAGTTTCATTATATAGGTATGGTTGATTACCTCATTTGCCATGTGATTTAACTCAGTCTCAAGTCCCCCATATTTGGGGGATGGGTGGACCCGAAGTTACAACCCAATCTTGAAGCTGTCTATGGACCCACAATGTGTCACTTTATAAGAAAGACACTCCTATCAGCCAGAAAATTCCAAGGATTTCTGAAGCTCTGTACCAGGAACCTAGAACAAGGACCAGATACATTCCTTATTATACAACATTAAGGGTATGATGAATAGATTATTATTTGCACAAGCTTTATAACTGGGGTAGGGGAGTACAGGATCATATGATCTAATCAATAAAAAATGAGATAAAGTACAAATACACAAAATTTGAAATGACAGAGGGAAATAATGAAAACTGAGAAATTTCTAAGAAAGTTTATTTTGAGACCACAACCTTGGTGCTAGGGATGCTCATTGCTACAAGATTGCTTCTTTATTGAAATAAGAAAACAATCTCATTTATAATTGCACCAGAAATAATAAAATACCTAGGAATAAACCTAACCAAAGAGGTGAAAGACTTGGACTCTGAAAAGTATAAAACATTGATGAAAGAAATTGAAGATGACCCAAAGAAATGGAAGGATATTCCATACTCATAGATTGGGAGAACAAATATTGCTCAAATGTTCATACTACCCAAAGCAATCTACAGACTTAATGCAATCCCTGTCAGATTACCAACATTTTTCATAGGACTAGAACAAATGATCCTAAAATTTGTATGGAACCACAAAAGACTCCAAATAGCCAAAGCAGTCTTGAAAAAGAAGAACAATGGGGCACCTGGGTGGCTCAGTCAGTTAAGCATCTGACTTTGGCTCAGGTCATGATCTCATGGTTTGTGGATTTGAGCCCAATGTTGGACTCTGTGCTGACAGTGTGGATCTTGCTTGGGATTCTCTCTCTGTCTCTCTCCTTCTCTCTGCCCTTCCCCAACTCGCACTTTCTTTCTCTCTCAAAATAAATAAATAAACTGGAAAAAAGAAAAAAAGGACAAAACTAGAGGTATCACAATCCCTAATTTCAAGATATACTACAAAGCTGTAATAATCAAAACAATATGGAACTGACACAAAAATAGACACATAGATCAATGAAACAGAATAGAAAGCCCCCAAATAAATCCACAATTATATGGTCAATTAATCTACAGTAAAGGATACAAAAATATGCAATGGGAAAAAGTCTCTTCAACAAATGGTTTTGGGGAAACTGGACAGCTACATGCAAGAGTGAAAGTGACCACATTTATACAAAAATAAACTCAAAATGGATTAAAGACCTAAATAGGAGATCTGAAACTGTAAAAATCCCAGAAAAGAACAGAGGCATTAATTCCTTTGACATTGGCTGTGGCTACATTGTTCTAGATATGTCTTCTGTGGCAAGGGAAACAAAAGCAAAAATAAAACTGTTGGGACTACATCAAAATAAAAATCTTCTGCATAGAAAAAGACACAATGAACAAAACTAAAAGGCAGCCTATGGAATGGGAGAAGACATTTGCAAATGACATACCCACTAAGGGGTTAATATCCAAAATATGGAAAGAACTGATACAAAAACCAAAAAAGAAAACAAATAATGTGATTAATAAATGGGCAGAAGACATGAATAGACATTTCTCTAGAGAAGATATACAGATGACCAACAGACACATGAAAAGATGCTCAACATCACTCATCATCAGAAAAATGCAAATCAAAACTACAATGAGATATCACCTCACACCTGTTGGAATAGATAAATCAAAAACACAAGAAACAAGTGTTGGCAAAGATGTAGAGAAAAAGGAACCCTCTTGCACTGTTGGTGGGAATGCAAACTGGTGTAGCCACTCTGGAAAAAAAGTATGGAGGTTCCTCAAAAAATTAAAATAGAACTACTAGGGCACCTGGATGGCTCAGTTGGTTAAGCATCTGATTCTTGGTTTCATGTCAGGTTATGATCTCACAGTTCATGGGATCAAGCCCTGTATGGGACTGCGTGCTGAGAGCATGGAGCCTGCTTGGGATTCTCTCTCTCCCTCTCTCTCTGCCCCTCCCTTGCTCTCTAGCTCTCTCACTGTCTTGCTCTCTCTCAAAATAAATAAACTTTTTAAAAAATAAAGGGGCTAATGTGATTGGGTCAGACTTGCCTAGATAATCTAAATTCTCAGGAACATAGTATGCACACTTTTTCAGTACATAGTTCTAAATCTTTTCTCCCCAGGAATATTTTCTTAAAATGTAGTTTTTGGTATTTGTTGTTTTCTTGGCTTCAGTTTTCTTTTTTCAGGCACTCTTTTTATCCACATGCTGGATCTTCTTTGCCTGCTTCAATATTTGTTTCTTTAACTCAGTTTTTATGCCCTTCATATATTTTTGTTTTTAAATTTCCTCTTTTTGTCTTCTTTTTCTGTTAAGGCAAAAATTGTTGTATTTAATTCTGTCCATTCTAGTTTACTCTTCATTTCTGAAAATTTTTTAATTGTAATTCTTTCCTAAATTCTGTTACTTTATTTCTGCATTTTTATCATTCTAAAATATTTTTGTTTTATGGTTTATATAATTTTCTTAATCTCATTTAGCTTGTTTTGAAATAGCAAATTACAATTTTACTCTATTTTGTGAATAGTCTTTATGGCATGCTTTCTTTATACATAGAGATTCTATTCTATTCAGTCATGATGCATCTTCTGATGAAATTATACTACCACTTATTTAAGTCTTGGGAAAACCAAAAACAGTCTTGAACCTTGATCTATAAATTCACCAACTCTAACTACCATGGTAAATATAAGAGGCAGAGAAGCATGTTAAATGACCACACAGAGGTGTATTCAACACAGTTTAGACAGAGACATTCTACAGGACAAATAACTCATTTTAAATGAGAAAATATGTAGGTTATAAGAAAACTAACTGATATATCAACCAATGACAAGGCATAGACTTTGTGTCCTGATTCCAATTGAAGCAAACTGAAAAAAACACACAAACATACAATACAATGAGGGAACTATTTGTATTATTTGTTGTTACTAAGGAAATATTGTTAAATTTTTTAGGTGGGTAGTGGTATTGTTTTTTTTAAGTAACCTTTATTTTAGACACGAAAAATGTATCTAAAAACATATATTTATATGTGTAGGATGATCAAAGCACATCTCACTGAAAAAGTAATGTTTGAGCAGAGATCTGGAGGACATATATCTGAGGGAAGAGCATTCCAGGCAAATGGAATCAGTGAAACCAGAGTGGCTTGAAAGGGAAAGTAGTACGAGATGAGGTCAGACTGTATGGGGTGCTAGAGTATTCAGGGTCGTGGAAGCCATTTAAAGGCCTTTAACTTTGGGGCAGCTGGGTGGCTCAGTAGGTTAAGTGTCCAACTCTTGGTTTTGGCTCAGGTCATGATATCATGGTTCATGAGTTCGAGCCCCGCATTGGGCTTTGCACTGACAGCATGGAGCCTACTTGGAATTCTCTCTCTCTCCCTCTCTCTGCCCCTCCCTCACTTGTGCTGTCTCTGTCTCTCAAAGTAAACAAATAAATTTTAAACAGGACTTCAACTTTTATCTAGATAGGAGGGAAATGGGTATGGTTTTAAACAAAGGAGTGAAATGGTAAGATTTACCTTTTTTTTTTTTTTAACTTCAAATTAGGTAGCATAAAGTGTAATAATGGTTTCAGGAGTAGTATTTAGTGATTCATCACTTACATATATCACCCAGTGCTCATCCCAACAAGTGCCCTCCTTAATGTCCATCACCCATTTAGCCCATCCCCACCCAGCACCCCTCCAGCCACCCTGAGTTTGTTCTCTGTATTTAAGAGCTTCTTATGGTTTGCCTCCTTCTCTTTTTATCTTATTTTTCCTTCCCTTCCTCTATGTTTATCTGTTTTGTTTCTTAAATTCCACACATGAGTGAAATCATATGATATTTGTCTTTGGCTGATTTATTTCACTTGGCATAATACATTCTAGTTCCATCCACGTTGTTGCATATGACAAGATTTCATTCTTTTGATTGCTGAATAATATTCTGGGGTGTGTGTGTGTGTGTGTGTGTGTGTGTGTGTGTGTGTGTACGTACACACCACATCTTCTTTATCCATTCATCAGTCAATGGACATTTAGGCTCTTTGCATAATTTGGCTATTGTTGATAGTGCTGCTATAAACATTGGGGTTTGCTATAAACATTTCATGTGCCACTTTAAATGAGCATCCTTTTTTTTTTTTTTGTATCCTTTGGATACAAAGTTTTTTATCCTTTAGATAAATACCTAGTAGTGTGATTGCTAGTTGTAGGGTAGTTCTATTTTTAATTTTTTAAGGACCCTCCATACTGTTTTCCAGAGTAGCTGCACCAGTTTGCGTTCCTATTATCAGTGCCAAAGTGTTCCCCTTTCTCTGCATCCTCACCAACATCTGTTGTTAGCTGAGTTGTTAATTTCTGGCCATTCTGACAGGTGTGAGGTGGTATCTCATTGTGGTTTTGATTTGTATTTCCCTGATGATGAGTGATGTTGAGCAGGTAAGATTTACCGCTTAAAGGGATTACTCTGGCTGCTGTGTTTATTAATTAAACAAATACTTTTTTGAATGACTATTAGTAAGTGCTAAATTCTGAGAATCAAAACACAAAAATATTCACCTTCCTACACTGATACTTCAGTAAGAAAGAATATACTAGAAAGGCGGCAAAAGCAAAGAGACTCATTATTATTAGGTTATACCACTAATCTAAGCAAAAAGGATGGAGGTTTAGACCAAGGTAGTCGTGGCAACAGTAATGAGAAGTGTTTAAGTCTGGATATATTTTGAAGATGGAACCAACAGGATTTACTAATAGATTGAAAGTGAGATTGGAAGAAAAAAGTTAAAGATGACTACATTTTCTTATTAAAATGTCATATAAGGTAATTAATATCTGTGACTAGGATTTTTATATTATTTTCAGTTGTCACCTTTTCAAAGTTAGAAGGATATCATGAAGTACGGTATGGGGCTTGCTCATCTGCATTGGACTTGAGTTCAACTACAGATAATAGATTTTCCAGTTTTTATCATTTTCATTTACCCTCTTCCTCAAGAGCTAATGGTATAGATGCACATACTGATGCTTTATCTCTTTGCTAGATGTACTCTCCAGTACGATAGGGTTAGTAGAGTGCTTACCTGGAAGTCATGGAATCTCTAATCTGTTAGCAGAGTAAGCTGTCTGGCAATGACAAGTCCATGTAACTTTTCTAGGCCTTTATTTTCTCACCTGAAAAATGGTAATAAGCATACTCCAGTTTTGTCAGTATTAAGTAAAATGTTAATATGATTTCAGAAATACAAAATGTATAAAAACAAGTCAGTGATATCCTGTTTTACTTCTGGATAATAATCTTAAGTTCATGGGTTCGAGTCCCAAATTGGGCTCTGCGCTGGCAGTGCAGTCTGCTTGGGATTCCCTCTCTGCCCTTCCCCTGCTCGTGAGTTCTGTTTGTCTCTTAAAAACAAAACAAAAAAATTTTTTTTTAATTAAAAAAAATTGAACTCTTCTAGGAGTAAAATTCTGCTTACTTCCTTCATAATCAAACCACCTTTGTTATGCTAAAATCAGAGTTTATATTTCTTGTTATATAGATATAGAAATGCACCACAAGGAATACTGCAAAATAAATTAGCAGAATTTTTGCTTATTGTTGAGGACATATCAACAACTATAAAATGGGTTTTTAAAAAGCTATAAATTTACCAATCAACATTTTCACAACTGAATGGTACTTAGTACTATTTTTCAAATAACAAATAGAAGAAATTGAAGATTTATGAGATCTTTAAAAATGTGATTTTATGGGGCACCTGGGTGGCTCAGTCGGCTAAGTGTCCGACTTCGGCTCAGGTCATGATCTCAGTTTGTGGGTTCAAGCCCCATGTCAGGTTATGTGCTGACAGCTCAGAGCCTGCAGCTTGCTCCAGATTCTGTGTCTCCCTCTCTCTCTTCCCCTCCCCCACTCACTCTCCCTCTCTCTCTCTCTCTCTCTCTCTCTCTCTCTCTCTCTCAAAAATAAACATTAAACAAAAACATTTTTTAATGTGATTTTATGCATTAATTCCTATCTGGCAAGGACATAAGAGAGGTAGGCCTTTTCTAAAAATATTCTCATCTCCATTTTTTGTGTATACTCTCAGATTCATATTAACTGACCTCAGGATTTTTTTTTTTTTCTAAGCAATCAGGAAAATATTCCCAAGGACATTGCTGATTTTAGTTGTCAGATTTACTGTGTCTCTGTGTAAGATTAGTAAAATGAGTACAGGGAATATTTTGGGGAAGGTTGCTTATACCTAGACCAATTTCAAGTTAGAGCCTTTTAAAATTACCTGTATTGTAAGACAGTAGAATGTTCTGGATACTGGGGTAGGAGACTTATTTCAGTAGATGGACAAGCTTTTGACACTTACTTTTTGGTACCTCTAGTTCTTAGGAAAGCAATTGAAAATACATTCAATCTTCTAATGTAATTTATGTTATCATTCATTTGGGTTTTTTTATTTTTTTAATGTTTACTTATATTTGAGAGAGAGAAAGAGAGCATGAGTGGGGTGGGGGCACGGAGAGAGGGAGACACAGTATCTGAAGCAGGCTTCAGGCTCTGAGCTGTTAGCACAGAGCCTGACACGGGGCTCGAACTCGCGAACTGCAAGGTCATAACCTGAGCCAAAGTCAAGAGTTGGGCACTTAACCAACAGAACCACCCAGGCGCCCAGCATTTTTTAGTATCCTTAATTGTTCTTTCAAGTGTCGTCTTGGGTGGCTATATATTATTTATTTTCATTAGTTTTGTATTGGACATTTTTACAGTTTCTGATTTTTTTTAGCATTACAAATACAGTTGGGAAGAATGTCTTATAAATAAATCATTGTAATTTAAATTTCTGAATACATCTATCAAGTGTTTGTTAAGTGCTTACAACATGGAGCAACAAAACAAAAATCCTACAGAAGACAATAATTAAATGTTAATCTCTATGATTCTGAATATAATTAGAATGGAAATTTGGAAACGGGGGAAATTACAAGCTAATGAGGTTGCCTGATTTAGCAAATAGAAATACAGGATATCCATTTAATTTTGAATTTCAGATGGGACACACAATATTTGGGACATCCACTAAAAAATTATTCATTGCATATCTGAAATTCAAATTTAGCTAACTAAAAATTTTATATTTTATCTGTCAACCCTACTGGAGGATTGAGTATTCAGAAAAACTTCATGGTAGAGGTGATGGAGGGGAGTAAAGACAATGTTTCATCAAATGAATGGCTTGATATTGCCACTGAAGCAAGAGTGAGTATAGTTTATATGAAGTATAGTCTATAAGGATAAAGACTTTGTGTCTCATTCACTGCCATATCCCCAACCCTTTAAACAGTGCCTGCACACTGTAAATATTTTCTGAATGAATAAATGAATTTGTACTCTGAATAAAACCAGGCCTTTTGGAACAAAAGTTACCTTTGTTGCAACTAAGTTGTGAAGAATCAAATTTCCGTGAGTCTAGAATACCTAGCAGAAGAATTTGGACTTCCTACCTTCCTTTATTCATCTGAAATAGAAATGTGAAATATAATGATTTTTTTAAAAAGAAATATAATTTATTAAGTGTCTACTGTGTATCAGATGCTGGGGATACTTCCATGAATAAGAATAGACATGATTTCTACCCTCATGGAGTTTACAGTCTAGTGGAAATGACAGACATTATTTAAATAAACCAATCATTAATTTATAATTACAAACAGATGCATGTTCTGAAATCACATAAAATGAGAGTGTATTCATAAAAACCTAAGTTGAGGTTGGGGGTTGTGTTGTGTCCTTAAGAATAAATCGTTTCCTATGAAATTTTCATTCATTCGCTGATTTTCCCCCCTGAGTTTATAGAATACTCTTTAGGCTATCACACTTGGTTCTCATACAGCTTTGGCTTTTTATCTTAATAGATGGGTGATTTAGTAGATTATATATTTTTTGAGAAAGGACAAGTTAGCATAGGCAAAAAGGTGGTTAGATTTATCTTTATCACCTGTAGTTTTATGTATATGATAGGGTAAGTTATTTGTATATTGACTCATTAGAATTGTGTTGGAGCTTTTGATAGCTGTAGATATGCCGTGTACATCTAAGAAATTATTTCTTGATTCTTTGAGCATCTCGAAGCAATTTATGGTGTCTAAATGTCATTCTTAGTTTATAGCCCCTTAGTGGCAATTTTAATTCAGGGATAGATGTCCAGTAATTTGCAGTCAGGGAACTCGGACAACCATTTTCACATATTAACTTTAATCAAAGCGGTTGCTTTTGAATCTACCTACCTTCAATATATATTGAAAATCTGACTTCTTACCACCTCTGTTGCCTTTCTTCTGGCTCCTGACGCTGTTACCACTTACCTGGATTATTGCAGTATACTCATAATTGCTCTGCCCCAGTCTTGTCCCCCTTGTAGCAACAAAAGGAGGTTTTTAAGCAGTGGTGGTAGCATTACAAGCTCTGTGCTTTGACATAGGCACATTGTGTTTAATAGATTGGAATAGAAGCATGGTAAATGTGTGTTGATTGCCGTACCAGTAGGAATCAGGATAGTATGTATAATCAATTCTTAAAGACTTCATGTTCTTGCTACTGCTTATCGGTATAAGTACAGTAGACCCTTGAACAACATGGGGTTACAGGCACTAACCTCCCTCATACTGTACTTTTGTAAAATGTAAATAATACCTTAATAAAGCTACTTTTTTTTTAAAGGACAGTATTGACATAACAAATAAGATTAAGAGAAAACATTTACAATCGATGTATCTGACAAAAGACTGTATATAGAATATATAAAGAACTCCTACAAATCAGTAAAACAACAAACAACACGATAAAAAAATTGGGGAAGGGGTGCCTGGGTGGCTCAGTCAGTAAAGTATCTGACTCTTGATTTGGGCTCAGGTCATGATCTCAAGCCTGACGTCAGTCTCTATATTGACAGCACGGAGCCTGCTTGGGATTCTCTCTCTCCCTCTCTCTCGGCCCCTCCCCTGCTTGCTTGCTCTCTCTCTCAAAATAAGTAAATAAATTTTATTTTAAAAATTGGGTAAAATATTAGGACACGTCACAAAGAGAACTAATATAATGTCCAATGAGCACATGAAAGGGGGCTCAACATCATTAATCATGAGGGAAATACAAATTAACACCACAGTGAAGATACCATTGCCTACCCACTTCAATCATTAAAGTAAATAGGGCTACCAAGTGTTGGCAAGGGTATGGAACAACTGGAGTTCTCTCTTTGCTGATGGGATCACAAATTTGGAAAACTGTTAGGAGTTATTTTGTTTGTTTTATAAAGTTAACCATACATCTACCTTATGACTCAGCAAGTCATTTACCCAGGAGGAGCAAAAACATGTCCACAACATGTGTCCACAAAGACGTACATAAAAATGTTCATAGCAGGAAACAAGATTGTCCATCAACAGGACAATTTTTCAGCAAATTATAGTATATTCATATTATAGTACACTAGACAATAAAAAGAAATGAACTACTGATAGCCCCAACCACAATGATAGATCTCAAAGACATTATGTTGAGCAAAAAAAGAGTCAGACGCAAAAGAATCTTTGTGTTCTGGGGTGCCTGGTTGGCTCAGTCCGTTTGGCATTTGACTCTTGGTTTCAGCTCAGGTCGTGATCTCACAGTTTCGTGAGTTCAAGCCCCACATCAGGCTCTGTGCTGGCAGCACAGAGCTTGCTTAGATTCTCTCTCTCTCTCCCTCTGTCTCTGCCCCTCCCTAACTTGCACTGTCTGTTTCTCTCTCAAGATAAATAAACTTAAAAAAGAAAAGAATATCTGTGTTCTATATTTCATTTAAACATATGAAACAATCTATGATGGAAGTCAGAAAGTAGTTTCTTCTTTGTTAAGGAGGAATAGAGATTGACTGGTGATGAATAGTGGAGAACTTTCTGGAATGATAGAAATATCCTGTATCTTGTCTGGATGAACATTTAAGGTCTCTGCATCATATTGTACATATATTATACCTCAATAATAAGAAGATACAAAATATTATAAATAATAGCTGGCTGCAAGCCAACCAAGCATCTCTGTTCATGTCTCACCATTTTTTATAAGAAAAATAAATCCTGCTTCTCTGTTTCCAGAAAAAGAAAAGAGAGTTTTATTTAATGCTATTTTTATATACTTCTATGTAGCATACAAATTATGAAAAGATTATCTAAACAGATTAACTAAAGATCACCTGTGGAAAAGGGTGAATATTTTGCCTTACTGCATATGCATTTATATTGAGGAAAAAAGGTGATTTCCCATGATAGGTTGTTGTACTCTATTCTCTTGCCATTTCTTTTCGTAAGATGTGAACTATGATGTTCTGACCATGGAAAACACTATACAGTGATGAACTCTTTTTCTTTTCTCTTGTATTTTTTCTTTTTATAATGAAATATTTATATGGAAGAATATATGTAACACTTACATGTTACAAAGCAGATGCCTTTGCCTCCCTCTTCATTTGAAGTATTTAAAGCTCTTACCAATCCATTGCAGAGCTAATGCCTAGTCTGACTTTTGTATTTTCATTTCCTTGTGTATGTATGTATATCCCTTGCATATGTACATATATTTATGTGTGTCTACATGTATGTGTATACATATACATATATATTCTATACAATATATTATGTGCTTCTTTTTTAGCTTTATAGAAATGGTGTATTATGGTATTGCTCTTTTTATTCAATAATAGGTTTTGGTGATTCACCCATGTTGCTGTATGTAGCTGAATTTACATTGCTATATAATTTTCTATTGTTGAAATATTTTTTGGTCCCATTTCCTTTCTCATCCTTTGACCCCACCGGTTGCAGTAGTTAACTCAGCAAAATCATCAGTGACTTCACAAGTATGGAATGTTTCTAACAAAGAGTTGTAATTATGACTTTGAAATATAGATACCATTAGAAATTCCTTCTATTCCTACAAGCATAGTAAGCTATATGATTTGCATTTTTATAGTGGGGTATGAATTATATAGTTATAATGACAGCTGCAGGATAGAAAGTTTTAACACACTGGAATAAAATGTATCTTGGAGACATTTTTGGTATCTGAAGATCAACATGCCCCATATGGTGCCACTGAACCAATGAGTTTCAAGAAAATATTCTTACTGCTGAAACAGCACAAAGTACGAATTACTCTTTTTTTATACAATTTTATTGTCTTTCCAGCTGAATGTCCGTATGAATAATTATATGTATAAAATATATTGATTGTAATTATAATGTGCTTTATTTAACATGTGATTTTCCTCCACATTTCCAATAAAATGATACTATATTTTCTAAATTCAAAAGCTGTAACAAAAAAAAAAGTTGCAGGTCAAAGTTGATATCAAGTTATAAGATATGGTAAAGCTTAGAACATTGTCATTCACTATAAAGAATAACCATAATTCTGATGGGTTTTTTAAATAGTCCACTTTGATATTAATATTTGTTGTAGTAAAACAGTGTTTTATTTCTCACAGAATATGGTCCTTTATAAAAAAACCTCAAAGTATTTATGTAAAAAACATAATTTTGTGTACATGCAGATATAGCTTATTTTATACATAACCATAGTGTTATAGTCATTGTGGTAAGCCATTTTATTAATGTGACCACAGGCTTAAGATAATATGAAATTTGGTATAAATTTAACTTCTAATATAATTTGTTTTAAGGGCTGACTTTTCATTACATTTTTAACACTTTGTTTTAAGTCATTGATGTGAAATCCCTTTAGCTATTCCACAGATCAGAATCCTGGATCAAAAGAGAGGGAACAGTGGGAGGGATTGGAAGAGAGAGAGAGGATTGTCAGAGAAACTTGTTATGATTTCTGTTCCTAAATGGCATCATACAAAAAGTTTAAAATTAAATATATAGTATTATAAGTATCTCATTAAAATGCAGTACAATCAGAGACTGATCTAAAAGTAATCAAAGATAATCAAGTCTTAGGAGGATCTTCTTTCTAGATTGCGCTGGTGAGCAAGCACATAGAAGTGAAATAACTCTGATGCCAAATTAGCGACTTTTCCCCCCTAAATCAACTTAAAAACCTGACTTGAGTTGGTCCAAACAATAGACTCAAACCCCTAGAGAAGATAGAGCATTTTTCCTGTTGACCAAGGCTGACACTCCATTCATCGTTATATAGTACATTGCACATACATTTTTGGAAGCCTAGATCTCCACTAACAATAACAATAGTTTCCTATGAAGCAATTGAAACCCTGTATGAAAAACATCATGTATTTATTTTTTTAATGGGGAAGGCGTTATAGGGAGTGAAGGCTTATTAACCTCATTAAAAAAATAGAAGGGGTAGAATTTTATTTTAATAAGTCATACAACAAGGAAATTTAAGTTATTGCAGCTCTGGGGTGGCAATTACTTATATATTGACAACTTATACATGTTTTACATGCCCGTTTGCTCTCCTGTTCACTACTGAAATGTAGTTACCATAGCAATGAACACATCACATGGTTCCTGTGCTAGTTCTAAAATAGAGAACAGCAATACGCCATATGAGCCATGCTTATTTTCTACATAAGGACTGCATATACAACTTGAGGCTATTCCATACCCTTCTCAGTACAGATAGCTTGTCATTGATTTAGAAAGCTTTTAAAGTAAAAAGCAATTGGCAAGAGTACATATCAAGTCTCCAACCTTTCTTCTACTATATGATATATATTCTTTGCTACTGAGCTAAAAGAACAGCTTTACTAGCTTTGACCAGCAGGGACTCTACTATTATATATTTAACCAATATCTTCTACTAGAATATCAGTACCACTCAGGAGATTAGAAGGGAGGGGCATATATAGCATTCATGGAAACATTTTCTCAGTCTTATTGACCAATCCTTAACCAATCTTAGCTTTTCCCCTACTGTTTCCTTTTATGTATCAAGTTTTAAAAAATAGGATTCTTTTGAGAATTTGAGGAAAGGAGGATGCCAGGCACAGTTGGAGACATGCTATTAGTTCCCTTTTAGGACCATTATTGCGCTGTAAGATTTTAAGCATAGGTTACACAGCAGTGTATCTATAGAAAAGGACTTCAGATTTCTCTGAGTGGTGTGTGGGTCCCCACTTCTGCCTTACTGTTACATTCTTTCAGAGTATGTAGTAGACTGTCAGACCTCAAGAAATACAACAGGAGCATACCCCTATTACTGTGGATCTTACATATTTACTTGAAATTGTCCAAATGCTATGACATATTAGACAATGATGCTACTCGGTAGCTATTTCTAGCATGTATAAAGTAAGGAAAATAAATTTCAATTTGAGCTGCCAGTTATACTATACCAATTGTCACTAGAACTACAAAATAAAAATTTTAAATATTGTTTATTGAAACTACTAGAAACAGCTATGCTATAGATAGTGGAGGACTCCGGTGCTTTATTTCCTCATTACCTTCTATTCTTGACTGAATTTGGTAAGAGGTGAATCACAGGTCTTCAAACACAAATCAGTAGATTTAAGAAGCTAAATAGGCATATATATTTGACTACTACTGATGAGGGATATATGTTGATTGTTTAATATTTGTGTTTGCTTTTTTACCCCCTTTATAATTTAAAAAACATATGATTTAGTATTACATGAACTATGTAAGATGCATACTTTTATACCCAGATAATTTACAACAAAGATCAAATGACCAGAGATGTCATTATAATCTTGTACTGGAAGCTTATTTTTTTCTTGGTCATTGTTTAAAAATTGTACACTACAGGGATGCCTGGGTGGCTCCGTCAGTTAAGCGTCTGACTTTGGCTCAGGTCATGATCTCACGGCTCGTGGGTTCGAGCCCCGCATTGGGCTCTGTGCTGGCAACTCAGAGCCTGGAGCCTGCTTTGGATTCTGTGTCTCCCTCTCTCTCTACCCCTCTCCTGCTCACATTCTCTCTCTCTCTCTCTTTCTCTCTCTCTCTCTCTCTCTCTCTCTCTCTCTCTCTCTCTCTCTCAAAAATAAGCACTAAAAACAATTTTTTTTAAGTTGTACACTACAGAGGGACACCTGGGTGGTTCAGTTGGTTGAGCATCTGACTCTTGATTTTGGCTCAGTTCATGATCCCAGAGTCATGGGATCGAGCCCCATGTCAGGCTTTGTGCTGAGTGTGGAACCTGTTTAAGATTCTCTCTCTTGGGGCGCCTGGGTGGCTCAGTTGGTTAAGATTCTCTCTCTCTTTCTCTCTCCCTCCCTCTCCCCCACTCATGCTTGTGCTCTCTCTCTAAAAAATAAAAATAAAAAATAAAAGCTCCTTAAAAAATTGTACACTACAGAAATAGGTAATGCAGAAAGGAAACTTGTAATCCCACATCTCATAGTGAGATCATCTCTATTATCACTTTTGGTTGTGCCCTTCCAGATTATTTTGTATTGTAAAAAGTATTGAAAACATTTATTTTAATGAGAGCATATTATACTTATGCTTTGCAACTTTTTTTCCCCAAAGTTAATTTATTTTATTTTGAGAGAGAGTGAGGGAGAGAGTGTGAGTGGGGAAGGGACAGAGAGAGAAAGGGAGAGAGAATCCCAGGCAGGCTCCACCCTGTCAGCACAGGGCCCTGCTCAAGGCTGGAGCCCACGAACCATGAGATCAACTGACTGAGCCACCCAGGCGTCCCTACAGCTTTTTTCCAAATAAAATACCTAGATCACTTTTCTTGTTAAAATAGACTTTATCTTCCTTATTTTTATAATAGTCATATGATTATACCATATACCATTATATGATTGTACCATATAGTTTGTTCTCCTATTGAAGGCTGTTGGGATGTTTTCTGGGTTTTGTTATTGTAAAATAGTGCTGTGTTCTTTGTATAATTTTTCTATAGGCTCAGTCTCTAGAAGTATAACTGCTGATTCTTAGGAAATGAATATTGTAAATTTGATAAATTTTGCCTATTGTCTTGAGAGTTTCTACCAAATTTATCTCCAATTTAAATGTGTTTTTAAGCTTTGCTAAAATTTTAAATTTTGAATGACATCTCATTGTTTTAATTTGCACTTCTAGAGTTGTTGAAGTTCCACATCTTTTCATATTTCCAAGCCATTTGTATTTTCATCTTCTGTTATCTCCTTAATTCTTCATCCATCTTTCTTTTGGATGGTTTGGTTTTTTTTCCTAACTTTTTTCTTGTGTGTTTCCTTTTCTTTGTTCATTAAAAAAAATTCCTAGTTGACTTGTAAATATTTTTCCCAGTTGTCTTTTCTCTTTATTTTTGGTGCTTTTTGGTATGTGGAAGTTTTATATATTTATATATACATTCCTTATATATTTTATATATATATGTATTTATATATATATAATTTACATATAGTCAGATTTGTTAGTCTTGTTTTTTTAGCTTCTAACTTTCATGTATTAATATTGAATTGTACACTTCTTATGAGTCTTATTTACATATTCATTCACGTGTTTACAGAATCTAACCATCTGAGTCCTATAGTATATCAGATGTCTCTTAGATGATGGGTCACTGTTGCACATACAATCTAAGGATGTAATCCTCTTTGCAACACTGTTTTACCATAGCAACAGATCAACAGATCATTCATTCTCTAGAATGTTTAGCAAATACTTCTGAATATTACTATAAAGCAAATTAACATAGAATATGACCAAATTCTCTGGAATTATTAACATCTACCTCTGAATATTACTATAAAGTAAAAGTAACATGTAACATATAAGGCAAAAGTAAAAAGCTACATATAACAAACAGGTAGTCCTTTTTTGAAATTTACTCTTTTATGTGTCTTAATATTTACTATAAGTTTTACGGCTAATATGTCTACACCTTCCCTAGTTATGGTATTATTATGAAAGGCATGGCCACTGGCATTTCATACAGAATAGAAAAAAATTCCTTTACATAAAAGCCAATTATCCTCATTCTACATACTTTTCTCCATATTATTAAATCAATAAATATTTATTCGGTGCCTGTTTTATTGGGTGCTCTTACAAGAAAAAGAAGTGGTGGAACTTTTTTTTTAATGTAATCTCTATCCCAAATGTGGGGCTTGAACTCACAACCCTGAGATCAAGAATCATATGCTCCACTGACTGAGCCAGCCAGGTGCCCTGGAAGTTTATTATTTTTTTTTTAATTGTTCATTTGTTTATCTTAGAGTTCAAGCTGGAGAGGGGCAATGAGAGAGGGAGACAGAGACTCCAAAGCAGGCTCCACTACTGTCAGTGCCAAGCCTGACATAGGGCTCAAACTCACAAAACGTGAAATCATGACCTAAGCCAAAGTCAGACACTCAACCACTGAGCCAGTCAGACACCACCACCCCCCCCTTTTTTTAATGTATTAGTTATGAACCTATCTTCAAAGAGCTCATGATCTAGTTTGGAATACATAGATAAGTATTTTAATTCTTTTTTTATTTGAGAGAAAGCGTGAATAAGGGAGAGGGGAGGGAGAGAGCGAGAGAATCTTTTTTTTTTATGGTATTATGTATTTTTATTTTTTTAATATAATTTATTGTCACATTGGCTTACATATAACACCCAGTGCTCATCCCAACAAGTGCCCTCCTCAATGCCCATCACCTACTTTCCCCTCTCCGCCACCCCAATAAACCCTCAGTTTGTTCTCCATATTTAAGAGTCTCTTATGGTTTGCCTTCCTCCCTCTCTGTTTGTAACTATTTTTTTCCCCTTCCCTTTGAGAGAGAGAGAGAGAGAGAGAGAGAGAGAGAGAATCTTAAGCAGAACCCACGTCAGCTCAAATTCAACATGGGGCTCAATCCCACAACCCTGGGATCATGACCTGAGTCGAAATCAAGAGTGGACACTCAACCAACTGAGCCACCCAGGCGCTCCCATAGCATAAGTATTTTAAAAGTTAAGTGATAAAATAAATTATAATTACCCAGTGATGTATAAAGACCCTTTCCCAAAGCCAAAATAAAACAACAACAACAAAAATGTCTCTCCTGGAGCAGTATTATCTGTTAAGAAAATGTTACTGGTGTGGAAGCTTTGGCTATAGTCATTTCCAGAATGTAAAATGAAGAAATCCTAGGGGCACCTGGGTGACTCAGTTGGTTAAGCCTTGGACTTCGGCTCAGGTTATGAGCTCATGGTTTGTGGATTCAAGCCCTGCGTTAGGCTCTGTGCTGACAGCTGAGAGTGTGGAGCCTGCTTCAGATTCTGTGTCTCCTTCTCTTTCTGCTTCTCTCTCTCTCTCTCTCTGTCAAAAATAAACATTAACAAAAATTTTTTTAAATGAAGGAATCCTAAAAAGCCTGTATCTCCCACTCCCCTTAACCCATTTTGCTCATCCCTACCCCTCTCCCCTCTGGCAACCATCACTTCTCTATATTTATGGGTCTGTTTCTGCTTTTTGTTTGTTCATTTGTTTTGTTTTTAGATTCCACAAATAAGTGAAATATGGAATAAAAGGTACAGCATAGGGAATGTAATCAATGATATTATGATAGCATTGTGTGGTAACAGATGGTAGGTCCACTTGTAGTAAGCATAGCATAAAGTATAGACTTGTTGAATCACTATGTTGTACATGTGAAACTAGTGTAACATTGTGTGTCAACTAGCACATGGTACTTATACTTTCATTTTAATGGTATTTTAAAAGAAGAAATCATAAAAAAAACTGAACATGGCCAATTTACAAGGAGACAGAATATGTGGTCACCTGAGAGTTTGTGAATTTAAGTCGCTAATTCTACCACTTTCAGTTACTCTTTTGTGTTAAAGCTTCTTTTTTTTTTTTTAAATGTTTATTTAGTTTAGAGAGACAGAGAGCTTGAGCAGGGGAGGGACAGAGAGACAGGGGGAGACAGAGACTCTCAAGCAGGTTCCATGCCATCATCAGGGAGCCCAACACAGGGCTCAAACCCATAAACCGTGAGATCATGACCTGAGCCAAAGTCAAGAGTTGGACATTCAACCAACTGAACTCTAGCCAGGCACCCCAGAGCTTCTGCCTTTACTGAAGTAGAAGTACCTTCTGGAAATTTTAGCATACTAAATGTTGTCAAGTATTAATACCACAGTGTAAATAACTTTAAGATCCTTTCCTTATCTCAGTTTTGGATAGGGAAGGAAAGAGACAATGAGAAGACTAGTCGTCTGAGGTAAGGGGAGAAAATGAACAGTGTGAATCTGGGGATAGGGCATCAAAGGTAACCTTTGAATACCTCAAAGTTGCCTCTGAACATAGACTTCATCTGCCCAGTATACATGTGTCCACTCCTCAGATCCATTCATTTTATTGAATTTGACTGGAATTGTTAAAATACTTTAAGATGTCCCTTGTCTATAGTTTATATAGCATCTATATATGAGTCAGAGTTAAACAGAGAAGCAGAACCAGTAGACATAGATATAGAAATTTGTTACTAGGAATTGGCCTGTACAGTTTTGGAGACTAGCAAAGCAAACCCAAAATCCAGTCAGGAAGGGAAAATCATAAATAAGTGGAAACCCAATGGGCATACACTGGTTGGTCTCTCAGCTCAGGGAAAGCCTAAGTTCTCTATAACAGGGCTCACCTAATTAAGTTAGGCCCACCTGGGATAATCTCCCTTTGATTAACTTAAAGTCAACTGATTAGGGATTATAATTACATTTGCAAAATTCCATCACAGCAGCAATTAGATTAGTGCTTGATTGAATAACTGGGGAAGATAGTTCAGCCTAACCAAGTTGACACATTTTTTAAGAGCCATCATAATCTTTTAGACATCATTTAAACAATAATTCTTTTCTTGATCATAATTCACAAAATTATGATCCCTACAACTTCCCCTACAAGTAGTAACCCCACAGATCATTTTCATTTAATATAACCATACTGTAGCAATCCCATTCACACTCAAAATAAGCTTTGTCACTGACCATAAAACAAGGCTTAGAACTAGAACGGTTTCCTTAAGAGGCCATCCAAATCTATCCCTTCATTTTACAGTTATAAAATCTAAAGCCCATAAAGGCCGTCAAATTTATTTTTGTTTTTTAATGCCATAAAAGGAAATACCTCATTCCAGAATATATTTTAGCTGCCTTAGTCTTTCATTGAGGCCCTATAAAAATTACATGAGAAAACAGGTGGAACACTGAAAGCACTCCATTTTCAGTTCATTTACATTAGTTGCCACTTTTTTTTCATGTTTATTTATATTTTTGAGACAGAGAGTGAGAGAGAGAGAGAACAAGCGAGGGAGGGGCAGAGAGAGAGGGAGACACAGAATCCAAAGCAGGGTCCAGTCTCTGAGCTGTCAGCACAAAGCCCGACGCGAAGCTCCAACCCTCAAGCTGTGAGATCATAATCTGAGCCAAAGTCAGATGTTTAACCCACTGAGACAACTAGGCACCCTGCCACTTTTTTTCAATGTTTATTTATTTATTTTTGAGAGAGAGAGAATGCAAGTGGAGGAAGGGCAGAGAGAGAGGGAGACAGAATCCCAATCAGGCTCCGTGCTTTCAGCACAGAGCCCAACATGGGGCTGAAACTCATGAACTATGAGATCATGGCCCGAGCTGAAATCAAGAGTCGAACACTTAAACAACTGACCCACCCAGACACCCCAAACCAGTTGCCACTTTAAATGGCTGTTATAAATGAGAAATCTCGGTATGTAGAAATATGTCTCTTAGGTACAAAACTGAAAATCCAGATATTTAATGAATTTTGTAGAGATGGCTTTTTTATTAGAATGAATTTTGCACCCTTTGGAGGGTTCAAAGCATGTTCTGTGAGATCTCGTAAGGATTAGTGACACGGTTTTAGTATTTTTCCATTGCCTTGCTTCTGAACTTTACCTTATAATTTTTTACAATGGATCCCTAAAGTTTGCCCTTTGATACTGTAGTCTAAAGTTAAGTTCAGCTGACATTTGGAGGTGAGGGTTTTTTGGTGCTTAGTCGTTTATATCTGGTGTTCTTGAGCACTTGCACAAACTTCTCACCACTAAAGGTCCCTAAAAACCATTTATTAATTCAAAAAATATTTAAATGCCTGCTATGTGCCAAGAATTTCTCCTGATAAAACAGTGAGCAAGATAGTCTAGTAGGAAATTGAGACAGGGAAACACCAACACTAATTGTGGAAAATATTACAGAAGTATAAGGATATGATTCATGTTTTTTCTTTATGGCCCACTGCCTGACACATAGCACATACTTAATAAGTGCTTTTTTAATAAATAAGGCCTATATGACATTTTTAAAGGAATATATACTTTTAAAAAAATATGTCTACAGGATACTTTATACAGAACTAGGTTAACTTGAGCAGGTAGAAAAGCAATGAAAAGTTCTGATTTGGGGATGGATTCAAGGACTAGAGTATATCTCGATGGGTGCAAATACATCTCTGCTGATTAACAATTTGTTTCATTTTCTTTAGAGATAGTCTTATTCTCCTTGTTCCTGACCTTTAACCTTTGTTTGAAATTAGTGCATCAGTTTGTACTAATTGGAATCGCCAGTGGCCAAGTGAATATGACATATCTATAAAAGAACAGAGAAAATTAGGTCCTTATTATGTTACTGCATCACTAATCCAGGCTTCCAGAGAAATGCCAGAATATAAATTAGATCCCTTATCAAATGTGGCACATAAAAATTTAGGATCCTTTTTAGTGTAGTACATGTGCTTTCAATAAATGCCTGCTTTGGCAAGAAATTAAATCAGTGTTCTTTGTGTCAAGTATACTTGCATTATGTTTTATGCCCTATAACTTTAAAACTGTCCTTGCAAACCAGGTCAAGGGCGCAATTAAATTTGATTTCTGGATTTAGTTTTACATTCAACCAATATCATTTTTTCTTTGGTTATATTGTGTTATGGGTATTTGCTTTATTTTGTTTTTTTCACTTAGGAGAAAATCAGAATCCATAACACTGTGTCTCCACTAACTAGTCTCCTGCCACACTGGCCTAATTTCAGTTTTAAAAACCATTGAACTCTTTTTTCTGTCCTTTCAGACTCTTTGCAAATGCTCCTCTTCTGCCTTGACCTATTTTTACTCCATTATTCAGTATTATTCACCCAGTTAACTCTTACTCATTCTTTAAGCCTCAACTATCTTCTCTTAGAGATTCCTTCTTCATCTATACCATCTATCAGTTAGATCCCCTTTAATAGTCCCTCTATATTACTAGTCCTTAACAGTCCCTGGCACATAGTGGGTGCCTGTTAAGTGAAAGGATAGATTAATATATTGAGTACTTACTATGTTCTAGTCACTATAAAATCTCTTCAAGGAACTTTCTGAAGTCTGAGTTCCAAAAGCCCATGTTATTTTGTAAATGATATACTTACTTAGTTTCACTTTAGGGGACTAAATTAACAATTCTGAATGAAAGATCTAAGGATATACATTTATATAAGTGAATGTGTACCTGTTTGTGTGTAGCAAGTTGCAAAGTAAAGTGAATATTCTATGTGGTTACTGTCAGGAAACCTTAAATACTATTACTTTAGTGAATATTATTGTATAATAATTTCCTTACAAGTATGTCTAGAAAAACAACCTGTTTCACATAACAGCTTTTCCAAGCATCTCTCTGCTGTCTACATCTTTGACTTCTTACAATTCATTGCTTAGGGTCAAAAGTCAGAATCTCGACATCTCCCAGAAAAGACCATTTAAATTAAGTGAGTCCATCAAGATTTTGGAGGAAGGCCACTTGAAAAAAAGGAAAATATATTACATTTTACTTTTAATTTTCAAAACCTGAAAACTAATGGTATTTCATCTATTCTTTTTGATGGCCCATGTGCTCCAGTCCTGTGATTTCCTTAGCATGCTGTAATAGTTTTTACTTCTATGCTTTCTACTTTTATGTATTTCTTCCCAAGATGCTCTTTGAAGCTCCAACATGGAATTCCTTTTTCTCTAACAAACTTTTCCTGACTAACCCTATTCCATTTTTTCTGAACTCTGAATTTTTTCACCAACTTTTATACACTGTACTATCATGTACTTGGTCATATGTACATTAGGTTTTCATTGTGAATAGCTTGTGTGTGTGTGTGTGTGTGTGTGTGTGTGTGTGTGTGTGTGTGCTGTGTTCTTGCTCCTTGATTTCACATGACCCCCACACACAGCCCAAGTCACTTTAATCTTATTTTGCTTGAATTAAGTGAAATACGGTTTTAAGTCCCTTACCTGGAAAATGAAATATGTCATTACAGGGGTACTTTCCTTCACCTCCTCAGGGTTCTCACACAAACTAAAATATTCAGGGAATTATGCCCCCCACGCCCCATCTTCTGTCCCCATTGGTTCTACTGAGACACCACTGTTCATCCTTAGAGTCCAGTGGCTCTACCTCTTATTAGGGCATAAGAATCTTGGCCAAAGCTGGTAGCTGTAGTAGCTTAGATCTAACTTCCTATGTTGGTATTTTCTGTTGGCCCTTCAAGACTGACATTTTACTCTTCCTTTCCTATTCTGTCCTTGAGCGCCCTAAGAAATCTTCTTAGTAGCATGGAGAAAAAAGGTATATAGACCTTGTGGGGCCCTAAATTATTTAAAATACAGTTTTAAAGCCCTGGAAGCCTGAAGGTTGGGTGAAAGTAAAAGGATTAAGAAAGGGGGAGTTAGAGCCTGGAAAGTCAAGTCACAGGTCTTAGAATTCATCCTCTCCCCAGTCATGCTCCAGGAAAATTACTGTACCTTAACACGTGCTTGTTGAGTTGATGAAACAATATTTGCATAACTATTCCCTAACAACTGAATTAAAAGAGTTAAAGACTTTAACAATTCAAGAGTGCTGCCTGTACTGCTGGGAATTTTTTTTTTTTTCAACGTTTAATTATTTGTGGGACAGAGAGAGACAGAGCATGAACGGGGGAGGGGCAGAGAGAGAGGGAGACACAGAATCGGAAACAGGCTCCAGGCTCTGAGCCATCAGCCCAGAGCCCAACGCGGGGCACGAACCCACGGACCGCGAGATCGTGACCTGGCTGAAGTCGGACGCTTAACCGACTGCGCCACCCAGGCGCCCCTTCTGGGAATTTTTTAAACAAGTGGTCATATCAAAAATAAAACATAAACCTTGCTTTTAGTAAGAGGAACAATAGTATAAGAACCCACTTGCCGTTCTAGTTTTCAAATCAATGAATATGATAAAACTAAGATGGGATAAAAATTTTAGAAGACAGTTAAATAAAATCCAAATTGGATGTGGAATAAAGGCCAAATTGTTATTTTCAGTCATGTGGTACATATTTCCATATGTTCTGAAAATCCTTAAGAACTTGGCACAAAGTTCTGCTGAAATAATTTCTGCTTCTTAAATGACAGGTGCCTCATTTTTTATTGTAGTATTAATTCAGAATCCCAACAAGTAAGAAAATGCATAACATAAAAGATAAATGTATAAGCATTTGCCTAACTTTAGCCATGGAATCATTACTTTCATTCACTTTCAGTGTATTTCTGTTTCCTTCCTCTCTTTCACCTTCTGGCCTCCTTATGTCTTCATTTTCTCCTTTTCATTTTAACCACAATCATTTGTCTATCAGATGGTTCTTGTTTCTACTTCTGAATACACTTAAATGCCATTTATAAAATCATAAATACTTATTGAATTTGTTTAAAAATCTAATGGGATGCAACAATAGTTTGAAACTGCAACATAATTATTAAATGTGGGTTTTAACACCAGTGATGATTCACATTTTCCAGCCTCTATGTTTTACAATTTGTTTTTCTTGGCAAGGGTTTAAGTATCCATGAATAAGGCAAAAGGTTTCTTGAATTTTGGCTTTTAAAGAAGGAATACATCTTTTCCTGTCTTCTAAAAAGTTACTTTACCTTTTACCAAAAGACATCAGCTGTAGAAATGATAGATATTTAAATCTACTCACTGATTTAGGCTAGTCACTTCTTGATAAAGTCACTGGGTTTTTTGTTTATGAAACCTTCCCTAATAGGAGACTGTGTGTGGTTGTTAGGGACCTTCCAAAAAATCATTTTTATGGTCACTGAATTTTATAATTAGAAGGACTTCAGGAAAGGGTTAGAAACCTCTCATTTTTGAGATGAGGAATCTGAGAAAGAGTGTTTGTGTCTTGCCCAAAGTCACATGATAGGTAAAGTAAGAGGCAAAGTACGAGTTAGAATACAAGTTTCTTGATTCCAAGTCTAGGACCATTTTTATACCATTGTTTCATGAGCATGGAAAGCAAGCTGATTGTTCACCTAAAATTCATTATATTGTGTGTACCTTAGAACTTGTCGTTTCTATACTTTATTCCTTGAGTTAAAATATTTTGTATTTATCATCTGTTTTCTGATTTGCCATCTAAGAATCTTCATTTGTCTTCCCTTTTATATCCAGTCTGCATAATGCTACTAGGTAAGCTAGTCTTTTAAAATGCAGTTCTGGGGCGCCTGGGTGGCGCAGTCGGTTAAGCGTCCGACTTCAGCCACGTCACGATCTCGCGGTCTGTGGGTTCGAGCCCCGCGTCGGGCTCAGGGCTGATGGCTCAGAGCCTGGAGCCTGTTTCCGATTCTGTGTCTCCCTCTCTCTCTGCCCCTCCCCCGTTCATGCTCTGTCTCTCTCTGTCCCAAAAATAAATAAACGTTGAAAAAAAATATTTTTTTTAATAAATAAATAAATAAATAAATAAAATAAAATGCAGTTCTAATTATGCCACCTACTTGCTCAAAAACCTTAATATCTCTCACCTTCTCCATCTACCTACCACATAGTTAAATGAACTAAATCCACTCTCCTAACTCATTAAAGACTAACTCTACCTTTCAAATCTTAGTGCTTTCTGCTTCTCTACTCATCCCTTATGATCCAGCCATATTGAACCATGTGCTATTTTCAGGATACACATTTCATTTTCCATACCTCTGTGTCCTTCCTTATTATATCTTCACCTAAATTTTTACCTATCTTTCTAGATTTATATCAAATTCTGGGACACCTGGCTGCTCAGTTGGTAGAGCATGCTTGGTCTTGGGGTTGTGAGTTCAAGCCCCACATTGGGGATAAGGTTTACTTTAAAAATTTTTTTTAATTATTCTTATTTTTGGTTAATCAGATGAGTTTAACAGAATGCCATATAACTATGGAAATAAGTGATATCTAATATGTTCTTTGGTTGCTAAAATTCTTGAAGCAGATGGAAGATAGTTATTACCTTTTATTCCTACAACAGCTAATAAAAAATCTGCCCAGACCATCACAACCAAGAGATGCCCTGCAACTACCATGCCTATCTAGCACTCAATGGTACCTGAGTAACATTATCACAGTAGTTACATGGAGACTAGGGATACTCATTAGAATTCAACTAGATCTACTAAATGCCTGCTCTGAATCTATTACGGTTACCAAATCTTTCAATTTAGTCACTACCTGTAGATTATACAATGTTTATTTTTTACTTTGGGGCTACTAATGAAAGTGCATATTTTTTTAAACAAGTACACAGAAAATTATGCCATTTTTAGATGTTGCACCTGATAACACACCCAATAATTTAGGATGCTTTTGAAAAACCTTGGATAGACCTTGACACTGTTGGCATTTTTTCATATACACAATTTATACAGCTTTCTTCTCAAGAATGCGCCATTGCTTTCTTGACTCTTCACTTTCCTCGCCATCCTTTCAAAATAAGAAAAGTAAATTACCATCACCTGTTGATTAGTGATGAGGGCTAATGTGAAAGTAGCAGAGCAGAAAGAAAAGTTACTGATAATTGAAAATCTCTATAATAACAAAACCACTGCCAAGAGTTGATTGTCCATGGTAAAGTTATAGTGACTTATTCTGTTTGAAGTAGAGTTGGAAGACAAAGTGCCCTCCCCACAGCAATCCATTCCTAAATCCAGGCTCCTTGCCTTCACCTCTGCTACTGCTAATCCAATACTGACTAATTACCAAGCTCTACTGGGTTGGTGAATACATCTCCGGCCCCTGTTGTGTCTAAACCATCTCTAATCTACTCTAGCTAGTCAAGAATTGACTTTCCTTGTTTGTGGGGTGCAGTGCATGTTAAGTAGAGATGTAACTCACATCATTCCTTTCACCCCAAGGTTTTTAGGATTGTTATCATTGCTCCTGGCTTCTATTTCCAAGGGGTTCACTCTGAATCAGATCTCATTATTGAAATACTTGACATAAGATCAACTTCTTATATATAATATTTTCTTTTGAAATAAGAAAATTTAGCAGTGGGTCTTGAGCTACACATGTGGTAGTGTCTATAATGATATGTGCATTGGCAGTGAAAAAAAATGACATAGATTACACTGGGTATATATTAGCATTTATTTGCTAGAGGGAAAAAAAGGCTTCATTTTAAAGTTGTGAAGGGTACCATTCACTTCAACCAGTGACTTATTGCTGGTTATAAGTTCATTTAGACTTCTGTTTTTATCCCACATGCTATAAATCTTTTAATTTATCTTGCATGTCAGCAAAGCAAAATAGTAGCTTGTCATAAAATTGCTTAGTTGGTAACTTACCAAGTACTCAAACTGAATTCGGTTTACTCTTTACCCCTGTTATTTAATCTGTATGTAAGGTGTTTTGTGGTTTTTGTTTAATCTGTTGGTTTGTTTTTTGCTATTCTTGCTACTTCTATCGTAAATATTTTGGCACTTATTCTTATGTTGTATTCTTTGATACCCAGTTTCTGCCAGTGATGTCTGGACGCTATATCCTTGAAAATATAATTTTATAATTCAGAATAAAATATTCTTTTAGGAAAAACTATCACCCTGATTATTTGTGTTATATTTGGAAATGAGACAAATGCCAATATCTTTTATGGTAACTTTCCAGGGCAGGACAGCTGCAGATTTGGCCAAGGTATAGATTGCATAAATACTCTCACAGAACACAGCAGACCAGCAGTTTATTAAATATTTAGCCAAATCTTAGATCTCATTCTTGAAAATCTCAATACAGATGGGTAGAAGGATCTTTTGCCTTTTTTAATAACATTCTTTTAATCAGTTTAATGCATTCAGTGCACATTTATGTATGAGGCACAGTTCTAGGATAAGATATAAAAACCAGGTCTCAAGAAGTTCATAAACTAGGGAAGAAAATAGGCCACGTAAATAAATTATAATGCAATGCAAGAAATAGCGTAATAGAGGCATATACACAGCACTAAGTCAGTGAACTCTGATCCAAAAAATAAAGTATAAACCGCAAGAAATCAAGTCAATATAAATCTCCCAAGGAAGCATTTCTTCTTTGCTTAATGTTGGCAAGTGCTTTGTCTTTATCATTTGGTAAATCAACAAGGATTTATAATCTATTCTGTGCAGAGGAATATGTTAGATGCTTTGAGGATACAAAGTGAGAAAGAGTTTCTGCACTAAGAATTTATAATCTAGTAGGAGAGATAAACTGTCTGTACAAATAAGCTGTGTTTCCAGTCTGCACATAATTGTCATAAGAAAAACCTTTATAAATTGAGCAAAACTCTTCTGCAATGCACAAAGCCACTTCTGGAGATAGGGAAAAGAGAGACCATGAACAATTCAAGAAGGCTTCCATTAAGCAGAAGATGGCTGAACTAACCCTGGAGGGATTAGTAGGATTTTGACAAGGGTGGTTGAAGGGTATTCTAATTCATTTAGTGCCTACATGTGCAAGGTAGCATGAAGGCAAAAGAGCCTGGGGCATGTTCAGAGAATAGCAAGTATTCTAGTTTGAGTGGCATCTGGTACATGTATAAGGGAATAGTAAAAGATCAGGCTAGAAAGGAAAAGTAGAGGCACTTTATGGAGGACCTTTGAAAGTCAGGCTATGGAACTAGGACTTTTATCAGGAAGCAGTAGGTAGTTTTTTGAGCAAAGACTAATCGAAGTTGATATTTAGGAAGGTGACTCTAATGGTCATGTGCAAGGATGCATTCAAGCTGAGTGTGATTGTTACCAAAGACTGGTTAGGTGACTATATAGGCAATAGGTAGTACAGGCCTGACCTAGGGTTTTGTTGGTAGGAATGGAAACAAGGTTACAGATATTACAGGCCTCATGTTTATAAAAGGTACTTGGCAGAACTTGGAAGCTGTCTGATGCAAAGGGAAAGTGTCAAAGGGACTCTGGAAGTGAGGCAGGATATCTGGTGATGATATCAAATAAAAGGAGTATAGGAAACTACCCCCCCCAAAAATGTAAAGAGAAAACAGATCAGAAAATTGGAAACTGAATTCTAGAGAAAGACTGTCCTTAGAGAATTTAACAAATGAGAAAGAAGCTAAGCAACAGAAAAGTGGGAGAGATAGGGAAAGAAGATACTCAACACAAAAGTAGGGAGGGGAGTTTCTAGGAGAGGTGAGAACATTCAAACTCAAAGTATCAGTTAAGTCTCACTTATTAAATTATCCATTGGAATTGGGAAATTCAAACAAAGGAGCTTGAATGTACAGGGAGTTGAATGTACAACTTTGGGGGAAATTGCCCAAAGGCCCAAAGGAGGGAAAATATTTACTCAAGAAATGAAGAGTAATTTGCGATGCAAAGAAATTTGGAGAGAGATTGAAACTAAACCTCTAAAAGAATAGAAGGAAATGAGCACTCATTTTATTTCTTAAAATAATTATTCCTAAACTTTATACTAGGCAGAAATCCTTCTGCCCTCAAGAAAAGCAATTAAGTCCTATTCAAAAAAGTCAAGAGGAAAGGCTAAGATTGGTGAGAACACACTCTCTGAGATGGATGTAGGTAGACTCCAACTTGTAATACAATGTACAATAAGTCAAAATTGCTGTTAACAAAATCCCATCTGTTAGCCCAGTCACATTATACTGTTCAGTAGAATAAAAATGCCAGTATTTTTGCTACTAGCTCTCTGCTGTATTACCTTCGGTTACCAATGTGCTGTTGATATCTAATGAAAATTCATCCTTTGTCATGGAGACTCCAAAACTCCACAGGTAAGCACTAGGATTGGATAATGTGTTCAATCAGATTCTGATTCAAGGTTTGTGAGGTAGAAAGATAGACATTTCTTTAATTCTAGTTTTTAGACTAAAATGGTTGGCTCCCTGGCTCCCATTTCATTGTCAAATGCAATATGAGCTTCTCAGAAATAGTATCTTTTCAAACCTGTTTCTTCTTCATACAGCAAGGGTAGGTGAAATCACACTTTCCATCTAACATTTATTGAGTACCCTGCTACATGCTCTGTTGGGTGTTTTCTACTATTTTTCTGTTATTTTTTTAATAGCCTGACTTGTTTATTTGGCTAATTTCTTTTTTTTAATATAATTTATTGAGCTAATTTCTTTATCATGCATGTTGGATTTTTTTTCTTTGACTTCTTTGTAGTTTTGTTTTTTGCCTGAAGAGACCTGTGTTGATCATTACTTTCATGGCTATTCTTGCTACTTCCCACTGGCCATTGTGAAAATTTTAAGTTTGTTTCTATAATGAGACTTGTTTCTAAAAATAGCATTATAGGAGCACCTGGGTGGCTCAGCCAGTTCAGGCTTTTGATCAAATGCCATGTCAGGCTCTATGCTGACAGTGTGGAGCCTGCTTGGGATTCTCTCTCTTCCTCTGTCTCTGCCCCTCCCCTGCTCACTCACACATGCTCTCTCTCTAAAAATAAATAAATAGGGGCACCTGGGTGGCTCAGTTGGTTAAGTGGCCAACTTCGGCTCAGGTCATGATCTCCCAGTTCGTGAGTTTGAGTCCTGCATCAGGCCTGTGCTCATAGCTCAGAACTTGGAGCCTACTTCAGATTCTGTGTCTTCCTGTCTCTCTGCCCCTCCCCAGCTCACACTCTGTCTCTGTCTCTCTCAAAAATAAACGTTAAAAAAAATTTTAAATAAATAAATATAAATAAATAAACTTTAAAAAATTAAAGCAGCATTACAATACTCTCTGTACATAATTATTATTAACCAGCTAGTAAGAAGGAAGGAAATAATACAGGTTATTGGTGATATTTGAATGTGATGTGTTATATACATATCTATAGGTTAAAATTCACATCTGGGGAGAAATTACCTTTTTATTGTTTGGGTTTTTTTCTACTAGAGATAGGAGACTAGATGCTTTTCTGTTTTTACTACATTTTGTTATGTTATTAAATCACAATGTCCTGTAAATTCTTTTCTTTATTTAGTACAGTAATATTTTAGACTGAATATTACTGGGGTTTCCAATTCTATTTCCTCTTCTTCCTCAGAAGACCAAGAGATCTAAAGAATAGGGGAGCTTTTGTGAAAGGTCTGAAGTTAAAAGTCAAAACAGCTAGAAATTGGTGATCTCTGTAACATCCACTTTCCTCTGCCATATTTCACACTTTACCCTTCTCCCTTTGCTCACAGGTAGAGTTGTGCTCTTGTCCATCTCTGAATTTTATATACAGTTTTCATATTATTTTTATCTTATTCTTTAAAAGTTAATTTTGTAAAACTTCCAGGCTAGAATAAGGTCATTAGAGTGGCCCTAAGGGGCAGGCTTTATATTGGCAGTAGTATCACACATTGACAACTTGGGAAGGATCATGCATGAATATGGAAAATATAAAGGACATTGATATACCTTTGAACTGAGAGAAAGGAATCATTAGGTAGTTAATAAGAATCTCTCTCCATCTGAGATCTTCCCTTTCTCTAATGCTTAGCAGTGGTCCATAATGCCTTTCTGGTTGTCCTGCATACAAATGGATCTAAATTCATAAGAATTGGTTATCTTTTACTGTCTTTTTTTTTTAATGTAAGTGATTTGGTTTTTAGATTTCTTTTTTATTTGTGTGTGTGTGTATGTGTGTACGCTCCAGTGAATGAAAGAAATAAGACCTGTCAAAAGATACACATTTTACCTATCTTGAGGCTAACAGGCTGGAGCCTGCTCTCCATAACGGCTTCAGAAAACAATCTGTTTTAAAATTTATAAATATCCTACTAATATCATACTTCAAGGGTTGGCAAACTTTCTCTGTACAAGTACAGTTAGTATAATCTCTGTTGAGCTAGTTAACTCTGCTGTGGTAACATGAGCAACGATAGGCAATATGTAAATGAATGAGCATTGCTATGTTCCAGTTAAACTTTATTTATAAAAACAGGCAGTGGGCTAAATTTGTCTTGCAAGCCACTGACCCTGGGCATAATGTATTGATCATACATTGTAGTAGAGCCCTCTGTTGGTTGAAAGAGACGCCCAGGGAAAATTTTTTAGCTAAAAAGGAAAGGTGTTACTACTTATCTGGAGGTTTCTAGTTGGTAGGACAAAAAGCAAGAAAATGACAAGTATATAGGATATGCAAAGTAAAAAAGGGTTTAGAACTAATTAGAGTTATTCTTCAGAGGGTTTCGAATGTAATTATTGATAGAGTGTTTATGATTTAGTGCATCAGCTACAGGAATAGGAACTGTATCCATTGTATAATAAAATGTAAAAAGCAGTGTATGAGATGCTTAAGATAAATGATCAATCTGTTTTGTCTTTGGCTTGATCATAAATGTTTTTAACCAATAAATAGGGAACTACAGAATTGTTGAATGTGCCAGGATATTTCAGGATCTGTACTTCATGATGGACCCACATTGAACTTCTGCTGGAAGTAATGAAGTAAAAGAGACCAGATTTATCTTTCCTCCTTAAACAATATAAAACCAGAGAAAATATATAAAACAATAGTCTCCAGGCATTAAACAACAGGCAGTACAGGATGGTGATCCCTGAGAGAAGATGAACAAATGAGAGAATCCCTGCAATTGCCATAGCACTCTGTTTAAACAAAGTTTCCAGTCTACATTGTAGGAAGGGGAGTCCCAGACCCCTTTAATTAACTGAAACAGAGTTAAGAACTGAAGAAGGCCAAGATAGGTAGAATTTACAAGAGGGGGTACCAGAGAAGAAAGAGCTGCACAGAGACAAAGTGCACATACTAAATATACTGCAGGGGGTTCCCTGGAGTCTTCAGCTTTTCAATACTGACCAGCATATGTGTATGAGGAAAGTATTCAAGGTAAAGGATGAAACTATTGGAAAGACGCAAACACAACATTCCCCAACTTCACACAGGTTGATAGCAGTTTATGTCCCCAATAGCCAGAGTGGAGAAACGTATAATAAATAGGCTTTTTTATTTAGTACTCAAAAAGATAATTATATCAGTAGGATTCCATATTTGCTCTAGATTAAAGGCTGCTCTTATTTCACCTACCGAAGCTTAAAAATAAGCCTAGAAAAGATCAAAATGTTTCCTAGTAACCTAACTGAATTTCAGAATAAACCTCAAAAATGTGTAAAGTAATACAAAAAAATCCAGCACCTAAAACATACAATTCATAATATCTGGCATCCAGTCAAAATTATTGAGCATGCAAAGATGCAGGAAAATACAACCCAAAGTGAGGGGGAAAAAAATCAGTCAGTAGAAATGGATTTAGAAATGGCACAGATGTTAGAATTATTTGACAAGGATTAACATTTCTAAATATATTCTGTATTTCAAGAAGGTAGAGGAAAGCTTAAGCCTGTTAAGAAGAGATATAAAAAATATAAAAAAGATGAACTTCTAGAGAGGAAAAATATACTGGATGAGAATAGACATTGCAGAAGAAAAAAATAATAATTAGTGATCTTTAAGACACAGCAGCAGAGGCTATTCAAAATTAAACACTGAGAGAAAAAAATAGACTTTGAAAAATGATAAACCATGCATCAGTGAGCTTTGGGACAATGTCAGGTGCTCTAACATACATATTTGGAGTCCTGGGGAAGAGGAGAGGAAAGGAAAATATTTGAAATCATAATGGTTGGAAATGTTCCAAATCTGATGAAAACTATAAACCCACAAATCCAGGAAGCTCAACAAATCACTAGTAGAAGAAACAAGGGGAAAAAAACAAACCAAAAAGCATCAAAATGAAAATGCATAAAATCAGTGATAAAAATCTTGAAAGCAGCCAGGTTTTTTTTTTTAAAGCCACATTATATACAGAGGAACAAAGATTAGAATGACAGCAGTCTTAGCATCTGAAACAATGCAAGCTAGTCCATAGAGCACTGAAAGAAAAAAAATCATCAATCTAGAATTCTATACCCAGCAAAAGTATCTTTCAAAACACCCGAAAATGAAACAAAGATTTTTCAGACATAAAAACTGAAAGTTTATCAGTAGGAGACCAGCACAAACCATTTAGGAAGACTCAGGTCCAAATGCTACCTATATCAATTACTGCTATGTGTTCTTGGTCATACTTTAATCTCTTTGAACCTTCAGATACTCATCTGTGAAATGAGAAACCTATTTTATGGGATTTTTATGAGGATCAAATGAGATAAGGAAAATAATAGACATTTGTTGAGTGTTTCCTTTGTGCCAAGCATATGTTATCTCATTAAAAATGAAATAAAATACCCAATAAGATGCTCACTGGTCTGAGAATTTTCTTATGCTATCATCTCTCCTCTTTCTTCACTAACTGAAAACCTCAGGTTATTCTAGAATTTAGCCCACGTAGCTAATCATTCAAATTTTGTCGAAATACTTTTCCTAACTTTGTTTTCTTTTAGTTACCACCATTAAATATGCTCAAAGTTGGGAATGAACAACTCTCCGTGCTATAATAGATTCATTAGCTAATAAATCACTTTTGTGAAAGGATTAGATATGTCCTAAGCTAAACCTAATATTTTGGGTTGTGTTTTCGCTGCCTAATGTTTTTTTCAGTCCAGTTTATTGAGGTCTAATTTATATACTGTCTATGTAACTTTTATTATAAACCGATTGGATAGGGGCCACAAATATCTTTATAGCTTATACTTTGCCCCACTGAGTTTTTGGCACTCAATAAACATTAAATAATATTTCTATTCAGCATTCTGCAGACAGAAAGCATATGGTAATAAATGTCAGAGCACAGGTTGAAAGTCCCCAAAAAGTTATGTGTTATACTCCTTGGAAAAGCCAGTACAGATATTTTTTCTGAATAAAATCTATTTTAAAAAGCAGTTCCCAGGCACATATTTTACTTAATGATTTTTCTCTACCCTTCCTTTACTTTATTTTCAAATTAAAACTTTTCCTCAGGGACACCTGGGTGGCTCAGTCAGTTAAGCATCCAACTCTTGATTTTGGCTCAGGTCACTCACAGTTTGTGAGTTTGAGCCCCACAGCATCAGGCTCTGCACTGACAGCACAGAACCTGCTTAGGATCCTCTCTCTCTGCCCCGCTCTGCTCATGCTCACCCTCCCTCTCTCCCTTTCAAAATAGACAAATAAAGTTAAAAAAAAATTTCCTCATAAGAACTAATATAATATTAAAAATAATATAATATTAATACAGTGTCATAAAAACTATATAAGTGATCTTTTTAAATAGCATAAAGAAATTCTTAGTCTGAAGGACAGCATGAGGAAATATTTAGAAGCTTAAGCAACATAAGTTTATGATGTATTGTATGAAAGGAAATAAACAGCAGTTAGTTCTTTATCATTAAATATCAGTATGACTTAGAAGTGTATCACTGCTATAGCTGTCGCAGACCTTATAATGGTATTAGACTTTGGCTCAATAATATTTTTCTCACCTGAGGATTCTGGCACTACTTAAATATCTTACTCTATTCTCAGTAAGGTAATCATTACTTCCAAATAATGAAAGACATTGTAAATTGAAGCTAGATGCCAAAAACAAATTTTATGCAAAAGATAATATATCCCCGTTTATCTGTATTGAAGAAATGGTTAACCATAATCAGTTAAACAAAACCATTTAGATAGCATGTATCTAAATTATCTTTCCATAATTTGCTCACCCTGTGATTGACCTGTTGACCACACTTAATTTGATTTGATTTTTGTGAGGATTTTTCTAAAGATTAACATAATCTGAGTGAGAAAATATCTTAATTGGGCCATGTTACATAACCTAAGGCTTAGGATTCTCATATATAAAATGTGGATAAGGATTCCAGACACAGCTTAACATGATGCCTCTAACTCAGAGTCTCTCAAAAGGCTGTAATCAAGATGTCAGCCATGGCTGTAATCATATTACTACTGGGGGAGAATCTACTTGCAAAATCACTCATATATCTGCTGCCAAACCTCAGATCCTCACCAGTTGTTAGCCATGGGCCTCTCCATAAGTGTACTTGTAACATGGCAGCTTTCCTCTAGGGCAGGAGCTGAGAGCATGTGAGCAAGAGAATAAACAAGGTATCCCATCACTTTTGTCATATATTTTTAGAAGCAAATCACTAGGTCCAGCACACACTCAAGGAGAGAAAATTATACAAAAATTTGAATACCAGCAGTCAAGGATCATTGGAAGCCAGTTTGGAGGCTGTCTACTACACATATGATCCACAGATAGGACAAATCATTGAATGTCCTCGGGAGGCTCTGGAACTTGTTTAAACTATCCTAAGATCTAATTAAGAACCTGAATTCAATAGGCGAAATGATTTTAATTTCACATTAAATATTCCATTGATTCCTAGCAACAGTCTAATGAAACAGGTATTATTGGCATCAATTTTATTGATCGAAACTGATACACTGAGTGTCTTGCTCAAAATTACATAGCAAATGAACTATAAAATTGCACCCTTAGTGTAGGTCTTCTGATTCTAAGCCCTGTACTCTTTCCATTTCGCTGAAACTGCTTCCTGACCAGTACTACCTTGCACTTAAAGCCATTCAAAAAGAACATTATGCATCTAAATGTATACATAAATATGTGAATTTTTTATATACAGAGAAAAATATATAACATTCTTAGACTCTCTACACCATACCATTTAAGATTCACAGTATTGTTTCAAATATTATTGAGTCAAAGTCCAATACCATCTAAGGTTTGCAACAGCTATAGCAGTGATACACCTCTAGGTTAATAGTATCTGTTAGTCTGAAAGTACACATGGGAGGACAGGGCGCCTGGGTGGTTCAGTCAGTTAAGCGTTTGACTCTGGATTTCAGCTCAGGTCATGATCTCATGGTTTGTAAGATCAAGACCTGTGTCGGGCTCTGTAATGACACAGTGTGGAGCCTGCTTAGGATTCTTTCTCTCTCCTTCTTTCTGCCCTTTCACCTCTCTCCTTTCTTTCTGCCCTTTCACCACTTACACGCGTGTGAGCACTCTCTCGCTCAAATAAACATTATAAAACTATATATAGGCAGTAAATACTTATTGAATGGAGAGATGAACAAAGTAAAAACAACTGGTTTGGTGACTCCATTCACCCTTGGCTTTTCTAAAAGCTCTAGACTCCTGTGACTTGAGTGAGGACCATGGGGGAACGCTTCAGTGAATTTTCTTCTTCCTCCTTGCACTGGAGCAACAAAGTAGTTTGTTTTGGATGGATAGGCAGCTTTCTGTGGATAGTGAGAAATTACCTTTCTTTGGTCCTGAGTTTGATATTCTTCCTTTTTGTTTCATTCCATGAAGTTTCAGCCTATACCACGACCCCTCATATCCGAGATCAAAAATAGAGTGGTAACATTAGCAAGCAGTTAATAGTTCTAACTGAGTTTGGAGCCTTCAAGTGCAGAGCAGGAAGTGTGAGGGCAAGGGTTATGAACTCTGGTGGGGGTGGTAGTCATACCCTTCAGATCACCCTGGAGAAAAGAGAGGTGAATTTTGTTTTTAAAGGTCTTTGCCCACTTCTCAAAATAACTTTGTGGTATGTTTAATAAGAATGTAGAAAATTACCTTTCTTGGGGCACGTGGGTGGCTCAGTCGGTTGAGCGTCTGACTTCGGCTCAGGTCATGATCTTGCAGTTTGTGAGTTCGAGTCCCGCGTCCGGCTCTGTGCTGACAGCTCACAGCCTGGAACCTGCCCCATATTCTGGGTCTCCCTCTCTCTCTGCCCCTCCCCCAGTAACTCTCTCTCTCTCTCTCTCTCTCTCTCTCTCTCTCCTTCAAAAATAAATAAACATTTTTTTAAAAATTTTAATGAAAATTACCTTTCTTTATAGAAGCAAAACAATAGTTCTTACAACAAAGAAGTAAATTTCACAAATCAGAGGATACAAGGTCAATATACAGAAATCATTTGCATTTCCTATATAGCTAGTAACCAATAACTTCAATAACCATAATTGAAATAAGAATATGGACAAGTTACCATTTTAATTTAATATTGATTACAGGTCATTCTACTTTATAAATTAAAACTGGGGTGTTATCAAACTATAAAGAAAACAGTTTTTTTCCTCAATTGAATAAAAAGGAAATAACTCTTTGATACACACAAACATGCTCTTGAGTTTCTTCTTCCTTTCCTGTATAATCTGAGGATTGTGCTTTTTAATAGTGGCTTGCTAATCCTTTTTAATAGCTCATAAAGTAAGTATTCCGTAGTTTTTATTAACCTTGAATTTCAGCCTCTTTTTTTCTTAAACCTCAAAACCTACATATTTGGTTGCTGTTTGACTAGCACCCTTTTAGCCTGGTCGATGAAGCAGCAAGCCTACTGCAAATCCTAAATAACGTGGTGTAGATGAGAGCCTGAGACTTTAATTACATGTCATTTTACTCACAACACTCAATTCCAGGAAGGAAAAAATGACTTTGCTGTTGTAAAAGACATATTATGTGAGTATCATTCATTGTAAACCAAAAATGATACTGTATTAGAGCATAGACAACAATGGGAACTAATTCTGAAAATGTGACCTGTCTGGGAAACTGAATAATAGTGAAAGTTATCAAAATGGAAAGAAGTGTTAATGTGAAATCCAGCCTTCTCAGAAATACTCTTTCCTGGCCTGTTTGGTTTTGCTTTTGTTGCTTGTCATGCATGAATGAAAGTGCTACATACACTCTCAGGGGAGTAGGAAAGCCTCTGTCGGTTGTTTATTTCCTTAATCCCTCCTCCTTTGTGATTTTTGATGTCAGATCTAAAATGGAAAGCCTGTAAATATAATGATTATCACATGGATAATCACCTGCATTAGGAACCGCCCTGCTTCTCTATTCTAACCCTAGCTGTTCTCCACACGTCACATCCACTCTGCGGTTGGATTTTAACCTGACTGCTTCATTAGATTTGTGAAACTCAGTGCGTGGCGCCCTGGGGCAGCACAGATGGGGACATGCTTGTTTTCTTTTCTCACTTTCACTGCAAAGACACACTAAAAAGTCCTTTTCAATTTAGTGTGATCAGTTCACTTGGAATTAACCCTGATATTTGGAACCTGCCTTACTCTTCTGCCAACTGTCTATACCCCCTTTTCCTTCCCTACTTTCAGACCTACTGCCTTTTCTTTTTGTCCTTCCATGCAGTGAATCTGAGGACTAAAATTCTGGTTAAATTCTGACTGGGTCAAACTGTTCCCCTGTGTTGTTTTATTTGTTTTGCTGGGAGGGAAAAATAAATGTTGTTCCATCATTGTATCTGCAAACACCTTCAAATCAGAGGTTAGCTGTGGGAAAAGTCTGCAGTGATGTGAGCCAGCTGCCTTCTCTAATGGACTGACTGGGGGCACCAGCTCAAGATCAAAAGAAGGTGGGAGGAAGTCAGGAGATAAGATCTTTTTAAGCCATAGAACAAGTGCTTAGCTTTTCAGTGATAGGGCACAGCTCTGCAAACCTGTATGAGGGGGTGCTAAGATAAAAAACTGAGTTGACTTTTTTTCAGCATGTCCTTCCTCAATCAGAATATGTTGGCGCTTTGAATAGTTTACAGATCTGGAAGTGTCCTAGGGAATTGTTTCCTTAAAGAATAATGATCTGACATTTATATATGTGTCTTCTTGCAATTAGTTCTACTATACCATAGCAGATCATAGTTAATTTCTTCTTATATCTGTGTGAGCAAAACTGGACATTAAAAAAGCAATTTAACTACTATATGTTGAATTTTGAGTTTTATGCCTTAGTGCAGTTTTAGTCATATGGATCCTTTTATTATTATTATTATTATTATTATTATTATTATTTTAGAGAAAGAGAGCACACACACACATGAGCTGAGGAGAGAGACAGAGGGAGAGAGAGAATCTCAAGCAGGCTCCACACTCAGCACAGAGCCCAATGTGGGTCTCAATCCCACGACCCTGGGATCATGACCTGAGCTGAAATCAAGAGTCAAATGCACAACTGACTGAGCTACCTAAGCACCCCCATACAGATTCTTCATATTAATTTTGTCTTATAGTTCTCTGGGCTTCTTTCATGCCTCTGATGAAGATCTATATAAATGAGTCGTTGTAGCAGAGCTTTCAGTTGTCTTTTTGATAAAAGAATTATCTTGGTTAATTCTTGGATTGGACAGCTTGGAAAAATATTACATTGATATCATTTGAAACTTCTTTTCCTTGACAGGCCAGCAAATATTATCGACTGTGTGGTGTATAAGTACTATTATAAGCAAATTGTCAGAGGCTTGCCTGGACCAATTGTTAAGTTCATAATTCAGTTTTTTTAATCTACCTCACTAAGGCTAACTCAATCAGCTTTATGCTTCCCTAGCAAACAGCCTAAGGAATTGTACTTTCAGCCTATCACTTTCTGTTAACTTAAGTGTTTAGCTTGTAGTCATCTATTTCAACCTTTTCAAACCCTGAAAATGGGTCTTCAAATCTATATGTCATTAGTACCTCGGACCATAAGAGTGCATACATACTTCTTTTCCCAGCGTTTTCCTTAACATGTAGATAGTACACAGATTTGTGCTAGAGACACTGACTTACTTTCTGCCTTACATGGTTTGGTGCGGCAGTCGCTTCAGTTGAGTTGGATCTGCTCACTACTCAGGCTCAAATCCCATCCTTCTATTAATATCTCTTGGCAAAGATAATTTTGGAGGAATGTAAGTTAAGATGTAGAGGCTCTTGACAGTTGTCTGCAGTTTTTTTTTTTCATTTTCAAGAGGGAAGTTAAGTTGAAAAGTAATATTGCTTCTATTTTCTGTATCAGTCCTAAAATTAAAATATATGCAGAGTACAGAAAGAGAAAGGGTTTGCTTACACAGATGTGTTTTTGTAATTTGATAGCCTGTATTAAGAGCGTTAGTGGTTATAGTAATGTTCATCAGATTGTGCCCTTAAGATATTTAGGAATCAAGAAAAACATTGTGAATTTAAAATTTTTAACTATTTTTTTTAATGTTCAACTTCTGTCACCCCTGTCATCTATATAAAAGAGAAATTGGGGAGGAGGTAGACTGTTTGCTATAAAAGTTTTTAAACAGACAAAGTAAAAATACTGAATACATCTAGATTTAATCATTGTTAACATTTTGCCATTTTTACTTCACTTTAATTTTTTAAAGTATTATTAAGTAAATTACACATGTCATGTCATTTTATTTCTAAATGCTTCAGAATAAACCTCTAAAATTAAGGACATTTACCTTATCAAGTTAATAATTCCTATCATTATCGCCATCCTGTTTCATTATCAAATTTCTCTAATTGTCCCCAAAATGCCTTTCCTGGATGGTTTGTTCAAAACAGGATTCAGTTAAGGTCTGTACATTGATCTTGGTCATTTTTCCCTTCCCCAGGTTATCATAAGATTGATTTATTGAAGAGACCAAGCTATTTGTCTTATAGAATGTCCTACTTTATGGATTTTTCCATTTGCTTTCTCATTGTATCATTTAACTTGTTCTCCTATCCTCTGTATTTTCTGTAGACTGCTAGTTATTCAATTAAAGTTTTGAGTAATTAATGTCACAAATGAGGTCAGAAAACTTTATAGGTGATGCTGTGTCCTTTATACTGCATCGTAACAGAAGGCACAGAATATTTGGTGATTCCACTATTAATGGCAAAAACTGATAGGATTGATCACTGGGATAAAGTGATGACAGCTTGATCCTCGCATTATAAAGTTATACTTTGCTCCCCGTGACCAGCATATGATATGTGATATTTTGGTTCCATGAAACACCCAGCTTCCTGTCATCCTTTCACCTAATGAATTTAGCATCTATTGATGATCCTTGCCTGAATAAATTTCATTAGGGATTGCAAAATGATGATTTTATGAATCTATACATTTATTAGTAGACATTCTTCTCTACAGAAGAGCTTTCTGAAAGGTATTGTTTCAATTAAAAACACAACCACCAGTATGTTCCTTAGGTTTCAAATGATTGTCTTTCTTTGCTGGGGTCAAAACACCTGAACTCACTGTGACAGCTACAGTAAAAACACGCACTACATCTTCTTTATTCCAACTTGTGAAGTGTGTTGACATTATGCTGCCTTTTTTTTTTTTCATGCCAAGGGAAAAAGAAATCTTTTTTGGCGTAAGAATAAAAATTGAACTATGTGGGTATATTGAGATAATTGTGTAAAAAGAAGACTGTATGAATGAGTTTCAAAATGGATTATTTCTTCATTACCTAGCACTTTATAATTAACTGTTCTTTTTTTTTTTATTTCAGGAAGCTGCCACTTTTGCTAGAGAGCAAGGCTTTGAGGTGAGTTAACCCACAATTGCACACTAAACAGATCCTAAAGGTTTTTTCTAGCTGATAATGAAGTTCTTTTGGACAGTGATTGATGTGCTATTATACTCTCAGAGCCTCGCAGCAGTTGCCATGGAAACTTGGCAGTCGTCATGGTTTCTTTGTTCTGCCAGCACAGTGTTATGACGCACTCTGCTAGGTCTGCACCCAACATCGCCTACAGATGTTATTTATTGAATTTTGAAAAGCCTCTTGGGAAGCCAAGAGGTTGGGCACGGTTTCAAGCTGCCTCTGCAGATATGGGGCCTGTCAGTTTGTTCAGTTAAAAAGCTACCTCATTAGCTGTATTACATTTCATAAGGATTCACTGCTAAAGCAGTGGTGGAGCAAGACTAAATAGTGAAATATAATGTCATTTAAATAATTTCACCCCTACCACATGTAGATTATCATTATGCAAATTAATTTCCAAAGGTTGTACTTAACAGTTGTTAGGGACTGATTAATTTAAATCCCACTCATATAAACTTCCTGTTTTAATCTTCTTTTTTCTTCTCTCTCTCTCTCTCTTTTTCTTGCATAAATGTATATAAATTTTCTGAAACCAAATATCAATAATTGGTTTTAATTTCTAGGTCCTAATTTTGTTTTCCTAGTAGAAATATTAGCTGTCAAGATTCAAAACTCCATGTGGTTGTTGTTGGCAAAATTAAGACAGATAACACCATGTTTTTATCTATATAATATCTATCTTCCAGTTGATTATTAGAAAACATTGACTTTAATCTGAACCCAGGTTAACTGACAGAGAATTCATAAACTGAGTTTATAAGTTTTATGACTCTCATATGTATTGAGCCAGAACTATGTAGAATGCTGTGTTCTGTACAGCAACTTGGAATGTTGCATGGTAGTAATTTTAAAAAATTAAACTAACTATTTACATGCTCAGTATTGTTGACCATCTAGAAAACCTGTGAGCATTGATTGGATGTATCAGTAATCTCACTTTGAACTGTTCAGAGAAAAGTGTTGTATGAATTTGTGATGGAACAGTTATTTAAATGTACTAAAGGAAGATTCATTATCGAGCAACAGAGTAATACACATGCATGTTATCCATGTCATACATAGGACTTGACAGCCAGACATAAAGCTTCCTCTTCTTGGAGGAAGACATTGAATTTGTGGTATAAGTATTCTATGAAAAAACTAGATCCTATGCAAACTAACTTTTTCTGTTTTCTACTAACTGGCATCATATTAACCTTTGCATTAATTCTTATTTACTGATTCTAGAATTGTTTCTTTTTACCATAAATCTGCCATAATTGATTACAGCATATAAACCAAGTGATGATGTTTATAATAGTATATTTTACTACCTTCTAACATAGCAAAACTGCTCTGTTGGTAATGTTGACAGTAATATGTTAGATTAGATAAAGCACACCATGTCTTGATGTGTCCCTTCATGAGTTTCCTAAAATACTCCAAGCATTGTAGAATATATAAGAGCCATGAGTAGAATATTTTTGTTAATAAATATAACCCATATGTGGAATCCTATCTAGAGGAATTCAGTGATTTTAAAATGTCATTAAATTTTCCTTAGTCCATTAGACAGTAATAGGAAAGCATAAATTTGAAGCTTGGTGTTTTTAAAGAATCAAAAAAGAATAAATCACTTTATCTTAACACTTTAATATCTATAGAATCGCTTCTCAGCCTTTTGGCTAAGATCAAGTGTAATACCTATAGAAATGTGTCAGTGCTCTCAGGTCTACTGTGACAAACTAGACAAAATCTGCATTTTATCCCTCTCAACTTTAATTTTACCTCTAAACTGGGGCATGAGTGAGGAAAGAAATGAAAAGATTAAAAAGAAAGGTGAGCATTTTTTTTTCTACTGGCTCTGCTATTCTACCATCATTTCTATTATAAATCCCAATCAGTTCCCAAAGCCGCTGAATATTGCAACTAGTGATATGTCTGTTAACAGACCAGTCCAAAAGCCTCTAAAAATAACCAGTATTTATTCATCAGGAAATATCTTCAGTAGCATTGTTTGTGATATTCTGGTTAGCTTCTCTGCAAATTTTAGATAATCTTTCTTTTTTAAAAAATCTTTAATCTTTAAAATGAATTGGGCAATTTTCAGTAAGAAGAGGCAGCTTAGGAGGGCACTGGAGAATGAGATAAAAACTGGAGCTGGGCAAAGCACAAAGCAGAAGAGAGAGGAGATATATATATATATATATATATATATATATATATATATATATATATATATATATATATATATATGATGGAAAATTGCATAGTGCCTGATTCAAATGACAGACCTGCTAAGAATTTAAAATGACAATTCTTGAGGTAAAAAGTTTCATGAGGCCTTTTATTATTCTGGGAAATCAGTTCAGACTGCAATGTGTTTTTAAATCTACTTTATCTTGAACTGAACCAATTAAAGGTTTATATTTTTAGAACCCAAATAAAAATAAGATACTTAAAAATATGTTTCATTATTAAACCTTTTAAAAGCAGTATTGAAAATTGATTTAAATTAAATAAAGAAAATACCTCCAAAACTTAAATATAATATTCTTTGTATTTTCATCCTTTGTGCAATAGACTATGTGCCAAATGATGAAAATAATACATACCTTCTCTGCTGAGTCATTTATTCAGTTTTACTCCAAGCAATGAATTTTAGTTTTATTTTAGATCTCTAAGATACATTACTTCTGACCATAGAGAAAACAAAGCAATCGTTTTCCCTTTTCCAACTTTCCCACAGCCCCTGACTCTATCCAGAGGATCCTAGGCTTGTAATCTGTATCTGACCATTGATGACTGTATGATCTTATACCACTGAGACAGGAAAGTTTTGAATTGTGCTATCCAATACAGCATCTGTTAGCCACAAAATTAATTAAAATTAAATAAAATTTAAAATTCAGTTCCTAAATCTCAGTAGACAGATTTCAAGTGCTCTCTATAGCCTTTGTAGCTTGGGACTGCCATATTAGTACAGATATAGATCATATCTACCATCACAGAAAATTCCATTGATCAGCATTGGATAGAAAGTCCATAGAGTATTCAGGAGGTATTGATTCCCAAAGAATTCTCCAAAAGTTTTCTGAGGTTCTTGTGTTCCTCACAAATGCAAAGGATACAATGAATGATCACCTAGAGTTTCTGGAAATAAGACACTAAGTTAGGTCCTGCTGGCTAAGAGAGTACAATGCAGCTTTTCTAGGTGACTAAGTCCCCAAAGAGGACAGTTTTTTTTTATTAAATATATTTTATTGTCAAATTGGTTTCCATACAACACCCAGTGCTCATCCCAACAGGTGCCCTCAAAGAGGACAGTTTTATTTTTTTTTTAATTTTTTTAACGTTTTTATTTATTTTTGAGACAGAGAGAGACAGAGCATGAATGGGAGAGAGGCAGAGACAGAGGGAGACACAGAATCAGAAGCAGGCTCCAGGCTCTCAGCCATCAGCCCAGAGCCCGACGCGGGGCTCAAACTCATGGACCGTGAGATCGTGACCTGAGCTGAAGTCGGACGCTTAACCGACTGAGCCACCGAGGCGCCCCAAAGAAGACAGTTTTAAAACAGTAGATTAACAGAAAGAGATAAGATAGTCTTTTAATTATCTTCATTTAATCATTTGTTCATTCAGTCAATAGTTACTGAGCACTAACTTGGGCCTAACACTCTGATAGACCCTAAACTCAAGATAGAAGTGACCAGAGAGTATACTGTGAAGGAGAACATGGGAGGGGTTCTTATTTTAGATATGATAGTCATAGAATGACTCTCTGAGGAAAGTAAAACTTGAAAAATATGGATATCTAGCATTGACAGAAAAAAAAAAACAAAGAAACAACAGGGAAACAAATTTCAAACAGAGGGAACAAGAGTACACAGGCCCCCAAAGGAGAAGGAGCATAATGTACTGTGTAGTCCAAGAGCTGAGAGAAGGCCAATGTGCCTGGAATGAAGAAAGGAGAAAGAGGTAGTAGGAGATAAGACTGGACACTGACACATCATGTGCGCGCCATAATTATTATAGGAGTTTCTATTTGGAAAACAAAAGAATGTGATATGGTTAAGTGAGGCACTGTGGGAACCCCACAATTGGTATTCTCTAGGAGTAGCTAGATTGTGACAGTATTAACATGTGTATCATCAGCTTGTTAAAAATGGAATGAAGAGGGTATATTCTTTAATTTGGAAGACAATGCTAAATTTAAGGTGTGTGATCACCAGTGACAATAAAAGCATAATTTAGCATTTATAAAATGCTTCACAGTTTATGAAACCTTTTCCAACATATAATTAATACATTTAATATTCACACAAGCCTTTTGGGGTTAAGTGGGGCATGTATTGCCCTATCAGTTCAACAGATGGAAAATAGGCTACATGACTTGTGCAGGATCACACATAGCTAATATATAATGGAGCCAGAACCAGAGCCAACTCTTTAAGTCTTGTACTCTTTACTATACAAACTACACTTCTTTCTTTCTCACATCCTAACATATTGGAGGAGGAGATTAGATTTCCAAATGACCTTGGAAAATGAAAAATATCTTGAAAGTTAAAAACTGAAATCACTAGGGTAAAATACAAGCCAGAATAATTAAGAGGAAAAAAATAGCAAACTTAAATACAGGATCATCAGTGACTTGTGCATGTGACAGAAAAATGATTTCAATTGAACATGCTATCATTTTGTGATAACAACAGAAAACACATTGCCAGAATTCAAAGAAGCAGTATAATCTGTGGAGCATGGAATATTGGTTAAGGGTATAATTTCTGGAGTCAGGCTTTGTAGGTGCTAGCCCTGGTTGTACACTTAGAATATTTATGACCTTAAGAAGCTTCTTAACTTCTCCGTGACTCAATGTCTTCACCTACAAAATGAGGATATAGTAATAATACCTACTGCCATAGAAGTTAAGATTTAATGAGCACTTTAGAGCTACATACATGGCTCATAACTAAATTATATGAGCTTTCTTCTACTCTTTCCCCTTTTTCCTTTTTCTCCTCCCTTATTAGATACTATAATTGAATTCCCAATACTCAAAACTCTTGAGGTCCTTTCTAGAGATTTTGGGGCAACCGCAGGATATGAGTTTTGGAGAGTATTAAAGATGGTTATTAGAGGAAAGAAATGAACATTTATTAAGTACTTAGCACTTGTTAAATATGGCATTTAGCTCTTTCACTTACCTTCTTTCATCCTCACAACAATTATTTTCAACTTTTTATTTTGAAATAATTCTAGAAGTAATTCTAGACTTAGAAAATTTGCAAAACTAGTACACTCAGCTTTCCCTAATGTAACATCTTACACCGGTGAAGGTATATTGATCAAAACCAGAAAATTAACATTAGTGTGATACTGGTAACTGAACTACAGTCCTTCTTCTGATTTCACCAGTTTCTTCTTAATTTCTTTTCTCTGTTCAAGAATCTAATCCAGGAAAACAAATTGCATTTGTCATGTCTCCTTTGTCTCTTCCTATCTGTGACAGTTTCTCATTCTTTTCTTGTTCATGATCTTGATCCTTTTGTTTTTTTTTTTTGTTTGTTTGTTTGTTTTTAATTTTTTTTTCAACGTTTATTTATTTTTGGGACAGAGAGAGACAGAGCATGAACGGGGGAGGGGCAGAGAGAGAGGGAGACACAGAATCAGAAACTGGCTCCAGGCTCCGAGCCATCAGCCCAGAGCCTGACGCGGGGCTCGAACTCCCGGACCCCGAGATCGTGACCTGGCTGAAGTCGGACGCTTAACTGACTGCGCCACCCAGGCGCCCCTGATCTTGATCCTTTTGAAGAATACTTGTCAATCATTTTATAGAATATCCCTCAGTTTGAGTTTCTCTGATATTTTCTGTTAATTAAGTTGAGGGTATGCAATTTTGCCAGAGATACCACAGAGGTGATTTGCCCTTCTCAGTGCATCATTATCAGGAATATAAATGATGTCCCATTGTCTTACTTATTTGTCTTACTTATTGTTGGTGACATTAACTTTCGTCACTGGGTTAAGGTGGTATTTGCCAGTTTATTTTTTGTAAAGTTACTATTTTATCACTGCATTTGATAAACATCTTGATGATATTTGGGGACTGTACAAAAATCTTGTTTCACCTACTAATTAAAATTTGTAATGAGTAAGTATCTTAGGGGAAATACTTTGAGACTATGCACATATCCTGATTCTCTTCAAATTTTTGCCCACTAATTCTAAGCATATTTCTTTCTTTTTTAAAATGTTTATTTATTTATTTTGAGAGAGAAAGAGCAAAGGAGAGACAGAGAGAGAGGGAGAGAGAGAGAATCCCAAGCACTCTGCATGGTATCAGCACAGATATCAGAACTCGAACCCACAAACTGCAAGATGAGCTGGAACCAGGAATTGGACACTTAACTGTCTGAGCCACCCAGGCACCCCACTTCCCAACATCTTTTAGCATAAATATTTTCTTAGTTTTATAGATGAGGAAGTGCAGCCTCACAGAGGTTTATTTACCTACTCAAAGTACACAGATCTAGGTGTGTCACACTCTCAAGTCCTTGTAATTTCATAATTCTGTTAAGATGCTAGCGCAAGTATAAGAGAGAAGAATCTATGGGGAGGTGGGGGTGGCTGTAGAACTAGGAATATATAACTTTGAGAAAACAAAATTGAGGTTTTAAGAAAAGTTTCCATCCTAGATTGGGCTCAACTATTGAAGCCAAAGCAGTGGCTCTTCGAGGCACAGTAAGAAATTTAGATCTGGTATTACTGACAGTGATTCCAGAGTGACAGAAGGATTTTGTATGAACCGTGGACATGGATACAATTAGAATAAAGTTTAACCATTCTGTAAAGATTTGTGTTTTATATTTGGGAAATTTATTTCAATCTTGAATTGCCAGTTTTATAAAATTTAATTTGAGACATAAGAAAGGTTTCTTTGATTAAGTTACTCAAACTCCCATAAAATATATATATCTTCCCATTGGCCAGAAGACAACTGTGGAATCTCATTCTTAATTTATTCCTTATACCACATTGAAGAAAGACCTCTATTTAAAAAACATCCACTACATATATCGGATTCTGATGATGATTGATTGATTGAATGTGGCTCTGGGCTTTGCCCCTTTATCTTTATTAAATATGAACTGTACCCAATCAAGCAAAAATCCAACAGTAGTAAAACTTAAGTGTGCTGAGGAGATTGGGAGAATATATGTCAGTCATTTTAATTAATGTATACATTTATTTGAGAGAGTGAAAATGTCATTATGTGGCCTTTGTTTTTCTTTTTTAGTCCTTTCAGCTGTTACTAGTCATTTCTGATAGTCTTTCCCTAAAACTGAGGGAATTCCTTTTCTCAGATATCAGAGTTCAGGCTTAGTTTTGTTCTAAAATAAGCAACCCAAAGTGAAACAGTCAGCATGTTTGAAAGGTCAGCCGCATTGTCTCACCATACGTGGCTATTCTTTTCAAAAACAGCAGTGGTCCGGAATTGTCATGTTAGGTGCAGTAGAAGCTTGGATTCATGTATTATCTAGAATTTCTTAAGTATGTAGTGAACAAACAACATAGAATATTTCACTAAAGATTTTCATACCTTTAAAAATGTCATAGTTGCTGATGTTCTTTGTAACCATTATGACTTGTCTACTTTGATTACCTAAATTTTTCTGTCCTGTATATTCTAATTCACTTCCTTGATACCACTCATATATTTCTCCTCTAGTATGTGTTTCTCTCTCCATAACTGTTTGAAACTACACACGAGAGAGTGCCAAAAAGGCCAAACCATGCATGGTTTAGAGGGCCACTGAATTCAGACATGGATTTTTAAATTATTTTAAAATGGCTGAAAACATGATTCTAAGAATCCTACTGATAATAGCTCAAGAGTTAGATTTCAAGTCAGAAGAGTTAAGATGTAAAACTTCATGGCCTATGTGATGTGAAAAATAGCATCAGTTTTCTAGAATTAATTTGTTATTTTTTTAACTTTATCTTCTTTAAATAAAATTAAGTCTGTAGGAAATAGCATCTCTTTCATTTTTCTTTGAAAATTTTGGCATTTTAGCAACATTATTTCCAGAGTCAGCATAATTCTGTAAACCTCTAAAATAATTCAATATTCCTTTTTTATTTTTTACAAATCTCTCTTTAATTGGAAATTTGAATATTGGCTATTTGCTGCTATTAAGAAATTATTAATTAAAAAAAATATACTAGTACGTGGTTATGTTTAAATCATTACCTCTCAGGGATATATAATAAAACATTTATGGATAACATTATTTTGTATCTGGGATTTGCTTGAGAATAATATGAAAGGCAAGTGGGTAAAACTATAGATAAAAATTATCACAAATTTAAAATTGTTGGGGCCACCTGGGTGGCTAGGTTGTTTAAGGGGCTGACTCTTGATTTCAGTTTAGGTCATGATCTCACAGTTTGTAGAATTGGGCCTAGCATCAGCTTGGGATTCTCTCTCTCCCTCTTTCTCTCTGCCCCTCCCCTGCTCATGGTCACACTCTTTCTTTCTTTCAAAATAAATGAATAAACTTTTTAAAAAAATAAATAAAATATTTTCAACTTGATGGTGGGTTCCTTGGAGGTTATTGTACTATTCTATTTACTTTTGTATGTAGTTAAAATTCTTATAGTAGGGGTACATATCTCTCCTATTTTGAGCATGAGAAGCTAAATCCTTAAACTACTAGTAAGTTTTGCTTTATTGTACTGGTTATGAGAACTTTTTCCTCTTCTCTATTAATAGACTGAAGACATTAAAGAAATAGCCAAAAAGACACAAGCTCTGCCAAAGGTGAATCCGAAGAGGCAGCGAATTGTGATTTTCACCCAAGGAAGAGAGGATACTATAATGGCTACAGGTACATGTGGAAATTATATGAGAAACCCAGTATTATGAAGATTAATTGTAACAAAATTCTATATTCTTGATATTATAATTTATTTGAAAATAGCATACTTTCTTTTCTGTTTTTTTACCACCTTCATGCATTTCACTGACCACATCCCCACCCCTGCCTTTGGCAAACACCTATCTGTTCTCTGTATTTATAAGTTCAGTTTTGGGTTTTTTTTATTTTTTGTTTGTTTCTTTGTTTTAGATTCCACATACAAATGAGATCATACAGTATTTTCTTTCTTTCTCTGAGTGATTTCACTTTGTATAATGCCCTCAAGGTTCATTCATATTGTTTAAATGGCAGGATTTTCTTCTCTTTTTTTTATGGCTGACTGATATTCCATTGTGTCTGTGTCCATTGGATACTTAGCTATTGTCTTAGCTATTATACATAGTGCTGCAATGAACATGGGGGCATAGATTTCTTTTTGAGTTAGTGTTTTTGTTTCTTTTGGATAAATACCCAGAAATGGAATTGCAGATCATATGGTAGTTCTATTTTTAATTTTTTGAGAAACGTTCATACTGTTTTTCTATAGCGACTGCACCAATTTACAGTCCCACCAACAGTACATAAGTGTTTCTTTTTCTCCGTGTCCTCACCAACATTTATTTCTTATCTTTTTGATAATAAGCATCCTAACAGCTGTGAGGTGATATCTCATTGTGGTTTTGATTTGCATTTCCCTGATGATTGCTGATGTTGAGCATCTTTTTGTGTACCTGTTGGCCATCCATAATAATGATCTAGTTTCATTCTTTTGCATGTGGCTGTACAATTTTCCCAGCACCATCTATTGAAGACTGTCCCTTCCCCATTGTATATTTTTTACTTTTTTGTCATAAATTAATTAATCATTTAGGGATGGGTTTATTTCTGGACTCTCTGTTATGTTCCATTGATACATGTGTCTGTCTGTTTTTATGTAAGTACCATACTGATTTGATTACTAGATCTAATATAGTTTGAAATCAGGAAGTGTGATGCCTCCAACCTTGCTCTTCTTTCTCAAGATTGCTTTGACTATATAGGGTCTTTTGTATTTCTTTTGATGGTTAGTTGGTTGGGGTTCTTTTTTACTATTTTTACCCTCCCCTCCCCCCACCCAGACTCTTTTTGTGGTTCTGTATAAATTTTAAGGTTGTTTGTTCTATTTCTGTGAAAATGTACCTTTTGTAGTGTTTTTATTTTAATTTATTTTAAGTTTACTTATTTATTTTGAGAGAGAGAGAAAGCAGGAGAGGGGCAGAGAAAGAGAGGGAGAGAGAGAATCTCAAGCAGGCTCTACACCATCAGCATGGAGCACATGTGGGGCTTGAACTCACAAACTATATCATGACCTGAGCCAAAGTTGGACACTTAACCTACTGAGCCACCCAGATGCCTCTGTTCTTATTTTAATAAGTAAACCTACCTTCTATCTCAGTAGAAAAGATTTCATTTTCAAGAAGGTAATTTATTAAAATTCAGTTGAGTAAATCCACTTTGATTTAGTTTATTTACTTTAATATTTTGGGAATATTGTCAGTCTAATAATGTCTTTCCTAAAAAAAAAGTCTTACTTAGTAAATTCCTGTGCTTGCTTAAATGAATTTATCCAGTTATGAACAAATAAAATCCACAGATAAGTTACTTCCTCAGTTTTAAACTTCAAGAAGAAAACCTCACTTATCTTACAGATATAGGAGTTTCATCTAGTAAACAAGTATTTTATTGGTTAAAATGATTAATATCATCAGTGTGATGAAAACTGTTCAAGCCAAATATAAACCTGTTAATTCTGTGTGAATCAGTAAGATTAAAACTTGTTAGGGGCACCTGGGTGGCGCAGTCGGTTAAGCGTCCGACTTCAGCCAGGTCACGATCTCGCGGTCCGGGAGTTCGAGCCCCGCGTGGGGCTCTGGGCTGATGGCTCAGAGCCTGGAGCCTGTTTCCGATTCTGTGTCTCCCTCTCTCTCTGCCCCTCCCCCGTTCATGCTCTGTCTCTCTCTGTCCCAAAAATAAATAAACGTTGAAAAAAAAATTTTTTTTTAAATAAAAAAAAAAAGATTAAAACTTGTCAGTTAACTAATAATTATTATAAACAGTAGCAATTATTACCTTTGTGTTTTTTCAATATACTGCTAAACAGAAATTCAAGATATAAGCCTTAAACATCTAACTAGGAAATGAAATTAATACACATAAAAATGTAAATACAAAGAAGTAAAATTACACTTATTCATTATTGGTACAGACTATATGGGTTGTATTGACTCAGAAAGGAGACTGATCAATAAAGCCAAAAGAAAGATGTTATAGTGAATTTTTCTTGAATTTAATATTTAAGCCTGAAAAGGGTCAAAAAAAGAAATGAGTGTCAATTTTGGGTAAGAAGAGGCCTTAGAATTAATTCATTCCAACTTTCTTACTTTAGAATTGTCAAAAACAAGATTCAAACGCTTACTTAAAAAATATTTATTTCAGGGGTGCCTGTGTGGCTTAGTCAGTTGAGCATCCAACTCTGATCTCGGCTCAGGTCATGATCTCACAGTTCATGAGTTCAAGACCCACGTGGAGGTTTGTGCTGACAGCACGGAGCCTGCTTGGGATTCTGTCTCGTTCTCTCTGCTCCTCCCCTGTTCACACATGCTCTTTCTCTAAAATAAATAAATAAACAAACAAACTTAAAAAATATATTTATTTCAAAATAATCCAGTGAGTGACAAATAGTGGAGTTATAAAGGAAATGGTGATGGGTATATGTGGGGTGGTCATTATGTTATTACTTCCACTTGTGTATATATTTACAATTTTTCCGTGATTAAAAGTATAAAAAACAGAAAGACAGAAAAATAAAAACTAATTTTCAATCAAGATCAGAGATACTAAGTAATTTTCCTAAGATACATTGATATCCTTGCTAAGCCTTGAATTCTAGGAAGGATTTAAAGCAAGGAGAGCAATCTAGTCATATGAGTGAAGAGGACCATATGAGCAAAGGCATCAGGTACCATATAATCTTTAATTGTTGTAACAGAAAAAGCCATGCTGTTAATTTGTGCAAGAGAGAAAAGAAATAAATCATGAAAAGATATCCCTGCATTGATAATAACCATCTGGATTGTCTTCATGTAGTAGGTGACTTGTTCCTGTCTTAGCAATGAACACTGCTTGGAAAAGTGAAAAACATGGAGACTTCTTATCTTACAGGACTGTAGTACTGCCTTCAGATTCATAAAATGCTACTTGGTTGCTCTTTCTGGAGACATTTATTTTAAGGCTTTATATATTCTAGATATACATAGTATACAAGTGTCTTCCTCATTGTGAATTTATACAATTTCCCCAAAACTGAAATCTTTAAAATTAGTCCCCCCCTTCCTGTGACTCAATTTCTTTGTCAACTCATTTTGTTCTTTATGAAATCTATTAAACCATTCTTAGGAATACTTACTGGCAAGAATTTATTTGAGGAAAGACATTGGCTAATCTTTACTCTTCATACTATATGAAAATGAACTTAAATTAGAGAATGCACTATATCTGCAGTGCATGATAAATACAAGATGGATAGAGAATCTGTTCAGCGGTGTCAGCTACAAAAGCAAACATGATAAATGTTAATGCAGTTTTGAGCCCTGGGATAAGCTATTCAGTGCACAAGCATAGCTGAATCTCTTTGCTATGTTGTTATTCATGGCAGCCAAATAAATGTCAATAATAAAAGAGAATTAAAGATTTTCATTTCCCAGAGGCAATCCTCTAATACGGCTTGATCTTTCATTTCATTTGTAATTCGTTCTCATGTCAGGATGCAATCATTCGCCAGGCTCTGGGTGTCATGTTAAGTCATTTAATAATGATTAAGAACATAAAAATGCTTGGCCTGTGGGGCAATTCACAGAAGAGATGCCAATTTGTTATTGTTTTTCCTCCTTTGCTTTTGAATATGGATCAGCTTTTTCCCACCTCCTAGCATTAAAATACTAATGGAGAATGGGGAGGGAAAGTATCCCTTAATTTACCATAAGTGACATTCCAGAATGGCACAAGGCAGTGCTAACACACTTATTAAAACACTAATTAGGAATCATTGTTCCTTAAACCTCACAATGTGGAGTATTTTTAAATGATCACTGCTAGGTTTGTGTCATTTAGCAATAATGTAACAAAGTCAGTTTTCTTGGTATTTAATTCTAGAGACGTTTCTCCTTTTGAGATATATATGGTGTCTATAAGCCACTTTCTGTTATTTTATACATGTAGTTCTTTGAATTCCTCTTTGCTAAATTGTCTGTGAATCTAAAGTCTTTAACATCCTGTTTGGTCACCTCTATTTCAGTTGAGTCTCCATTTTGTATATCCATCTGCTGAGAGGTTTTGTCACATATCAACCATTGTATCATTGCTTGCAGGCTAATTGAGTTCCAACCTTTTTTGGGGGAGTGCTGGGGTGGGGGTGGCAGGGAGCACTGGAAAGTAATAAGAGTAAGAAGCCAGGAATGACAGGCAGGAAAGAAAATATGATTCTATACACTTTGAACCTTTTAATAAATGTTGAATGAACCTGTTAGGTAGCACAAGAGTCAGGTCAAGGAAGTCATTCCTGTGTCTATAAACTGTAGAAAAACTAAGACTATAGATTTTTATTTCCTACTGGACAGCAATTACTAATGAGATCTTCATATATCAATACCTTATTATATTAACAATTGTAGTAAAAATGAATATTTTATATACATGCATATATACAGAATACATACACATATACAGACATATATGTCTTTATAGAAAGTTTATATTTCTCCAGGTTTCTGTGCTACATATATCACTAAAAATTGGAAAAAGCAATAGGATTTTTATTCTAAATTGAAAATAATGCATTTCACACTTTTGCTCTTATGTGACACAATGAAATAGGTCCACTCCAGAATAAATTGTAGACTTTTCTGAATAGTTTCAGAATTCTTTCTGGTCTGTTTGAATTTTGATTTTTGCCAAATGGAAGAAAATAGATTAGGTCAAAAGTGTCATGTGGAAGACAGTGCCATGTCAGAATCACCTGGTGGGCTTTTGATAAATATAGCCCTGCCTTCATAGAAGTATGTTCACTTCAACTTGATACATCCCTATGAAGAGTAGTAGAATATACATCCTTGAGAAGATGTATGAGAATGGGGTTTGTAGAGTGTGAGGGAAGTGGAGTATAGGGTTGTGTATTGTTGTAAAGATCCTTTAGGTAATACAGCAATGCTGTCTGTCCTTCATCTCTCACTTTGAAACCTTTGGATTAGGTGATTTGATAATGTTGCCCAAGTTTATGATTTTGTAGGATGATAGAAACAGAACCTTTTAGTAGCTAAACATCTAGTATTTGAATAAGTCAAGCCTTGGTGAATGCTTCTTTCTCTTGATAATTCACAAAGTGTCATGTACTCATCTACTATTAGTAGCAATCTACATATATTATTTTAAATAGCCAAATTCATTTGATTAGTTTATAATTTAAGGTAGTCTCATCATAGTGCCCTTTGTCATTTCCTTATAAGTAAGTGAGGTTACTGAAGCTGCTTGTCTTCATGTTCCTGAGACCTTAAAGAAGCTTGTCACCCCATTTGCTAGTTAAGTTTTCATGTTCTTTAAAAATACTCAGTGCTATACATTATAAGAAAAGGTCAATGTGTTTTACAATTCTTGTAGACATAAAGTACAGAAAGTGTGCAATAGAAAATGCAGACTCTAAAGAAAACAACTTTAGCAGCTGGAAGAATAATAATGTCAGCACATCATCACAACTCCTACTCCTACAAAATATTGTCATAAATCATTTTGGAAATGTTCTCTATACTACAGCCAAACCAGTTTTAAATGATGATCTTGTTGGCATACATTGCTGATGTTGTGAATGGAACAAATTAAGTGGCATTCTTTCAGAGTGTCTATACATGATATTCATGAAAAAAAGTTCTTTATTTTTAAGAATATCCTTTTTTGAGCAATATATTACTTTTTGACAACATAAGATACTCTAATTTCTTGTATTTTCCCTGGTTCTGTCCTGGAATCAACTACTTTTTCAAGTATCCCTCTTTCCTTTAATTAGCAAATGATATTTAGAAACTCAGATCTGGATGCAAGATATGCTCATTGCTAATTGAGAATCATTGCTTTGGGACCCTTTTAGCAAACAGATTGGCAATATATGTATGTGTATTAACTCATGCATGCATATCCTTCTATATTTATTTCTATATATATTTATCTACTTAAATTACATGGTTTGAACCTGCTGGTAACTTTGATTCCAGTCTAACAACAGAATTCATTCTAGCCTTCACCCTTTCATTCCTTTTAACTTCCTCTGACATTGGAAGTTCTGGCTCTCATTATCCAAAATATATTTACTTATTGTTCCATCCTAAAGTACTTTCAAATTACCCATATCCTTGTGAGAAAAGAACATATTTACTTCCTAAAGTGTTTGTTTACAGTTCTTTTTATCTGTAGCCCTCTACAGTCTAGTCAAAATACTGTTATACAAAGTCACTTTGGGTTAGTTCTTTTATTCCATCTACTTCAATGTGGTTACATTACTTATTTGTAATACAGTTAGGTTTATTTCTAAGAGTTTGTATTCCATCTTGGTTTCCTTTCATATCTAGGCTGGTTTTTTTAATAAGTACAATTCATTCCTCATGGTGTCAAGGTTCTGTGTGCTTTATCAAATGCATACGATCATGCAACCACTTCTATGGTTATAATACAGAAGAGTTCCATTTTTCACTTCTAGTTTTCTAAAGTGGTGTTACCAATTTATATGCCCACCACCAGTATATAGAATGGCTTTTATTTTTCTATATTTTCATCAGTATATTCTACTGTCCATTTTTTATTTTAGCCATTCTGGTGAGTATGCTCTAGTTTCTCATTGTGTTTTTTATTGGAATTTCCTTAATTTAGTGAGGTGGGGCACCTCTTCATTTGCTTATTAGTATTTAGATATCTTCTTTTGTAAAGTTGCTATTGGAGTCTTTCGCCCACATTAGATTGTCTTATTGATTTATCATTCCTTTTGCAGTCTGCATACAAGTCTTTTGTTAGATAAATGTATTGTAAATATATTCTCCCACTTTGTGATTTGCCTTTTCATTCTCTTCATGGTATCTTTTGATAAGTAAAGCTCTTAATTTTAATTTAGTCCAGTTAATAATGTTTTCCCCTTATGGGTAGTATTTTTCATATTCTTTTAAAGAAAATCTTTGTGTATCCCTAGCTCATTTTTATTTGTTACTCTTTATTTGTCACAGTCTGTCTAGAATTAGAATTAATTTTTATATATGATATGGGTTAGAGGAAAAATTCATGTCTTTTGCCTATATGAATAACCAGTTGGCCCACCATCATTTATTAAAAGAAACATCCTTTCCCTTACTGCAATAAATTAACACCTTTGTCACATTTCATATTACCTGATATCTGTGAGTCTTCTTCTAGACTATTCTATTCCATTGTTTTCTTTATCCTTGTAACCAGTTTACACTGTCTTGATTACTTATAATTAGTCTTTTTATTTCATAATGTCAGAATTCCAACTTTGTTCTTCAGGCTTGTCCTGGTGTTTCTTGACCCTTTGCATTTCCACACAAATTTTAGAATCAAATTGTTAACCCCCTGAAATTTTTAATTCTTACTAGAATTTTTTTGAATTGAATTATATATTGGATCTATAAATCAATTTGGAAAGAATTAACATATTTACAATATTGTGTTTTCTAATCCATAAGAGTATCTGTCTCTATTAATTTAGGTGGTCTTTAATTTTTCTCAAACTGTAGTTTTTTCAGTGTAATGGTCTCACATATATAACTTTTATAAGATACCTAGATTTTATAAGATTCCTATTATTTGTTTTTTGTATTTTTTTTAAGTAAGCTCTACACTCAACATGGGGCTTGAACTCACAACCCCAAGATCAAGAGTCACATGCTCTCCTGACTGAGCCAGCCTGGCACCCCTCTTATTATTTTTGATGCTATCCTTTTTTTTAATTAATTCTGAGCTGCGATCAAGTGTAAAAACACTCATAATTATAGAAGTCAGTAGTAAAACCTTTTCATCATTGCTGAGAACTGACTAGTCTTTCATACACACACATATCTACTTCCAATCTCATTCCTCCATCAATAAGTCCTCAGTTATCCACTGTCACTTTTTTTTTTAATTTACTTTGAGAGAGACAGAGACTGTGTGAGTAGGGGAAGGACAGAGAGAGAGAGAGAGAGAGAGAGAGAGAGAGAGAGAGAATTCTAAGCAGGCTCTGCACTGTCAGCACAGAGCCCAATGCAGAGCTCAAACTCACAAAACTGTGAGATCATGACCTGAGCCAAAACCTAGAGTCAGAAGCTTAACCAACTGAGCCACCCAGGAGCCCCTCTACTGTCATCTTTATACACACAAATGCACACACACCCTCACAACTCCAGACACAAGCCCTTATTGTTTTAAATTACTTTTGCTCCTCAGAACTACAGAGATCAGGGGCACCTGGGTGGCTCAGTAGGTTAAGCATCCAACTTTTGATTTCAGCTCAGATAGCACAGAGCCTGCTTGGGATTCTCCCTCTCCCTCTCTCTCTGCCCTTTCCCCTCTTGTGAGCACTCTTTCTCAAACATAAATAAACTTAAAAAAAGAGAGAGAGAAATACAGAGATCACGCATCAGAGACACTGGAAAGTCTTCTGATGCTTCGATTTATCTATTCTCATCATTGATCCATTTCGGTAAAGAGCAGATCTCGGAATGATGCTATCCATTTGTAAATGGCATCTTTTGAGATTTCAGTTTCTGTTTGTGTTTTACTGGTATATAAATTTTTTATAATGACATTGTTTTCATTTATTAATTGTAATAATAAGTCTGTTGATTCTTTTGGATTTTCTATGTATATGATGATATCATTTGTGAATAATGACAATTTCACTTCTTTCCCAATCTTGGTATTTATTTTATTAATTTTTCTTACTGCACTATCAGCACAGTGAAGCACAAGGAATATGAGTACAGTTGAAATGGTTGTAGTGAGTACCTTTGTCTTATTCCAGTCTCCTGTGGGAAGCCTTCAGTATTTCATCAAAAAGGATGCAGTTTGTGTTAGTCTCTTTACAAATACTCTTTAACAGATTAAGGAAGTTTCCTTTCATTAATAGTTTGCAAAGAGTGTTGTTTTTGATGATGGTAAGATATTTTTAGTCATGAAAGGATGTTGAATTTTATCAAATAACTTTTCTGCATCTCTTAAACATTACTGTATAATTTTTCTTCCTCTCCCTCCCCCCCTTTTTAATGTGTGAATCACAGCTTGATTTTGGAATGGTAAACCATCTTTGCATTCTTGGGATAATCCCAATATAGTCATGGTGTTCCTTTAATATATCATCAGATTTGATCTGATTATATTTTTCTTAGATTTTTGCAGTGTTGTTATGAAAGAGTTTGTTTCATATTTTCCTTTCTTGTAACATCATTGTTAGTTTAGGTATGAACATTATGATGACCTTATTAAGTGAATTAGGAAGTACCTTTTTCTGTTCTGGGAGAGTTTTATAAGCTTTAGGTTGTTTTTATGTAAAAATTTAAACAAGCTCACCCATCAAAATATCAGGAAATATCAAGAGAATAGTTCGTTGGATGGTTTTTCATTACAGATTCTTTTAATTGAATAGGAATGTTCATTTTTTTCTTTTTCTTTCTATGTCAGGTTTTTAAAAAAAATTTTTTTTTAATGTTTTTATTTATTTTCGAGAGAGAGACAGGGCATGAGTGGGAGAGTGGCAGAGAGAGAGGGAGACACAGAATCTGAAACAAGCTCCAGGCTCTGAGTTGTCAGCACAGAGCCCCATGCAGGGCTCAAACTTGTTCAGCGCAAGATCATGATCTGAGCCAAAGTCAGACGCTTAACAGACTGAGCCACCCAGTCGTCCTATGTTAGTTTTGTAAAGTTGTATTTTTCTTGGAATTTGTCTCTTTCATCCAACATAAAATTATTTGTAATATTCTCTCATCTTCTTAAATACTGGCAGATCTATAGTGATATTCCCTTTTTAATTCTTAATCTTGGAATTAAATTTATGCTCTTTCTCTTTTCCTTGATCACTCTCCCTAGAAGTTTATTTTAATTTTAATTTTCAAAGAAGTAAATGCCTAGATGATGTTAGATTATCAAGAGATTTATTGAAGGAAACACCTGTAAGGCAAGATAAGTTATGGGCCAGAGGAAGCAGGGAGACCTGTCAAATTGTGGTACAGGTCTGACCCCTGTGTTGCAGTGAAGGAAGGTTGGGCAGGAAGAGGCATAGATTACAATATGGTTAAGTTTTGACAAGGCCAGAGAGGAGTCCTCAAGCCAAAGTTGCCCCATAAGCAAAGTTGCCCAAAGGAGTCCCACGTATCTCCAGAATAGGTCTCCATACTGTTTCAGTTGTGCTCCTGGCGAATGTGGCCTCAGTATGAATGCAGTGGTGAATTTCAGAGCATAGCTCCACCTGGCACATCTGAGAGGCAAATTTTCATGGCCATGACAAGGTTTATCAATTTAATAGTCTTATAAAGAACCAACTCTAGGGGTGCATGGGTGGCTCAGTTGGTTAAACATCCAATTTCGGCTCAGGTCATGATCTCATAGTTCATGGGTTCAAGCCCCGCGTTGAACTCTGTGCTGACAACTCAGAGCCTGGAGCCTTCTAAGGATTTTGTATCTCCCTCTGTCTCTGCCCTTCTCCTGCTCATGCTGTCTGTCTCAAAAAAAAATTGTTTAATATAAAATAACCAACTCTGCCTTTGTTGATTTTTTTCTACTGAATATTTGTTTTTTACTTTTTAAATTTTCAGATACTTATTTCTTTCTTCTATTTTCTCCATGTTTTATTTACAAATTTTGGTATGTCTATTTTCATTATATTCAGTTCAAATTATTTCCCATTTCCTATTGTGATTTCTTCTTTAATCCATATGTTATTTAGGAAGTTTTGTTTAATTTTTAAATATCTAGAATATATTTGGAGATTTTCTAATTATCTTCTTGTTTCTGATTTTTGGTTTAATTCCATTGTGGTCAGACATGCAGAATGATTTTAGTTCTTCAAAATTTATTGAAATTTTGTCTTACTGCACATCATATGGTCAATTTTATCCATATTCTTTGTGCATTTGAAAGCAATGTATATGCTGACATTCTTTAATATAGTTTTTGTATATACAGTAAGGTCAAGTTTGGTAAGTTTGTGGTCCAGATCATTTATATTTTTATTTAGTTTTTGTCTGCTTGTTTTATCAGTTACTGAGAGACATTAATTAAAGTGTCCTGCTATGATTGAGATTTGTATCTATTATTAGTATAACTATACAGGCTTTATGTTGTTTTAGTGTTTGCATGGTTTTTCCATCCCTTTACTTTCAAACTTTCTATGTTCCTAAATATAAGATTTTTTTTGTAATCAAAATGCACTTTTTATTATCTTTTAAATTCATTCTGGCAACTTTTTAATAGGAATCTGTTGATATTTAATATAAGTTACTCATATAATTGGATTCATATCTCACATATTACTCTTTTTTTTTCTATTTGTCTCACAAGTTTATCTTCTTTTTTTTTCTTCTTTCCTGCTTCGTTTGGATTGATCAAGTATTTTTTATTCTCATTTCCTTTTTTATTTGCTTGGTAGTTGTATATCCTTTTGATGTTCGCCCTAAAAATTACAAAATGTATGCTTGACATATTGGAGTCAAATATAAACTATAAGGCTTGCCACTTCTCATACAATGGTAGGTCCTAGAACATTTCAATTCCATTTAAGACTTCCAACCTTTTGTATTATTGTTGTCAGTCACATTAATTATTAATGCCTTGTAGTGACAAAATACTGTTATCATTTTGTGCAATTAAATTTTACTTTTTCCATTGTTTTTCTTCTCTTCCTACATTTCCATGTTTTTATCTGAATAATTATGAATTATTTTATCATTTTGCTTTTGCCTACACAGCTTCTTTCAGTATTTCACTCTGTGCGAATTCTCTTAGTTTTTATTTGCAGATATTCTTTATTTTGCCTTTCAGTAAGTATAGAACTCTACACTGGAAATTACATTCTTTGAATCTTTAACAATGACCTATTATCTTTGGATTCTCTTATTTTGTCAAGAAGTCACTTGTTACTCTTATTCTTGCTTCTTTAGATATATTTCCATTTTCTCTGCTTTTTAGAATTTTTCTTTGAGTTTAACTTTTTACTTGGTTCTTGTTTTTTCTTGTATTTATCTTGCTAGGGTTTTTAGTACTTTTTGAATGTATGGTTGATGACTCTTATTAGTTTGGGAGATTTTCCAGCCATTATCTCTTTAGATACTGCATTCCTCTCCTTCCAGTTGGGACACCAGTTACACATATCTTAGGCCTTTTTTATTGTGTCTCATATGTCATTTATGATCTTTTTTGTATTTTTATCATTTTTCCTCCTCCAGTTTCAGCATATATATTTGTGGGGTTTTTTTGTTTTTTTGTGTGTGTGGAGGGTTTTATTTTGTTTTGTTTTGTTTTGTTTTTGGTGCAAAAAGGTGATTCTTATTAAAGCACGGGGACAGGACCCATGGACACAAAGAGCTAGCTGCACAGGGGTTGTGAAGAATGACTGGTTATATACTGTGGACTTGGGGGAGGTAAAATCAAAAGGGAGGTTGCTAAAGAGATTTTCATATGCTAAAGACTCACAGATTACTGGAGGCCTACCTATTGTCAAGCTAAGGTTGTTTTTCCCTCTAGCAAAGCATTAACATTAAGATGTAGGGAGTTCCTGGACTTCGGGCTATTGATGGGATTGCCTTTTTCTTGTAAACTGGTGTAGATTCTTATCAGTTTAACCATTTGTTTTTTGTACTTTATTGGGTTTTTCTGGGTAGCTGGGAGGGTCCGAGGAATATTACACATATCCCACCTGGGAAGGAGGGGTGCTAGCTTGTACTTTGCCCTCAGCCTGCCTATGCTCCCTCATCATAATGCCCCTAAACAATTTTGACCCTTAAATCTTTAAGGTTGTTGAAGGTTAAAGATCTCATCTTCTGTAACATCTTCCTGCTGAGTAAGGACATAGAGACGTCCCTGCCTATATGGGTTAATATTGGTCAGTTTGGGAAGGCATAGGGGAGTTACAAAAGGTGGAGGCAGCTAAATCCAAGGTGGGCAACTTACATGAACCTCCTTGAGCTCATTAGTATCATTAGTTGGTTTGAAGTTGTAGTGATGGAGTCTTGGTACCAGGCGGAGATACGAGGGAGAAAAGAGCAAAACATAATGAGAATAAAGAAACCCTAATAGAAGTCCTTTGGTATTTGACAATAATCCTCCAGTCCAGGAGTTAAACCACTCACTAAAGGACGGAGAGGGATTGTTTAAAGCACCAATTTGAGTATTCATGTCAGTTAGAAATCCGGAAATATTGTTGTGGTAATCTGGAATGTATACACAGCATTATTTTTATGAGAACACAGGTTCTGCCTTGTGCAGCAGTTGAAACATTTAATGCCATTTTATTTTGTAGAACTGTTCTATGCATTTGATTCTTTTTAGTATTTAGTAATGTAATGTTATTGACAGTCACTGAAGGTATTAACAGTATAACAGGTGGTGTATAGCTATCATATAGACTCTGTTCAGTAAGCAATCAAGTAATTCATAACAGGTACTTTTATGGAAATAAGAAAAATATAGGTTAACGGTTAGAGCAAATTACAAACCCAGTGTCTGTCAGTGCTGCCAGTGAGAAGATTTTTAGATGTCAGGCTTGAAGCATCCTCAGATGGAATAGGAACAGGCAGCAGGAATCAGATGGATTTTTCTGGTTTATAATTTAAATGTCTATGGTGATCCTTTTGAATGACCCATTTTAAGAAGGAATTGTCAGTATAAATTGAGGAAAGGAGAATGAAAAAGAAAGGTACAACCATCATGAGAGGAGTTTGAGGTCTTCCACAGGAATAAGAAAGACACATTAGTTTGCTTCTTGGTTTCCCGCGAAGGAGGTATGGGTTTTACTTTAGATATAGAAGCCCATGAAGAGTGCCTCTATAACTTCACTGCTGTGGGAGTACATAATATGACTAGGGCCCTTGCATTTTGGATTAAATCCCCTGGTATATTAGACTTTAACTCCTTTAAATAAACCAGGTGTTTTGGGTTTATATGGGGTGGGTTTTTAGGAACTGTCAGTTCAAGTTTAGGAAGGATATGGTTTGAATATTTAGAGATTTATGAATTAACCCAGCCTTAATTGAATAATTTAATAAAGCACTATAGTCTTTATCTATTGATAAGTCTACAGTGAAAAAAGACTTTTCATATACAATTGTTGGGGGAATCCATCCCATTTTCCAGTTGTTTAAATAATCATGTCCATGGGGTCCTGTTATTATTGCCACAGAATAACAAGCAAGAAGATTGTCCATACCTATGCTATGGTGACAATTTTTCTAAAGTTTACCTCAAGTTCTTCAGTTTACACAAACAACAAACATTTAAAGACAATCAGAACTAGGATTTAGTATCCATAAAGGTGTGTTACTGAAGCATAGTTTTTCTCTCTGGAATCACCTCTGTTTTTGAGTTAGCCAAATCAAGACTAATTCATTTGTAAAACAACTACAATTTTTACCTTGGCCTAATTATTTGCATAAGTACAGCAAGAACAGCTATTGGTCATATAGATCTTTTATAATTGCTTTGCTGGCACTTTTTGTAAGGAATCTCTAGATTGACTTTTAGTAGTCTCTGTAGGCCAGAAGCCAAGCCATGTCTGCAATACCTACAGATTTGGGAGAATTCCTCTTCTCCAGGTCCCCAAGATATCCTGAGGTTTCTTAAGAAGTGACATTCTTTACTCACCTGGTAAGGATGCTGGGAACTCTGTAAGCAAGATATCAGGCCAACATTTCCAAGGGGCTTGATTGGCTCCATGTTTCATAAAGTCAACCTTAGTTCCTTAAAGTTGTATAGTCATATCTGAGTCTATGCATGTTGCTCTCAAATATGACATTCCAGTCAAAGTCTTGTTAAAATAACCAGTATTTCCAATGGTATCCTGTTACAAGGAGAATAGACTCTCATTGAACTTATGCAAGTAACTGTAATTGGCATGAAAGAAAGAACACTTGTTGAGAGTTTGTGAATTTCAGAGGGTTCAGGTAGAAAAGTTAAATGCTTTAGTTTGTTTACAGAGGAATACTTTATCCTATTATTGTATATCATGGGTATCTTAAGAGAATGTTTCCTTAATCTGGAAGGGCAAACATTAGAGAACCATCAATACTTCAAAACAAAAGTCACAGAACTATAACCATCTTCTTCAGTTCATTTAGTCCCATGTTACTAATTCTTTTTCAATTTGAATGCAGCTTTTTAGTTCTGGAAATTTCTAGCCACTTTAGTATTAATCATAAAGATGTCAAATACCTATATTTGTCCTTAAAGCCCTTAAAGATGAAACATGTTTTGCTAAAGCATCAGAACAATTAATTATAAATGATAGAACTCAAAAACGGACATGGTTAACAATGTGCTATGAGTCGTTGTGATGCAATTGACAAGGTAATCCAGTTATTTCTGTGACACAGAACACTTAAATACTTAGAATGTTAGGTGAAAACCTTATACCAGAACATATTAAAATTTTAGGAATTGCATATAATCCCTAGAATAGTTTTGGCATTTACCCAAGCAGTACAGCCTAAGGTTTATCATTATTTGTTTGACAGGGCTTACAGAGTAACATAACATACCAAATAAGCAAGCCTTAATTGGTCAAAGACTTCATTACAATTTAAATCCTGGGAAGTTAAAACCTTAGAAAGTTATAAAGGACATCCTAAATAGGATTACAAATCTTATTTATTTAACCAAGGTGGCAATAGGAAATTCCAAAGGCAAATATGTAGGGTTATATAGTTGCTACCAAAACTTAGCTCCTTTGACATTGAGAAGTTTTAACCAAGAAACCAAAGACCAAATAAAAGCATAAACTTAAATATTTAAAACATAAAGCTTTGGTTTTCCTGGCAGACAAGAGAAAAAAAACCTTTGCTTATTATTATTATTGTTGTTGTTGTTGTTGTTTTTATAACTTTTTTTAATGTTTATTTATTTTGAGAGAGAGACAGACAGAATCCAAAGCAGGCTCCAGGCTCTGAGCTGTCAGCACAGAGCCCAATGCAGGGCTCAAACCCACGAACTGTGAGACCATGACCTGAACCAAAGTCAGCTGCTTAACCAACTGAGCCACCCAGGCACCCCCTATTATTATTTTTTTTTAATCAAGAGCAGAATAATCCAAGAAAACTTTGTCTTTTGAACAGAGAGAAAAGCAGAATTTTAACCTCATACCAGTGTACTTTTATTTATTTTTTAATTTTTATTTTAATATGAAATTTATTGTCAAATTGGTTTCCATACAACAGCCAGTGCTCATCCCAACAGGTGCCCTCCTCAATGCCCATCACCCACCCTTCTCTCCCTACCACCCCCCATCAACCCTCAGATTGTTCTGTCTTTAAGAGTCTCTTATGGTTTGGCTCCCTCCCTCTCTAACTTTTTTTTTTCCTCCCCCTCCCCCATGGTCTTCTGTTAAGTTTCTCAGGATCCACATAAGAGTGAAAACATATGGTATCTTTCTCTGTATGACTTATTTCACTTAGCGTAACACTCTGCAGTTCCATCCACATTGCTACAAAAGGCCATATTTCATTCTTCCTCATTGCCACTTGGTATTCCATTGTGTATATAAACCACAATTTCTTTATCCATTCATCAGTTGATGGACATTTAGGCTCTTTCCATAATTTGGCTATTGTTGAGAGTGCTGCTGTAAACATTGGGGTACAAGTGCCCCTATGCATCAGTACTCCTGTATCTCTTGGGTAAATTCCTAGCAGTGCTATTGCTGGGTCATAGGGTAGATCTATTTTTAATTTTTTGAGGATCCTCCACACTGTTTTCCAGAGCGGCTGCACCAGTTTGTATTCCCACCAGTGTACTTTTAAAATCCATTCATTGCAACCTTAGTCTGTCCTAACCACACAACCTAACCTTTCCAAAGATTTCCCTTCAAGAATTTCTACAACTTTACTTTGCCTTCAGATTTTGTCCCAAGCCATTTTTCTTCAAACAACCAGTCTCATTTAGGACAAAATTACTTTCTTTTTCTTTTACCTTCTACAAAAATCTATTTCCATTCCTTATATCTTTCTTACACATCTCCTACTTTTTTACGTACAGAGTTGCTTTTCTTATTTCCATCAGTCTTAATTATATTTAGCAGAATTTTAACTCTTAGAAACCTTAGTCTCCCGTGAAAACTTAGTAGTAACCAATTGTGAACTGTTACACCAGAATTCTTTAAGTGGCAAACTTATGAACCACTTAAGCACAAAGCATGTTTACCAACAGACCAAAATAGACTTAGTTTCTCTGCAATAAGAAGTCAAAAGCAAAATCTCTTTTCATTAATTAATGTTTTAGCATTCCATTCTATTTGAAAAAGACCTAGATGTTCAATGAATTCAATCCCATTTATCATGCACGCAAAACTTTTAAGTTTCAGGTTACCAAAGACTGAAAGCTATCTTAACAATTACCCTTGAAAACTTTGAGACAGACAAAATTAACCATTATTTTAAGTCATTTTTTTGCTAACAAGTTGCAACAGAGATAACATGAGCTTATTTGACCTTTAGCAAACCTAGGTAGAATAAAAGTTTTATATTTAATGCTGATAACCCAAAGACATGTCTATCTTAATTAAACCAACAAACTTAAATTAGCTTAAACACCAAATATGTTCCACCTGAATCCCCTTAAAAGTCAATCAGTTGTTCCCCATTGTCAGTTTTTACCTGGGACAACAGTGGGAAAATCAGCAGCATATATATTTGTACTGATGCGTCTTCTAGTTGACTGTCCTCTCTCTTCTACTTTGTCCAATCTGCATTTCAACACATCTATTGAGTTCTTTATTTCAATAGTCAAATTTCTTATTTTTTATGTTACTTGATTCTTTTTTATTGCTGCCAGTTCTATATGATGTTAATCTACCTTGTCATTTTTTTTTGAACGTGTTAATCACACATTCAAAAAAATAATAAATTTCATGTCCAAAAACTATGATATCTCAGTTGTCTGTGAGTCTATTTTTTTGTCTTCTTTGGCGGGGGGGGGCTTATATTTTTGTTTGCCTGATAATTTTTCATTAAATGCTAAATATTGTCTGTAATAAATTATAGCATTTCTGTTGATGTTATTATCTTTTTATACAAAACAGCTAGAGTAGATATATCAAGGATTGAGCTGACTCAAGGTTGGGTTACAGTTTTTGCAAGGCTTCTAATTTGCCTCCATTCCTATACTATAGCTCTCCTGAAATCTCAACTGAAATCCTACAGTATTTACTAGGGTCCACACTCCTTGATAGGTTGTTGTTGGCACCATACAACTGCTAAAATTACTACTTTACCTTGTAGAGGTCTTTTGCTTAGTGTCTTACATTCTTGTCCTGTAACATTACAAATTTGGCAAATATCTCAAAGGAGAAGACCCCTGAGTGTCAGACTTAATTCATATGTTCCCTTCTCTTCACGAATGTGGCACCTCATTTCTTACTGCCTTGGCAGCCCCAATCTCCAATTTTGTCTCAGCAATACTGGAGATTGTCAAAAGCTCTATTGGCTTCTCTGCCTCTTCTTAAGAGCCCTTTACCTAGATTCTCAACCTCTAATCCAGCCAAGAATTTGCAAATGTCCTGAAGGGAAAATCAACTTTTAAAATACCAGCCTAGCTCTTTAAGGTTTTCTACGTCAGGAATTTTATCTCAAGTCTTGGCTACTTTGACAGCTCTCTCATACCTTCATCTGTTTATTTATTTTGCAACTTTTCTGACTGTTATGGTATAGGAATTGGTTTATCATAAGCTATGGCATTAGAGTCTAAATTAAAGCCCCTAGTCAATATTTTTTATTATAAAATAGAAAGGGGCTCCTGGGTGGCTTAGTCGGTTGAGCGTCCAATTCTTGATTTCGGCTCAGATCATGATCCCAGGGTCATGGGATCAGGTCCTACGTTGGGCTCTGCACTGAACGTGGAGCCTGCTTGGGATTCTCTCTTTCCCTCTGCCCCTCTATCCTGCTCATGCTCTCTCTCAAATTAAAAAAAAAAAAAAAAATAGAGGTGCTTGGGTTGCTCAGTCAGTTGAGATGCTGAGTCTTGATTTCAGTTCACTTCATGATCTCCCAGTTCATGGCCTAAGAAAGTTAAGTGGATTCATCTGTCATATAAGGCTCTTAGATGATTTAGCAATACTGCCATCCATAACCTACTTTGAGAATGGCTGGATTCAGTAATTTACTCAAGATCCCAAAGTCAGAGCCAAAAAACCTGGATCAGAACCTCTTAAATCCCAGTCTAGTCTAATCTGTTTTATATTACATTGCCTCATTTATTTATAGCAGTGATTCTCAACTAGAAGCATTTTTTCCCCCACTTTTGGTTGTCGCCACTGGGTGGACAGTAGAGAATGGGGGGATTCAACTGGTATCTAGTAGATAGAGAACAATCCTATAATGCATAAGACAGCCATCCATGACAAAGAATTATCTGGCACAAAATACCAGTAATGCCAAGGTTGGGAAAAACCTGGCTTATAGTGTATCTCAGAATGTGTATATTTAAAGGATTACTTTCTGCTCCTTCATTATACTTAACCATTAGATCAATACCAATAGATGTTAGTAAGATAAATCTTCTTGTAGGAATACGTCCAGAGACCTTTTGGCTCAAGAAAAATCCATGGGGGCGCCTGGGTGGCGCAGTCGGTTAAGCGCCCGACTTCAGCCAGGTCACGATCTCACGGTCCGTGAGTTCGAGCCCCGCGTCGGGCTCTGGGCTGATGGCTCAGAGCCTGGAGCCTGTTTCCGATTCTGTGTCTCCCTCTCTCTCTGCCCCTCCCCCGTTCATGCTCTTTCTCTCTCTGTCCCAAAAATAAATAAACGTTGAAAAAAAAAAAAATTTAAAAAAAAAAAAAAAAAAAAAGAAAAATCCATGTATGATGTAGGAGATATTTGGTTAACTGTGTTTCTCAGAGCTTCAGCCAAATAATTTCCAATTTTAAGACTTTTCGTTAGAATTTTTTAGAGCTGGATAAAACATTCTCATGTGGAAGTATGTATATGTATATTATAAATGCATTATGTATATGTGAATGGATATCTAGATGATTAGCTACATTTACCTACACATTTATAGATGTATATGTATGCATTAACTTAAATGGTTCTTAGAGAATGTATCCATCTTCTTACAAAACTCCAAATAATCAATTTCTATAATTTAAAGCACTTGAAAATATATTATAAATAGATATTCATCTAGGAAGTATATTACCAAATGTTTTTCAGAATAATTATTGTTTGTACCCAGTGAGTGATTCTTCTGAAATTCAATTAGACTCCAAAATTTATTTTTCAGAGCATTACAGCTTGGCGGCAGAATTTTATTTTGGCTGAAGCACGGCATGCATGTTTCTGGCTCAGATAAAAATCTTTGGAGGTGTAGCAGAAAAATCTGATTCAGATAACTGAAAAGTTAGAATTTTCTTTGGTTAAAAAGAATAAAACAGTTGCTCATTGGATATTGAAAACTATACTTAAATGAAGACTTAATTCTCGCCTTACTCCTTTAAGCCTTAGCCAAGACAGTTTATCCTAATTAAACTTCTTTAGATACTTACATCATTTTTGATGCTTATTGACCCTTGAAGTAGCACAAATAGAAGCCGCTATTCCTGAGGATTTTCCCCTATTGTCTTATCTTGGCCCTTCAAGTTTATTTAGCTTTTCTCGGCTTCTATTGAGGCAATGTGTTCTTGGCTTCAGGAGTAGAACCCCAGTGATTTATCTCTTACATATGACACCCAGTGCTCATCCCAAAAAGTGTTCTCCTTAATGCCCATCTCCCATTTAACCCATCCCCACACTCCCCTCCCCTCCAGCAGCCTTCAGTTTGTTCTCCATATTTAAGAATCTCTTATAGTTTGCCTCCCTTTCTATTTTTATCTTATTTTTCCTTCCCTTCCCCTATATTCATCTGTGAGAGAAACTATTAAGCTATTTTAAGTTCTTATATTCAGTGCCTTTCTGTTTTAATAAGCAATCTAAAATCTCAAGAAAATGTCCTAGTTTTTTGTCAAATTAATCATTTTGCACTTACCCACCTATTCTATTTACTTATATTAAATTTTCCCTGTACTCTTTTTTAAGAATGCAGTCTTTCTATTTTTAAACATTTATTTTTATTTCTATGAGAGTGAGAGACAGTGCAAGCAGGAAGGGGCAGAGAGAGAGAGGGAGAGGGAGAGAGAGGGAGAGAGAGAGAGAGAGAGAGAGAGAGAGAGAGAGAGAGAATCCCAAGCAGGTTCTGCACTGTCAGCACAGAGCCCAATGTGGGGCTCGAACCCACAAACTGCGAGATCATGACCTGAGCTGAAATCAGAAGTCAGACGCTTAACCAGCTGAGCCACCCAGGCACCCCTAAATTTTCCTTGTACTCTTAACTATTTCATTTAGTCCTAGAACTCTACTCTCATCTACCTTACAAAGGAGAAAAATTTTTTTAATGTTCTATGAATAGGCAGTACATCCACATGGTTCAGAATTCAAAGGATACAATAATTAGGATTGTTCAGCTATCCAGTACTTGTGAGAAAGTACATCAAGATGACCATTAAGATGACCATAACATTTATCAACAAAACTTCAATACTTTTGAGAGTGAGAGTGAAAGTGGGTGCTATTAGTTATTCTTGGGCTATTGGGAGCAAACCAGTCCATATTGTCATGCCTATTATTATAGACAGTTAAGCAAAGGTATTTAGTAAAATGAATTCTGTATTGGCTGAGTTTTTGGACTGTGCTATTTCTAACATTTCTTCTAACTCAAAGATTCTTGATCATATGCTAAGAATATGCTGGGTAATATAGAACTTAAAGAAATCTGAGAATCGCTAATAGGACAAGCCAGAGAGGCAAGACACAAATAGATAAAACAGTAAAGTAACAGTACAAATGAACTCAAATCTGTATGGTTTTACTGAGTGCCTACTATGTGTCAAGAATTGTGGTTTTAAAGATAAATAAGGCAAAAACTCTATTCCTTGAAATCTAGGAGAGACATAATCCACTAACACAATTTGAAAAGTAGTATACGACTTTTATGAACTATGTTTATAGAACAAAAGGCACAAGAAATTGGGGAAAGTTTCACAAAGGAAGTGATATCTTAACTAGGCTTTGAAGAATATAGTTCATATTTGGCAAGTGGAGATTACAAAGGAATATAAATTAATGGAATAAGAAGATCAATAAGCAAAGAGACCATAAAAGGTATGATGTACCACAGAGAATATCAAATACTGGGGAGAGAGTTGTGGGTAGGCATGAATGGTAAGTTGTGATAGGCCTTTGAATGCTATGCTGGGCAGTACATGATTAAGTGCTTAGAGTACATACAGAGAGAGAAGCAATCATTTGGGCTGAGAAACATCTTGTGGTCAGTTTATCATAATGCACTTCTATTTGTTTATAAAGCCCTGTTTCAGAGGGATCAGCAGATACTAAACATGAAGATTTTTTTTTTTATTAAATGCCAGGAATAAAAGCTGCAATAATCCCTCTAAAAGGTATTAGTAATGAACAAACCCATGGGGTTAGAGTGAGACAAATTTGATAGGGTTAGGAAAATTGTAGATAGAGAAAAAGAGCCATATATAAATCATGGTAAGAGCACTAGGGAAAATGCCTTAGAAAATTAATAAAGATTGGGTTGGTTTAAAGATGATAAACAAAGACTAATGCAAAAGGGTAATGAATTCAGTCATGGAGACATTTCATACTAACGTGCTTTCTAAAAGAATTGCTGCTAGACTGGCTTTATTAAGCTTTTTTTCCCCCTTAAATTAAGGAAAAAGAGTAAGTAACCCATTAATAAAATTTGCAGTTGGCACTAAATTAGGAGATAGTATAGCTGTTAATAAAATTACACAAATATTGATAGTAAACACTGGAAGCTAGGAATAGAAGTTCAAAATAATGTTTAAAATAAAATAAACTATATTCACTCCATTTTTAAAAATCTATATAGAATCAGCAGATAACAGAGAAATGTCTCCATTTCCAGGAGATATTCCTGGTTTAGGGTTTAATAAGTAAATGATAAAATGGGAGCAGTAACAATATGTCTTCACTAAAGAGTCTACATTTATAAGCTGTATAATGTGATTATATTCTATGATTCAAAGTGGATTTTTTGTAAAATTTTTCTTATACATCTTTGTCATTGAATTTTCTATTGAACACTGTTCTTTCTGTGACTAATATTTTAATGAAACTGTTTTAAAATGGTCTTATGCCTTCTAGGTGTAGCTTAAATATCTAGAATGTATCTAGGTCTTAAGGAAGATTGGATGAGGAACAATGAGTGGAGGCCTAGACTAAAAGATGTAGTTCCCTGAAACAGTTACACAGATCCCAAGCAAGGTTCATATTTCTGTCTAAACTGCTGGTTAATCTGAATATGCCCATGAGTTCTAGGAAGTAAACCATGGCCTTGACTTTCTGTGTCTTGCAGTAGGATTAACCATTATATTTCCACCATAAATTACAGATTGTAGCATGGTTATTGTGAAAGATCAACAGTGTTCTTGGTTATGAGCAAATAAATAGTTTTACAGTCAGCTGTTCTGGAATCTGCTAAAGCATTTAAAGCATAAACCATTATAGCAAATCCGTATAGATTTAAAGAGCCTCGGCTCTAGCTACTTTGAGAATTTGACACAAAAGGTAATCAAAAAAGCTTTATTTTGAAGTAGCCTTAGACTTTATCCATTTGTATCTTCACATTCCTCTATAAAAGATATCTACATTTAGATTTTTTTTATTGGATGTTTTATAAGTACAAAGAACCATTTAGGGGAAAAATGTTATTATATATAATAACATATTTATTAAATATATTAATATGTTAAATCTATATTATATATTAAATGGATATATTAGTATATGTTCAATATATATATTAAACCTTAACTGAACATTCAGCTGCAGTAAACTTTTAGAAACCTGCTTGTTGGTATGTCAGCATAAGTAGATCATAATGGGGGTCATTAGGTTTCTTTCACACGTGATAACAACAACCCAACCCACCGTCCTACTTGTAAGCTTATCTATAAAGCATAAAAGCATTTGTCACCATTGACAGTACTGACATTTAATCTGGGATCTGTTTACAGCTCCGTTTTCCATGTGTTACTATGTATTTGGTGGTTTCTTTTTTTTTTTTTTTAATGTTTTATTTATTTTTGAGAGAGAGAGAGAGAGAGAGAGAGAGAGAGCGGGGGAAGGGCAGAGAGAGAGGGAGACACAGAATCTGAAGCAGGCTCCAGGCTCCAAGCTGACAGCACAGAGCCCGACACAGGGCTTGAACTCACGAACCGTGAGATCATGACCTGACCTGAAGTTGATGCTTAACTGACTGAGCCACCCAGGTGCTCCCGTATTTGGTGGTTTCAGTTCAGCTTCAAAGCATACCTAACTTTTCCCTTCCAGTTATTCTGAATTTTACCTAAACAGAGGAGAATGGAAATATTAAGTAGATATTATTAGGGTGATAATTTTTCTCTAGATGAATCATGCCAGTCAAAAGAGTTCTGGGTGTTGACCTTTTGTGCTGTTTCTATAGTTTACAAGCTTTGATAAAGTAGATTATATAGTAAGTTAGATTAATGTCCAGGAAGGAAGCATAGCAGATCAGTTAAATAGGAAACTCAGGAAAGCAGAGCCATCAGGGACTGGGAAAAACTTAACTCAGGTGAGACAGATATTGCTACAAAGTGTCTGGACACAGGAGTTGGTAGGAAATCTGGCACTAAGTCATTTTAAGTACAATCTCTGAGGGTACAGCAGTCTCGGCAATTCTGTTATGAACATACCAAGATACTACATGAGCTAGAAGTGGTAGTGGGAAGAGGAAAAAAGCTGTTTTTCAGGAGGCAATCAGTATCATTCAAAGAAGTCTATTCTTTTTTTTTTTTTTTATGTTTATTTATTTTTGAGATACAGAGTATGAGCAGGGGAGGGGCAGAGAGAGAGAGGGAGGCACAAACTCCGAAGCAGGCTCCAGGCTCTGAGCTGTCAGCACAGAATGCAGGGCTCAAACTCACGAACTGGGAGATCATGACCTGAGCCGAAGTCGAATGCTTAACCAACTGAGCCACCCAGGCGCCCCCAGAGAAGTCTATTCTTATATAAAAGGAGCTATATTGGTCTTCTGAAAGGAAAGATTGCCAGGAGCTAGCAAACATTAAAATCCTTAGTAAATGCATTGGAGTTAGAGCAATCTAGTTTTTAGAAGGTGGACCCTAGAATGTTAGGAAGGATAATCACTCAGGGCTAAAAATAGACTATCTAGACTGATAAGGCAGAAGACAACTTACTAAGGTAAAACAAATCTTTGCCTTGGATGGACCATGATAGCTTACATTTTGAGGTCTAAAGTAACTCCATGCCCTACTCTTGATTCATATCCTGCCCTTGTTAGGACTAGCTTAGAGTTGGTACCCAACTCTGCTAGTACAGCCTGAACTATAAAGACCCAGAAAGATATAAGGAGGGCAAAATGAAAAAGGAGTTCATCCAGACAATATAGGACTTGAAGTATCAACCAATAAGGTATCTGAATATGTCTATGGCAAGAAGCAAGTAGCCACTCGACTCCTGCAGTGCTGAATTGAACCACTGCTACATATAACATATACTGTGGTGGGGTAACATTGGAAGCAAAGATATATGGCCCTTCCTTCAAAGAGCTTATACTTAAATAAAACAGGTGAGATATACACTAGAAAAACATATATAGAAAACATTATGTGAATTTTACCAAGAAATGGGCTGTAGAAATAATGCAAACATGAGTTCACTTTACACTAGTAATCAGGAAGACAGTATATTTTTTAAGTGACATATAAACTGATTTATGCACTATATGTGAGATATTGATGCAAATAAGAACTAGAAATGACATTAGAGGTCATCTGGTACCCCTTGGAAATTTGAAAAGTAATTGAGACCCAGTACTGATGGGAGAAATTTTGTACAGCTTTCCTGGGTGACAGCCTGAGAATATGCATATATTTAAATATGCATATCCTTTGACTCAATAATTTTCATTACAGGAATTAATCCTATGGAATAATTTAGCATATGCACAAAGATTTACATACAAGGATACTCCTAACATCATTGATCTTAAAATTTTAATATTCTTATCTTCTCATTTTGTAGCAAAGAGGCTGCAAAAATAGTAGAGATCTTCCATATATCCTTCACCCAGCTTTCCTAAATACTAACATTTTATATAACCATAGTATAATTATCAAAACCAGGAAATTAATATTAAAAAATACTATTAATAAACTACAAACCTTATTCAGATGTCACCAGTTATCCCACTAAATGTTCTTATTCTGGTCTAGAATACAATCCAAGACCCCACATTGCATTAGCAGTTAGTCAGTTTCTCTTATTCTCTTGCATTCTTGTATAATTCTTCAGTCTTGCCTTTATCTTTCATAACTTTGACACTTTTGACGAGTACTGTACAGTTACTTTGTATAGTTTCTTTTTGGGTTTGACTAATGTTTCCTCATGATTAAATTCAAGTTATACATTTTAGGTACAAAAATGAAATTATGCTCTTAGTGTATCATATCAGGAGGCATATGATACCAGTAGTGGTGATACTAATTTTGATCACTTAGTTAAGGTGGCGCCTCTCATACTTCTCCATTGTAAAATTAGTATTTCTCCTTTCTTAATGAATAAATACCTTGTGGGAAAATACTTTAAGGTTATGTGTCTTTCTTTCATTTTTCTTTATCTCATCATACTTTTGCTCTAACTTTAACATCTATTGATTAATCAGTAATAATTATTACTGTGGCATTAGCCAAATAATGATTATCCATTTTTATTATTCCTTATATGTTTATTAGAATTCTGCTGTCAGGAGAGCTTTCTTTTCTGCCCATTTGTTTAGTCATTTACTTATTTCTATCCTATGGACTTGTGGGTATTTATATATTCTATGATTAAAATTCATTACTATTATTTTTAATTTTTTGCTCAGATTGTCCTAGATTTGGCTATTGAAAGTGCCTTCAAGTTGGCTGCTTTACTCTTCTGACATATTGCCATCATTTTTTGACCTATTTATATTCTGGCATGAGATGCTCCAAGTTTTTCTGCCCTATGAATGGAATCAGCCATTTCTCAGAAGTCTGGTTCCTTTTGGAGTGCCTGGCTGGTTCAGTCAGTAGAGCATCTGACTCTTGATCTCAGGGTTCTGAGTTGGAGTCCCACATTGGGTGTGGAACCTACTTTAAAAAAAAAGAATTCTGGTTCCTTTTCTTGTCAGTAGCTGCTCTCATTGCTACTGGCTTGTCTTTACTCTTAGGTTTCTCTGTGGGTAGAGTTACGAAATATATGAATATGTGCACACACCTGTGTGTGTGTGTGTGTGTGTGTGTGTGTGTGTGTGTGTGTGTAAAATATGGGTTCAAACTGACATTGCCTACTCCAGTGCAACACAAAAGAGTTTACCCCCACATCCTAGTTAATTTTAATTTTTTTAATGGTATATAGAAAGTTACCATGGTTCTGTAGATACCATAGTATCTATTTATAAAGATATACTCAGTGAAGTATCACTCTCCCCACATCCCTACTTCTCCTTTGCCATTTTCCTATTCTTTCATCCTTTTCCACCTATCTCTTGGAGGCAGCGGAACTCATTAGTTACTGATTTATCCTTCTTGTATTTCTTTTTTTTTTCTTTTTTATAATTCTCATGCCCACTGCTCATCACAAGTGCCCTTCTTAATACTCATCACCCATTTGGCCCATCCCCCTGCCCACCCCCCTCCAGCAACCCTCAGTTTGTTCTCTATAGTTAGGAGTCTGTTTTAAGGTTGGCTCTATGTTCCTATATTTCATCTTTTTTCCCCCAAACAGCTTTATTGAGATATAATTCTCATACCATACAGTTTACTCGTTTAAAATGTATAATGCAATTTTTTGGTATATTCACAGAGTTGTATAACCATTACCACAATCAATTTAGAACATTTTTATGTTCTAAAAGAAACTCTCTCCTCAGATTCTCTAACTTCTCCCAGTCCTTTCCAACCACTAGTCTGTCTCTGTACGTATGCCTATTCTGGAAAATCACAAAAATGGAAACTTACAATACATGGTCTTTTGTATAAGCTTCTTTCATTTAGTATAATGTTTTCACGGTTCATCCATATTATAGCATGTATCGATAATTTATTCCTTTTTATTGCCATGTAATAATCCATTGCATGGCATAATAACAACTTACTACAAACGGGGCCTTAAAACAACATAAATTTATTCTCTCAACAGTTCTGCAGGATAACAGTCTCCATAGATCAGCATGTAGAGTGATCAGCAGGGCCATGTTCCCTCTGAAGTCTATAGGGAAGAATCCTTCTTTATATCTTCCTAGCTTCTGGTGGTTCTTGGCAGTCAATCCTTGGCATTTCTTGTAAGTCTTTGGCTTATAGATGTATCACTCCAATTTCTGCCTCTGTCTTCACATAGCCTTCTTCCCTATATCTATATTCTCTCTCACTTCTTATTATAAGGACACTCTTTTTTTTTAGTATTTATTTATTTTGAGAGAGAGAGAAAGTACGAGTGGGGGAGGAGCAGAGAGAGAGGGAGAAAGAGAGAATCCCAGGCAGATTCTACACTCTCGGCACAGAGCCCAATGCAGAGCTCAGACTCAAAAACCATGAGATCATGACCTGAGCCAAAGTCAGACACTTAACCAACTGAGCCACACTGGCACCCAGGACACTCTTAATTAATTCCATGTGCAATTACATCTACCTTATTTTTATTTTTATTTTTTTGAATTTTTATTTTTTTTATTTTTTTAATATATGAAATTTATTGTCAAATTGGTTTCCATACAACACCCAGTGCTACATCTAGCTTATTTTTAAATAAGGTCACATTTTGAGATTCCAGGAAGGGCATGAATTTTAGAGGGACATTATTCTACCTACTACATATAAATATTCTATTTATCCATCAACAGTTCATAGACATTTCATTTCTAAATTTGTTTATGCCCAAATGAGCAGATACATGAATATTTTTCTATTTACCCTTTCTTTTTATTTGAAAGATGGCACACTGTTGGTACTCTTTTGTACTTTGCTTTTTTCACTTCGTAACATATCCAAGGACTCTCTCCATATTACTTTGCAGAGACTTTATTCATTCTAGTCTACATATTCAACCACAGAGAATTTATTAATATATCCATAAGATGGAAATTGATTAGTCAGAAAAGTGTTTTATTAGCATGGGAAGATATACATAATATATTCATATGTGTTTTTCTATGAATTTGTTTTTAATATACATTTACAAAGTATGAAATTTTTCTTCCTAATCTTACTCCTCATCTGTTCAGTTCTTTTCCCCAGCATCAATCAGTGCTTCTTTTGGAAGTCAGCAATGCATATTTTTCCACACCTTTTTCACTTAATATATCTTAGAGATCATTCCATATTTTTATGACTGCCTAGTATTCCATTTCATTAATGCACAATTTAGTTTACTAATCTTCTGATGTACATTTGGTTATTTGGTTTATTTCTAGTCTTTTGCTATAACAAATATAGCAGTACTATTTGTAATGACCAAAATAATTAAAAACAATACAATGTCTATAAACAGTAAAATGGATACATTAGTGATATATTAATACAGTGGAATATGGAATGAAAAGAGAATGAATGAAGGAATATAACATAATTTTGAGCAAAATCAAACCTGAAAGAGTGAATCCTGACTTCCAACTTAGAGTAAAAATAGGTCCTATCAGCCCGTTCTTTCCTCAGGTAGCAATTGAAATGCTGTACAAAATATAAAAGCAACTACCTGGGAACATTAAAAAATCAATGAAAATTAGGCAGAAACTGAAGGGGCATCTATATTTGAAGGAAGGGAATGGTCTTAAGTTTCCTCTCATGGCTTTTATCTCTAGGGCAAGCCTAAGTTGGCATTAAGTGGCATGCCTAAAACTTGATGGAAAGCATGTAGTCTGACAGGTTAGAATTTGAGTCTAGCCAAGTTTAACTGCCTATTTGATTAAAAAAAAAAATTAACCCTCTTTGTGGAAACATAGTTGACTGGTCTCTACAATAGGGTTAGCAAACTTCTTAAAGGATTAAAGATTAAATATTTTAGACCTTATAGGCCAAGTGGTTTCTGTTGCAACTACTCAACCATGCCATTGTAATGCAAAAGCCTTTACAGAAAGTTCATAAACAAATGGGCATGACTGTGTTCCGATAAAACTTTATTTACAAATCAGGTGACCTGCCCACTGGCTGTAGTTTGCCAACCCCTACTCTGCATCTCATGTACAATACTCAGAATACAATCTAAAATTATAAGACATACAAAGAAACATGTATACTGAAGAACAAAAGAAATCACTGGAACTGGGTATCTACCCAAAGAAAACAAAAACACTAATTTAAAAAGATTTATGCAGACCTGTATTCATTGTAGCTTTGGCATTATTTACAATAGCCAAGATGTGGAGGCAGCCTAAGTGTCCATTGATAGACAAGTGGATAAGTAAGATGTGGTAGACAGACACACACACACACACACACACACACACACACACACACAGTGGAATATTGCATAGCATAAAAAAGGATGGGATTGGGGCACCTGGGTGGCTCTGTTGGTTGAACGTCCGACTTCAGCTCAGGTCTGATCTCACCATTCATGGGTTCGAGCCCCACACTGGGTTCTGTGCTGACAGCTCAGAGCCTGGAGCCTGCTTCTGATTCTGTCTCCCTCTCTCTCTGCACCCCCCCCTCCCGCTCACTCTCTCCCTCTCTCTCTCTCTCTCAAAAATGAATAAACATTTTTAAAAATGTAAAAAGAGAAAAAAGGATGGGATTGTGTCATTTGTGACAACATGGAAAGATCTGGAGGATATTATGCTATGTGAAATAAGTCAGACTGAGAAATACAATACTATATAATTTTACTCATATATAGAATCTAAAAAACAAAACAAATGAATGAACAACAAAAAAAGCAGAATCAGGGGGTAAAAAGCTGAATCAGATCTATTAATACAAAGAACAAACTAATGGCTGCCAGAGGGGAAGAAGGTGGAGGATGGGCAACATAGGTGAAAAGGAGTGAGAGATACAGGCTTCAAGTTATGAAATGAGTACATCACAGTAATAAAAGGTACAGCATAGACAATATAGTCAATGATATTATAATAGTGCTGTGTGCTGACAGATGTAGCTATACTTCTGGTGAGCATAACATAACATATAGAGAAGTTGAATCACTATGTTATACACTTGAAACTAGTATAACATTGTGTGTCAACTATACTCAAATAAAAAAGCTCAAAAGGTAAAAAATTTTAAAAAAGGGTATCAGTAGAGACCAACTCTGAAATGACTCTCATGTTGGAATTAGCACACAATTTTAAGACAATTATTTTAACTGTACTCCAAGATGTAAAGGGAAATTTGCTCATATGAATGAACAATTAGAAAATCTCAGCAAAGAAATGGAAACTTTAAAAAGTGGAAATTGTAGAAATGAAAAATACAATCTCTGAAATAAAAAATTCAATAGATGTTCTTTCAGCAATTTAGAGATGACAGGAGAGCCAGCAAACTTAAATACAGAGCTATAGGAATTATCAGGTGTGAAGAATGGAGGGGAAAAAAAGATTGAAACAGAATGAACAGAGCTTCTGTAACCTGTGGGACAATATCAAAGGGCTCTGTAATTGGAGTCCCAGAAGGTAAGGAGAGAGAGAATGAGTCAGGAGAAATATTTGATGAAATAATGACTGAAATTTTTCCAGTCCTTATCAAAGACCTGAACTTTTAGATTCAGGATGCTCAGTGAGCCACAAACAGAATAAATACAAAGAAAACCAAAACTAAACGTATTATAATCACACTACCAAACCAAAAAATAAAAAGAAGATATTGAAAGTTGCTAGAGCAAAATAGCACATCACATACAAGGGGAAAACTATATGAACAATTACAGATTTCTTATCAGAAACAATGGAGGTTAAAAGAGAGTGGAGCAACATCTCTAGAGTGCTAAAAGTGGGGGCATCTACTTACATTGAGTGTAGAGATAACTTAAAATAAAATCTTTAAAGTGCTGAAAGAAATCTACCAATCCAGAATTGTATATCCAACAAAATTTTTCTCCCAAGGCTGAAGGTAAAATAAAGACATTGCACATTATGTGAATTTATTTATATAAAGTCAGTGGAAATAGAAGTCAGATTACTCTTGAAGGGGATTGGTAATTGCAAAGAAGGGAGTATTTCAATGTAACCAACCACCCCACAAATTAGTGGCTTAAAACAAAAGCAGTTTTATATTCTCACAATTCTGTAATCAAAGCTAGACTCACGTAGGCAGTTCTTCTAATGGTGTTCATAGTGGTCACTAGTATGGCTGTAGTTAGCTAGGTGTTGGCTGCAGGCTGAACTCATTAGGCATGACTAGAACCTTCTCTGTCTCTGCATTTAGTCTGAGTCAATACTTCAGGGTCAGGCTTCCAATTTGTATACTTTTCTGTATATGTGTTATACCTCAATAAAAAGTCTACTTTGAAAATAGAGAACCTATTTTTTAAAGAATAATGTAGCAAAAATAAAGACTACAAGATGGGGCGCTTGGGTAGCTCAGTCGGTTAAACGTCCGACTTCGGCTCAGGTCATGATCTCGCGGTTCATGAGTTCAAGCCCCTCATCGGGCTCTGTGCTGACAGCTCAGAGCCTGGAGCCTGTTTCCGATTCTGTGTCTCCCTCTCTCTCTCTGACCCTCCCCCATTCATGCTCTGTCTCTCTCTGTCTCAAAAATAAATAAATGTTTAAAAAAATTAAAAAAAAAAAAAGACTACAAGATGTTCCAGAAAATGTAAGTACTTCTATATGAATAGTATAGAGTTTGTGTAAGGAAAATTAATAGATGATAAAGTAAATAACATAAAATAAGATAAAACAACAACTTAGGGTTAGATTGCAGTGATATTTGAATGCTTGATTAAAGAGTTGGGTCTGAATTTAAAGGAAGGGGAAGCTATTAAAGGGTTTTGAGCAGAGAAATTATATGATCCAAAATAGCAGTTTAGGAATATAATTCTGTGCTAATATACAAAATCAACTGGAAGAGGCAGAGGTTATAGTCAAGCAGACCTATTTGGAAGCAAAAATTTCGATAATGCACCAATAGGGATTTGAATTAGAATGGTGAAAAACTCACAGAAAAGAAGAATTTATTTAACCCATATATAGGGACTGAGGGCCTACTGTGTTCCACGCTGTAGTAATATATAGGATATGTGGTGGTGTCTATATTCAGGGAACTCAAGAGTATATGAAATAGAGATGTGTGAAGAAATAATCACAATTTCTTATAATAAGAGCTGTAGTAGATGAATGCTTAAAGTGTTAAAGACCTAAGAACAGGGAACAGTTAATTGCACGGAGGAGTCTAAGTGATTTATACAAGAGTTAACATTGGATGGGTAGTTGAGGTTTGCCAAGAAAAGACAAAAAAAAAAAAAATCTATGCAAAAGAAACAGCATGGGCAAAGAAGAGTCAAACATCATGCACTGGGGGACATATTTCATATGACTATAGCGCAAACTAAGCATAAGTACCTGGAAAGATAAAGGATCACATTACTAAAGGCAAAAAGACATCACAGAAGAAGGTTTAATAGGATTTAGCAACTAAGAAGACAAAAGTGACCCAAAGATTTTGAATTGAAGTGACTAGAAGCATGATCATACAAAGTGGGAACTCAGTATTAAGAATTACATACCCGGCCCCTCCCCCATTCATGCTCTGTCTCTCTCTGTCCCAAAAATAAATAAACGTTAAAAAAAAAATTAAAAAAAAAAAAGAAAAAAAGAAAAAAATGGGGCGCCTGGGTGGCGCAGTCGGTTAAGCGTCCGACTTCAGCCAGGTCACGATCTCGCGGTCCGTGAGTTCGAGCCCCGCGTCAGGCTCTGGGCTGATGGCTCAGAGCCTGGAGCCTGTTTCCGATTCTGTGTCTCCCTCTCTCTCTGCCCCTCCCCCATTCATGCTCTGTCTCTCTCTGTCCCAAAAATAAATAAACGTTAAAAAAAAAAATTTTTTTTTTTAAAAAAAAGAATTACATACCCGGGGCGCCTGGGTGGCTCAGTGGGCTAAGCATCCGACTTCAGCTCAGATCACGATCTTGCCGCCCGTGAGTACGAGCCCCACGTCGGGCTGTGGGCTGATGGCTCAGAGCCTGGAGCCTGCTTCCGATTCTGTGTCTCCCTCTCTCTCTGCCCCTCCCCCATTCATTCTCTGTCTCTCTCTGTCTCAAAAATAAATAAACATTAAAAAAAAATTGTAAAAAAAAAAAAAAGAATTACATACCCTAGATATTTTTCATCTGAATCGACAAAAAAAATACCTAGGAGGTCTTTTTTAAGTATGTGTGAAGAGTTACAGTAAATCAATGAAATTCTGAATATCAGATATTCACACAGGTTCTTAAGAAAGTCAACCAACGGGGCGCCTGGGTGGCGCAGTCGGTTAAGCGTCTGACTTCAGCCAGGTCACGATCTCGCGGTCCGGGAGTTCGAGCCCCGCGTCGGGCTCTGGGCTGATGGCTCAGAGCCTGGAGCCTGTTTCCGATTCTGTGTTGTGTCTCCCTCTCTCTCTGCCCCTCCCCCGTTCATGCTCTGTCGCTCTCTGTCCCAAAAATAAATAAACGTTGAAAAAAAATTAAAAATAAAAAAGTCAACCAACCACCTAGAATTGATCATTGTGCCAGTTGACCATTGGAATAATCACTAACTATAAAAGAAAAGAAAAATTACCTGAATGTATGTTTTTCTTAACTCAGAAGAAGAAGAAATCTTTAAATACATATAGGATAACTGAAGAAGAAACAGAATCGCTATGAATGTTTCAAAGGTTTCATTCTAAATAATCAAATTAATTCTTCTTTCATTTGTTTTAAAATACTGTTGTTTCAAGAACCACCAATTATCAGCTAATGCTGGAAGTCTGTAATTATGTGTTAATATATGACGAGGCTGGCAATCTCCACAGAAGACTGGCACTTAGCAGAATGCTTAAAGCTGCTGTTGGTTCAATGCATCTGTAGCTCCGAAATTTTCCTAGAAAGTAACCTCTGTTGTTCAAATAACATATCCATTTATGGAGAAAAAACCCACTGAGTACAGGCAGTGTTACCTGAATCATTACAGAGTAACTGAATTGAAACCCAAATCAAACTTTGATACTGTGGATCCAGATGAGTGATTGCTTGGGCTGTAGAGGATAAGAAGAGGTAGCAGCTTACTAAGAAGCACAAAGAAATTTTTTGAAGTGATGGATATGTTCATTATCTTGGTGGTGGTGATGGCTTCATGGATGTATACATATTCAAACTTATCAAATTGTACACTTTAAATATGTGCAGTTTATAGTATGTCAACCATACCTCAATAAAGCTGTTAAAGAATTTAATTTTAGAATAGTCAGATATAATATTTTTTTAGTCCTGCACTGTTATCCATATAAAAAAAGTTAGCCATTTTTAAATATATATACACAACTTAAAGAGATCTAGGCTACCTGAGTTATGATGAATTGAGTGTAGTGATTTTTAACTAGAGTCTTAAAGTATTACACTTCATTAAGCTGTAGATTTGTGTATATATGTTTGTGAACCTGTGCTGATTCTGGGTGATTAATTTTCTTGAGTTCATATCTATGGACTGGATGTTAGACTGGCTTTTAAGGAGCTTTTAGAATACATCAATATCACATTAGTTCAGATATTTTTTCCTTGTGAGAGATGCAGAGCGATCAATGTTTTAGGTGCCCCAGAACATAATAAACACTTTTAATAAAGCTTTTCTTTTAGAATCAGACTATTAATGCCTTTCTCACAATGTCATCCTGGCTCTGATTGAGACCAGTATGAACTTGTTGTTAAAGATTAATTTTGTGGGGGCGCCTGGGTGGCTCAGTCGGTTAAGTGTCCAGCTTTGGCTTAGATCATGATCTCACGGTTTGTGGGTTCAAGCCCCACGTCAGGCTCTGTGCTGACAGCTCAGAGTCTAGAGCCTGCTTTGGATTCTGTGTCTCCCTCTCCCTGCCCCTCCCCTGCTCCCTCTCTGTCTCTCTCTCTATGTCTCTCGCTCTCTCTCAAAAATAAACATTAAAATTGTAGGTAGAACCTAGATATGTTAGAAAATATAAGGACTTTAATAAAGAAGTTCAAATTGGGATATGTGATATAAGAGAAACTTTCAAAAGAATTGTTATTTGATGCTTGGAGTGTGGTCAATCAGATGCCCTTATAATATTGTTAGAGTTGGGGCGCCTGGGTGGCACAGTCGGTTAAACGTCCGACTTCAGCCAGGTCACGATCTCGCGGTCCGTGAGTTCGAGCCCCGCGTCGGGCTCTGGGCTGATGGCTCAGAGCCTGGAGCCTGTTTCCGATTCTGTGTCTCCCTCTCTCTCTGCCCCTCCCCCGTTCATGCTCTGTCTCTCTCTGTCCCAAAAATAAATAAACGTTGAAAAAAAAATTTAAAAAAAAATATTGCTAGAGTATAAATAGTGAAAGTATTTATACCCTTTTATACAGTAAATTCAGTCCATGGAATTTAAATAGCTAAAAATATGAGCGCAACTACATGTGAAGATATTCCTGTCATTTTTGCATATAATAGTAAAAATTTAAAGAAACTGTAATATAATGGGTAAACTGTTATTTATTCATGCTACCATTAAAAATAATGCAGCAATTTGAGACTGTATGTACGTTAGATGAAAAATAAGCCAAAACAATGGGTTCATTCATTTTGTGAAATTTTATTACTTAAAATTTGAGAACTTTTCTGTAAATATAAAAAAATCAGAATATAAAATCCATTACAATCAAAATAGCAACAGTGATTATGGTAGGGGGTAAGATGATAAATACTGTGTGTTTTCCATATCTTGCTTTTATTTTTTAAATTATCAGTCCTTTTTAAAAGAACATACTCTTTTTAATTAACAAATTTAGCTACCCTAAAGTAACATAGACAACTAGTGGCTGAAGCTCTGGGGTTTCATTACTACAGTGATGACTTAATTAACAAATCCTCTATGAACAAAACCTCTTTCCCAAGACTGGCCTTGGTGCAGCAGGCATGAGGGAAGGATCAATTTTCTCTGAGCTAGATTGGTGGCAGCAGGGACTAATGAGGCAGGGCCTTGAAAGTGGCTCTCTCTCAGATCTAACTCCTCAGGGGTTGGTTAGAACTGATGCTGAGGGCACTGCTGCACTCCTGGGACCTACACAGCCTGGTTACCCAGGTGTTGAAAAAACAATTTCTGTGCCAAGACCATATGTGGCTTTTAAGAGACTCTGCAGGACTCTTGCTTTAGGCAGAGCATTCCTAGTGTGGAATGAGTAGGCTAGAAAATAGCAAAGACAAAATTCCATGTGCTGGGACGCTTCCACTTGTCTTCTGTGTGCTCACTGTACTGCTTTTTCAATTGTCTAGGCTTCATTTTATTCTACTGTAAAATGAAAAGACTGACACCAAACTATTGTATTAAATTCTCTGCAATAGAGGAACCCTAAGCTTTCTTGATTAAGGAAGGAAATGGTGTCTACAACACTTATGATTTGATTCTTTTAAGTCTTCAAAATTCTTTGAACCTACCAGGGCAGAATTTCAATGCCTGTTAATTTTGTTTCTGATAAAATCCGCTAAATCAGTCCTTTCCCGATAATGTGGGCTGCAGACCCTGTGTGTATATCTGTGTGTATGTATGTGTATGTGTGCTTCAGAAAGGGGCAACTGCCATGCTTGGCAGACTTCAGATCTCCATCTGTCTTGCTTGGGTTTATATCTTGGTCTTAAGCTACCAGGATTCTAATGCAGAAATTGGTCCGTCTTCACTTTTGAGACCTATATTAGTTCTCCCACGTCAGTCCTCAGCTAATCTACTTTGTCTAGTGTATTTATATCAAATTTTATTTCTGTTTGGTGTAACAACAAAGCAACCATAGGTTGAGATAATTAATTCAGGCCTATTATTACACAAATGGATCAGCATGGTGACATTTTATCTGCCTAGAGAAGTCTAAAATATTGTTTGCCAGCTTGCTTTCATCTAAGCAAGGATCTTTACTTTTTAAGCTGCAGAGCATTAATTCCTTACTGGCCTATCCCACTAAACACAGATGTAAGCACAACAGAACTGACATATTCTTGTACTTACAGTTTATCCAGAGTAGGCAGGTCTACCATTTCAGCATGGTGACAACTATAACCTTACTTTAGTGCAGCAGTTTTCAAAGTATAGACCCATTGGAGGTCTCTGAGACTCCTTCAGATTGTCTCTTCCGTTAAATCAAAGCTATTTCACAATAGTATTAAAATATTATTTGCTTTTTTGACTCTCAATTTTGGTAGAGTTTTCCAGTCTACATAATGTGTGATATAGTAACAAATTGAATACTGAAACAAATATGAAAACTCAGGTGTCTTTTATTATAAGACGTTGAAGAGATTAGCAAAAATGTAAATGCTACTCTTTTCACATTTTTGTTTGGAATATTGTTATTTTTCACAGAAATATGTTAATGTATAGTTGGTTCACAAATATATCTTTTTAAATTTCTGTTTTAATTTCTAATATAGTAAATATTGATAAATATAACTCACATAAACAAAAGCTATTTGAGGTTCTCAATTTATATGAGTGTAACAGTAGTCCTGGAACCAAAAAGTTTGAGAATCCCTACTCTAATGTGTTACTCTTATTTGCAATTCTCTGATCTCAGGGCTACCAATACCATCCGCAGCATATGACCGTAAATGAAATATCCACTGACGTATTCCCAGAGGTAACAAATGTTAAAAATTTAGTGATTATCCTTCCAGACCTCTTTCTATTGAGTGCTTCCGTGCACAAATTACATAATTTTAAATACTGTACTATACATTTCAAAACTTTATCTCATGAGACACTTCTATGTAATAAATAAGTCTCTGAATTCTTACAAAAACCTAAGGTCTTGAAAAGGGAATAGAGATCATCTTATCTTATTACCAAATCAATTCAAGAATCCTCTTTAAAACACTCACTACCTAGCAGATTTATTCATTTCAGTTTTATAAACCCCAAATTGTTAGAAACTGTTTCCTTCTGTTGAACAGAAATTTTTCTTTTTATAACTTCAGTCCATTGGTTCTAGTTCCACTTTCAGAACCCTATAGGATATATCTTACCTATGTTGGCTGTGCTGCATTCTGGATATTTTCTTCTGATCTATCTTCCAGTTAACTAATTCTTTTCTAAGCTGTATCTAAGTCTATTGTACCTGTCCACTGAATTCTTATATTCAATTTCAATTTAAGCCTATCAAGTTCTTAACTTCAGTTTCAGTTTTTTATACTTTAGAGTCCTCTGCTGAAGTTCTCAGTTTTAACATTTGATTAGTAAGCATAGTTATTTCAAAGTTTCTGTTTGGTAAGTTCAATACCTTAAACTGTTTTGGGTATTTTCTGTTATATAATTTATGCTGGTTTTAATTTTCTTCCATCCTTATATTACTGTTTATTTACTGTTTATTTTTTATTGAGCAAGACTGTGTACTTGGAAAATTCTTTGCAGAAACAATTTGAGGTATAGGATAATTCATATTTACTTTTGGCAGGTACAGAAACACTGGCACACTAGAGTCATCCTAAGTTTAGGATTTAGAATTGGAAACTAAGCTATAGTCCATTGCCTAGGCCTGTCTACTTCCTGTTCACCTTTAATGAAGCCCTTTGGGTTCCCTTCCATAAGGAGGTTTTACCAGGGGCATTTCTCTTGACAGGCTCTAGATTCCAAATCTTGTCTTAAGTCTTCACTCTTTGATTAGGCTGTCAATGCCTTTAAGCACATTTTTAAAATACATTTTGCCCAGATGTTCTCATTGTTCTTCTTGAGATACTTGTTTAAATTATGTAATCTGCCATTATCAAAAACCTCTAGAACCTACTTAATATTAATACTTCTCTATTCTTCTGGGATACTTAGGAAACAGGGTTACGATGTCTTACCAGAGTATCTTCTTATGCACATCTTATCATCTGTACCACATTCATAAGTGCACTTCTTGAATGTTTAGTCTGATATTATACTTGTTTCAGACAAAGTGAAAACATTATCAAATTCAAATAAGCAGTTACTCTGTTGCCTCATAATTTCCATTTGTTTGGATTAAAAATCACAGTGCTATCTTTTTTTATATGTTTATTAACCAGATTAGGCTAAGGTAGTAGCCTAACAAATAACCCTCAAAATCTTAATGACTCTTTTTTTATGTTTTTAAGTTTATTTATTTTGAAAGAGAGAGTACACACACATGAGCAGGGACAGGACAGAGAGAGAGAGAGAGGGAGAATCCCAAACTGACAGCATGGAGCCCAACACGGGGTTCAATCTCACAAACCATGAGATCATGACCTGAGCTAAAATCAAGAGTTAGACGCTTAACCAACTGAGCCACCCAGGCCCCCTCAAAATCTTAATGACTTTCAATAATAGATATTTATTTTTCTGTTACATTCTTGTTCTATACTGAGTTAGCTGAGGCACTATCCGTGTTTTATTTATTCTAGGACTAAAACTGAGGGGAAGCCCCAATCCAGAACATGCTAGTTGTATTAGAGGTGAAAAGACTTGATGAAAGAACTACAGAGTAGTTCTTATAGCTCTTGTATCACTTCCCCTCACATTTCATTAGCTGAAGCAAGTCACATGGCCAAGGCTGATATTGATCAGGTAGGAAGTACAATTTTTAACAGATCACAGTTCTCTCACAGGGATAATCCCAGTAGGGGGACAGTGAATACAGTGTACATTGGCTCCATTTTCCTTTACAGGGTGATATGTATTCTTGTCTTCTCATTTTAAAACTAATGCTTAGAATGAAAGGTCTTGTTGTAATTTAGAATTTAAACCAACTGAAAACAAAACATCAAAACAAACTATTGTTTAAACCTTGAATTAAGCTAAAGAATTAGATTTGTTTTAGAAACCACTCTAGACTCTTCTTTAAAACATTAATTCTGTGTGTGCAGTTTCTTTCATCTGGTATTTCTCTAAATTCTTTTATACCATCTCTTATCCCACCAGTCATATGGGAATTTGCTCTTGGGGGAGTTCAATCTTCAGCATTGACCTCTAGGTATTACTGAATGTCCCAGTTGTGTTTTCCTTTCTGTATTACACTTTCCTGAGCACTAAATTTTCCATATTAGTTTTTCTAGGACTTTTTAAAAATAATTTTGTTTGTTTTAACTTTAAATTACATTATTCCCACTTATTTGCAATTCTTCTCTCTTCTCCTAATTGTTTAATTGCTCACCCACCAAAAGTACATTTACTGTCTCTTATCCTTTCATTCATTATATATGCCCATAAATTCTAAACTCAGAGTTCTCTTTTATAATTGTGGTATTTTTCTAGCTGCTCTCCTATTACTTGTTTAATATGTTTTTAGAATGTATTAGGCTTTTCTTCAGTGTTTGAGGTTTTCTAATGTGTCATTTTTATGGATCAGAGCAATTCTTACTATTCTTATATGGAGTGTCCTCTATAATGATTTTTTTTCATGAGTAAAGTACAATATTAAGTAAAGTACAATATTTCATGAGTAAAGTGCAATATGGAGCTTGTTAAGATTTTATTATTTCTTGATCTAAAATATAACTTATTTATGTAATAATGAGATGGAAGAATAGGTTTTGTGAAATGGAGAGAGGTATGTTCCAAATAGAATTCCTGTGTCAAAAAGCAGCAAATGCTACCACTGTTTTGTGACCCCTGAGTGATGCTGCCTTCTTTGTACTAAATCTAAAAGTAATTGATCCCAGAGAAGATCACAGAATTCCCATTGTTGGCTTTAGAAATGCATTGATGAGTAACCTTGTTTGATGGGATAAAAGCTTCAATAAGTGATGCCCCCACCTGAGTGGTTAATTTCAAAATATTGTTTGTCTAACATATTGTTGTCAGTGACAACTGAACAAGAACTTGTAGGAGCAGTTGGCTGTCCAATAATAGCAAATTTCAAGGCTATGCAAATTGTGCCAGTTCAGCCCCGCTCTTTTCTCTATTATCATATCAATTGAGTCAGTTCATAGTAGACAAAGCAAGGTTATGGGAACCACCTAGAGCATCATGCACCATTTAACATCAATGCAGCATACATGAACATCTGCAACTTCAGTCTTATTAACAGAGGATAGAATAGAAGGCAATAAACAGCTTTCTTCATCATTTAATTGCAAAATAGTATTTCCTAATGTGTGCATTGTTTATCAACAGGAACTTCATCAATAATTGTATAATTATGGTTGCCTAGATTGCAGTGCTCTCATGCATCTTGTCATTTTTTACAGAAGTCTAAATTTGAACACATGATTTAAGACTAATAATATAAGTCCTTTGAAATGTGACTTACATAATACAGATATTTTGTATAGCGGGAGAATGGCAGTTTATGATTCCTCAGTCACTTTGAGGATTAAGTTAACACAGAGAAAAGAAAGAAAGGCAGCAAAAAAATGAGAGGAAGCCACTAGTTAGATTCAAACACAGACCCATTGAGCACAAGAGTAGGTTATGTTCTTTAGAATTAATCACAAGTAATTAGATGTTTGCTTTAGGCCAAAACTGGGCTGAATTAAAACACGATTATTATGCTGAAGTCTTCTCCTCAATCTCTCTATTTAAAGAGAGAAAATGGCAGAAAATTATGAGTATAGTAAGGTATGGTGGCCAAAGTTAGAAATTCCAAATGCAAAGGAAAGGCTTGACATACCTGTTCATTCAGCCTTTACCTCTGTTGCTTTTTTAAAGCCTCATAATGCCATTACTCCTTACTAGAAAAATGTTAGCATTTACAGTAAACAGCCACGTACATTCTTCAGGCTCTGTGGCAGCAGAGTTCCTTTTCAGCCTACAGTGCAAAATATCCAAGAAAAATGAAGGAAACTAATATAAGCTCAGTAACAGTTATTGGTATGATCAGTGGGAGTTGTCTCACAGTAGATCAGGAATAGGAAAATATGAAAAACAATGGGTACATCTAAAACAAGTAAAGCAAGAGGGCTGTTCTGAAAAGCTTATCTCATTTAAACATGAAGATCTCATATTTGTATTTAAATTCATTTTATAAATTATATACATAATATGCATATGTACATATACATATGTATGTATGTGTGTATATATAGTAAAACCTTGTATTGCAAGTAACTTGTTCTACAAGTGTTCTGCAAGATGAGCAAACATTTCTATTAAATCTTAACTTGATAAACAAGCAGTGTCTTGCAATGTAAGTAGTACATGACACCAAACATCACATGATCACAACTGAGCCAATGGATCTTGAAATTCGCTTTGATATACAAGTGCTTTAGATTACAAGCATGTTTCTGGAATGAATTATGCTTACAAACCAAAGTTTGCATCTCTATATATACACACACAAACACACACACACACACACACACACACACACACACACACACACATTTTTTTTTAGAGAGAAAGAGTGCGAGCCAGGGAAAGGGACAGAGGGAGAGAGAAAATCTTAAGCAGGCTCCATGTTCAGCATGGAGCCCAACATGGGGCTCAATCCCACAACCCTGAGATCATGACCTGAGCCAAAATCAAGAGTCAGACACTCAACTGCCTGAGCCACCCAGGCACCCTAAATTTATTTTATATTTAAGGAAAATCTGAGGCCTGTTCATGAAATTGTATTTGAAATACTTTTTTTAGGATTTTATTTTTAAGTAATCTCTACACCCAACATGGGGCTTGAACTTAGAACCCCAAGGTCAAGAGTCACATGCTCCACTGACTGTGGCAGCCAGGCAACCCCTGAAATACTTTTAATTGGTGATTAAGGTTCTTCTACCTCACAGAAAATTAAGTCTTAAATTGAGTGAGCCCCATTTGAACTGAGCTGTTTCTTCCCAAATGATCAATATAGTTATTTCCTGGGGGGGAGGGGGGAACAACTCTGGAATTAGAATATTTTCTCCCCCCCGATTAGTCTGTATTTATACCTTTAATAATTCTCATTGATTTTCTTGTAGGAAATTTTTCTTCCCTTCTCAGATTTTTTTAAAGATGACAGAAGGAAGTGGGGGGAAAGCTGCTATATAGTAAAGTATCAAAGAGTAGGGGAACATAGTTTTTGCCCCCTTTTTTGTGTTTTTTTTGGTTATAATGAATGTGACAGAAGCTTTTTTAACGTGATAGTTAACCTATCATTTCCTCTGTCTGAGGGATGCTAAGAACTGGTTTGTTAGAGGAAATAGTTTGACATGTAATTACTTAATATGGTGCTAAAAGACTTTTAAAGTAGTTGCAGCCTTTACTATAAACTTGAAAAAGTTCTTGCACTGTGCAGAATGAGGGTAGAGATTTTATATACATACATATACATATATATGCCTCTCACCTGAATATCTCAGAGAACACATTTCTATAGGTTGGGGCTTTCCTTGCAGTAAATGTCTGCAGTACCAATTCTGACACATATATACCTTTACTTTGAAGAACTTATATGCAAACATTATTCAGGAACCCTTTCTAGGAGCTATGTATCAAAACTGCTATGATAATAACTTTGTCCTAATGAGTCCCAGTCTCTGTTTAGGGAGTAATCGATAAACTACAGATTAATGTTCCATAATTCACATTACAATGCACATGTAATTATTTTGAGGTGATGCAAACTCTGTGCATTTAATTTACAGCTGTAATTAAGTACACTCATTTGATACTAATTAGGTGAGCCTAGAAGGATCATAGGTTTGTATATTTAATTATCGAAGTATAATCAGCAACCAGTTTTTGAAAAGCTTTCCTAACTTGAGCTCAACACTGAGCTTTGACCACAATTTTATCTTATCTTGGACCTTCAGCATATTAAAATGCGTTATGAATTGTGGAGCATCTATTTGGTAAGTTAGTTTTTTGGTAATTATATTTGTAATTTACCACCTGAAAAAAAAAGGGCTTTAAGAATGCAGAAGTTCTAGATCTGACAAAACTGCCCATCAGAAGTGAGAGTAAAAATTAAGACATTTCCAGTTAAACAAAAGCTAAAGGAGTTCAGTACTAGTAGACCTGCCCCATGAGAAATTAATGAAGAGAACCCTTCAGGCTGAAATGAAAGAATGCTAAACAGTTACTCATAACTATATGAAGAAATAAAGAACTCCACTAAAGGAAACTACCCTGGTAAATGTAATAGCCAGTGTTAATGTATTTTTGGTTTATAACTCCTCTTTTTTTTTCAAGTTTATTTATTTATTTTGCAAGAGAATAAACATGAACACAAGCAGGGGAGGGGCAGAAAGAGAGGGAGTGAGAAAGAGAATCCCAAGCAGGGTCTGTCATGCATGGAGCCCAGTGCAGGGCTCGATCCCACAAGCCATGAGATCATGACCTGAACCAACATCAAGAGATGGACACTTAACCAACTAAGCCACTCAGGTGCCCCTGTAACTCCTCTTTTATTTCATACATGATTTAAAAGATAAATACATTACATAGTAATTATAAATATATGTTAATTGGCACACCTGTATAGAGATATAATTTATAACAATATAAGTGGGGAAGGAGCTATAAAGGAAAAAAACATTTTGTATGCTGTTGGAGCTAAGTTGGTATCAATTCAAAGTAGACTGTTAGATACTTAGGATGTTAGTTTTAATCCCATAGTATTCACTAAGAAAATATCTAACGAATACAGAAGTTTTCTCTGTTTTGTTAAAATAGTATATGAATAGAATACAGTTTATTAGAAAATGTACTTGAATGCTGGCTTAGAATTAAATTCTACTGTCAGCCAATCACTGAGTACTTTTTGAGTACCTAAAAGAATGGGCTTTCTTCTAGCTTTTATAGTTGTCCCCATTTCTTCCCACTATATGTATAAATGTGTAAACAAGAATGAAGAGTTATCTGCTATCTAGAGTAACTTCCTAGTGTTGGGATATGCTAGATTAAGTGTTCCCATTGTCATATTTTCCAGCCACATGTATGCTGTAAGGAACATGAAAGCTTGTGCTCATGATTCCCTGAAGGGATAAAAGATGTTTCTCTCTCTGTCCTTTAAAACCAAGACACCTGGCTGTAAAAGAAATAGAAGCCACCTGTGTGGTCAAGTATATGTTCCCTTCACTCTCAAAAATATTTAGGGTACTACCATCACTATCAGAAAATGTGAACCTTACCCTCAGACTCTCAAATTCTAGGCTTTGGGAATGAGCTAACCATAACATGGTTGTTGTTTTTCTCCCCCTTTCCTTAGCAGCCACTATAGTAAAATAAAAAGTAGTTACAGATACTTTCATTGTGCATTACAGCTCACATAGAATATTTACCTGTATTATCTAAAATGAGGGGGAGAGGAGAAAATGGGTGATAGACATTGAAGAGGGCACTTGTTGGGATGAGCACTGGGTGTTATATGTAACCAATGAATCATGGGAACTTAACTCCCAAAACCAAGAGCACACTGTATACACTGTATGTTAGCCAACTTAACAATAAATTATACTCAAAAAAAAGAAAGAAAGAAAGAAAGAAAAGAAAAGAGAAAATGAGGTAGTAAAACAGATGAACAAATTGGTATCTGACCTGTGAAGCTGTTATTGCTTCTTTTACTTCTTTGGGGCTACTAGACTTTGGTCTTTTCAAAGAATTAACTAGCACAGCACAAATTTCTTCTGCCCAGATGTAATCAACATCAAAACTTCATATACCACACAATTAACGACACCAGCCTTGCTGCACTGACTTCTACTGCCTGACCAATTTGTACATTGTCTCTGGGTCATCTAAGAAAGTGTAAATAGTATTTGTCATCTATGAACAGGCCAAATCTAGCAGGTGCCACTTACTAGACTAGAGTATAATCAGCTATGTGTTATAATAGCTATATTTGTATAATGTGGTGTTACTAAATTGAATTGTCTGCCACTTTCTCCCAGTCTGAGAAACAAAGATACTGATTCTTGTATTTGATGGCAGAACTCTTAGTAGTTCAGTATAACTAGCAAAGTGTAAAGACTTGACACCTTATGGCTTCTCTTCTCTCTGAGGGTGAGAATTATTTGGTGACTTGAGAAGACATTTAAAATAATACTTTTGGGAGGGAAATGGAAGCACCAGCTAAGGATCATTAGTAGGACCAATTCTGAGGAATTAGCAGTAATTGGCACAGTGTTTGCATGACAAATACTGTCTTGCTTTGACATGGGGTCTTTATAATTTTTTAAATAGGGTTATGCAATTCGTCCTAATCTCCTGACAGCCATGTGTATGGCCCTTAAACTATTCCTGCAACTTTTTAAAAATCTGATGCTGAAACTTCTATTCATAAAAAATGATGAGGAAGGAACACAACCAACCTTTAAAAGCATTGTAAAATATGGTACTTGAGAGGGTTTTTTTTTAAACAGGTAATTAACCATACGTTTACACATTTTAATCTACTTTTAAGTGCAAGAGAGATTGGCAAATGACTCAATAAAGGAAAGTATTCTGTTTAAATTGGGTAAAATGGTTGTTTACTGGTGTTTGTCTCTATACTGCAAGTAGTCAAGTTATCTGTGATTCCAATTTAGTTTATTGGACAATAGTACTCATCACTTTTATCTGTGTTTGTCAGGGCACCCATTGAAATTGACTCCATACTTTGGGAAACTTTAACTTAATTGTGCAGTATAGAATATTTTAAAAATCTCTTTCTTTCGGCATAAACCTATGACATTACATTGAAGCATTATCATCCCTGCAAACCAGATTGCACTAAACATCAGCATTGCTTTCTTGCTCTAAGATTTCTTGCTCTAAGATTTTTTTCTAAGATAAAAAGGCAACAGTGGTCCCCTCATATCTGATGCAGCTTTTCCTTTGTAAACTTCATAAAATAATTGCCATTGTGACTATCAACAATTCAGACAGAAATCTTACTGATGGGAAGTCCATAATTAGAAGTAGTGACATCAATAGCTTTTCCTTTAATAACAGAGAACAACTTTGCATATGCATATTGTTTTGAAAATCTTCACTTTTGTATTCTGAGAGAAATGCATGACATTAAGGAGTACATTTAGAATATCAATAATGTTCTATATCTTCCTACTGCAATGATTAGGACTAAGCCACACACACACACACACACACAATAAGAAAGCCATTGATGTTTGGTCACTCAGTTTTTTTCATAACCATGATACCTTGGTTCAATTATGTAACATATGCCTATTCCTATTCTTCTAGTTTTAAGAGCCTATGGTTTCTTTATAAGGAAGGATCACATATATATAGATGTTGGTTGGACTTATATGGTAGCTTCATGAGGTGAACCCCACCCATGTCACTGTGATCCATTTGATTGCCCAGGTTTGTTCCCATCTAAGAGTTAACTCCCAAGTCCCTATATCAGAGCCTTCTATATTTAGAGAGGATCTGAACCTAGGTTTATTGAATCATAAAAGCATCTTCATTTCAGAATGATGAGAAGCAACTTGCTTGAAGGTGCCAATCATATATTTTTATTATTTCTCCTAGGATATCTTCAGCACAATTAGATCTGGAAAGGTTTTTAGGACAAGTTGTGCCGTGTTGAATTTTTGTACTATTAAAATAGCATATTACCTCTGATTTTCAAGTAGTTGTTTGACTTCCTTTTATACAAGTATTTAGAATGCTAGATTAAATCCTTATAACTCTAGAAAGCAGGGTCATGGACAACTAGAACCCTTAGTTTACTTGGTTCACTAAACTAACCTAGAGAAGTATAATTATATGACACTTATTCAGAATCATTCAGAAAAAAACATAGTGTGTTCATACCCTACTACATGAAAAAGAGACCAGTCTTAAGGCAGTTAAAATCTAGTAGAAATTTGTTCAGTAATAAATGCTTATTGAACATCTGTGCACTAGGTATAGAACTAAGAGCTGGACTATGATTAAGTCATGATTCCTGCCCACAAAGAGCTCATAGTTTCGTAGAGAAAACGCTTCCAAATAAGTAAAACTATAAATATGATAAGTCTTTTCTTAGAGGTATGTGAAGCTTATAAGTGATGGCGTAAAAGAGGAAGGAGTCAGCTCTGCTTCTAAGCAGAACCCTCAGAAGTCAGGGACTACATCCAAGAAGACAGTCTTATCTAGTATTTGGGCTGATAGTGAAAGACAATCTGTGCAATAAACCTGGTATGTACACAGGTATAAAAAAAAAGCATGACACTTAAAAAATATGAGTATGACAGAGGAGCAATCACAGCTCAGGAAATGGCAAAAGATGAGGTTTAAACAGTAGGCTCGATTCATTCATGTCCTAGAGTTAAGACTTCAATAAAGAACCATCAAAGGGTTTTTAACACAGTAACATGATCAGATTTGTACCCATGAAAAATCAATCAACCTGAACAGATATTTACTGAGCACCTATTACGTGCAAAGCATAGTTCCAGGTGCTAGCAATCGTCAAAGTGACTTTCCTGTGTCCCTTTTTACCTAAGTTAGCCAAGGTTTGTGCCAGGAACCCTAGCTTCTTCCCTGGGTATTGCTGATTGAATCAAGGCTAGGAACCTCAACAAGGTTAGACAGTCTATAGATAGCCAGTGACCTATGAGCTAAGCCAGCAGAGGAAACCAGTTTTTATAGATACGAGAATGGAGCAAATGCATAGAAAGAAGCAGAGAGAGAACAGGTTGAAATGAACTGCTTTATGTAAGGTTAAAGAGATATGCTTTACTAAAGTGCCTGGGTGGCTCAGTCAGTTAAGCATCTGACTTCGGCTCAGGTCATGATCTCACAGTTCATGGATTCGAGTCCAGTGTCAGGCTCTGTGCTGACAGCTCGGAGCCTGGAGCCTGCTTCAGATTCTGTGTCTCCCTGATTCTCTCTGCCCCTCCCCTGCTCATACTCTGTCTCTCTCGCTCAAAAATAAATAAACATTAAAAAAAAATTTTTAAGGGATATGCTTCGTGTAGTGAACCTGTTAAAGATATCAGAAACCTCTCGGGGCGCCTGGGTGGCTCAGTCGGTTAAGCGTCCGACTTCAGCTCAGGTCACGATCTCGCGGTCCGTGAGTTCGAGCCCCACGTCGGGCTCTGGGTTGATGGCTCAGAGCCTGGAGCCTGTTTCCGATTCTGTGTCTCCCTCTCTCTCTGCCCCTCCCCCTTCATGCTCTGTCTCTCTCTGTCTCAAAAATAAATAAAACGTTAAAAAAATTTAAAAAAAAAAAAAAGATATCAGAAACCTCTTAAAGAAAAAAAGTATATATACACACATATGTATATGCATTAATATACACACATACGTCAAACAAGGGGGAAATAAAATTTTAAAGCACTAATTTCATTTATCATTGTTTTCTCCATTACTTTTCTATGGAAAACTATGTTCATATTCAAAGCAAACACTCCTGTACTCTCTTACCTGTCTATATTCAGCACTGAAGATTTTAACAGGCATTTAATTGAAACGTTTGTAGAAAATTCAAAGAAAACTTGAACAAACTGAGAGGCTTTACTGCAAATAATGATAATAGTGCTCCATATCAAAACCAGGCTTTCAGTAACAGCAATTTTAAGTGTAATCTGCATCTCCTGTACCCAAAAGTCTTATTTTAAGATTAATAATATTCTTGTCCATGTATTCATTAGATGCTTACTATGTGCCAGCTTTTGCTTTAAGTGCTTTGCATGTATTAACTGAGTTAGCCTCATAAAAACCCTATGAGAGAGGTACCTGGGTGGCTCAGTTGGTTAAGCATCTCAGCTCAGATCTTGATCTCAGGGTTGTGAGTTCGAGCTCCACGTTCAGCTCTGCACTAGGCATGAAGCCTACATCAAAACAAAACAAAACAAAACAAAACACTATGAGATAATTACTGTTATTGTCCCTATTTTACACATGAGAAAATTGAGGCATAGAGAGTCTGACTTGGTTATAAGCTAGTAAATGGGACTTTACTAGCAATTGAGAATATGAACCCCAGCAGTCTGATTTATATTCTTAATACAATATTATACTGCCTCTGTTCTCTGTGGAGTATTTATCTACTTAATTTGGTAAAATTCAGTTATCAGTACAAGGCTTAGAAAGGGAATTTAAATGTCAGTTAACTGCTGTATAATGTGTAATCAAAATGTGGGGTTTTTTTTCCATGATCAGCTTTTTTTTCAGAAAAAATGATAGCAACATTGCTCAAATGGCAACTTTGGAATCACGTTTTACTTCTTTCTTTCTTTTTTTTTTTTTTTTCCCAAAGTCCTGCTTTGCCAGAAGACCCTGAGCAGTTGACAACCTCTGTGAGGGTCAATGTCTTCATTTATAAAATCAGGTCAATAATACCTAACTCCTGAGCTTACCGTGAGAAATACATGATACAAAGTATATAAAGCACTTGCTGTAGTACTTGATGAATGTCACTTTGTTTACTCAAAAACCTCAATTGCATCCCATTGTCTGATGTATAAAATCCAAAGGTTTGTCTTCTTAAAGAGGGCTGGACCCCACCCATCTTGCATTATTTCTTTTCCTTATGTAACATATAAACTTCTTTCTTTCTTTCTCTATGCCTTCTGGAATATGTATATCTTTATTTCCTCTCCTCTTCACTATCTACATCTTCAAGACCTAACTTAAGTTCAGTCTTCTCCATGAAATCTTCTCACATTGTTTCTTTCCTTCTTTGAACCCTTGTTTCAGTTATAATAAATATTACATTATATGATACTTCACAAATTCTTTCACATGTGGTAGATTTCTCTTTCCATCTAGATTGTAAGTTCTTTCAGAAGGCAGATCATGTCTTAGTATTTTTCCTATATCTCCCCCAAAGGATCTAGCAGAGTATGAGGAGCTCATGGCAAGTGTTCAACAAATAATTGTTACCTGATTGAAGAAAATAAGCTCCTAAGAACACCTTATAAAATTGTGTAGCAATATATAGTGATATGTATTACCTTTACACATATAAACACATAAATAAGAGGGTGAAAACTTAGCATTTGCATTCTCTATAGCCTCCACAGAGAGATCATAAGCAGTGAAATCTTGGTGTTGTGGTGTGCAGAAATGAAGAGTATTAAACCATATTTAAAAACAAAAAAAATTGTATAGGGCTTTATATTTGACAGGATGCTTTCATAACATTGTTAATACTTAATCCATGTAAGAATCACAGAAAATAGCTAGCACAAGTATTACTCTCATTTTCTAAGTATAGTAAAACTGAGATTAAGTCACGTTATGACTTGTGCAAGGTCTTGAAAAGTAGTGTCATTGAATCTACTCCCAACCTCCACCATTCTGTCCATTCTTTTTTTTTAAAATTTTTTTAACGTTTTATTTATTTTTGAGACAGAGAGAGACAGAGCATTAACAGGGGAGGGCAGAGAGAGAGGGGGACACAGAATCGGAAGCAGGCTCCAGGCTCTGAGCCATCAGCCCAGAGCCCAACGCGAGGCTCGAACTCACGGACCGCGAGATCGTGACCTGAGCTGAAGTCGGACACTTAACTGACTGAGCCACCCAGGTGCCCCAATTCTGTCCATTGTCTATAAGGCTGCCAGAATAATCATTTTTTAATAATTTTTTTTAAAGTTTATTTATTTATTTTGAGAGCCGGGAGGGGCAGGAGAGGAAAGAGACAGAGAATCCCAAGTAGGCTCTTCACTGTCAATGCAGAGCCCAAAGTGGGGCTTGAACTCACAGACCACAAGATCATGACTTGAGCAGAAACCAAGAGTCGGTCACTTAACCAGGTTGGACTGAGCCACCCAAGCGCCCCCAGAATAATCTTTTTAAAACAAAGATGGGATCATGTCACTCCCCTGTTTAAAACCTTCCAGTGTTTTCCCATTTTACATAGAATGATATTCTACCAACCCCCACCACACACACTCACATGCACACATATACACAACCACACAATCTTGATACCCTCGCTATAGTCTGGTTACAGTGGTCTTCTTAACTTTAAACAGGCTTAGCTCACCAAGCTTGTTGCTAGCCCAGAGCCTCTGCTCTTGAATATCTTGCACCTGTATCTTCACAAGGCTGGCTCCATCTTGGTATTGAAGTCTCAATTCAAACATCCCCTCTGCAGTGAAGTAACACCCATCTAGATTAATTTGCCCCTCTAGTCATGCTTTATCACATCATCCTGTTTTATTTTCTTTATGGCACTTATTATTATCTCAAATTATCTTGTTCATTTTTTTGTTACTTGTATATTGTCTATCCTCACTAGAATGTAGGTCCCATGAGAGCAGGGTTTTTGTCTGTATTCCCAGTCTCTGACTGCCTGACACATGCTAAGCTCTTAATAAGCATTTGTTGAATAAAGTAGCTGAACCAACACTAGACCAAAACCATGGGTCTTTTGAGTCCTAATCCAATGTTCCTCCAACTATTCCATTTATCCTGCCTTTCGTGAAAGCACTTACACCTTTGGAACTACAATAAGAATTGATATTCAGAATAATGACATCAACATGTGCTGTAGGATTCTCTATTATCAAAGAAAATTTTCATTCAGTTCAATAAACTAAACTAATTAAAGCAGGGATGTCATGGTATATTATTATATTAATACATTTAGAAAGATTTCTAACTAAAAATTAGACTTTGTGCTTTTTCTTTAGTTAACCAGAAAATTAAATTAACCCAGCTCTCTTCATTCCCCAAAAGTCCTTGTTAATTAGGATTGTTCTATAAATCTCTATTATTAGCAGAATTTGTCATCTGTTTCATTACCCTGTTTATTAGGGCAGTCTGAGCAGGGTGTCTTTGCTCATATCCTGGTATGTGTATCCTAATGAAAAACAAAAGCATTTCCTGGATTCTCACTTTTTTTCCTATTCTTTGACACAAGCATATTTCATGTTCTTTGTATAACAACTTAGTTTTCTTATGTCAGCCCCCTGTAAAAGAAGGAATGAAATTATAGACTTGGCTTTTAAGTACAATAATTAAATTTAGGGTCTGCCTAAAATAAAAGCATTAGTGCTTTGCAACATTGTATGTAATAACAGAAGACTTGAAAAAAAACAACCTAAAAGTCCATCAATAGAGGACTGCTTAAAAAAGTTATAGTATATCCATTCAGTGGACTATTATGCAGCAATTTAAAAAAGAAGACATTCTCTGCTTACCAACATAGAAAGATCTCCAAGTGAAAAAAACATGGTCCAGAGCAGCCTGCATAGTATGATATGTTTTTGTTTAAGAAGAAAAAAAGAAGAATATGTTTGCTTGTGTATGCATAGAGAAATTCTGGGAGGATATACAGAAAAAAAATAACAGTGATAACCAGATTGGAAAGCAATACAATTAGAAACTGGATACATAGGAGATAAGAGGTGAGAAAGAGTTTAATAGCATACCTTTTCATAAATTTATATTTTTTAACTATATGTGTGCATTACCTATTCAAAAGTTTAAATTAAAAAAGGAAGGAAGGAAGGAAGGAAGGAAAGAAAGAAGGAAGGAAGGAAGGAACACAACTAAAAGTAATATGTGATTCTAGACTGGATCCTATAGTGGATGAAAAAAATTGGTGTAAAGGACACTAGGACAATTAATAAAATTGGAATATGGAATACAGATTAGATAAAATAACAAGTTTTTTAATTTATTAATTATACTGTGGTTACTTAAAAGAGTATCTTTGTTTTTAGAAATAAACACTGCATTATTAAGAAGTAAAGGGCCTTATATATGCAATTTGTGCTCAAATGGCTTGAAAGCATAAATAATAATAATAATAAATATATATATATATATGGAAGGATTGATAAAGAAATTTTGGCAAAATCTTAAAAACTGGTGAACCTGGATAAATGTTCCATGGGAGTTCTCTTTCTCATCAAACTTTTCTGTAAGTTTAAAATTATGTCCAAATGAAAGGTTAATTAAAAACAAGCAAACAAATATATTAATATTCTCTCATTATAAGGAATGACCAAGGTAGAGGAACCTCTTTTAAGAATCTTAAGAGTTTTAGTTTCTAATCTAGTTAAACTTTTCACTTCATGGTGAAGATTTTGCCATCACTCTTCTGTTTTTTCCATACCTGGGGATGCTTAGAGACAGTGGCAGAGGTGGTGACTATAGTCCACCTTGAGGTTGAAAACACCTCATCCTGCTATATATCTTCAACAGTTACATCTTGCCCACAATTTAGACGTGACATCAAAAAGTGTATAACAAAACATGACATTTTAAAATACCTTGAACAGGGGCGCCTGGGTGGCGCAGTCGGTTGAGCGTCCGACTTCAGCCAGGTCACGATCTCGCGGTCCGGGAGTTCGAGCCCCGCGTCAGGCTCTGGGCTGATGGCTCAGAGCCTGGAGCCTGTTTCCGATTCTGTATCTCCCTCTCTCTCTGCCCCTCCCCCATTCATGCTCTGTCTCTCTCTGTCCCAAAAATAAATAAACGTTGAAAAAAAAAATTTTAAATACCTTGAACAAAATTTTCAAAGGATATTATCATGAGGTTGTATGTATACAATGGTAAAAATATATAGTTAATTTGCTAGTGGTAAAGCTACAAAAACATGTAATCTAATTGTTTGGCATTGAGTGCCTGAAGTTTTTATTATTTTTTCAGTTAGATATTGTGGTATTTGTATGAACTTGCCATCTCTACTATAATTGACTTAGCATTACAAACATGTGGAGATGTTTTGATTCTAACCAGAATGTGTTCCTAAGTGATTAGGTAGTGAAGTTTATGTCAAAGTAAAGTGAAAAGTAAATTATTTGTGTATATAAACTGTCCAGAGAATGTTTGAATTTTATTATTTTATATTTTAAGTAAGCTAAATTTCATTGTTCTTAATGAAGGTACCCTGAGGCTCTTATCTAATAAATGACACCAAACAAATCTGGTATCAACTGACTTGTTCTTTTCTGTTTCCTGTCTGCTTGGAGAAGGTCATGATTTTGTGGTTTTATAGAAGGAAATCTGGAAAATAGAAATAATAATTATTACATATTAATAATAATTAATCCTTTTCCTTCTCACTTTAAAGAAGTTTGGAAAGATTTGAGGAGCAATGGCTCTAACTTACCTTTTTTTTTTTTAAAGATATAAAAAAATGTTGGAGCACTTGAATGGCTCAGTCAGTTGAGCATCCAACTTTGACTCAGGTCACGATTTCACCGCTTCTGAGTTCGAGCCCTGCATAGGGCTCTCTGCTGACAGCTCAGAGCCTGGAGCCTGCTTCAGATTCTATCTCCCCCTCTCTCTCTGCCCCTCCCCCACTCACACTGTGTCCCTCTCTCTCTCAAAAATAAGTAAAAACATTTTTAAAAGATATAAAAAAATCTTTTGGGGCACTTGGCTGACTCAGTTAGTACAGCATGCAACTCTTTTTCTTGGGGTTGCGAGTTCGAGCCCCCCAAAAGGGCTTTGTTAAAGATTTATTAAAATCTTTAACAAAAAAGTCATAAGATATAAAAAATTACTAAATATTTTTATTAGTAATTCCATGTAGTATTAATAATATTCTCCCACATATTATATACTTCTAGTTTTTAAAACTTTTCTATCTGAGTATAATTGACACACTGTGTTGCATTAGTTTCAAGTATATAACAGAGTGATTCCACAACTCTATACATTATTCTGTGCTTACCACAAGTGTACCTGCCATCTGTCACCATACAACACTATTCCAGTTACCATTGACTATATTCACAATAGCCAAGATATGAAAGCAACCCTAGTGTCCATAGATATATGAAGGAATAAAGATGTATGTATACACACATACACACACACACACACACACACACACAATGGAATATTATGAAGCCATAAAAAGAATGAGATCTTACCATTTGCAATGACATAAGTGGATCTAGAAGGTGTTATGCTAAGTGAAATAAGTCAGAGAAACACAAATATCATATGATTTCACTTATATGTGAAATCTAAAAACAAAACAAATGAATAAACAAAAAGAAGGATTCAGACTTACAAACAAAGAGAACAAACTAGTGGTTGCCAGAGGGGAGGGAGATAGAAGAATGAGCAAAATGGGTGAAAGGAAGTGGGAGATACAGCTTTCCAGTTATTGAATGAATAAGTCACAGGAATAAAAGGCTCTGATTTATCCTAAGTACTTAATCAGAACTAACAATGTCATTTTTCTACAATTCAGACAGAAAGCTATTTTTTCTACTTCTTCCCACAGCTACTCCAGGCCCATTTCACACCTAAGAAAACTAGGTCCAAGTGAGTCATGTGAATGTCCTGGGCCTCATTAGCTGAATAATGTTCATGCCTATAAGTGTGTCTTAAGATTTAGTGAGGTATTTCATGTGTTCATACAGTAAATTGTCTAGAAGGCTATAGAATAAGTCATGCTGGTAAATACTGTCTAGTTAGTTGTGTGGGGAGTTAAATAGCTCTATAAACTAACTTAGATCATTTCCTTTCAAAAAATCAGAATGTACCAACAATATAATTGAACTTAAATATTATTAAACATTGTTTAATCCTTCTTCAGTAATTTAGAACACATTTCAAGGTCTTACACATTTTCAGGGTCACTATTTTGAAAGGAGCTCTCATAATATAACTCTAGATACAGAAGATAATAGAGACTGGACTATATCCATACCAGTTTATGATAGTTCTTTTACGGTCTTGATATTCTTACATATTTATTTCCATTAATAAGTAGAAAAGGTGAAAAATTCTTTATATTACAAGAAATGAACTCTATGACATCTAAAGATAAAGCATCTCAAGGATCTACACATATATCCTGAAAATAGTTTTCATTTAGAAGTTTCAGTACTTTAGGGGCACCTGGGTGACTCAGTCAGTTAAGCATCCAACTTTGGCTCAGGTCATGATCTCATGGTTCATGAGTTCAAGCCCCGCATTGGGCTGTCAGCACAGAGCCCGCTTTGGATCCTCTGTTCCCTTCTCTCTCTGCCCCTCTCCCACTTGTGCTGTCTCTCTCAAAAACAAATAAACATCTAAAAAAAATTATTTTTCAGTAGTTTAGATCAAGAAGTCATGATTCTTTTTTTTTTGTTTTTTTTAATGTTTTATTTTATTTTTGAGAGAGAGAGAGACATAGCACAAGCAGGGGAGGGGTAGAGAGGGAAGGTTACACAGAATCTGAAGCAGGCTCCAGGCTCTGAGCTGTCAGTACAGAGCCCAGTGCAGGGTTTGAACCCATGGACCGTGAGATCATGACCTGAGACTGAGTCAGATGCCTAACCAACTGAACTACCAGGCACCCCAGAAGTCATGATTCTTAAGAACAGAGTTCAAAATCTCTCCCATCTTGAGTTAGGTTCTATTCATAATAAAGATTTATCCAACTAAAAATCAATGACTTTTTCAAACAAAGAACTCAAGGAATTATATCTAATTATGGCTTACTTACCATTTGTATGTAATTATTTTAAAATCTGTACTCCAGTAATTAATTCTTATATTAATACTTGCATTACCTTAAGTGTTTTATAGACATATTTTATTATTACGCAATGTAACCCTATTATAAATGGTAATGGCATCATTAACTTAGCCAATTTTACTTATTTAGTGGCTGTTTGTTCTTACTTTACAGTTGTTAATTCTCTTTATAGTATGACTTGTACTTGGAAGTAATAAAATCAGATTTCTTTATAAATATTTATGGTATAGTCCTTTTGCCTAAATCAAATTGTAGCCCTTTCCTAATTATTTCTAGTAAAGTCTGCTTGATTTTTTTTTCTGCCTTTGTAGCAATATATACTACACACTCCCTAGAAAATTTAATCCTGGATATTTATGCCTTAACTTCTAATTAATCAAAATGTTGTTAACTACCATGTTGTCCTGGTGTTACAAAATGTGGAAAGTTAGTTACTTAAAGAGTTTAAGTAGATGCTTCTGATATGGAGTGTTAGCGTCTACAGTCATATGGTCAAAGGGATCACTAAGCGAAGAATCTTCATCTTGAAGATTATCATATCTGAGCTTATCTCTTGTTGAAAGTAACATTAGTACCAGGTAAGAGAAGACATACAAAATATTCTTTTTTATTTTTAATGTTTATTTATTTTTGAGAGAGAAACAGCATGAGCGGGAAGGGGCAGAAAGAGATGGAGACACAGAATCCTAAGCAGCATCCAGGCTCTGAGCTATCAGCGCAGAGCCCAATGCAGGGCTCAAACTCACAAACCAGGAGATCATGATGTGAGCCAAAGTCAGATATTTAACCAACTAAGCTACCCAGGTGCCCCCAGAACATGCTTTTTGAGATTCTTAGGTTCTTTATTAAGACCCTAAGGTGTTCAATATCTCTTTTTCCTCTCTCTTAGGTGAGAGTGAAGTTTACAAGTCTTTGGCCATATTTGTCCCCATAAGGGATGCAAATTTGTGATTTCAGAAGTTCAAGCCACCAATAAAAAGCACTATCCAATCTTTTACAGATGTCCTCTGGGCCAAATTTCATCACAAGTAACTCCATTCCACTGTTAAGGGCCAAGTTTAAAGTATTAGGTTACGTTATAGTCAAAACAACCAAGCCCTGGTCCAGACTGCTGTAAGGCAAGAACCCATTGCACTGTCCCTTTTGTCCTACCCAAGCACTCAGTGGTAGCTTTCCCTTTTGCTAGTTGACATATAGTTTAAAAGAAATAGAAACTCCTTTGTAAAAAGTAACCAGATTAGGTTATTTGTAATGAGCCCGCTAAAATCAGAAATTCTTAACATTGGCATGAAGTATCATAACGGAATAGTCCTTACGTTTTTTATTATACCATTGTGATTATCTGTAGAGAAACACCCAAGACTCATTATTTATATATTTTAAATTTACAGCTCTTCAACTGTATCCAAGATTTCACTGCCAAGAATGCAGTCAGGCTTGAAGCTTTATTAGAGATCCATGATCCAATTCTTACAAACACTTTCTTTTGCTCGTAGTTTCTGTTCAAGTATTTATACTGTCCAGAAAGGTACTGCTATGATTTACAGTCATTCCCAAAATATGTGAACTACCCAGATATAACACATACAGCATGTATATGCTGAAAAGTACCCCAGAAAAGCATTGTTTACAGATGACTTTGCACCTTGGCTCCCAAGTACTCATGTACAGAATATGGAACTCAGGTTCTGTCTCTCTGTTTGATAATGAATGGTCAAGGAGCTTCAAACTTTACTAGGTGAGTTTGTATATTGAGTGTTATAAAGAGAAGTCAGTCTGCCTTTCTTTGGCTCTACTTGCAGAAAATGAAGTCACCGCATTTGCTGTCTTGGATCAAAACCAGGAAGAAATTGTTGATACCAATGGAGCTGGAGATGCATTTGTTGGAGGTACAGACTCATTTATTTCATGCTTACAAGTTAAACATTTCCTTTAACCCTTGCCTCTACCACTTAGCCAAGATTTATGAATTTAATAACTTAATATCTTCTTGTAAATAATTAACTCCTAATGTTCTTTCCATATGCTACTATCACTGTGAATATTATAAGGTATTTTACAACAGGAAAAATACTTATTTTTGGCTTAAAGATAATTTTCTATTATGCTGTTCCCCAGTCATTTGTGTGTGAGAATACTGCTTAAACAAGCTGCATCAAGTATAGTATATAGTATATTCATAGTCCTTCAGGCTTAAATGTCAACACATTGTTGTTCTTCTAAACAAGTTGTGGTGAATTTTAAACAGTATTCTAATAACTAAGGATGGTATCTTTAGATTGTATCATTTGGTTAAAACATCTGTTTCTAACATAGTAGTTAAATGTTTATGATATACTAGGAAGGGTTAAATTTTTGTCTGGTTCAGGCTTAGTAAGAACTGGCACAGGGCACCTGGGTGGCACAATTTGTAAGGACTAAATCATTTTTAGAATGAATACTCAAAAATAAGTTGAAGACAGTTGGAAGATCCTTTGCTTGATGACTTAGATTGATCTAAAATCTGGTTCAAAGGTTCTTTTGCTATGTCTAAACCCCTTCTAGTTAAGTGTAGTTAAGCTAGACTGTGGTCTCTAGAAAGCTTTACATTCTTGACTGATAATCCAGAAGAGTCCCTCCTGATCTCTGTTTATAACATCAGGCTTGAACAGGGACAAAAAAGGCAAATAGAGTTGACCATTGTCCTCCTTTCCTTGGAAGATAATTTGAATTATGGGAAACTTATCTCAAATTATGTAGTATTGTTTAAAATATAGATATTCTTTTAATGATCTTTTTCACCAACATAAATTTCTCATGTTTCCTTCTTTGAAAATATTCATGCCTACTCTTAAATGAGCTGTTAACCAATAGACTCATACATGCCCCAATGCATGTCCTTTTCTTTGGAAAGAGTACATACCACAGATAACATTCTATTTTACTGCCATGCTTGTATCTTTTGTGTCTATGCTCTGAAAGTCTTTATCATTGATTAGAGTATTTTGCAGCTATTTTTTCTATGCCTTATTTCTTCAGAGCTATAAATCCATGTAGACTAAAAATATCTTATCCAGAATTGAGCTAAATTCTGTAATACATTAAAGAAGCACCATGGATTTCTCACTTAAAATTGGTTAAACCAGAATATTCGTACATAACTTTTTTTTTTTAATTTTAGAGAGTGTGCACATGAGTGGGGAGAGGGGCAAAGGGAGAGGGAGAGAGAGAGAATCTCAAACACGTTCCATACTAAGCACAGAGCCCAACACAGGGCTCGATGCAGGCCTCGATCCCACAACCTCAGGATCATGACCTCAGCCTAAATCAAGAGTGGATGCTTAACTGACTGAGCCACCCAGGCACCCCAGCACATAACTTTTAAACTTATACCTTGTGTGTGCATTATTTAAGTACTTTAAATACTTAAAACAGTAAGTGTTCTATTTTTTTAAATATTTAGTAAGGTACCATCATATTTAGTAGTGACCTAATTAGTCACTACCTTCAGTCCTGGGCTGCCCTGCAAAAACAAACTCCTTTACAAATATCTACCTATAAGTTCCCAGTACTGGGTAAAAACATAGGGACTTTCTGAGGGTGAGAGAAGTCATTCTTAGGGTACTGAAGCTACCCATTTGTATCGTGGTAAGGGTAATAAATGAACTACCTCAGGGTGCCTGGGTGGCTCAGTCGGTTAAGCGTGCGACTTTGGCTCAGGTCATGATCTCGCAGTTTCTGAGTTCGAGCCCCGCATTGGGCTCTGTGCGACAGCTCGGAGCCTGGAGCCTGCTTTGAATTCTGTGTCTCCCTCTCTCTCTGCCCCTCCCTGCTCATGCTGTCTCTCTCTGTCTCTCAAAAATAAATAAATGTTAAAAAAAGATTTTTTTTTTACATAAATGAACTACCTCACCAAGACACTTGGGCTCTCTGTTACAGGATTTTCAGCCTCTTTTTTATTTCACTCTACCTACCTACGATTTATTATTGGGGTACAGTGAGGTAAGTGGTAAGGGAAGTATGTTGAACAGGGATCCACAAACTTTTTTTATAAAGGGCCAGGAAGTGAATATTTTAGGTTTGCAAGTCATATGCAAGCTGTATTACATATTCCAGTTTTGTTTGTTTGTGTATTTGCTTTTTGTTTTGGTTTAGGTTTTTTACAACACTCTAAAAATGTAAAAACCTTTTGTATCTCTCCAGTTACACAAAAACAGGCCACAGGCTGGAATTGGCCCTCAGGCTCTAATTTGTCAACCCCTTGTGTAATATGTTGGCAGCTTCCTCACTTTTTTCACTTTCATCATACCCTGGATCCAAACAGTGGATTTCACTACATGCTGTTGAAATCACTATAGAGAAGGTGGAAGGCAGGCTGACAGTAGGCAGGATGTTACTGGTACTACCTCAATGAGGTAGCCATTTTTCTCACTTTAACCCTACTCTGATCAATTTCCAGGATAATCAGATCCTGACAGATTGAGTCATGCAATGACATGAACACTCCAATGTCATTTTAGAACTGAAATACTTATCTGGGCATGTTTAGCACATTCTGTGTAAGTCAAACTATACAGTATAACAGGTAACATTTATATAGCACCTACTAGCCAATCAGCATCTTAAGCATTTTACAAATATTAATTCATTTAATGTTCATAAAATCTCACTGAGGTCGGTTATTTTTAACCCCATTTTACTGATGAGAAAACTGAGATACAGAGGGGTTAGGTAACTTGCTCAAAGTCTCATAGCTAGAAAGTAATAGGGACAAAATTCTAATCCAGGCAGACTGGCTCCAGAGTCAGTGTTCTTACTGCATTCTTGCTTCTCTAAACTTTTAGAGGAATCTCATCATTAGGACTGAGAGCCACAGACCAGCCTTACTAACCAAAGCTGTTTTTTTGCCAAAGAGAATCTTTCTGTTATCTGAATAGATGATTTCGTGTATTGAACAGGAGCTTTTGTTATCTGATAGGAATCATGAGGACTCTAGGGTAAGATTGTTGCAGAAAAGAAAGAGAAAGGGAAAGGGAAAATAATCGAAGGACTATAGTCCCTGGTGAGTTTGAACCAGGAGCTTTTTGCTAAGCAGTAGAATCGATTGCACTACAGAGATACAGAAAGACAGATCGTAAACTTGCTGGGTCAGCATGGAATCTGAATACAAGGAGTTATATGAATCAACCATTTAATAGCACCAAGCTAATGCATTCCATTTTACAATAGAGATGGTCTTGTTAGTTGGAAATACTAAAACAAAAATCTCATTGGTTAAAAACCCCTACTTCCATCTCTACACTAGGGAAAGCCTTTCTACTAGGATCGGAAATACTCCAGCTGTTGAAGCTTACTTCTCTACCTTGAATATGAATGGAGAGGCAATAGCAGCTTTTACATTTACTATGTAGTTTCTTCTTCTTTGCTCTATTTTATTGCCTGATTAACATATCTCCTCTGACTGACACATTCTATCCTTAGATAGTTAATATATTCCTCCTATTACTTTTGAGTTTTGTTGGCTTAAGAGTATTTCTGTCTTTTGTGACTTTGCATTACTATATTCCAGTCCCAGTTTCTTAGATGAAGCATCACTTCATCTACCATGTGCTAATTACATATCCCAGTACCAGAGTGCCATGTGTTCTTATTAGCCACATAAGAGATATATAACTATAGTACATCATAGATTTTCATGTATAATTTAAAAATAAGTACCCCAAATGTATATAAATTAAATTCATAGTTCCATCTCAAGTGTTCAGTAACAGTGACAATTCCCTCTAGCCTCTACAAGCATGCTTCCTTGTTCTATTTGGAGATCTTAAGAACTCTGTAACATTTGCCCTTTATTTGTCCATAGCCAGGCCTGATGGAACTACCCTTTTCACATTCTCCCTCAAAAGCCCAAGTGCTACGATTGTACCCTTGGAAATGGAGACAATTCTATAATCTCTAAGTGTGATTTCCTAATTTCCCAGGTCAGGAGAAAATTTCTTCCTGTTGTCCTGCTGTGCTTTGTCACAGCAGGTCTGCCTTTTCATTTGGAACCCTCTTTGTCACTGCCATAGTAACAAATGGAAACATTGAGAACATTTTGTGACAGGCACTGTCATTGTTCCTGGTGAAATCTCTTCCCCTGTGTCTTCCCGGTAAATGAAACTGAGAAGAAAAATCATAACAAATAACATGAAAGGGGACCTAATCAATATGTTCCCAGTGGGCTGTCAATACCAGCCTGTGTTAATCTAATATGATTTAGTTGTAAGTTTTATGGCAGCTGTAGGAATATGGACTAGACCTACAAATCACTAAAAGTGAGTACACCTTTGACAGATTATACCCAAGAACATATATATATAGCTCTCAGATAAAAGACTGGAGACCTCACCCAAGGACCAACATTCTTAGGATTAAAAAAGCTTCGTTAAATGTAGTTAAGAGCCATATATAGCTTAGAACAGTTTCTTTTGAGTGACAGTAAAGTAACTGTGCTAACCTCTAATACTTTTTATTTTTAAGTTTCTCATGACAGCTTTAGCAGAGAAAATATATCACCCTAAAAGATATTACCTATAGTATACAAATGACTATTAAATGCACTTAGCAATCACAATGTAAATAATTACCCTATTTCCCATCTAATAAGAAGAAACATCAATTTTACTTTATAATTCATTTTCAAGAAAGAATTTTGGTTAAGAGAAAAAGGTTTAAGTTTCTCAAACAAGGATGCTGCTTCCTTCTCAAGTAACACGCGTCTATACGTCTGAGAGTCATGGGGATTTTCTAAATTATCTTCGTATTTTCTATTCTCACCTTGTTTATTTGTTCCCAAACGTGTAACTTGCTCTCCTGTTCTTAATTGCTGCTAAATTGTGCTGTGCAAAGAAGTGGCACAGAATTCTTGTGATATTTTTTCTGCACTACCTCTTTTCTTAGCTGTCCAACTCAGAAAATTAGAAAATAACTTAAATATGTCATTTCTCACAACAATTCACTCAAGAATCAAAACTTTCATATAGCACTCATTGTATGCAGAGGATTTATTGGATGATGACCAAGATACGAGTTGCATACTCCTACTCACCCCCACACCCACACCCAAGGAAACAATAATACCTTTCCCTGTCTTGTAACTTCAGTAGGACATCTTTGGTATTTTATTTCTTTTTCTTTTTTTTTTTAATGTTTATTTATTTTTGAGAGAGAGAGAGCGTGAGCAGGGCAAGGGAGGAAAGAGAGGGAGACACAGAATCCAAAGCAGGCTCCAGGCTCTGAGCTGTCAGCACAGAACCCGATAACGGAGCTTGAACTCATGAGCTGTGAGATCATAACATGAGCCAAAGTCGGATGCACAACCAACTGAGCCACCCAGGAATTTTATTTCTTAGGCAGCGGTTTTCCTTAAAACCATCAAATGCAGTATGAAATTGACTTCATCATTCAGAATAGGAAATTCACCATGGACAGCAGCCCAAGTTCACAGTGGGGGAGGGGTGATTCATACCTTGCACAGTCATAGGGCACTCTGCGATGCACAGTCATAGGACACTTCACGACATGCTATTCTAGTGCTGATGTGGGACCAGGAACAAGTTTCAAGAACAATTGCCTAAAGTTATTTAAGCCTTTGTTGGCTTAAAGAGGTAGATGATTCTGAAGCCATGACAAAAAAAAAAAGAGAAATAACTTTGGTTCACATGGAATACTGGATAATTTTAGGTTGTAAAGTCTGGGGGCGCCTGAGTAGCTCAGTCGGTTAAGCATTCGACTTTGGCTTGGGTCATGATCTCACAGTTCATGGATTCGAGTCCAGTGTTGGGCTCTGTGCTGACAGCTTAGAGCCTGGAGCCTACTTTGGATTCTGTCTCCCTCTCTCTGTGCCCCTCCCCTGCTCACACTCTGTCTCTCTCTCTCTCTCTCTCAAAAATGAATAAACGTTAAAAAAAAAATAGGGCGCCTGGGTGGCGCAGTCGGTTAAGCGTCCGACTTCAGCCAGGTCACGATCTCGCAGTCCGGGAGTTCGAGCCCCACGTCAGGCTCTGGGCTGATGGCTCAGAGCCTGGAGCCTGTTTCCGATTCTGTGTCTCCCTCTCTCTCTGCCCCTCCCCCGTTCATGCTCTGTCTCTCTCTGTCCCAAAAATAAATAAACGTTGAAAAAAATAATAATAATAATTAAGTTGTAAAGTCTAGAATTTCTCACAAACATGAATGCTTCCTCAAAGAACTAGTATCCTGGATGGCCTCCACCTAGAACAATTATAAATAGATAATGGAATTCAAAGGACTTTGTCTTCTGGGAGATTTCAATAAGACAGATAGTCTGAGCCATGTAGACTATCAGACCCTGAAGTTCAAATATGAACCTAAGTTTTCTAAATTTGAAGGTTATTGAGAAATATTTATTCTAAGAAAACAATGTTGATATTTATAAGATTGTATTTAGTGACAGAGGACCAGAGGAAATGTCATAAGCAACATTTCTGAAGTTAATTTTCTTAGATAGAATTGTGAAATGGCAAAATATATGCATATCACTTTCCTGGTCTTGAATATTTACTAGTCAAATGGAACTAATTTGAATTCATTAGTGGACCCAACTGCTATTACATGGACTTGATCAACTTACCTACCATATCTGTCTGGTTCATATAACCTGTATTAGTTGTATACATAACAAACCACCCCCAAAACTTTGTGACCTAAAACAACAACCATTTATTTAGCTCCACAAGTCTGTTGATTGGCAGCTAGGCCAAGGCTCAGCTGGGCAGTTCCTCTGTCTCAGAGGTGGAAAAGATCAAGTATGCCCAAAGTCACAGTGAAAACCAGGATTCAAACTCAAAGTTTGACCCCAGAGTTCTTAGCACTAATTATTTTGTTATACTCTGTTCCATTAGTATATCATCTTATCTTCCCCTCCAAAGGAGGAGAAATAGCCAAAATGGTTTTCTAAACACTAGTCTATAGACTGATGCCTGTCTATGACCTAACAGATTTTATCAATCAATAAATACCAAGATTTAAAAAAGTAGGAGCAATATAATAAGTTTTCATGAAGCTAAATGTATTCAGTTTTAGATCTTGTCTTAATTGTGTTTGAATTTGTTACAGTGTACCTTCATTGGCTTTGTAATTTATATAAATAAAATAATTAAAGTCATGTTAGTAGTGCTGATGCATAGCCTGACTAATCTTGGGACCTAGCAGAAGTCTTAGTCATGGTAAAAAAGTGATTAAAAACAACTTTCCAAACTACTTATATGAAAATTTGTATGAAACAGAACCTCTGATGTTGTAAAGCTGCTTACTATCATTAGTCTGAATAAAACATAAATTACACAATTACTAAATTCACAACTGTTCTCACTTCAGATATATGAATTCCCAAACCTGGGGTATGAACACTGGCTCTTAATTTTTTTTTTTCATTTAATTATCCAGCTAACATTGACCTTTTATAGAGATGAGATATGTTTGGTTTTTTTGAAGAAATTTTTTTAATGTTTATTTTTGAGAGAGAGAAAGACAAAGCATGAGTGGGGGAGGGGCAGAGAGAGAGGGAGACACAGAATCTAAAGCAGGCTCCAGGCTCTGAGCTGTCAGCACAGAGCCCGACACAGGGCTGGAACTCATGAACTGAGAGATCATGACCTGAGCTGAAGTCGCATGCTTAGCCAACTGAGCCACCCAGGCGCCCCGAGATGTGTTTGTTTTATTTCTAGTCCATGAAATAGATGGCAAATTAAAAACCAGTTTCTATCATCAAACACTCTTAAAATTTTAGAATCACCCTTCTGGTAAGAATTGTCAGCTGAGCAAATGAAGGTTTTTCAATTGAGTTAAATAACAATATTAGTTGTCTTGCTTATGAATTCGGGCATAAATATGCTCACATAAATAAGTTTTCTATCATCTTCTTATTCTGGCAGCTATGACCTTCCTTGTCCTGATGAGCCTTTTTGTTTTTTAACTATATTATATGTTAGTGCTGAAAGGGAATACTTTTAAAAATCACATTTCCTGGTTTTCAGGTTTTCAAACTGTTTACAGTCACCAAAGTATGTTCAAATGAGGTCTTATCTGAATCAGAATGAAATGAGATTAAACAAATCCTCATTTGGTCTTATTCACATTTTATTTGGTGGCTCATAAACAACTCCCTGGAACGAGTCGATGTTAGGTATGAAAGCCATGGTCTGTTCAGAAGTCCCCATTTGATGGATGAGGAAAGTGAATCCCATAGAAAGGGACTTAATTGCAAATATGCAGTACTAGGAGACAGATCTCCTGACTCATTAATTCATGGTTCAATAATTACACATGTTAATAACCCAGATGAAAGTTTTTCGTTGAGCAGTCTGTTACATAGGCCTCTTAGAAATATATAGGTCAAGACAAGAGTCAATATCCCAAATAGATAGAAGTCTTTGATGTACATTTTCTTGGCATATGGGTATCCAAGATGTTTGACTTCAACTATAAACAAAAGCATATGCTAAAACTCTTATTTTGGGAAGAACCACAACAGAGATCACACATTAGGTTTAAAATTCAAATTCTAACCTGATCTTGCACATTTTTGATTCATAAGGAGGAATGATCTTTAAAGCAGTATTTTGAAAGGGGTTGGGGCAGAAGAGCAACTTAACTATACAAGTAAAACATATGGTTTAGTGGTCCTCTTCAGGATCTTGCCTGAATTGGGGGCATTTAAAAGGTTTTTGGTTTGAGTTTTGTTTTGTTTTTTAATTCAAATGCAGTATCCCATGCCATGTTAATAGAATTTGACAGGTTTCCATTTTCAGTCACCAGAAAGAGGAAATAAGTTATCCTCATAGTTACAGCACTGGCCACTTGCCCATATATTATACCATGCTGCTCAGTTGCTCATTTTGTGTGGGAGGATGTGTGGTGCTAAGCTATTATAAAGAAACCTTTGCTCTGAATTGACTTCCTGTCCATGTCAGTCACTTGCCCATCTGACACTACTTAGGCTTTGGTTTTCGTTTTACAAATACCTGCTAAGTCAGACCTTTCCCTGGCAGGCAAAGTAGCTTTTTAGGTTGTTTCAAAATTTAATGTTTGTTGATTTTCTTTTTCCAGAAAACTATGTATTTTCTAGCATATATATGGATCATAACTTGTTACTTGAGTTCATGACTAGTTGGTAGTCAATATGAAATCAAAACATAAGAAAACAAAATTTTACTAACTAGACTACGTAGAAAATGAAAGAAAAAGAGTTCACATCTGAGCACTTTTCCCTTGAGGGAAACCATTACTTTGTCACATCTGGGTAGTCTAAGCTAGCCAAATTGAAGTGGGAATTTCCTGCCAGATGTTAGTCCTTTGAGCAACCTGTGAAAATCTAAAAGAGGGTATATGAGATCTTATTTGGTAGGGCTATAGCCACTGTGGAAGCTCACTCCTAATAGGTAGCAGACATTTTTATGTACTACCACTAGTTAGGAGGTTGTGTGGCCTATCTAAAGCTAACACTGTTTGGTCTTGTTAAATACATAAATATGGAAGGCCTAATTTGGGAAGTACAACATCAGGTCTCACAGATATTCTAGCAAGAGTAAGTACTGCATTGCAATGACCTCCCAAATGTACATGACAAAAGTTCTGTTTCGTTAAGAAAAAGAAGGTAAGACTGAGCCATCCAGGTACTCCATATAACTTGAATAAGGTCATTTTACAAAGGCACTGAACCAAAATAAGCCTCTAAATATGAAGGAAATTAAGAATCTGAAATGGCAGGGAAAATACCAAGTATTTACATCAGCTTCCTGTTCCACATGCACATGGGAATTAGGAAGCAAAAATTTCATTCAGAAGAGTTGTGCACAAGAAGTAGAAATGCTTTTATCCAATTGAAACAAGAAACATTTTTAAGGGGGGGAAAAAGACTTTCCACATGATCTCACTGTTTTTGTCATCCTCTTAAAGGAAAATATTGACATTTACCAGACTGTTTGCTCCAGCTTTCTGATCTCCTGCAGTTTATTTTTATAACAACCTTATCGATGGGCCTCTTACCCAGCTCTCTAGGTTTAACTGAGTTGAGTCGATTTGTTACCACAGCTTCAAGTAGCTGTTACAGAACAAGCAAGACATCCTAATAAAGCTGTAAATGTGTTTACTCAAACAGAGTATTGATTTAACTTGGAGAGGGAGAAACCGGTGCTTAGCACAGTGTCAGGGTGGATGAATTTCACTGCAGCTTTTCATTGTCATCTGTCATGGTTGTGAAACACTAAGTAAAGCCATCAGAGGATAATTAGAAGTACCAGAAATTTAGCCCCTAAAATCAGTTAACCGCTTGGGAGTTTTGTAGCTTAATTAGCTTTTATTAAAAATTTCCTCCAGTAATAATAGTCAAGCACTTTTAATGGTGTTTTCAGATAGAGCAAGATTTCCAGGTTGTGACTTGTTAAATATATGAATTTAACAGGTAAAGGTTTTCCAGAGTTTTTCTCACTAATTAGGCTAACACCAGAACACAATGTAAAGACACCGTGATCTGTTCTCAAACGAGCAAAAGTACATGATTTTTCTGAAAAATCCATTTCAAAGGAGTAGTAAAACAATTATAAAATATTTAAAACACATGTTGTTGTAGAAAAAATACCCTGTTAACATCTTTATTAAATGTAAATGTTTAATACATAAAACTACAAACATAAATGTTTAATTACATAAAACTATCAATACCACCCTTGTTTCTAGATAACTTTTTTTTTTTTTTTTTTTTTTTTTTTTTTTTTTTTTTTTTTTAGAGAGAGAGCACAGGAGCTGGGGAGAGGGGCATAGGGGGAGGGAGGGAGGGAGAGAGGGAGAGAGAGAGAGAGATAGAGAGAGAGAGGAGAGAGAATCTTAAGCAGTTCCATGCTCAGCATAGAGCCCAACGTGGGGCTTGATCTCAAGACCCTGGGATCATGACCCAAGCCCATATCAAGAGTTGGATGCCAAACCACCTGAGCCACCCAGGCACCCCTAGATACCATTCTTCATTTTTTAAATGTTTATTTATTTATCTGGGGGGAGAGCAGAAAGAGAGGAAGAGAGAGAATCCCAAGCAGGCTCCACATTGTCAGCACAGAGCCCAGCATGGGGCTTGATCTCACAACTGTGAGATCATGACCTGAGCTGAAATCAAGAGTCAGACACTTAACTGACTGAGCCACCCAGATGCCCCACCATTCTTCATTAGAAAAGAATCTAAAATATTCTGATTTGGGGCGACTGCGTGACTCAGTGGGTTAAGCATTCGACTTCAGCTCAGGTCACGTTTGTGAGTTCAAGCCCTGCATCAGGCTCTGTGCTAACAGCTCAGAGCCTGGAGCCTGCTTCGGTTTCTGTGTCTCCCACTATCTCCACCCCTCCTCTGCCCTCTCTCTCTCTCTCTCAAAAAATGAATTAAAACATTAAAAAATTTTTTTAAATAAAGTAAAATATTCTGGCTTGCTATAAGTTAGTCATCATCTTAAAGATTAAAAAAGTTGATGTGGGGCATCTGGGTGGCTCAGTTGGTTAAGCATCCAACTTCAGCTCAGGTCATGATCTCACGGCTAGTGGGTTCAAGCACCCTATGAAGCTCTGTGCTCCAGCTCAGCTGGAGCCTGCTTAGGATTGCTTCCTTCTCTGTCTGCCCCTCCCCCACTTGTGCTCTGCCTCTCTCTACCTCAAATATAAATAAATATTAAAAATGATTTTTTTCAAGTTGTAAACCTGTGTAAAGAAAAGTTCAGACTGAGGAGTTGCTTACCTTCTATAGAAATTGAATTAGCTATTAAATTTGATAAAAGGTATTCATATAAACACTCTACCCGTCCTCTTGCAAATGGCTTCAAAAATGTCATGGTCAAAAAAAATCAGCTAAGATGATGAACACAAAACTGAAAACTTATTTAAAATAAGTTTGGGATGCCTGGGTAGCTCAGTTGAGCATCCAATTCTTGATATCAGCTTACGTTATGATCCCAGAGTCATGGGATTGAGCCCAGTGTCAGGCTCCACATTCAGCATGGAGTCTGCTTAAGATTCTCTCTCTCCCTCTGCTCCTCTCCCCTGCTCATGCTGTCTCTATAAAATAAATAAAATAAGGGGTGCCTGAGTGGCTCAGTTGGTTAAACATCCGACTTCGGCTCAGGTCACGATCTCACAGTTCATGAGTTCAAGCCCTGCATCAGTCTCTGGGCTGACAGCTCAGAGCCTGGAGCCCACTTCAGATTCTGTGTCTCCTTCTGTCTGCCCCTCCACTGCTTGTACTCTGTCTCTCGCATTGTCTCAAAAATAAATAAACATTAAAAAAATAAATAAAATAAAATAAAATAAAATAATCATCAGATTTAAAATTAGTCTTCCTCTCTTACGTATAATCATTTATTTACTACACTATGGTTGAACTTCTCATGCCTTCTGGTACTACTGCTCACCTGCCTAAATGACTAATAAAAGTGATGATAATCTGAGGGATGACCTCTTCTGAAGCCTGGAAGCAACTGTCAAAAAGGACAGTGAAAGATTTTGGGAGAGTGTTCTTTGCCTTTGAAATGCTATGTAATGATAAGCTAAATTCAACCCTGAGTTAAGTCATTAAGCCATGAAATAGCAGATTATAAAGTTTTGTTACATAAGAGGGCACCACCAGAGCTCTTTCTTTCAATTTTTCAGGAGATAGAGGAAATTGGTTTTCTACAGTTCTGTATGTATGTATGTATGTATGTATTGAAATAAGCTCTAGGCCCAACATGGAGCTTGAATTCACAACCCCAAGATCAAGAGTTGCATACTCTACCAACTGAGCCAGCCAGGTGCCCCTTCACAGTTGTATTTGAATCTTTATTCTATATTAAAGTATTCAAAAGCAGAGAGAAAAGAAAAGATATGGATTTATAATTAGCACCCTATTTTTACATGTACATTTTAAAATCCCTACAGTACAGCTATGTATTTTGTTCTATTCAATCTTCTTAAGAATGACACTATGTGAGGGACCTTTTTGGCATGGAAGGGAGGGTAAGATATAGTAGGTAGCCATACTTTGGGTTTAAGCCTCTTTGAACAAAAGGAACAGAAATCCATTTCGTTTAGCTAAGGATAAGGAATTTTTTTTTAAGGAAGCACACAAGCATTAAGGAAGACATTGTAACACAGTGGTTAAGACAATGGGTCTCCAGACAGGTTTGAATCCTGGTACTGCCATTAACTAGTTCTGGGACTACAGACAAGTTACTTAACATTTCTAAGCCTTAGTTTCCTCATCTATAAAAATGAGGATAATGAGTGCCTATATCACTTGGGTTATCATGAAAGTTAAATGAAATAATGTTTGTAAAACACAGTGCCTGACACGTCATAAGGTATTATTATGTGTTAGTCTGTTATCAAACAAATCTCATAAAAGAGCCCAAACTGGACAGGTTTTCACTTAAAGTGGAGCCAGATCGTAATTCTAGATTCAAATCAGTTCCAGGGACCTGAATAGCAGATATTCATGGATCTTCACTCCAGTACTCACGCATTAATGTTGTTCAGCTGTCATTGCCTGTGTGCATCTTCCTACCTCACAATCAACTTCCTGGTCTCTCTTGGCTTCCCATTCTGGCTCCTTAAAGAGAACATTAGGTTAGCTCAATTTTGTGCCATTCATCCGTAGCACACTGGCAGAACCATAAGTTGTTTGCTCTTGGGTCAGATCCCCTCCCCTGGGTTTGGTTAGTAGTAAGGGTTGATTTACATGCACAAACTGTATCAACCAGCCCCCTAACCAATGCTAGAGGGGAGGTGACTTTTCTTAAAAGGATAATGGATGGATAAGCTCTAAATGTGTATGTTGGTGTGCCTGTCTACACCCTTTTTCTCATACTCATGGTTCTTAAAATGTTCCCTACAGCACAATCCATCTATAACACAACACACGGAACATCAAATACCCTGAATCTCAAGCTGGAAACCTAGGAGTCATTTTTTTAATTAAGCTTTTATTTTAATTCCAGTTAGCTAACATATAGTGTTATAGTGGTTTTAGGTGTACAATGTAATGATTCAACAATTCCATACATGACCTGGGGTGCTCTTCACAAGTGCCCTCCTTAATCCCCATCACCTATTTCACCCGTCTCACTCACCCACCTCCCCTCTGATAACCATCAGTTTGTTCTCTATAGTTAAGAATCTGTTTCTTTGTTTGTCAGGGTTTTTTTCCCCTTTGCTTGTTTGTTTTGTTTCTTAAACTGAGCATGAGTGAAATCGTATGGTACTTCTCTTTCTCTGACTGACTTATTTCACTTAACTTTACACTTTCTAGCTCTGTCTACATTCTTGCAAATGGCAAGATGTCATTCTTTTTATGGCTGAGTAATATTTCACTGTATATGTATATATACCACATCTTTTTTTTTTAAGTTTATTTATTTTGAGAAAACAGAGAGAGTGCAAGCAGAGGAGAGACAGAGAAAGAGGGAAATCTTAAGCAGGCTCCGTGCTGTCAGCTCAGAGCCCATTCAGGGCTCAAACTCACGACACTGAGATTATGACCTGTGCTAAAATCAAGGCTTGGATGTTCCACTGACTGAGCCACCCAGGAGCCCCAATACCACATCTTCTTTATCCATGCATCTATTGATGGACACTTGGGCTGCTTGCACAATTTGGGTATTGTAAACAATGCTGCTATAAATATAGGAGTATATGCATCCCTTTGAATTGGTGTTTATGTATTTGGGAGTAGTACAATTGCTGGGTCGTAGGATAGTTCTATTTGTAACTTTTTGAGGAAACTCCATACTGTTTTCCACAGTGACTGCACCAGTTTGCATGCCCACCAGCAATGCACAAGTGATGCATTTCTTTCCATGTGTCCATACCTTCAGTGAGTTCTTTTGAGTCAATTTTTAGAATATATCTCATATCATCTTTCCTCACCTTCATCCACTTTTCTCCCATGACCTTAGCTTAGGCCTGTTTTCTACTTACTACAGCAGCTCCTAACTTATTTTCGTACTTTCAGTCTTTCTTGCTCTCCATTCCATTTTCTAAACCCTAGCCAAAATAATCCTTTTAGGGAGAGACTTAATTACTTCACTTCCTTGCTTCAGTGGCTTCTAGTTGTGTTATAGATGGATTTAGTTAGACTAAAATCTAAACCCCTAAAAGATCTGCCCTAAAAGATCTATACCATCCGCTATCTGTGAATCTGTATTTCATGCTGCTCTCTTTCTCAGCTTTGCTTCAGCCCTCTGATTATATTGGCCTTCTTCTTTTAGGCCTTGGACACATGGAGCTCCCTTGGCCTAGAATTGTCTTTCCCTGCTCTTTACATGGCTATCTCTTTCTCATCCTCAGTTTCAACTTAAAGGTCACCTCTTCTCTAACTATCCTATCTATTGTGGGTCCCTTCACTACTATTCTCTACTGCTACACATAGTTATTTTCCTTAATAGCACTTAACATAGTCTGGAATTATCTTTTTTTTTTTTTTTGTATATATTTTTTAATGTTTACTTATTTTTGAGAGAGAGAGAGACAGAATGCGAGCGGGGAGGGGCAGAGAGAGAAGGAAACACAGAATCTGAAGCAGGCTCCAGGCTCTGAGCTGTCAGCCTCTGTGTCAGCACAGAGCCCGACGTGGGGCTCGAACACACAAACTGTGAGATCATGACCTGAGCCAAAGTCAGACGCTTAACCAATGGAGCCACCCAGGCGCCCCTCTCTGGAATTAATTTATTTACTTATTTATTATCTTAGTTATCTTAATTACTAACTTATTACTTCGGATTTTTTTTTTTTTTTGTATCTTCCTTATTAGAATATAAGCTTCAAGAGAACCAGGGACTCTGTGTGTCTTATTCACCAAAGTATCCCTAGGAACCGAAAAAGTCCCTGGCATAAATACTCAGTAAATATTTTTTATGTGAATGAATTAATCAATCACATGGCCAGCTGAAAGCAAACTTGCACCCTTCCATCAAATAAAAACCATTCTAGTGAAGAAACTTGTTATCACAGGATTTTGTCAGAAGGTGTGGAATGAGGCAGGAAATAGTAAAGTAGGCCATACTTTAGTATAGGGTCGCCTTGATTTAAGATAAACCTATGCTAAGGGTGTCTGGGTAGCTCAGTTAGCTGAGCATCCAACTCTTGATTTCGGCTCAGGTCATGATACCAGGGTCATGGGATCAAGCCCAGCATCAGGCTCCACACCGAGATTGGAGCCTGCTGAGGATTCTTTTTCTCTCCCTCTGCCCCTCTCCCTACTCATGTTCTCTCTCTCTTTCTCAAATAATTTAAAAAAAAAAAAAAAAAGATTAGCCCATGTTAAAAATTTTTTTTTTAATTTTTTTAAAAAATTTTAAAAAATTAACCCATGCTGAGGCACCAGGGTGGCTCATTTGGTTAAACATCTGACTTCAGCTCAGGTCATGATCTCACGGTTCATGGGTTCAAGCCCTACATCGGGCTCTGTGTTAACAGCTTGGTGCCTGGAGCCTGCTTCAAATTCTGTATCTCCCTCTCTCTCTCTGTGCCCCTCCCCTGCTCATGCTCATGCTCATGCTCATGCTCAAATATTGATAATAAAACATGAAAAATTAAAGAAAAAAGATTAACTCATGCTAGTATGTATATGCAACTAAGCCAATGACAGAGAGACCGATCACAGATCTCTTTTTCCTACTGTTACTTAAAATAGAGGTAAGTTTAAAAAAAAAAAAAAGAGGTAAATATGGAGGGATGCCTGGCTGGTTCAGTCGGTAGAGCATGTGACTTGATCTCGGGGTCATGAGTTCAAACCCCTTGTTACACATAAGATGACTTTTTAAAAAATAGAGGTAAATCTGGAGAGAATGCATGTGTTGGGAAAGAAGGCAACATCTAATATCAATTGTCCTGAGTATTTATAATACAAATAAGAAAACTAATTGTCAAGATCATAGATCTGTGCATCAGTTCCTGTTGTAACAGGCAATGGCATACAGATCAGAGGCTCCAGTCAGGATTTCACAGAATATGTTGAAGTTTTCCTGTAGTTATTTAAATTTGGTTTGCCAGAATGCCCAGTGAATGTCCAGCGCATTAAATAACAGCACACCTGTACTGTCCTACCTAGGACCTTTGCTGGTATTCCCTCCACTGACAGGTGGGAGTGGAGTAAAGGGTAGGTCCTCCCCAGAGAAAGCAATGATCATCTCTAGTGAAGAGCACTTGACGTGAACTGAGCCTGGTACATACCCCATGTTTCATTGTCCACTCAGCTTCCTAAGCTTTAGCCACAGAATGGTCCTTAACTGTTTACATTTTCATCAGCACTCACATCAGATCACTAAACCTATTTTTTCTACTTCCTGACCTTATTATCTATCACCTAGGATAGTGTTTTTCAAACTTGAGCATGTATAAGGATCACCTGGAAGACTCATTAAAAGACAGTTTCTGGGCCCTATCCAGGTTTTGATTTGGTAGGTCTAGGATAAGACTTAGGTGATCTAGAGACCACAGTTTGCAAACCACTCCTAAAGTACTACAGTAGATTCATATTTGATCTCTCTGCCAACAGTCTCTTTCCTAGTAAATTCATGTTTCACACTTCTGCCGGGATTATTTTTAAAGTATTTACATAGCTTTCTCTCCTAAAACTATAAAATTCTCAAAGACAAACACTATGTTTTATCCATCTTTGAGTCATGATGTCTAGTAATGGTATAGGCATTCAATAGCTGTTGGTTGACTGGATAAATCAAAATATTTTTTATAGCATTCTTGGTTTTTACTTTTTTTTCATTTGCTTCTTATAATAAAAAATCAAGTATAGGAGTGGTAGTAGCATGGGTCTAATAAATTGAGGATTATACTAGTCAAAGTTTTAGTATATATCTTATTCTCTAAAGCAGCTACATGTAATAAAAATACAGCCTTAAAGTTGACTGTCTCATATGCCATGTAGCAACATGTATCTGGTAACTATTGGTATAGAGAGTATAGCAGGCCAGTTTAAGAAAGCACATAAATCATTACCAAAGTGTAGATATTTAAGAAAGGTGGAAAACAAAGTATTGAAAAATCAAATTGACCCAGAAATGACTGAGAGCACATTTTTTACATGGAAGACAGGGGGAATATAGAATTCAGCACTGTTAGTTGCTGTAAAATATTATATCAGGTTTGCTTTAATTACACAGTAATGTCTCAAAGAACAAAGGTAAATTACATGATAACTTATGTTACTACTCCCACATTATCTCTTAATAACTATGTAATTAACTTGTCACTATATAAAGTGTGTAGTTTGATATTACTCATGTATAAAGAACATTGATAACTTAAATGAAGGAGCTGGGGTCGGGCGAGGAATGGAGGCAGTAGGAAAATCATAATATTATAACAATCAGGAATTCAAATGATTCATTAGATCATTGACCCAGTCCTCAATAATCTGAGCCAAAACCCTGGAAAGTAACAGTGGAATCTTAGGTGAACCATGTAGCTTTCTAAGACAAAAAGCATATAATAAACTAAGAAAATTTACCAAACAGCGAAATAGATAAGTGAGGTTGGTATAATGCATATACTTTTAAACAGTCCATTTTGTTTAGAGAGATTCTTCTTTTTAAGTAAACGTTTATTTTTTTCATGGAAAAAACATTCTTTCACTCATATCATTTTACCAACTTCTTGAATTTATGTGTATGGCCCATGTGGTAAGAATGTGCAGAACCAGGAACTCTCTTTCATTGATGATGGGAATGCAAAATGGCACAGCCACTTTGGAAAACCGTTTGGCAATTTCTCACAAAACACACTTTTACCATATGACCCAGTAATCATGTTCCTTGGTATTTACCCAAATAAATTGAAAACTTATGTCCATGTTACAACAGATGCACATGGATGTTGACAGCAGCCTTCATTTTAATTGACAAAACTTGGAAGCAACCAGCATGTCCTTCAGTGGGTGACTAGATAAACTGATACATCCATGCAATGGAATATTATTCAACCACAAAAAGAAGTGAGCTATCAGGCCATGAAAAGACACAAAGGAAACTTAAACACATCGTACTTAATTAGAGAGGCCACTCTGAAAAGGCTGTATACTGTATGATTCCAACTATATGGTATTTGGGGAAAGGCAAAACTATGGACACAGTAAAAATATCAGTGGTAGTCAAGGGCTTGGGTGGAGAGTAGGGAGGGATAAGTTGGTAAAGTACAAGAGTTTTTTTAAGGCAATGAAACTATTCTGTATGATACTGTAATGGTGGAAAACAGATCATTATATATTTTTCAACTCTTAAAGAATGAATAGCACAAAAAGTGAGCCCTAATGTAAACCATGGACTTTAGTTGTTAATAATGAATCAATATTGGCTCAGCAGTTGTAACAAATGTACCACACCAGTGCAAGATATTAGTGATAGGGGAAACTGAGGGATGGTGGGGGGGGGGGGGGCGGTCGGGGATGAGAAGGTATAAAGGAACTCTGTACTTTCCATTCAGTTTTTCTGTAAATTTAAAAATGCTCCAAAAAATAGAGTTTATTAATTTTTTTTAAATACCAAAGTGTTTGAAAAACTTTTATTCTACCTATCTCATTTTACCAGTATCTTCAGTATATGTGTGAACCCTATGTTTCCCAGCTTCATCAGTGTCCTGTGGTGCTGAGTGTCTTATGGCCAGTTACCTCACAGTTTTTACCAAAAAGCTTGTTTTCATTGATATCACATAATAGCCACTCTATCCAAGTACAGTGATCCTTTCTGCTTAATTCTATCAGGAATTTTCCCAGCAATCCCTGCTAAGGAAGCATTGGCCCTTGAATTTCCATTTCAAAAGATGCAGACTGATTTACTTGGCATATAGTTTCTATAGATGAAGACTTCATTCGAGAAAGAAAGACTGTGCTTAAGTCTACTCAGAAATTTTGTAAGATGTTCCCTCTCACATTACCTATGTTTCCCTAAGTATAAAATACAGAAAGTAGTGAAGATCTTTATGTCCTTGAGGAATCTTCTAAGAAGAGTGACCAATTTCATTGTACTTACACTGATTTACTTTGTGGAAAGCTGTATTCCCAAGTGACTACAATTATTAATGAACTCTAAAGAAATAAGTGGAAAACTGTTAGAACAAAACATCACTTAGCTGAAATTTTTGAATGAGTTATTCATAACTATCTATCTGAATAGTTAAACATCCCCATGTTATTGTTTAAAATAATATTTATTGGCTTTTTTATTATAAAAGTAATACTTCTTATTATAAAAGTAATATTTCTTATTATAGAACATTTACAAAATGAGAAAAGCAAACAGAAAATAAAAAATCATCTTTGAAATTAGGAAATGATGATGTTGTCTTTTTAAACACACATAAAATTTGCTTTTTTATTGTTTTGAATAAAAATGTTTCTAAAGTATATTGCATGGATATGACCAAAAAGTAAAAATGAAAGGAAACACATATAGAAATTTAATAAAGTCAGGATGGGTAAAATAGCACTCTGTAATATCCTTGCAGTTCTTCTGTAAATGTAAAATTATTTCCAAATAAAATGTTTAAAAACAATTGGAACAGTATGGATTACTTAAGGCATAGTAGTGGAACAAAAATATAGCTTTTTGGGAAAAACAAAGGTTAATTACTACCAATCACCATACTCAAAGAATTTCCAGATGGAATAAAGAGTTAAACGACCACAAATGAACTAAAAGAAAATATAGTCTGATGTTTATTCAATCTCATGCTGTGGAAAACCTCACTCAGCCTAAATTCAGTGGAAAATTTATTAAAGAAAGATTAATATATCTATATAACAATAAAAATAAAAGGCAAATGACAAAGTAAGGAAAAGTGTTTGCAACATATATAATAGATAAACTGGGACTGTCTCTTAAAAGTCAGTAAAAGGTATTCCAATAGAAAAATAGATAAAAGTTGTCTTCAGTTTATAAAAAGAAATACAAATGACTAGGAGGCATATGAAAAGTGTTCAACCTCCCTAAACGAATAACTGTAAATTAAAACAAGATTCTGCTTTTTACTTTTCAAATTATCAAACAGAACTTTTAATAGCAAGAATGCTATTGGGAATGTACATTAATGAGATCTTTTTGAAAAGAAATTTGGCAGTATGTGTATAGAGCCTGAAAAATTATTAATTACCCTTAAAGAAACTTATCCTAAGGAAATTAAAAATATGCACAACGATTAATGTCATAAGAATGTTATAAAGATATTCATTGTGGTGTTATTTATATTTAAAAAAATAGAAACAGCCTAAATATCCAATAATGGGATTAAGTCAAGTATGCTATATCCACATTTAAAAAGCATGATATCTAGGAGTATTTAAAGATATGGCAAAATGATCCTAATAAACTTTTATTGCAGGAATAATAGGAAGTAGAAAATACAATAGTACATAAAGGATATACACATATATAATAGAAGTAATAGATACAATGAAAAGTAAGCATTTCTCCTACCCCAATCCTCTAATTCCCCTCCCTGAGGCAGCTTTACTTGCTAGTGTTTGTAAATCCTTCCAGAAATAACCTGCACATATACAAGTTTGTGTATGTATACATATCCCAGTTTTTATCAAATGTGAATAATATATACTGTGTTTACTGTTCTGTACCATTGATTTTTCATTTTCTCATATCTTGGAGATTGTTTCATAGCAGCATATAAAGATCTACCTTATTGTGGCTGTTTTGTATTATTCCATTCCATGGATTTAATCTCTCTCCTTTACAAATTGATGGATTTTACTGAGCATAAATCATATAACTTTTTAAAGAAGAAACATGGTAGACATTACCTTAATCAAGTGATGAAACTTAACGTCACCCAGGATGGAACAAACCAACACCATGTACCCTCAGTGAAATACCCTAAGAAGGATACAGCATCATTTCTGTGATACTCCTGCCAAACTTGTTAAACCTGAATGAATCTAATCATGAGGAAACATCAGACAAACCCAAATTGAGAGATAGTGTGCAAAATAGCTTAACTGGACTTTTCAAAAATGCCAGTTTTGAAATGTTGAATGAGAGGGGATACTTTTCTAGATTAAAAGAGACTAAAAGGAACATGACAACAAAATGGAACTATGATCCTGGATTAGATTCTGAAGCAGACAAAAAAATCTATAAAGGATATTACTGTGACAAGTGAGGATACTTTAATATAGACTGTATATTAGATACAGTATAGTATTAATATTAAATTGGTCATTTTTATTACAAACAATGCTGTAATGGATGTCCTTGTACTTACGCTTTTGTACACGTATATGCATATATATAGCTTAGAGGCCACTTTGAATTTTTAGAAGTAGAATTGCTGAGCTTGAAGGCTTTGTACACTTAAAGTTGTTGTTTGTTTATTTGTTTGTTTTTTTAAGTTTTATTTAAGTAATCTCTACACCCAACATGGGGCTCAAATTCACGACCCCAAGATCAAAAGTTGCATGCTCTTTCAACTGAAGCCAGCCAAGGCACCCCTGTGCACTTGTAGTTTTGATAGACACTGCCTAAGTGCCCTTCAAAAAGAGTGCTCATTTACACTCCAGTATATAATTATGTTCACTCTCTTTGATAATACAATGTATTAACTATTTTTATCTTTACTAACCTCTTAAGTGAAAAATGGTATCACATTGTCTAGATAACATATTTTTAGTGAAAAAAGGCTACATAACAATATCTAATAGTATGATATCAAGATACATATGTATGTATATATACACTATATATACACACAGGGACACATATATATGCATACATGTGTATACATATGTTTATACATCTTGGCAGATATACAGAGAAATGTTAAAAGTTGTTATTTACTAATTTTTTTAAGTTTTGAAGTGGCACATTTTATAAAGTAATAGATAAAATGTATAATCAAATACAAATAATAATAATATGAAGAGGCCTCTACCTACAACCCAGTTGAGAAAGAGAACATTTACTAATACTTTTGCCTCTTTACTGCTAATATCTTTAAAGCCCCTGTATACCTCACCCCAATTTGGTTCTCCTGCACCAGAAATAACTATTTCCTAATTGTTTTCTTTTATTTTAAATTTATGACATATTAATATATTCCTAAACAATGTGAGAACTTACCTATGTTCGCATACATACTTTATTGAATTCCATCATAGGAATATGCTATGATGAATTCAGTTTGTGGTTAATGGACACTTTAGTTGTTTCTAGCTTTTAGCTATTATTACCAATGTAGCTATGAATACTCTGATACATGTGTCCTACCTAACGCAAGAGTTTCTCTAGGATGTATACATAGTTGTGAAAATGCTTGGTCACCTTTACTAGGTAATGCCAAATCATTTACCCAACTCACTCCTCCCAATTTTAACTCCTATCAGGTCTGTACAAAGATTACAAGGCATCATCATCAAGTGGTAGAGTCAAACTTTTAAGTTTTTGCTAATCCAGTGGATGTATAGTAGAATCTTTTTGTTGTTTTAATTTGCATTTTCCCTCATTACTAATAAGGTTGAGCATCTTATGTTTCCTCTAGAAAAGCTTAAAGTTTATTTCGAGAGAGAGAGACAGAAAACATGAGAGGAACATACAGAGAGGAAGAGAGAGAGAGAGAGAGAGAGAGAGAGAGAGAGAGAGAGAATCCCAAACAGGCTCCAGACTGTCAGCGCAGAGCATGATGCAGGGCTCGAATTCACGAACTGTGAGATCATGACCTGAGCCAGAATCCAGAGTGCTTAGCTGGCTAAGCCATGCAGGCACCCCTTTCATACAGATTTTAGAATCAACTTGTCAGTTCCTCAAAACCTTGTTGAGACTGTGAATTTACATTAATCAGCAGCGCCTGTGTGGCTCAGTTGATTTAACGTCCTACTTCGACTCAAGTCATGGTCTCAGGTTCATGAATTCTAACCCCGCGTTGGGCTCAGTGCTGACAGCTCAGAGCCTGAAGTCTGCTTCATGGATTCTATGTCTCCTTCTCTCTCTTCCCTTCCCCCACTCGTATTCTGTCTCTCCCCCTCTCTCTCAAAAATAAATAAAACATTAAAAAAAAAAACAAAAAATTGAATTTGTATTGATCAATCTTCTAATCCAAGAACCTGGCATATCTCTCTATTTATTTAGGTCATTATAATGTTTTTTGATAAGGGCTTATAATTTTCTTCATTTGAGACTGGCATAATTTGTGTTGCTTTTGTATCTTTTTTCAAATTTCTTTTGTCTTTGTGTTACTGATATATTTTTCTCATAGCCAGCAATCTTCCCAAAGTCTCTTAAGTCCAATAATTTATAGACTATTTGGGGTTTTCTATATAGAATATTCTTAACTGAAAATAATGACAAGTTTATTTTGATTTTTACACTTTTTAATTTTTTTCTTAGTCTTATTACTCTTGTTAGGCTCTCCATGCTATATTAAATAGCATTGATTATTCTTTATAATGGGACTATGTGTGTGTTTTATTTACTTCTTAATTCTGCTGGGGTTTTTTTTCTACTTTTTCTACATCTGTTGGTTATTACTTTTACAATCAGGAAAAAAAATCTTTTTCCTTGCTTTATTAAACTAAATAGGCTCGTAGTGAAGTCATGAGGGGTGGTCATTGTACATGTAATATGCATGACCATGGCAGCTGCTATTGCTTGAAGTCTTGTGCCTGAGATAATACTCTGTTTCACATTGTTAGTGAATTACATGGCTTAAAAACTACTTCAAACACATATACATTTGTATATATTGTCAGGTAAACAAAGTACTGTCTAAATGTATAAGAATTTAAACTTAGCATAAAATGTGATTTTTAAAGAAAATTATGTATATTCTACAAATGCTTTAAAATGTTTTACTCTTGGGGCATCTGCGTGACTCATTCAGTTAAGTGTCTTACTCTTGATTTCGGCTCAAGTCATGATCTCACAGTTCATGAGATCAAGCCCTGCATCAGGCTGTATGCTTTCAGCACAGAGCCTGCTTGGGATTCTCTCTCTCCTTCTTTCTCTGCCCCTCACATCACCCCCCTCTCAAAATAAATAAACTTAAAAGGAAATGTTTTACTCTCCAGGGTGCCTTGGTGTCTCAGTCAATTAAGTATTCGACTCTTGATTTTGGCTCAGGTCATGATCTCAAGGTTTGTGGGTTCAAGCCACCATGTCAGACTCAGTGATGACAATGCAGAGCCTGCGTGGGATTCTCTCTCTCTCCCCCTCTATCTCTGCCTTTCTCCCATTCATATGTGCATGCTCTCTCTTTCTCTCTCTCTCAAGATAATTAAACTTTTTTTTAATGTTTATTTATTATTGAAAGAGAGTGAGCAGGGGAGGGGCAGAGAGAGAGGGAGACACAGAATCTGAAGCAGGTTCCAGGCTCTAAGCTGTCAGCACAGAGCCCGACGCAGGGCTTGAACTCACAAACCGCGTGATCACGACCTGAGCCCAAGTCGGACACTTAATCGACTGAGCCACCCAGGCGCCCCAAGATAATTAAACTTTAAAAAAAATGTTTTACTCTCCATACACATATTGTGGTCTGCTATATATTAAAAGTCTTTGGGGACTGTGCAAGAAGTAAAGAGATAATCACTGATATGTACTTATGCAGTATCGAGAATAATATAAGATGCTAACACTTGTAAAAGATGAATTATTAAAAGTTCATTTTTCCATCATAGTCAGAAAAGGTGCATGATAAGATTTTATTCTTTTTGTATTTATTGAGACTTGTTTTGTGCCCAAACATGTGATCTGTCCTGGAGAATATTTCATGTGCACTTGAAAAGAATGTGTATTCTGGTGTTTTTGGATGAAGTATTCTATATATACATTAGGTCCATCTGGTCCAATGTGCCATTCAAAGCCACTGTTTCCTTGTTGGTTTTTGTCTGGATCTATCCACTGATTTAAGTAGAGTGTTAACATCTCCTACTGTTACTGTATTATTGTCACTTTCTTCCTTTGCATCTGTTTTTTTTTTCCCCTCTTTGTGTCTGTTAATAGTTGCTTTATGTATAGATGCTTCCATGTTGGGTGCATAGGTATTTACAGTTGTTATATTTTATTCTTGGATTGTTTCCTTTATCATTATGTAGTGTCCTCCTCTGTCTCTTGTTACTGTCTTTGTTTTAAAGTCTATTTTGTCCAATATAAGCATTGCTACCCTGGCTTTTTTTTTTTTTTTTTGCTTCCATTTGCATGGTAATTGTTTTTCCATCCTTTCCCTTCCAATCTGCATGTGTTTTTAGGTTTGAAGTGAATCTCTTATAGGCAGCATATAGATGGGTCTTGTTTATTTATCCATTCAGTCACCCTATGCCTTTTGACTGGAGCCTTTAGTCCCTTTACATTTAAAGTAATTATTGGTAAGTATGTACTTATTGCATTTTGATACTTGTTTTCTGATTGTTTTTTGTATTTCTTCTCTATTCTCTTCTTCTTCTCTTGCTCTCTTCCCTTGTAGTTTGATGCCTTATTTTTAGTATTATGTTTGGATTCCTTTCTGTTTATTTATCTTTTCTTTATTAAACATAAGAAAAAATCCATAAAGAGCACAAATACATACAGGCTAAATAACATGCTACTAAACAGTGAATGGGTCAACCAGGAAATCAAAGAGGAAATGAAAAAATACATGGAGACAAATGAAAACAAAACCACAATTGTCCAAAATCTTTGGGATGCAGCAAACTCTGTTCTAAGAGGGAAGATTATAACAATACAGGTCTACCTCAAGGACTGAGAAAAATCTCAAGTAAACAACCTAACCTTACACCTAAAGAAACTAGAAAAGAACAAATAAAGCCCAAAACCAGTAGAAGGAAGGAAATAATAAAGATTAGAGCAGAAATAAGTGAAATAGAGACTTAAAAAACAATAGAACAGATCAATGAAATCAGAAGCTCCATCTTTGAAAAGATCAACAAAATTCATAAGCTTTTAAACTCATCAAGAAGAAAAGAGAGGGGACTCAAATAAATAGACCAGAAATGAAGGAGAAACAAAGCCAGCACCACAGAAATACAAAGGATTTTAAAAGAATATTATAAAGAATTATATGCCAACTGGACAACCTAGAAGAAATGGATAAATTCCTAGAAACATATAAACTTCCCAAACTGAATCAGGAAGAAATAGAAATTTTGAACAGAGTGATTACTAGCAATGAAATTAAATCAGTAATCAATCAACAGGAACGTCTGGGTGGCTCAGTCAGCTAAGCATCCAACTTCAGCTCAGGTCATGATGTCACAATTCGTGGGTTCAAGCCCTACATCGGACTCTGTGCTGACACCTCCGAGCCTAGAGCCTGCTTCGGATTCGGTGTCTCCCTCTCTTTTCCTCCCCCACTTATGCTCTGTCTCTATCTCTTAAAAATAAATAAACGTTAAAAAATTTTTTTCTTAAACAAAAACAAAAAACAAACTTTAATTCTTCCAAGTTCATAAAGTCTGTGTGGTACAGCTTTCTTATTTGATGACAACCAGAAAAAAGCTAAGTCATTCTTTTTGTTGTGAACGAACAATATTGTTCAACATTGTTGAACATTGTTCAACATTGAATATTGTTCAACATTGAACACAATTCAACATTATTGTTGAATGAACAATAATGGAGTCTACTGGGCTTTTAGTTTTACCCACCATGACAACTATTGGTGAAGGAACTATATATGAAAAAGAAAAAATTGATTTACAGACTTTGTTCATTTCTTTCTAAAATATCCCTAGCTCTTAAGTCTCTTGATTAAAGCTTTCTTACCTACTGACAATATTTATCACTTTTCTGTAAAGACACTGAGAAAATTCTAGGTATTATATCTCTTCTACAGTAACTACATGAAATGGACAAATTGGGGCGCCTGGGTGGCGCAGTCGGTTAAGCGTCCGACGTCAGCTCAGGTCACGATCTCGCGGTCCGGGAGTTCGAGCCCTGCGTCGGGCTCTGGGCTGATGGCTCAGAGCCTGGAGCCTGTTTCCGATTCTGTGTCTCCCTCTCTCTCTGCCCCTCCCCCGTTCATGCTCTGTCTCTCTCTGTCCCAAAAATAAAATAAACGTTGAAAAAAAAAATTATTAAAAAAAAAAAAAAAGAAATGGACAAATTAAGGTAGGAAATTATATTGCCTTTTGCCCATACCAGCCATCCCACCTCTATGTGCTTTGACGAAACTAGCTTAGCGCCTCCTCTCTGCACAGTTTAAACCCATGTTGTGGGTCTCATCTCAGACACTACATTCATTTATGCTAAAATGGATTGTTCTCCTTAACATCAGGAAAAGAAAAATCCAAATGAAAGTAACCAGAAGGTAATAAGCATTATTAATTGCTAATGGACAGAGGTTTATTCTGATAGCTCTGGATCTGTGATTGTTGCGAGATTCAGAGCCAGCCAACACTAGCCCTAGGAACCAAATTCATTGTCAGTGAGAAACCTTCACCTACCATATGCCTCAACAGCTGGAGACCTAAGGTCCACGAAATAACCCAAATTTCAGAAAAGTCCAGAGGTCATGGGATAAGCCTTCTAATCCATAGAAGGATTAGAAAGGAGTTATACAGATCCCAGAGAGAAGGAACCAAAGTAGAAAGGCAAGAACAACTGGCTCAGCATATGAGTTCCTGGTTGGAAATCTATGTTGATATTTCTTATTCTTCAGTGTTACACCTCCTGTTTCTGTTCTCTTGACTATGTTGGAAGGCATATATACAGAGCCTTACCCTTCATTATCAAGATAATGTACTGATAAGGACCATAAGAACCAGAAAAAGGCACCAGGAAAAAGGGCTCCTAGGGGACTTTTCATGTGGAGCACACATGCCAAGTCAGCTACTTAAGATTTTCTTGTTGAATTCCTGATAGGCCCAAAGTCTTTACTAAAAGAGAGGAAACTTCTTTTTTGATATATATCTGCAAGCCATATTTATCTGCTATAGTGTGTGCCAACCACACTCTAAAATTCACCACATTCAGTGAATAAGGTATGAATAAGCATTTTAGTTTCCTTGCTGACACAGTATTTGTATATATTAATAGCATACTGTTATTGTTGATATTTTTCCCTGCCTAAGAAAATACTTTATTAGAACAATATCCCCAAAATGTAAATAACTTTTAAAAGTAGCAGAAGACCAAAAATCCTTTAGAATAGGAAAACAACAAACAATTCAGAGAAAGGGATTTGTTCTTTAGACATGTAAAGAGATGTTCAGGCGTGCTTGGGTAGCTCAGTCACTTAAGCATCCAACTCTTGATTGCGGCTCAGGTTATGATCTCACGATTTGTGAGTTTGAGCCCCATGTCGGGCTGTGTGCTGATGACGCAGAGCCTGTTTGGGATTCTTTCTCTGCCCCTCCCCACTTGTGTGCACGAGCTCACTCTCAAAATAAATATTTTTAGATAAGTAAGTAAATGAATAAGTAAATAAATGGATGTTCAGCCTCACTCATAATAAGAGAAATGCAAATTAAAATTACACTGAGATATCATTTCTAACCCACTGGCAAAAATTCAAAAGCTTGACAGCACACTCTGTTGGTGAGGTTGTGGGGAAACAAGCACACTTAAACATTGCTAGTGGAAATATAAAATGGAGGATTTGGCTGTATCTAACAAAACTGCTTCCATATTTACTCTTCTACCCAGAAATTCTACTTCTAGAAATTTATCCTGAAGATACACCCCCCTACACCAACACAAAAATATCTACACAAAAAAATACTGTGGCATTCTTTGTCATTGCAAAGCATTGGAAAGTATATAAACATCCAGGTGATCAAAATTAACATCACCAGTGACTAGCAACTGGACATAATGTGCTTCAAAATATAATACCCGGAGAAGGACACAACATAATTTTGTAATATTCTGACCAGAAATGAATATTCTAAATTAAATCATGAGGAAATATCAGATAAACCCCAAATGAGAATATATGCTTCAAAAATGTCCCTGTCTCATAAGTCAAAGAAAGACTGAGGAAATGTTTGAGATTAAAGAAGACCAAAAGCACAAGAAACCCTGTACTAGATTATATGCTGGAAGGAAATACAGTGCTATGAAGAACATTATTGGGGGGCACCTGGCTGACTTAAGCAGTAGCGCATGCTGCTCTTAATTTCAAGATTGTGAGTTCAATCCCCACCGTGAGTGTAGAGATTACTTAAGAATAAAAAAAATCTTGGGGCGCCTGGGTGGCGCAGTTGGTTAAGCGTCCGACTTCAGCCAGGTCACGATCTCACGGTCCAGGAGTTCGAGCCCCGCGTCAGGCTCTGGGCTGATGGCTCGGAGCCTGGAGCCTGTTTCCGATTCTGTGTCTCCCTCTCTCTCTGCCCCTCCCCCGTTCAAGCTCTGTGTCTCTCTCTCCCAAAAATAAAAATAAACGTTGAAAAAAAAAAATTTTTAAAAAAAAAGAATAAAAAAAATCTTTAAAAAAGAATATTATTGAGTCTTTGACAAAACTGGAATATGGAGAGTAAGATTAGATAACAGTATTCTAACTGTGTTACTGAAGTTGATAACCGTAGTTGTATATGAGAATAGCCATATTCTCGGGAAGAAACACTGATGTATTTAAAGGTAAAGAGCCATGATAAATGCAACTTGCTCTCGAATGGAGAAAGTTTATATAGGAAAAACCTATATAAAGAGAGGGTATATATCCACAAAGGAGCAAAATGTTAACATTAAGTGCATCTGGGTAAAGGATATATAGGTGCTATTCACATTATGTTTATTCTTGCAACTTTTCTGTGAATTTGAAATTATTTCCAAATAAAGGTTTTTATTCAGAATATACTTTAGGTTAGGTAATAATTAAAAATTCTAACTTAGAGGGGCGCCTGGGTGGCTTAGTCAGTTGAGCATCTGACTTTGGCTCAAGTCATGATCTCACAGTTGGTGGGTTCGAGCCCTGCATCAGGCTCTGTGTTGACCGCTCAGAGCCTGGAGCCTGCTTCAGATTCTGTGTCTCCTTCTCTCTCTGCCCCTCCCCTGCTCACTCTCTGTCTCACTCTGTCTCTCAAAAATAAATAAATGCTGGGCGCCTGGGTGGCGCAGTCGGTTAAGCGTCCGACTTCAGCCAGGTCACGATCTCGCGGTCCATGAGTTCGAGCCCCGCGTCGGGCTCTGGGCTGATGGCTCAGAGCCTGGAGCCTGTTTCCGATTCTGTGTCTCCCTCTCTCTCTGCCCCTCCCCCGTTCATGCTCTGTCTCTCTCTGTCCCAAAAATAAAAATAAACGTTGAAAAAAAAATAAAAAATAAATAAATAAATGCAAAAAAAAATAATAAATTCTAACTTAGGGGCGCCTGGGTGGCTCAGTTGATTGGGCATCCAACTTAGGCTCAGGTAACGATGTTGTGGTTTGTGAGTTCGAGCCCCGCATCAGGCTCTGTGGTGACAGCTCAGAGCCTGGAGCCTGCTTTGGATTCTGTGTCTCCCCCCCTCTCTCTGTCCTCCCATGCTCATGCTCTGTCTCTCTCTGTCTCTCAATAATAAATAAACGTTAAAAAAAAATTTTTTTAATTCTAACTTAAAAAATTATATTCAGTGGAAATGCAAACTGGTGCAGCCACTCTGGAAAACAGTATGGAAGTTCCTCAAAAAACTAAGAATAGAACTACCCTACAACCCAGCAATTGCACTACTAGGCATTTATCCATGGGATACAGGTGTACTGTTTCAAAGGGGCACATGTACCCCAATGTTTATAGCAGCACTATCTACAATAGCCAAAGTATGGAAGGACCCCAAATGTCCATCGATGGATGAATAGATAAAGAAGTTGGGATATATATATACAGTGGAGTATTACTCGGCAATCAAAAAGAATGAAATCTTGCCATTTGCAACAACATGGATGGAACTAGAGGGTATTATGCTAAGTGAAATTAGTCAGAGAAAGACAAATATCATATGACTTCACTCAAATGAGGACTTTAAGAGACAAAACAGATGAACATAAGGGAAGCAAAAATAATATAAAAACAGGGAGGGGGGCAAAACATAATAGTCTCTTGAATATGGAGAACAAACTGAGGGTTACTGGAGGGAGTGTGGGAGGGGGGATGGGCTGAATGGGTAAGGGGCATTAAGGAATCTACTCCTGAAATCATTGTTGCACTATATACTAACTTGGATGTAAACTAAAAAATAAAATTAAATAAAAATTAAAAATTAAAAAAAATAAAAAATAGAACTACACTATGACCCAGCAATTGCACTGCTAGGTATTTATCCAAAAGACACAAAAATGCTAATTCAAAGGAGCACATGCACCTTTATGTTTATAGCAGCAGCACTATCAACAATAGCCAAAGTATGGAAAGAGCCCAAATGTCCATCGACTGCATGAATGGAAAAAGAAGATGTAGTATATATATTCTGTGGAATGTTACTCAGCCATGAAAAAGAAATGGAGTCTTGCCATTTGCAACAATGTTGTTGTAACTAGAGTGTATTATGCTAAGCAAAATAAGTCAGAGAAAGACAAATACATGATTTCACTCATATGTGGAATTTAAGCTACAAAACATGGGGCACTTGAGTGGCTCAGTCGGTTAAGCGTCCAACTTCAGCTCAGGTCATGATCTTGCAGTTCACGAGTTCAAGCCCCATGTCAGGCTATGCACTGATAGCTCAGAGCCTGGAGCCTGCTTCAACTTCTGTGTCTCCCTCTCTCTCTCTCTCTGCCCCTCCCCCACTCGCACTCTGTCTCTCTGTTTCTCTCTCTCTCTCAAAAATAAACATTAAAAAAATTTAAGATACATGGGAATGCAAGCTGGTGCAGCTACTCTGGAAAACAGTATTGAGGTTCCTCAAAAAACTAAAAATAGGGGCGCCTGCGTGGCTCAGTCCGTTCAGGTCATGATCTCACGGTCCGTGAGTTCAAGCCCCACGTCGGGCTCTGTGCTGACAGCTCAGAGCCTGGAGCCTGCTTCGGATTCTGTGTCTCCCTCTGTCTCTGACCCTCCCCTGTTCATGCTCTGTCTCTCTCTGTCTCAAAAATAAATAAACGTTAAAAAATTGTTTAAAAAAACTAAAAATAGAACTACCCTACGACCCTGCAATTGCACTATGAGGCATTTATCCAAGGGATACAGGTATGCTGTGTTGAAGGGGCACATGCACCCCAATGTTTATAGCAGCACTATTTACAATAACCAAAGTATGGAAAGAGCCCAAATGTCCATCGATGGATGAATGGATAAAGAAGTTGTGGTATATATATATACAATGGAGTATTACTTGTCAATCAAAAAGAATGAAATCTTGCCATTTGCAACAACATGGATGGAACTAGAGGGTATTATGCTAAGTGAAATTAGTCAGAGAAAGACAAATATCATATGACTTCACTCATATGAGGACTTTGAGACAAAACAGATGAACATAAGGGAAGGGAAACAAAAATAATACAAAAACAGGGAGGGGGCAAAACATAATAGTCTCTTGAATATGGAGAACAAACTGAGGGTTACTGGAGGGGGTGTGGGAGGGGGGATGGGCTAAATGGGTAAGGGGCATTAAGAAATCTACTCCTGAAATTACTGTTGTACTATATGCTAACTAATTTGGATGTAAATTTTTTTTAATTAAATTAAAAAATTTTTTTAAAAGAAAAAAAAGCAAAAAAAAAATTTAAGATACAAAACAGAGGGACATAAGGCAAGGGAAGCAAAAATAAAGTAAAAACAGAGGAAGACAAACCATAAGAGACTCCTAAATACAAAGAACAAACAGGGTTACTGGTGGGGTGTTGGGTTGGGGGGGGAAGGGCTAACGGGGTGAGGGGCAATAAGGAGGACACTGGCTGGGATGAGCACTGGGTGTTATAAGTAAGTGCTGAGTCACCAAATTCTATTTCTAAAAAAATAACTATATTTTGATTTAAAAAAATTATATTGAGGAACATTACAGTAAGTCAAATAAGCCAGACACAAAAGAACAAATATTGTGTGATCCTATTCATATGAGGTACCTAAAATAGGCAAATTCATAGAGACAGACAGTAGGGGAGCAGTTGCCAGAGGCCAGAAGTAGAGAATCATTGTTTAAAGAATATAGAGTTTCTGGTGAAGTGATAAAAAAAGTTCTGAAAATCGATAGAAGTGATAGTTACACAACATTGCAAAATAATCTTAATGCCATGAATTGCACACTTAAAAATAGTTAAAATGTTAAATTTTAGGTTATGTACGTTGTACACAATAAAAAACTATCTCAGAATATTTATCCATGTGATAAAATGATTCCCTATGATTCATAAAACCAAAGTTCTCTTTATTTAAACCATTGTACATAACTTTTAAGATTCACACACACAAAAAAAGATCCACATCAGCTACTTTATGAAGGGTCCACTTATAATTGATTATATAACATCTGTAGTTCACCTCAGTTGGTTTTTCTAAATAGATTATTGAAAACTGTTATTCACCCAGGGCAAAGGTCTTAGCTTTTTTCTGCATCCCGGCTTTCCACTTGTCAAAGCAAATGTCTCTTCAGAGTACTTCACTTCAGTCATCAACTAGCTATTCTCTTAGAAGGAGGATGCTGGTGCTTATGCTTTACAAAAATATTTCATAAACATAAGCTTTCCTTTTTCTCACAAAGATCATACCAGAAGGAATGAGGAAAACAGATGTTGCTTATAAGGCTTCTAATAGACGTGTTTCCATTGTAAGCTGATCTGACTCTGAATTTGGCGTCTGCTCCATTCACTGTGTGGGCTGAGCATTTTAGCCTCGCAGCTTGGCGGAAAGTTAATATTGACCTTTGACTGTTACCTGAAAACTCAATGATAAAATACTCTTACTAAACCTCTTGAGGGAGTGACTTCACATTCTAAGCAAATGTCTTCAAAATATATCACTCCATTAACCAAATTAATTTTATTATTTGGTTGGGAATACTTATTTTACTAGATACAGAGCATTCCCCACATCTAACAGGAAAAAAGCTGTGTGGTCAGAAAGGTAGAGAAGAAAGGACGTAAATCTCTTATAATGCTCTCTACAGGTCTTTATACCACAGCTTCTCAATTAATCTTCACCCCCACCAGGCTGCCAGGGCCTAGGGAACAGCCTGGAAGTCTGGCTACAGAACAGTTTCTCATTATCATCCATTCTTCTGAGTATTTGAGTCTGCTACAACAGTTCAGGTTTCCTCTGGAGGGAAAGTAGCCCCAGATTCTTCTGTTCTTGACCTATCTTATTTGTAACTACAACACTTTCTCTTTTTTTTTCATCTTTTATAGTTTTATTGTACTATGGTATACAGTAAACTGCACATAAAGTGTACATTTTTGCAAATGTTGACAGAGGCATACACCCATGAAACCATCACTATAGACATATCCACTACCCCCATGCTGTTTTGTAATCCTGCCTTCCCGCTTCTTCTCATCCACATCTGGATCATTTCCAGTTTGGGGAGATTACAAACAAAGCTTTTGTGAACATTCACTACACATCTTTAGTGTGAATATATGCTTTCACTGACCTTGGGTTAAATACTTAGAAATAAAATGACTAGGTCAAATGGTAGATGTATGTTTAACTTTTTAAGACACTGACAAATGGTTTTCAAAGTGGTCTTACAATTTTATGTTCCCACCATCAGTATATGAGGATTCCAATTCACCCACACCATTGATAACACTTGTTATGGTCAGTCTTTAATTTTAGCCATTCTAGCAGGTTGGCAGTAATATATTATTTGGCATTTGTTCATCTTCTTTGCTAAAATGTTAGTTCAACACTTTTGCTCATTCTTTATTGTGTTGTTTCTTGTTATTGAAGTGTAAAGTGTTCAATTTGACAAAGCCCAGTTATTTTTTCCTTTATAAAATTTTGTACTTTTTATGTCTTACTTAAGAGATTTTTGGCAAATTCCAAATCACTAAGATTTTCTATGTTTTCCTCTCAGAATTTAATGGTTTTACCTCTTACATTTAGATCTGTGACCCATTTCAAATTAATTTTTGTAGATGATGTTAAATAAGGGTTGAAGTGGTTTGTTTGTTTGTTTTTTTCAAATATGCCATCCAGCTGTTCTAAGAACATTTGTTTAAAAGATTATCTTTTTGGGGCACCTGGGTAGCTCAGTCGGTTGAGTGTCCCTTCTTCGGTTCAGGTCATGATCTTGCGGTCCAGAGTTCGAGCTCCGCATCAGGCTCTGTGCTGACAGCTTGGAGCCTAGAGTCTGCCTCAGGTTCTGTGTCTCCCTTCTCTCTTTGCACCTCCCCCACTCATGCTCTCAATCTCTCTCTCTCTGTCTCTCTCTCTCTCTCTCTCTCTCTCTCTCTCTCTCTCTGTCAAAAATAAATAAATATTTTTTTTAATGTTTAAAAAAGATTATCTTTTCTCCACTGGATTGTTTTGATAGTTTCATCAAAAATCAGTTGATGATATAGAAGTAGGTTTATTTCTGGACTCTGTGCAGGTGCATTGACCTGTTTGTTTATCCTTATGCCAATAGCATAGTGTCTTGATTATTTTAGTTCTGTGATAAGTTGTAACTAAAGGAATCTTGTTTTTCAAAGGTGTATTTTGACTAATCTTAGTCCTTTGCATTTCCACATAAATATTGGAATCAGCTAACAGTTTCTATAAGAAAGGCCTGCTGGAGGGGCGCCTGGGTGGCCCAGTCATGTAAGCACCTGACACTTGATTTCAGCTCAGGTCATGGTCTCACAGTTCCTGAGATCAAGCCCCATGTTGGGTTCTGTGCTGACAGCATGGAGCCTGCTTAGGATTCTCTCCCTCTATCTCTGCCCTCCCCTGCTCACATCCACATGCTCTCTCTCTCTCGAAATAAATAAACTTAACAAAAAAAACTTAAAAAACAAAACGAAAGATAGGTCTGCTAGAATTTTTATTGGTATTACATTAAATCCATAGAAAAATATCTTAGAGCTGTTAACAATATTGAATCTTCTGATCTACAGACACTTTATATCTCTCCATTTATGTAGGTTTCTTTCCTTTTTCTTGGCATTGTTTTGTCATTTACAGTGTGCAGGTCTTACACTTTTATCAGGTATTACACATATTTGATAGTATGTTAAAAGTGATTTTTAATATCAATTTCTAATTGTTCATTGCTGGTATATCTTGCTATATATACACACACAGTATGGTGTGTATATAGTATGGAAATTCAGTTGATTTTTGCATAGTGATCTTGTACCCTGCAGCCTTACTAAACTCACTTAGTAGTTTCAGTAATTTTTTTCTAGATTCTATAAGATATTCTACAAAGGCCAGGAATTTCTCAATCTCAGCATTATAGATGCAGTAAGATATTTAACAGCATCCCTCTTTCTACTTATTAGATACCAGCAGCACCCTCTACCCTAGCTGTGACAACCAGAAATTGCCAGTGGGGGGCAAAATTACCCACTATTGAGAACCATAGACATAGACAAACATGCCATCTGAAAACAAAGACAACTTCCCTTCTTTTTCCATCTTAATGCCTTTTTTTTTTAAAATATGGAACACTTCACGAATTTGCTTGTTGTCCTTGTTCAGAGGCTATGCTAAGCTTCTCTGTATCATTGCAGTTTTAGTATATGTGCTGCCAAAGCAAGCACTTGATACCTTTTATTTATTTCTTTTTTTTCTAAAATGTCTGTTTAGGGACACCTGGGTGGCTCAGTCGGTTGAGCATCCGACTTCGGCTCAGGTCATGATCTCGCAGTCTGTGAGTTCGAGCCCCACGTCAGGCTCTGTGCTGACAGCTCAGAGCCTGGAGCCTGCTTCAGATTCTGTGTCTCCCTCTCTCTCTGCCCCTCCCCTGCTCATGCTCTCTCTCTCTCTCTCTCTCTCTCTCTCTCTCTCTCTCTCTGTCAAAAAAAAAAAAACATTAAAAAAAAATAAAATGTCTAAAATGTCTGTTTATTTATTTTGGAAAGAGAGAGCAAGGGAGGGACAGAGAGAGAAAAAGAATCCCAAGCTGGCTTCATGCTGCCCGCTCAGAGCCCGACACGGAGCTTGATCCCACAACTCATGAGATCATTACCTGAGCCAAAATCAAAAGTCCAACACTTAACCAACTGAGCCACCAGGCACCCCAACTTTTATTTATTTCTTTTGTTTGCCTTAGTGTACTGGCTAAAGTGTTCAGCACAGTACACTATTTAAGAGCAAACATTTTTGTCTTGTTCTTGATCCTAAGGGGAAAACATTCCACCATCCACCATTAAGAATGATTTTAACTGTAAGTTTTTCCTAAGTGCCCTTTATCAGGTTGAGGAAGTTCCTTTGTATTCCTAGGTTGCTGAAAGTTGTTATTAGGAATGTATTTGGATTTTGCCAACTGCTTTTTCTTCTTCTATTAGATGGTCTTATGGTTTTCTTAGTTATGGTAAATTACATTGATTGATTTTTGAATGTTACACCAACCTTGCATTCCTAAGATAATAATAATTTATTATCTTTTTTAATATACTATTGGATTTGCTTTGCTAAAATTTTCTTTAAAATATTTGCATCTTTTTTTTCTTTCTTTCTTTTTTTGGTATCAGAGTGATGCTAGCCTCAAGGAATAAGTTGGGAAGTATTTTCAGTTTTCTAAAGAGGTTATTGTATAGCATTGATACTATTTTTATTCCCTAAATATTTGGTAGAATTCACCGGTGACAACATCTGGACCTGAAATTCTCTTTATTGGAAGCTTTTTAACTATAAAATCAATATGTTTAGTAAGTACAAGACTAGTCAGGCTATCTATTTCTTCCTGAACTTTGATAACTTGTGTCTTTCCACAAATTTGTCCAGTTCATCTAATTTACCAAATCTATTGGCATAAAGTTGTTAATGTTTCTTTGTTATTCTTTTAGTGTATGTAGATTCTATAGTGACATCACATCTCTTATCCTCAATAATGGCAACTTACATCTTCTCTCTCTTCTTTTCCCTGATCAGTTTGCCTATTAATTTTGTCCTACTTAGACTCCCAAATCCATCCTGTCAACTCAATGAGACTGTTGAACTCTCCCTAGGTTGTTGTTTCTTGTGTTGTGGCCTGGTAACTCTCTCTAGGTGGTAAGCTAGAGCAATTTTATAGTTTACCCCATTTGTTTCCCTCCCTTCATGAATCTTTTACAGTATTTGAAAAACTTTCCTTCATGTACTTTGTCTTTAATGTTAGTAGTTTCTGGAAAAGGATAAATCTGGTTGCTTTTATTTTATTTCTTTGTGGTCAGAAACAGAAGTCCTTAACACTATTTTCTACTTTATCACATTTATTTTAATGTCAACTAGTCCATGGCACTTGACTATAGAAATTATTTCACAGTTGCTTCTGGGAGTAAAAGGGAGATGTAAGGTCCTTTATAACTTTTCAACTCTTAAATTTGTACTTGGAGAGATATCCATACAATAGAGTTTTGTGCAAAAGCATATGCTAGGAATAACAACACAGAAGGAATCCAGAGAGATGGAGTGAGGGAATAACTAATACCTTCTCAGCTGTAAAGACCCAAGATAATATTATTTGGCCGGTATTTCTTACTCACAACCTCTTAATCTCAAAACTAAAGGAAAGTGTGATTATACTTTTGGCTTACAAAGACTAGAATGACTTGATGGTGAATTGTCATGTCCCAACTTGAGCTCTTTAAAAGAAATGTTGAGGAAAACCTATGATATTTGGGGGAAGAATTCTTCCACATGGACTCTAACACTTGGAGTTTAACACTTATTATCAAGACTGAAGAAAGAGATAGGTACATAGACCACTTTTTGGCCTGACCCACCATGACATTTCTGACGCTATTAGACAATACTCATGTTCTTCCCTTTTGTCTGTGTTCCAGGTTTTCTGTCTCAGCTGGTCTCTGACAAGCCCCTGACTGAATGCATCCGTGCTGGTCACTACGCAGCAAGCGTCATAATTAGGCGGACTGGCTGCACTTTTCCTGAGAAGCCAGATTTCCACTGATAGAAATGCAGGAAATCCAAGCCCAGTGGAACAGATACTGCCCTGATTGCTTCCTGAGAATTCCCATATTAATAAAGAAGAAAATTATCTGCCATCTTTTCCTACTACAATAATATTCATTCTTAATTTGGAGGGTACAGTAATTCTCAGTAGAATCTTTATTCTCTCAACAACCTAAAAAAATAATGTCTATTTCCATAGTTTGATAGTGCCACTTAAATGTTGATTAAATAGGAATATAACATTTCAATGGAAATTTTTATTTCATTTTCAATTACTTTGTAAATTCATGTGTATTTAGCAAATTGATCAGTTTTTTTTACATTTCTGCTTTGAATGCAGATGTGATTTAATATAATAGATTTTTAAACAGGACTTAATTCTAAAACATCAATCTTCAGCTTTTTATACGAGTATACTTAATTTAGGAGTATGTGTATGTATATATGTATGTGTGTATGTGTATACATACATATATGTGTACCACATATATAAATGATAAGTGGTCAAATAAGGTACAGAAGAATTTATCTTGCCAAGTTATGCCAAATAACCTCTTTAGTGCATACTCAAACATGTAATAAACTTTGGATAACTAAATAATTTGCCAAATTATAAGTTATAGTATTCAAATTATAATCTTATATTTACCTATGGTACTCTGTAATTTGATACAAATAAAAACTTGTCATATAGGAATTTCCTTGTCTTTGCCCTGTTCTCAACAAGATAAGGAGGTTAAGATCATTATTTAATACTGGGTCCTGAAATGATATCTAATTCATTGGTGATAGAAAAACAACATAATACATTGAAAAATAACTTAGTACTTGAGACCAATAAGTCACTGTTTTCAGGAAGAGAAAATTGCATAATAGAACCTCTGGAGTCAAACTTAATTGCCTTTATATAACCTGGGGCAAATTACTGAGCCTCTTTTACCTTCATTTTCCTTTCTATAAAATGGGATAATAACTCCATGTACAAGATCATTGAGATGATTTGAGAGAAAATACCAAGTATAAAATGCTTGCTTGCTGCCTGCCTAGTAAGTGCTTAATAAGTACCTGCTATTTTTATCATTATGATTATTATTGTTGAAGAAGAAAAAGGTAATATTGATAACATTGAATTCAAGCCATAAAAAAGGGTTCAAGTTTTTGTTTGTTTTATGTTTAGGAAAACTTTAAGGTATGCTATGCTTGCTTGTCTTTTTCTTTTTTTAATTGAGATATAATTCACATACCATAAAACTTCCATTTTAAAATGTACAATTCATTTCATTTTAGTGTATTCACAAAATTATACAACCATTACCATTTTTATCATCCCAAAAAGAAACAATGTATCTCCCAATTCACCATACTCCCCATCCCTTGGCAACTACTAATCTATTTTCTGGCTCTATAAAATTTGCCTGTTCTGGATATTCATAAAAATGGAGTCAGTATAATGTGTGTTCTTTTGTGTCTGGCTTCTTTCACTTAGCATGTTTTCATGGTTCACCCATCTTATAACATGTATCAGTTATTTTTTTATTTGCCAAATAATATTCTATTATATAGATATACCATATTCTGTTTAACCATTCATCAGTTGATGGACATTGGGTTATTAGCACTGTTTAGCTATTATGAATAGTGTCGCCATGAACATTCATATACAAGTCTTTTGTGTTTTCGGTCCTTTGGGATATGTACCTAGGAGTGGAATTGTTGGGTCACATGGTAACCCTATGTTTAACTTTTTGAGACGCTGCCAAACTTTTTCCAAAGGGACTGCACCATTTTACATTCTCACCAAGGTTTGAGAGTTCAGTTTCTCCACACCATGGAATATGAAGGGATATTTCATTGTGGTTTTGACTTGCATTTCCCTAATGACTGATACTAAGCATCTTTTATATGCTTATTGACCATTTATATTTTTTTCTGTGGAAAAATGTCTATTCATATCCCTTGCCCATTTTTTAATTGAGTGATTTGTACTTTTATTATTGAATTATAAGAGTTCTTTGTATATTCTAGCTGTGTCTCATCAGATATATGATTTACAAATATTTTCTTCCATTCTTGTGGGTTTTTACTTTCTTGATGTGTCCTTTGAAGCACAGATGTTTTCAATTTGTATGAAGTCCAGTTTGTCTATTTGTTCTTTTGTCATTTGTGCTTTTGGTTTCATGTCTAAGAAGCCATTTGCCTAATCCAAGATCACAAAGACTAACACCTGTGTTTTTGTCTAAGTTTTATAGTTTTTGCTCTTAGATTTAAGTCTTTGATCCATTTTGAGTTTATTTTTGTATATATGTAAGGTAGAGGGCCTAAATTCTCTTGCACGTGAATATCCAATTGTCCCAGCACCTTGTTGAAAAGACTGTTTTCTCCACTACTGAACTGGCTAGGCACACTAGTCAAAAATCAATTGGCCATAAATGTAAGGTTTTGTTTCTGGACTCTCAGTTCCATATGTCTATCCTTGTGCCAGTCCAGACTGTTTCAATTATGGAGATTTGAGTAAGTTTTGAAGTCAGGAAGTGTAAATCTTCCAACTTTGTCTCTCAAGAACAATTAGTTTAAGTGCTAAGGTATCTTTATCATATTAAAACTACTACAGAATGTCTTTCTCTTAGGAAGGACACTGATAAACTTTTTCTACTCTTTTTGATGAGAAACTTTCTTATCCCAAGACTATTGATCAGGTACCACTCACTAGGTAGGCCTCTGACAGGCACTAAAGGAGGTTACAAAGTATGCTATTTGGTAGCACTTAACGTGCACACAGAGCACATAACTTCTTATAATAAAAAATAGTCATTGGGATATGTGTATTTTGTCCTTGAGTTGATGACACTTTTTTTTTTAGTTCTCTGTTTTGATAAAGGGCAAAGGAGAAATAATGGCTAGCCTAACAGACTTGGTCTCAGGAAATCTCTGACTGGTTGTTAACATATTCCCCACTGTGACCTAAGTTTTTGCATCTTGGAGTGGGGAATAGTTAACCTAGTCTCACTTTATAGTATCTTGGTTTAATAGATATTTGAGGGAGGACATGCAGTATGGGAGAAGAATAATGAGGTTATCAAGAAGACATGAGCCCTGGCCCCAGGTTGGCTTCAAATAGCTGTGTGACCCTCTTATCCGAAGTTATTCACCAGATATAGATAGTTTACTTGTGACATCTCTAAGTATAATTATATTGTGGACCAGTGTTTTTAATAAAGTTGCCTCCCTGTACGTGGGGAAAGGCAGTTCTTACCGGAGTAGTGATCCAAAAAGATAGGCCATTTATTTGTGAGTCACAGTTGGGCAAGTGAGGTGGGAACAGAAGACTGATCATTTGGTGGGGGAGAGGGGATGAAGCTTGGTGATCTGGAGAACTAGAAAATTGAGGTCATCCTAGTCTCAGCAAGTGATCAAGGTTGCCAGAAAAGTGCTTTCATAAGATTGGAAAAGAAGATGGTACAAGCATTTAAAGATAGGCTGGGTGCTCAAGTATATAACAGAGTAGGAGAAAGAGAAAAAAAGAGTAAGAGTAGCTACAAGAGTAGTTGATAATTTTTACATCTGTCTTCATTGTATGTACCTGTTACTGCTTTATTTCTCTGAAAAAATCAAAGAGTAAGACCTTTTGTTTTTTTTTTTTTAGATCAGGGTGAGGGAAATACATTCTTAAAGTTCAAGCAACTTTGGCTAAAAGCTATTATTCTTACCAACAAGCAACTTTGGCTAAAAGTTATTATTCTTACCAAATTTTGCAAAGCAATTATTATAATTTTTTACTCTTTCAAACCAAAAATACATAATATAGAGATTGCTTTAGACATACATAAGCCTACAAAGGAAGCATGTGTTTAGCTGGCAGTCTAAAAATACCACCAGTATTAAAATATTAAAAAATTCATGATTCACTTCTCTCATTACATCACCTTCAGAAAAAGTGTCCATTTAATAATATTTTCATGGGATAAAATAGGTTTAAAATGTAAACAATTTTTTTTATGATTCAGTTGTAGTTCTATGGTCTAGTCCCCAGCTTTTGTCTCATTGGACAAGTTCTTGAACGGCTGTGAGCCTTGGTTTTCTCAACTGTAAAATAAGGAAAACATATCCACCACCACCACCTCCAGTGAAAGAATGTTAAGAGAAGGTAAAAGGAAAACATAAAGATTAAATAAATTTAAACATGAAGTAGTTTGATATTTTACAGAAGTACCAAAGCAACTCAGTGGGAAAGGAAAGTCTTTTCAACAGACAATGCTATACCAATTTGACATCTATAAGAGAAAAAATGAACCTTACCTCACACCATACATAGAAGTTAGAGATGGATCATAGACATAACATAAAAGCCAAAGCTATTACACTTTTAGAAGAAGACATATAAGAATATTCTCACAGCTTGGGGGTATGCAAAGTTTCTTAGAGAGGGTTTTGAAAGCACTAACCATGAAAGAGAAATATTGATAAATTGAACTCCCAAAAAATTTTGAACTTTTTTTCATCAAGACACCATTAAGATTATGTATAAACCACCAGCCAGGATAAAATATTCACAGTACATGTATCTTGATAAAAACTTGTATTTAGAATATATTAAAAACTCAACAATGGAAAGGCAGATAACCTTACAAAAATATATATATATGAATAGCCAATAAGCACATGATAAAGTAGTCAGCATCATTATTCAGAGTGAAATGAACATTAAAATTTCAGTGAGTTAGCTCTGTACCAGAATGACTAAAATTTAAATGACCACACCAAATGTCAGGGAGGATGTGAAGCAACATTGCTAGTGGAAGTGTAAAATGGAAGAACCATTTTGGAAAAGGGCCTGGAAGTTTCTTATAAAATTAAACACACCTATTCTTTGAGCCAGCCATCCCACTCCTGGTATTTACCCAAGAGAAATGAAAGCATATGTCCACAAAAAGACTTGTATTAGACGATTTATAGCAGTTTTTATTCATTGTTGCCAAAAACTGGAAACAGGATCGTTGTCCAACAGCAGGAGAACAGATAAAAATTGGTATATTCAAACAATGGAATAATACTCAGCAAAAGAAAGAAATTAACTACTGATGAAACAACAGGAGTCAATCTCAAAAACATTTTACTGAGTGAAAGAAGCTAGATATGAAAGAGCACAAACTGTAAGATTCCATATATATGAATTTCCAGAATAGGCAAAGCCAACCTATAGTGAAAAAAAAACAAAAACAAAAACAGAGATTGGCTTTGTGGAAGAGAGAAGTGGAAACTAGGAAAGGAGATGAGGGGAACTTCTAAGCTCACAGTGTGATCCATGTCATAGTAGGGGATACACAGGCATATGCATCTGTCAAAACTCAGAGAATGTCCTATTTATGTTCCATGATTATTTAACAACACAAAGAACCCTAAGCAAATAATGAACTCTATTAATGTAATACATACCAATAGAGATGAAGTGTGTCGATATCTTCAGCTTACAGTGAAGGGCATCAAAAAATAAGATGAATGGAAAGAGGGATGAATAGATAAGGGGCAAGGCAAATACGGCAAAATGCTAATTGTAGAATCTAGGATGTTTGCTATATAATACTTTTCAACGTTTCTGTATGGTTGAAAATTTTCCTAATGTTGAGGAAAATATAAATTTTATATTTTTATCTAAATAGGAAAACCTATTAAACTTGATCAATAGCAGCATCTGATGAAGAAGATAAAACAATACATACAATACATACAGAGATCTTCCAACAAACCCACTGTAAGTTGAAAATACTTTAGGTCAAAAATGCATTTAATACATTTAACCTATTGAACCTCATGCCTTAGCCTAACTTACCTTAAATGTACTCAGAACATTTACATTAGCCTACAGTTGGACAAAATCATCTAACACAAACCATATTTTATAATAGAATTGAATATCTCTTGTAACGTATTGAATACTGAAAGTGAAGAATGGTTGTATGGGTCCAGAATGGTTGTAAATATTTCAATTGTTTACCCTAGTGCTCAGGAGGCTGACTGGGAGCTGCAACTTGCTGCCTCTGCCCAACATCACGAGAGAGTATTGTACCACATACCACTAGCCCAGGAAAAGATCAAAATTCAAAATCTGAGGTACAGTTTCTACTGAATGTATATCACTTTCACACTGTCATAAAGTCAGAAAATCATAAGTCAAACCATGATAAGTTGGGGACCATCTGTATATTACTTACTACAAAGTGTAATTTTTACCTGAATTCCATGACAAAATTAGCCCATCTTGGGCTACTGCAGGGTTTCTTGGGGCTACCAAGCTCCTCTTCTGAATATGGAATACCCTCTCCCCCAGCCCACCTGACAATTGGATATTTGATGAAACACCCTTGCAAACATCAACCAGACATATTCCCACCCTGACCCCTGAACCCATTGCTTTCTGCTTCTGCCTCCTCTGAAGCATCCCTTCTGATCACCAGAACATTTCTAGTTGTCCAATCCAATGGCTAATTTAATTTCTTAATCTACCTCTTCTTTTCTCAGCACCTGACTCAGAGGCCACACTCTCTTGAAACTTCTTATTCCTTGGCTTTTACACAACCACTTTTTCCTCATTATCTTGCCTTCTTTATAGCCTCTTACTATGCTTTAGGAAGACATCTCTGTTCGGTGTCAAGAAGCCTCCACCCCAACAAGCCTTTTGTCATTCTCTAAACTCCAAGGTGACCAATTTGACTCCCACAATTTCATCTATCACCTAATTACTCTCAAATCTCTATTTCTTTTTGTTCGTTTGCTTAATTTTTTTTATTCAATGTTTATTCTTGAGAGAGAGACAGAACACGAGCAGGGGAGGGGCAGAGAAAGATGGAGACACAGAATCCGAAGCAGGCTCCAGGATCTGAGCTGTCAGCACAGAGCCTGACACGGGGCTTGAACTCACGAACTGTGAGATCATGACCTGAGCCCAAGTCAGAGGCTTAACTGACTGAGCCATCCAGGTGCCCCTCAAATCTCTATTTCTAACCTTGATCCCCCTCCAAGCTTTAGGCTTGAAACCTACAGGTCAGCCCCTTGGGATGTTCTGTAGACACATTGATTATCAAAACAGCACTCACCTTCTCTTGAACACCCAGGCCCAGTTCATTCCTCCTACTGTTTAAACTCCTTGACCATCCACCACTTAACCACTTCAACAGCCTTCCTACTGCCATCCCTCCTTATAACCCTTCATGCCAGCCCAAACATACACCTATGCTCATGACTCTATCTGGATTACTATTTTCCTTCTATAACAACTCAGTTGTAGATCCAGTCCAAAAGTCAGGTCCTTTAAAAAGTTTTCTCTACACCTCCCAGGTTAGTTGCTGCTCCATTCTTTTTTTTCTCTTAAAGTACATTGCATATTTCCTTACTGTAGCTTATACAATTATAACATATCATGTAATTGTTTACTGATGTATATGACTTCTAAGGTTGACTTCTAAGTATATATACATATACTGATGTATATGACTTCATCCACTGCCACATAGTGGATGCTGAATAAATGTTCACTCAGTGAAGGCCTCTCTCACTTCTCCAGATCCCCGCAGTGAGTTGGAGACTTTGGGATGGCAAAGTCACCAAGGATATTAGCTGCCAGGACAGCCATAATTGTTCATATTATCTGGCTATACTTCTGATCACATTCTCCACACTGGTACCCTTATTTCTTCCCTATTTCTCTTCATTCTTAGAGGTCTGTTACCAAAGTGGTCAAGAGAAAAGGGAACCCAGGGTGCCACAGCGAACCACCTTCTCTCCCCAACCCAACCAAATAATCTACATGCACATAAATGAAGCACGATCGTGTGATATAGTGTAAGCTTTTATCCTTTGTGACTTCTTGATCATTTCCCATGTGACTTCTTGATCATTCCCATTTCAAATTCTGTGTCTCCCTCTCTTTCTCTGCCCCTCCCTTGCTTGTGCTCTGTCTCTCTCTATCTCTCAAGAATGAATAAACATTAAAAACAAATTTAATAAAATTTTTTTTTAAATCTGACTCTTGATTTCAGCTCAGGTCATGATCTCACAGTCGTGACATCAAGTCCCACTTCAGGCTACACACTGAGCATGGAGCTTGCTTGGGATTCTTTCTCTCCCTATCCTTCTGGCCCTGTCCCCCTTCAAAATAAATAAATAAATAAAAGTAATAAAATGATTATTTATCAGACATTTGTAAAGACCTAGCACAATGTATAAAGATGCAGGAGTCATTCATTCATTCCACAAACATTCACTGTTTTTTAAGTGTCAAGTAATGTGCTAGGTGCAGGTATATAGCACTCAATAGAATGTGAGGTTCTTTTCTTGCAAGTTTTGGACGTTCTTATGTTTCTAATATTCTGTATAGTGCTGTTTCTTCCCCACACTGTTCTCCTTTGGTCAAAATAATTTTTCTCTGAATTCCTTCTTTAAGGCCTGCTAAGTAGCATTGAGTGGTGGTTAACAGAATGGGCTTAAGCCAGACTTACAAGGTTTGAATCCTGGCTCTGCCACTTTTTAGCTGTGAGACATTGGGTAAGTTGCTTAATTTATTGGTGTTTGCTTTCTGCATCTTTATTTTATTTTATTTTATTTATTTTATTTTTTGCTTTCTGCATCTTTAAAGTGCAATAATACCTACCCCCATTAGGTTGTTGTAAAGAATAAAAACATTAATATATGTAAGTCTTCAAATGTTACCTGCATTAAGTAAAGTGGTAGTTATTATCATTTGCTACCTATGGTTCATTGAGTACTTACCTTGCCATGAAATCAATTCTGTCCCTGGTATGAGAAAGCAGTTAGATTAAAGACCTTGTTTCTTATTTATATTTTTTAAATAATTTTAATAAAAATATTCTTATAGACCGACACTGTCCAGTATGGTAGCTACTAGCCCTATGTAGCTATTGAACACTTGAAATGTAGCTAATTAGAAGAGTAGTGTTGCAAGTATAAAATAACTCAGATTTTAAAGATTTAGAAGAAAGGCATCAGTGAAAATAATAAAGCATGTCAAAAGTCCTTCTGTCTGTAAGAGCAACTAAAAACTCTCAAAACTTGTGAGAATCAACTTTTTCAGAATTCTGGACAGTAATAAAAACCTTGAAGCAACTTGGGGAGTATTTTTTTTTTTTAAGAAAAATGGCTGCATCCATCAACTATACTCAATTTTTTTTTTAATTTTTACATGGCTCTATCTTGATAATGATGCACTTTGTGGCATTTTACTATGCCCTAGTGACATCCCCCACACTCAAATGAATGCAAAAAAGAAGAAAGTATTGCCTATACATAGGGGAAAAAAGCAATCAATATAAAACTGCTCTGAGGAAGCCCAGACATTGGACTTACTGGACAAAGACTTTAAATCAGCCATTTTAACTATGTTCAAACAGCTAAAAGAAAGCACGCCTAAAGGAAAGCATAATGTCTCACCAAATAGAGAATATCAATAAGGAGACAGAAAATATAAAAAGAAATCAAATAGGGGCACTGGCTGGCTCAGTTAGTAGAGCCTGTGACCCTTGATCTTGGGGTTGTGAGTTCAAGCCCCATGTTGAGTGTAGAGATTACTTAAAAATAAAATCTTAAAAAAAAAAAAAAAGAAAGAAAGGAATTGGGACACCTGGGTGGCTCAGTCAGTTGAGCATCTGACTCTTGGTTTTGGCTCAGGCCATGGTCTCACAGTTCATGGGTTCAAGCCCCGTGTCAGGCTCCACACTTAGAACACAGGGACTGCTTAGGATTCTCTCTCCTGCTCTCTCTGTCCCTCCCCTGCTTGCATATGCATGCATCTGCTCTCTCTCACACACACAAAATAAATAAACTTAAAAAATATAAAAATTAAATTAAAAAAAAAATTTTTAACGCTTATTTATTTTTGAGACAGAGAGAGACAGAGCATGAACGGGGGAGGGTCAGAGAGAGGGAGACACAGAATCCGAAGCAGGCTCCAGGCTCTGAGCTGTCAGCACAGAGCCCGATGCAGGGCTCGAACTCACAAACCGCCAGATCATGACCTGAGCCAAAGTCGGCCACTTAACCGACTAAGCCACCCAGGCGCCCCAAAATTTAAACAAAGGAATCAAATAGATACTCTGACATTGAAAATTATAATAACTCAAGTGAAAATTCACTACAGGGCTTCAACAACAGATTTGACTATGCAGAAGAATCAGAGACCTTGAAGGTAGATCAACTGAGATTTTTCCAATCTGAGGAACAGAAAGAATAAGAAGACAAATGAAAACTCATGGTACACCATCAAGCATACCAACATATGCATAGTAAGAATCCCAGAAGGGGAAAAGAGAGAAAGAATATATGAAAAAATAATAGCTGAAATCTCTGCAAATTTGATGGCAAACGTTAATCTACATATCCAGTAAATCAACAGACTCCAAGTAGGATAAACTCAAAGAGATTCACAATAAAACACATTAAATCAAACTGTGTTTGATCAGACAAAAACAAAGGGGCGCCTGGGTGGCTCATTCAGTTAAGTGTCCAACTCTTAATTTCAGCTCAGGTCATGATCTCACAGTTTGTCAGATCAAGCCCCATGTTGGGCTCTATGCTGACAGCATGAGCCAACTTGGAATTCTCCTCTACCTCTCTCTCTGCGGCTCCCTTGCTGGTGCACTCTCTTTCTCACTCTCTCTCAAAATAAATAAATAAACTGTAAAAAAAAAAAAATAGACAAAGACAAAGAATCCTGAAATCAGTAAAGAAGAGGTGACTCTCACATACCAGGAATCCTCAATAAGATTAACAACTGATTTCTCATCAGAAATCTGGAAAGCCAAAAGATAATCAGTCAAGAAAATGAGAAAACAAGCCACAGACTGGGAGAAAATATTTGCAAAAAACATGTTTGGTAAAGGACTGTTATCCAAAAATATACAAAGAACTCTTAAAACTCAACAGAAAGAAAATAAACAACTTGATTAAAAAATGGGCCAAAGACCTGATCTCACCAAAGAAGTTATACAAATGAAAATTAATTATATTAAAAGATGTTCAACATCACATGTCATAAGGGAATTTCAAATTAGTACACTTCATGCCTGTTATAAAGGCCAAAACCCAGATACTGACAACACAAAATGCTATTGAGGATGTGGAGTAACAGGAACTCTCATTCATTGATAGAATGCAAAATAGTACAGCCACTATTGAAGATAGTTTGGCTGTTTCTTACAAAACTAAACATACTCCCATCATATGATCCAGCAATCACACTCCTTGGTATCTATCCAAAAGAGTTGAAAACTTACATCCACACTGAAACTTACACACAGATGTTCATAGCAGCTTTAGTCATACTTGCCAAAAGTCAGAAGCAACCAAAGATGTCCTTCAATAGGTGAATGCATAAACAAACTGTGGTACATCCAGACAATGGGATAATATTCAGTTCTAAAAAGAAAGAAACTATCAAGCCATGAAAAAATATGCAAGAAACTTAGATGTGTATTTCTAAATGAAAGAAGCCAATCTGAAAAGGCTACCTACTATATAATTCCAATTACATAACATTTTGGAAAAGGCAGAACTATGGTAACAATAAAAAAGTCAGTGGCTGCCAGAAGTTGAAGGGAGGTGGGATGAATAAGCACAGCACTGAGAATTTTCAGGGCTGTGAAACTATTCTGTATGATACCAACAGTGAGCCCTAACGTAAAATATGGACTTTTGGTGATATGATATATCACTGTAGGTTCATCAATTGCAACAAATGTACCACTCTGGTGTGGAATATTCAGAGTGGGGGAGGGTGTGCATGGAGGGGAGGCAGGGAGTATATGGTAATTCCCTGTACTTTGTATTCAATTTTATGTGAACCTAAAACTGCTCTAAAAAAATATAGTAAAAATTTAAAAAGCTGCAGGATAACATATGCAAAGTGCCAACAGAAAAAAAAACTATTAGCCAAGAATCCAGCAAAAATATCCTTCAAACTGAAGGTGAAATTGAGATATTCCCAGCTAAACAAAAGTTTAGGTGTTCATTGCTGGCTGACCTGCCCTGAAAGATATGCTATGTCCTTCAGACTGAAATGAAGGGACACTAGCCAGTAGCTCAAATCCACACAAAGAAATAAAGAATGCTGATTAAGGGTGACTACATGGATAGATATTTTTTAAATAATGTATTTTTATTGTAACTCTTATCTGATTTAAAAGATAATTGGATAAAGTAATAATGATAAATATATGTTGATGGGCATACAATGTGTAAGGGTATAATTTGTGAGAGTAACAACATATGATACAGCAATAGAGAAAGTAGGACAAAGCCCTATAGGAGCAAAAATTTTGTATATTATTGAAATTAAATTGGAATAATTTGAATCACAAAGACAGAAGGTAGATTAGTGGTTGCCAGGGACTGGGAGAATAGGAGGAACGGGGAGTGACAGCTCCTGGTTATCAGGAATTTCTTCTTGGGGTGATGGGAATACTCTGGAATTAGATAACAGGAATGGTTGCACAGACTGAATGTATTAAAAATCACTGAACGTTACACTTTAAAAGGTGAATTTTATGATATATGAATGATATCTCACTAAAAATTACTTTGAAACAAATAAAAAGATAACATGAATTGCCATCTATATGGTAAAGAAATGGAATTTGTAGTCTAAAAAGGCTTCCCACAAAGAAAACTCTAGGTCTGTATGGCTTCACTCATGAATTTTATCAAACATGTAAAGAAGAAAGAATACAATTCTGCATATACTCTTCCTAAAAAATTGAAGACACAGAATTCTTCCCAACTCATTCAATGAGGCCAGTGCCAAAAGCAGATAAAGACATTACAAAAAAAAAAAAAAAAAAAAAAAAAAAAAAATATATATATATATATATATATATATATATCTCATGAACATTGATGAAAAAATTCCAAAAAAGAGTGTTTTCAGGGGTGCCTGGGTGGTTCAGTTGGTTAAGCGTCCTACCTTGGCTCAGGTCATGATCTCACAGTTAGTGGGTTCAAGCCCATGTCAGGCTCTCTGCTGACAGCTCAGAGCCTGGAGCCTGCTTCAGATTCTGTGTCTCCCTTTCTCTCTGCTCCGCCCCCACTCATGCTCTCTTTCTCTCTCTCTCAAAAATAAATAAACATTAAAAAATTTTTTTAATGTTTTCAGCAAATTGAATCCAACAAAATATTAAAAGATTAATACCTTATAACCAAGTAAGGTTTATCACAGGAATACAAAGTTTGGTTTAACATTCAAAATCAATCAATGTAATTCACCATATTAACAAACAGAAAAAAATATGATCATCTAAATAGATATAGAAAAAGCATTTGACAAAATCCAGTATCCATTCCTGATAAACACTCTCAGCAAATTTAGAATAGAAAGGAACTTTCTCAACAGAAAAGGGAATCTACTGTGGCACCTGGGTGACTCAGGCAGTTGAGCATCCAACTCTTGCTTTTGGCTCAGGTCATGATCTCACAGTTTGGTTTGTGAAATCGAGCCCTGCTTCAGGCTCTGCGCCTGCTTGGGACTCCCTGTCTCCCTTTCTCTCTGCCCCTCCCCTCCTCACTCTAGAGCAGTTTCTCTCTCTCTCTCTCTCTCTCTCCCTGTCTCTCTGAATAAAGAAATAAACTTAAAAAAAGAAAAGAAAAGGGAATCTACTAAAATCCTACAGCTAGCATCATACTTAATGCAAAAATCTGAGTAATTTCCCCAGATGGGGAACAAGACAAGGATATCGGCTCTCCCCATTTCTATTCAACATTGTACTGGAGGTTCTGGCAACTGTTATGAGGCAAGGAAAAGGAAACAAGCAGCCATTGAAGAAATAAAACTCTATTTTCAGATAACACAATTGTCTGTGTAGAAATCCAATTGAATCTAGAAAACAGAAATGAGAACTAGTGAGTTTAGTAAGGTTGAGAGATACAAGATCAACATACAAAAATTAATTGTATTTCACAATTCTAACAGTGAAAATCAGAAATTAAAATTAATAAAATGTTATTTATAATAGCATCAAAAGTATGAAATACTTAGGAATAAATCTGATAAAATATGATTTTGGTTAAGCATCCAACTCTTGATTTCAGCTCAGGTCATGATCTCACAGCTCCTGGGATCAAGCCTCACATCGGCATGGAGCCTGCTTGGGATTCTCTCTCAACCTCTCTCTTTCTGCCCCTCCCCCATTTGTGTGTGATCTTTCTCTCAAAATAAATAAATAAACATTAAAAACAAATAAAAAGGGCGCCTGGGTGGCTCAGTCGGTTAAGCATCCGACTTCAGCTCAGGTCATGATCTCACAGTTCGTGAGTTCGAGCCCTGCATCGGGCTCTGTGCTGACATCTCAGAGCCTGCAGCCTGCTTCAGATTCTGTGTCTCCCTCTCTCTGCCCCTCCCCCACTCATGTTCTCTCTCTCTCTCTCTCTCTCTCTCTCAAAAATAAATAAACATTAAAAAAATTAAAAACAGGGTCACCTGGGTGGCGCAGTCGGTTAAGCGTCCAACTTCAGCCAGGTCACGATCTCGTGGTCCGTGAGTTCGAGCCCCACGTCGGGCTCTGGGCTGATGGCTCAGAGCCTGGAGCCTGTTTCCGATTCTGTGTCTCCCTCTCTCTCTGCCCCTCCCCCATTCATGCTCTGTCTCTCTCTGTCCCAAAAATAAAAAAAAAAATTTTTTTAATTTTTTAAAAAGTTGAAAAAAAAAACGTTGAAAAATAAATAAAACATTTAAAAAATTTTTTTAATTAAAAAGACATCATTTGTCCCCAAATTGATCTATAGATGCTATGCAATCAAAATAAAAATTCCTTGCAGGCTTTTTTGTGAAAATTGACAAGCTGATTCTAAAATTCATATGGAAGCACACAGCCTACAACAGCCAAAACAACTTTGAAAAAAGAAGAGCAAAGTTAGAGGATTTACATTACCTGATTCCAGATATATTATAAAGCCACAGTAATCAAAACAGTGTGGCATTTGCATAAAGAGAGACAAAGTAGAACAGAATAGAGTTCAGAAATATAAATGACAACTTTAATAGCTTTATAAGACATAATTTCCAAACCATACCATTTACCCATTCCAAATGTAAATTCAATGTTTTTTAATAAGTTCACAGGGTTGTGCCACAATCACTACAATCTACAGATCATTTTTGTCCACCCAAAAAGAACCCTCGTACTTATTAGCAGCCACTCTCCATTCCCCTATTACCCTTCCTCAGCCCCAAGCAAACCTAATCTACTTTCTTTCTCTCCAGATTTGCTTATTCTAGACATGTGGTATAAACAGAATTATACATGACTTGGCCTCCTATGACTGGCTTCTTTCACTTAGCATAACTTTTTCAAGGTTCATCTATATTGTGGCATGCCTCAGCCCTCCATTCCTTCCCGTTGCCAAATAATATTACATCATAAGGATATAGCACATTCTGTTTATTCATTCATGAGTTGATACACACCAGGGTTTTTCCCACTTTTTGGCTACTATGAATAATGTCACTATGGATATTTATGTAAAAATTTTTATGTGGACATGTTTTCATTTCTCTTGGATAGATATACAGGAGTGGAATTGTTGAATCATATTAAACTCTGTGTTTTACTTTTTAAGGAACTGAGAAACTATTTTCCAAAACAGTTTTACATTCCCACCAGAAGCGTATGAAGTGTCCAATTTCTCCACATCCTTGCTAATACTTGTAATTCCTTGTCTGTTTGATTATATCCACGCTAGTGAATGTGAAGATCTCATTATAGTTTGTTTTTTTGGGGGGGAGGGGGTGGTAAAATACATGTAACATAAAAGATGCCATTTTAAGTATGCAATTTAGTGACACTAGTTACATTCACAATGTTGTGCAACCATTGCACAACCACCACTATCTAGTTCCAAAACTTTCCATCACTCCAAGTAGAAACTCTGTACCAAATAAACACTAAAATTCCATCCCCTCACTCCCAGACCATGGTAACCTCTAATCTACTTTCTATACCCATTCTAAATATCTTGTGTAAGTAGAATCATATACTATTCATCTTGTTGTTTCTGGCTTTTTTCACTTAGCATAATGTTTTCAAAATTTATACGTGGTAGAGGCACCTGGGTGGCTCAGTCGGTTGAGCGGCCGACTTCAGCTCAGGTCACGATCTCTCGGTCCGTGAGTTCGAGCCCCGCGTCAGGCTCTGTGCTGACAGCTCAGAGCCTGGAGCCTGTTTCGGATTCTGTGTCTCCCTCTCTCTCTGACCCTCCCCTGTTCATGCTCTGTCTCTCTCTGTCTCAAAAATAAATAAACGTTAAAAAAAAATTAAAAAAAAAAATTTATCCGTGGTATAGATAGCCTGTATTGGAATGTCCTTCCTTTCTATGGCCAAATACTATTCCACTGTGTTTATATACCACATTTTGTTTATCCATTCATCTGTTGATGGACACTTGATTGTTCCACTTTTCGGCAATTGTGAAAATGCTACTGTGATTATTATGATACAAGTTTCTGTCCCCTGTTTTCAGTTCTTTCAGGTATATACTTAGGAGTGGAATTGTGGGGTCATCTGGTAATTATATTTTTTAACTTTTTTGGAAACCACCACTGTTTTCCAGAGTAGCTGAACAATTTACATTCCCACCAGCAAATGTACAATATTTCTAATCTCTCCACATCCTCAACAACATTTTTGTAAAATTTCTGGTTATTGTTATTTTGGGCTTTGTTGTTGTTGCTGGTGTTGTTATGGTCATTCTAGTAGGTGTGAAAAGGTATCTCATTATGGTTTTGATTTGTATTTCCCTAATGACTAATGATGTTGAGTTTCTTTTTATGTACTTTTAGTCATTTTTATATATTCTTTGGATGAATTTATTTTCATAAATTTCATAAATTTTCCTATTTTTTATTTAAATTCTAGTTAGTTAATGGGGCACCTGAGTGGCACAGTTGATTAAGTGGCCAACTCTTGATTTTAGCTCAGGTCATGATCTCATGGTTCATGAGGCTGAGCCCCGCATCAGCCTCTTTGCTCACAAGGAGGAGCCTGCTTGGGATTCTCTCTCTCCCTCTCTCTCTCTCTGCCCCTCCCCCACCTCAAAATAAGTAAATAAACTTTTTAAAAAAAAATAAATTCTAGTTAGTTAACATAGAGTGTAATATTGATTTCAGGAGTATAATTGGCGTGCCTGGGTGGCTCAGTCAATTAAGTGTCGAGCTCTTGATTTCAATTCAGGGCATGATGCCACAGTTTGTGAGCTCAAGCCCCACACCAGGCTCTGCACTTACAGAGCAGAGACTGCTTGGGATTGTCTTTCTCTGTCTCTCTCTGCTCCTCTCCTACTCTCTCTTTCTCTCTCTCAAAATAAATAAACTTTTTTTAAAAAGGAAAAAAATAAATGTATAAAAAAGGAGAATTTAGTGATTCATCACTTACATATAACACCCAGTGCTCATCACAAGTGACCTCCTTAATTCCCATCACCCATTTAGCCCATCCCTTTCCCATCTCCCCTCCAGCAACCCTCAATTTGTTTGCTATAGTTCAGAGTCTCTTACGGTTTGCTTCCCCCCCTCTCTCTTTTTTTTCCCCTTACCCTATGTTAATCAGTTTTGTTTCTTAAATTCCACATATGAGTGAAATCATATGGTATTTGTCTTTCTCTAAATGACTTACTTTGCTTAGCGTAATACACTCTAGCTCCATCCATATCACTGCAAATGGCAAGATCTCATTCTGTTTGATGGCTGAGTAATATTCCATTGTATACATATACTACATCTTCTTTATCCATTCATCACTTGACCTACATTTGGGCTCTTTCCATAATTTGGCTATTGTTGATGATGCTGCTATAAACATCAGGGTCATATGCCCCTTAGAATCAGAATTTTTGTATCCTTAGGGTAAATATCTACTAGTGCAATTGCTGGGTCATAGGGTAGTTCTATTTGTAACTTTTTGAAGAAACTTTATACTGTTTTCCAGAGTGGCTGCACCAGTTTACATTCCCCACCAACAGTATAAAATTCCCCTTTCTCTACATCTTCACCAACATCTATTGTTTCCTATGTTGTTAATTTTAGCCATTTTGACAGGTGTGAGGTATTACCCTGATGCTGAGTGATATTGAGCATCTTTTCATGTGTCTGTTGGCTATCCAGATATCTTCTTTGGAAAAATGTCTATTCATGTTTTAGTTTATTTTTTTAAGTGTATTTATTTACATAACTTCTACACACAACGGGGGGCTCAAACCCATAACCCCAAGATCCAAAGCCACATCCTCTTCTGACTGAGCCAGCCAGGCATGCCTTTAGTTCATTTTTTCTTTATTTTTTATTTTTTTAATGTTTATTTATTTTTGAGAGAGAGACAGACAGAGCATGAATTGGGGAGGTGGGGGGGAGCATGGAGAGAGGGAAACACAGAATCTGAAGCAGGCTTCAGGCTCCAAGCTGTGAGGACAGAGCCCAATTCAGGACTCGAACCCACAAGCCGTGAGATCATGACCTGAGCCAAAGTCAGATGCCTAACCCAAGCACCCCTTTAGTTCATTTTTTAATTGAGTTGTCTTGTTACTGTTAAGTTGTGTTTTTATATATTCTGAGTGGAATTCCTTCACAGATATATGATGTGTAAATATCTTCTTCCATTCTTTAGGTTGTCTTTTTACTTCCTTGGTGGTATCACTTATAGTACAAAAGTTTTCTAATTTTGATGTAGTCTAGTTTATCTATTTTTTTCTTTTTGTGACTTGTGCTTTTGGTATTATATCCAGGAAAACATTGCCTAACCCAAGGTCACAGATATTTACTTCTTAATTTTCTTCTAAGTGTTTTATAGTTCTACCTCTTATGTTTAGGTACACAAGTTATTTGAATTAGTTTTTTGGTATGGTAGTGAAGTAAGGGTCCAACTTCATTCTTTGGCATAACAGTCTAGTTGTTTTAGCACTATTTGTTGAAAAGACTACTTTCTCCTCACTGAATTGTCTTGGTACTCTTGTCAAAAACAATTGATCATAACCATATGGATTTATTTCTGAAATTTTAATTCTCCAGCAGGTGACTTTCATTAAAAATCCAAAACTAATTTGGTGGAGAAAGGATAGTTTTTCAACGAATGGTGCTGTAACAAGTGGATAGTCTTATGTAAAAACAAAACAAAACCAACAAAAACTTCAATCTTTATCTTACTATCTATATCCTGCATATCTCATATTAAAAAATTGTCTCAAAATGGATCATACACCTAAATATGAGCCCTAAAACTATAAAATTTCTACAAAATAAAGAGGACAAATCTTTGTAGTAAATTAGACAAAAAAATTTTAGATATGACACCAAAAGTACCATCCAAAAAAGGAAAATTGATAATTTGGACTTCATCAAAATTAAATGCTCTGCTCTTCAAAAGATGCTGTTTTTTTAATGTATTTTAATTTAGTTTATTTTTAAAGTTTATTTTGAGAGAGGGAGAGAGTGGGGGAGGAGCAGAGAGAGGGAGAGAGAGAGAGAATCCCAAGCAGGCTCCACACTGTCAGTGCAGAGCCTGATGCGGGGCTTGAACCCATAAACTGTGAGAACATGACCTGAGCTGAAACCAAGAGTCGGGCGTTTAACCAACTTAGCCACCCAGGTGCCCCCTTGAAAAGGCACTGTTAAGAGAATGTAAAGATAATCCCCAGAATGGGAAAATATATTTGCAAAACATAAATCTGATAAAAAAAGAACTTGTATCAAGAATATATAATGGGGGCGCCTGGGTGGCTCAGTCGGTTAAGCATCTGACTTCAGCTCAAGTCATGATCTCGCAGTTCATGAGTTTGAGCCCTGCATCAGGCTCTGTGCTGACAGCTTAGAGCCTGGAGCCTGCTTCAAATTCTGTGTCTCCCTCTGTCTCTCTGCCCCTCCCCCCACTCATACTCTGTCTCTCTCTCAAAAATAAATAAATGGTTAAAAAAATTTTTTTTAAAAGAATATATAATGAACTCTGAATACTCTATTTATTTTTAAAATCCAGTTTTATAAATAGATTTGAACACATATTTAACCAAACAAATACATGAGAAAGATGCCCAGTATTATTGGTCATTAAGAAAATGCAAGGTACATTATTCACAATATCCAAGATATGGAAACAACCCAATGCTCATCAACAGATGAGCAATTAAAAAGATGTGGTACATATACACAATGAAATATTGCTCAGCCATAAGAAGGGAGAATATCTGTCCATTTGTGACAGCATAGATGGAACTTGAGCATGTTATGCTAAGTGAGATAAATCAGACAGAGAAAGACAAATACTGTATGGTATCACTAGTATATGAAATCTAAAAAAGGTAAACCTGTACAAAAGAGAGTAAAATGGTGATTACCAGGGTATGAAGTAGGGGAAAGATAAGAGTGATGGTGTTTAAGGGCACAAATTTGTAATGAGTAGTAAATAAGCCATAGAGAGCTAACACACAGTATAACAAATATAGGCATAATTACCATAACTATGTAATGTGATAATTATCACCACACCGACAATCATATATAAATGTATGAAGTAACATGTTGTACACCTTAAACTTAAACAACATTACATGTCAAATTTATTCAATAAGAAAATACAAATTAAAACCACAAAGTATCTCTTCACACTGATTGAAATCAATGCAATTAAGTTAAATTAAATCAAATTAAATTAAAACTGACCATATCAAGTGTTGGTGAGGATCTGGAGGAAATGGAACTCTCTTACACTGCTAGCAGGTTATAAAATGGTAAGACCACTTTAGAAAGAAGTTTGGAAGTTTCTTAAAATATTAAATATATACCTATAACATAATCCAAATACTCCATTCAGGTATTTAACCAAGAAAAATGAAAGCATACATTCATACAGAGACTTTTGCATGAATGTTTACAGCATCTTTATTTATAATAGTCCTAAACTGGAAACAACCCAAATGTCCATCAACAGGTGAATGAATAAATAAATTGAAGTATACATGTACAACAGAATACCACTCATCAATAAAAATAAATAAATTACTGATATATTCAATAACAAGGATGCATCTTAAAATGATTATGCTCAATAAAAAAAGCCAGATGAAAAGGAGTACATGCTGTGTGATTTCATTTATGTAGAATTCTAAAAATCAAACTAAACTTTAGTGACAGCAGTTCAGTGGTTGCTTGGGAACAATGGGGTGTTAGAGAGGGGAGAGGTGGGAAGAATGGATTTTAAAGAGGCACAAGGAAATTTTGGAGTGATGGATATGCTCATTGTCTTGATTGTGGTGACGGCTTCACAGGTATATACATATGTCAAAACTTACCAAATCATATACTTTATATATGTACATTTCATTATATGTCAGTTATGCCTCAATAAAACTATTTTTAACATTACATATATTAGTAATATAAAATAGTACAGCTTTTATAACAAAAGCTGGGCCTTTCCTCAAAAAAACTAAACATGAGGGGCACATGGGTGGCTCAGTCAGTTAAATGTCCAACTCTTGATTTCAGCTCAGGCCATGATCTCGCAATTCCTTGATTCAAGCCCCATATCAGGCTCTGTGCTGGCAGCACAGAGTCTGCTTGGGATTCTCTCTCTCTCTCTCTCTCTCTCTCTCTCTCTCCCCCTCTCTCCCTCTCCCTCCCCCTCCCCCACTTTTGTTCACTCTTTCTCTCTCAAAAATAAATAAACTTAAGGGGTGCCTGGGTGGCTCAGTCAGTTGAACATCCAGCTTTGGCTCAGGTCATGAACTCATGGTTCATGAGTTCCAGCCCCACATCAGGCTCTGCACTGTCAGTGCAGAGCCTACTTGAGATTCTCCCTCTCTCTCCCTCTCTATGCCCCTCCCCCACTTGCACACTTTCTCTATTTCAGAATAAATAACCTTAAAAATAACAATAATAAAAATAAATAAATAAACCTTAAAAAAACTAAACATGGAATTATAAATAAATTTTTATAAATTTTATACATTTTTATAAATAAATATTTATAAATAAACCTAAAAAAAAAGAAAAACTAAACATGGGTTATCAGACCCAGCAATTCTCCTTCTACGTATCTACCCAAGAAAAATGAAAACACATGTCCACACAAAGAAACTTGTACATGAATCACCATAGCAGTATTACACATAATAGCCAAAAATCAGAAGCAATTCAAATGTCCATCAACTGATGAATGGATAAACAATTATGCTATATCCATATAATGGAATGTTACATTCAGACATAAAAGAAATCAAGTACTGATACATGGTACAACATGAATGAACTTCAAAAATGTTATGCTGAGGTGAAACAGCCATCACAGAACACCACATGTTATATGATCCCATTTAATTTTTTTTTATGTTTTTTTATTTTTTGAGAGAGAGAAACACACACACACAGAGCGCAAGTAGGGGAGGGGCAGAGAGAGAGAGGGAGACACAGAATTCGAAGCAGGCTCCAAGCTTTGAGCTGACAGCACAGAGCCCAACGCAGGGCACCAACTCACAAACCATGAGATCATGACCTGAGCCAAAGTCAGATGCTTAATCCACTGAACCACCCAGGTGCCCATATATGATCCCATTTATATGAAAAGTCCAGAATAGTAAAGTCTGTAGAAACAGAAAGTAGATTAGTGGTTGCCTAAGCCTAAGGGTAGGGGAGAATTGGAAGTGGCCGCTAATGGATACAAGCTTTCTTTTGAAAATGTTCTAAAATTAGATTATGGTGATGGTTGCCCAACTCTATAAATATACTAAAAACCATCGAATCATATGCTTTAAACAAGTAAACTTAATGGCATGTAAATTATATGTCAAAAAGCTGTTAAAAATTACATATATGGCTGGAATTATATTTTTATTTTATACTACTGTTTCAGAGAAACACAGCTTGGTGAAAAATATGGGCCAGAGTAAGTAGGACATAGTCGTGCTCATTATATGCCTCCCTTGCATATAATAAGCACTCCATGGAAATTTGCTCATTATTAACATAAGACAAATGTTGCAGCCAATAAAAACTATTAGAGGTAATTTTTTGACCCCAGGATTTATAAAAATTATCATGTGTAAAAGATTTTAAATAACCCGTTTACATTTGCTAAATAATAATTAAGTTCTAAAGTTAGCTTGAGTGTACAAATTACTTTCAAGTCTTAAATAGGTTTTGTCTTTAATGATTTTCATTCAATCACTAAGGATGCCATCCCCCACTCTGCTCCATTTGCATCAAAGCTTTCTTTCCATCTTGTCAGATTGCTTCCTTGGGAAAGTTCAGGCAGAAGCAAGTTTTCTAATCAAATGCCACCTAATGGTGTGTCAATATTTGGCTGTCTCAAATCTTTAAATCCACCAAATGAATTTTACTGAGTTTGATTCCAGAATCAAATAACTTCATGGTCATAAACTGAAAGCATGATGCCTGTGTGAGTTTTGGGCATGATGATGACTGGCAGTTTATTTTTTCCAAAAGGATGGAACTGTCTTCCTCTGCAAGGGAAAAGATTATCCTAAAATATCCCGGACGGAAAATAAAGAAATGAAAGCTTTGATAAGCATAACAGTCCCACAAAGATGTCCATGCCCTCATCCCTGAAAAGTATGAGTATATTATGTAACATGACAAAAGGGACCTTTGGAGACGTAATTAAGGTTACAGACTTTAAAATAAGGGGATTATTCTGAATGATCTGGGTAAGCCCAGTCTAATCACATGAACCTTTAAAAGAAGAGAAACCTCTCCATCAGAAAGCAGGAGAGATGAGCCAGTAGAAGTCAGACAGATTTGAAGCATGGGATGGACTCCATGAACCATTGCTGCTTGGAAGATGTAGAAGCAATGTGAGAAAGAATATAGGAAACCTCAAGGAGTTGAGAGGGGCTCCAGGGCTTCAGGCTGACAGGCAGAAATGAAATGGGACCTCAGCCCTACAACCACAGGGAATTGAATTTGACCAACTACCAGAGTGAGCTGGTTTGAGGATTCTTCCCCAGAGCCTCCAGTAAGAAGCAAAGCCCTGAAGATAATCTCGATTTGTATTTTGTTTTGAAATCTGAAGGGAAGTACCATCACACTTGTGACTACAGAACTGAGAGATAGTGAATGGGTATTGTTTTAAGCTTCTAAATTATGCCAATTTGTTACATGGCAATAGAAAGCTAATACAAGAGTTCTCAAGAAAAGATTTCGGAACCCCATGTGCATAAAAATTCTCTGTCAGGGAAGTTAAGGGGAGTGGGGCTTACATTTTAAAACTGGGAGGCACATTCAGGGATATGAATAAAAGTATTATAAGAGGAATTATATTATATCACAACAACTAGGGCTTTGGGCCCACAAGTTGGCTCTGACATTGGACTCTTCGGCAGGCATAGGACCTGGCCTGATAGATTTAGCTACAGTTGTACAAATTCAGAAAGATGCAGAGGATAAAGACAAGAAGTGGGAGATACTGAACTTTTATTTGTGTCCGACGTCTGCAGGTTCTGTGAGACAGGAACAGCACTGTGCTGCTTTTTGCCACCCTGCTTGCCATCTCTGGAGTTTTCTACTCTCCTCATACAAAGCCAGTTGGTCACCTCGAGTCATCAGTCCAGTCTTATGCCAGCCAAGAATATTGAAAAAGCTCTAGAATGGGGGCATACTTGGTGTCCTCACTGGGAAAAAAAAAAACCCAGTCCTTTCAAGAAGTGAACACACAAGGCCGCTGTTCCCCAGAGAAAGGGCAGGACCAAACCATGAAATACATTTCTTGTCTTCTGGCTTCTTGTTTAAATCTTCATTTTGTCTCATTTCCATAAATTCTTTCGAAGGTCTGAGACTCAGGAAACCTCGGACCTTTTCCCAATTTTAGTCTTCTAGCTTGAATGTAATGATTTAATGTGATTGTCCAGGAATAAGAATGAAACAATTCCAATTCTATATACACTATAGAAATAATGGTGAGGTTTCCAATTTATTTTATAAAGTTAACATAAACAAATATACACATACATACACACATACACACATGCACAGACATACACACACACCCCACAGGCTAGACCGGATTAGTTTGACTTAAGTTATTTATATGGAATTTATAAACTTACATCCTAAATGGAATACGACTAAATCTAACCTATCAGTACAATATATTAATAATATTCCATTACCAAGAAGGGTTTGGCCCAGAAATGCAAGGATGATCAATATTTTAGAATCTATTAATACTATATACAATGTCTGCTTAGTACATAGTATAGTCCTAGTATCTAACACAATGACTAGCATGCAGTAGATAATAAGTATTTGTTGAATGACTAAATGAATATTCATTATCCACTATCAATAATCCATTTGAAAATAAAATGGGAAGATCCCATTCAAGTAGCAATTATAACAATTCTATGTAATTATATAAAAATGCATGTGTGTGTGTGTGTGTGTGTAGGTACATGTATATGTATCACCCAGGAATAAACCTAACAAAATGTATTTAAGATCTACTTGAAGGAAAGAGCAAAATTTTACCAAGGTACATAAAAGGAGATAAATGCATGTACAACAATGTGACTATAGTTAAAAATACTATATTGTATACCTGAAATTTGCTAAGAGAGTAGATCCTAAATGTTCTTATCACAAAAAGAAAAGAAAAGAAAATGTTGACTATGTGAAGTGATGCATATGTTAACTACCTTCATTTGGTGATAATTTCACAATGGATATGTATATCAAATCATCAAGCTATACACCTTAAATATATACAGTTTTAAATGGTCAATTCTCCTTGAGTAAAGATGGAAAAAGAAAAGAAAATATCTCCAAAATGATCCTGAAAACAAAAAATAAAACATGTAATGTTTTTTTCTTTTAGTTCTTTTTTTTTAATTTATTTATTTTGAGAGAGAGAGAGAGAGAGAGAGAATCCCAAGTAGGCTGGGCACTGTCAGAGCAGACCCCTATGCAGGCCTCAGTCTTATGAACCATGAGATCATGACCTGAGCTGAAACCAAGAGTCAGACACTTAACCGACTGAGCCACCCAGGCACCCCAAAACATATAGTATTAAAAAAAAAAAGATAAACACATGAGAGACATATGCAATATTATAAAGATGTCACTTTTTCTCAAACTAATTTATAAATGTAATACAGTTCCCATTAAAAATCCAAAAGAGATTTTGGGAAAGGTGAGTCAGTGAAATTTTTTGTTGTGGGGGTTGGGGGGGTGGGCAGAAATAAGAGGGGATATTTGCATAATTAGGTATTAAAACCTATTATAAAGCCAGAGTAATTAAAACATCAAGACTTGGCATAAATCAATAAAATACAATTTAAAACCTTCCAACAGACCCAAATATATACAAGTATTTAGTATATGATAAAAGTAGCATTTACTTTTTTTAGAAGAACCTCAAACCCTATTTTTGAGAGAGACAAAGAGACAGAACATGAGTGGGGGAGGGGCAGAGAGCGAGGGAGACAGAATCAGAGCAGGATCCAGGCTCTCCAGCACAGAGCCCAATGCGAGACTCAAACCTACAAACCGTAAGATCATGACCTGAGCCAAAGTCAGGCACTCAACTGACTGAGCCACCCAGGCACCCCTAAAAGTAGCATTTAAAATCAGAGGGTGAAATGGGTGAAGGAGGTCAAAAGGTACAAACTTCCAGTTATAAAATAAGTAAGTTATAGGATAAAATGTACAGCATGATGACTATAATTGAGAATGCTGTATTGCACATTTGAAAGTTGCTGAAAGAGTAGATCTTAAAAGTTTTCATCACACACTATATGCTAACTAATTTGGATGTAAATTACTTTTAAAATTTTTAAATAAAAGAAAAAAGTTTTCATCACAAGAAAAATAATTTGTAACTAGGTGACAGATGTTAACTAGACATATTGTGGTGATCATTTCACAATATATACAAATATCAAAGCATTATGTTGTACACCTGAAATTAATATAATGTTATATGTCAATTATAACTGAATAAAAAAAATCAGAGGGGGAAAATATTCTAGCAAATAGTGCTAGGATATTTGGTTACTGCTTGGAAAAATTAAACTTGAGTTCCTACTACATGCCAATCATCAAGGTAAAGTTCCAAATAGATAAGTTATTTTTTAAAATACCTTAAAATAACTGGCCAATACACAAAGTGTTTATATAATCATGAGTCATAAGTGTTTTTCAGAGCATAATACCTAAAGCAAAAATCATAAAAGGGGGCACCTGGCTGGCTCAGTCAGTAAAGCATGCAACTCTTGATCTCAGAGTTGTAAGTTCGAGCCCTACATTGGCTGTAGAGATTACTTAAAAATAATTTTAAAATCTTTTTACAAATCATAAAAGATGCATAGATTTGTCCATATAAAATTTTAAAACTTACATTTAATTTTTTAAAAATGAAAAGGCAAACCACAAGCAAGGGTAAAATATTGGCAATATGAAATATAGACAAAGTCTTTTTATCTTTAATTTGAAAAACATTCTTGCAAGCAGAAGGAAAAAGAAATACAAACTAGATATTAGAATAAAATGAACAAAAGACAATTCACAAAAGAAGAACACAAATAAAAAAAGAAATGTTTATCCTCACTAATAAACACGAAAATACAAATCAAAAGAAGGTACCTTTTTATACCTCCCAGACTGGCAATGATTTAAATAATGATAATATTTAGTATTAAAGGACTTCATATACTGTAGAAGGTGGTTAAAAGCCATTAATATATGACCCGAAAATGCTAGAATCTAGAATTTTTTCTGAAAAGATCAAGCAACTTATGTGAAAATTTGTCTTCAGGGACATTCATCATAGAATTCCTTAAAATATGTTTAATGGAAATAATTGAAACATTCTGCAATAGAAAGCTTCTTTGGTAAGTTTTGGTCAGGAATATGATGGAATAACACAGACCCTGAAAAATCATGTTGAGGGGCACCTAGGTGGCTCAGTTGGTTAAGCGTCCAACTTTGGCTTAGGTCATGATCACGCAGTTCCTGAGTTCGAGCCCCACATCAGGCACTGTGCTGACAGCTCAGAGCCTGAAGCCTGCTTCAGATTCTGTGTCTCCCTTTCTCTTTGCCTCTCCCCTGCTCATAGGCTGTCTCTCTCTCAAAAATAAACATTAAAAAAAGTCATGTTGAAGAGGGGCACCTGGCTGACTCAGTCGGTAGGACACACAACTTTTATCTTAGGGTCCTGAGTTTAAGACCCACATTGGGCTGAGAGCTTACTTTAAAAGAAAAAATCATCTTGAAGAGTATATTCTGACTTGATAAATATCAGAATGTTCAGGCCATTGGGCTCTGGAGTCAGACTTGTATTCAAAACCATCTCTTCCCAATTTTGTGTCATGAGGCAATCTGTTTAACCTCTCTCAACTTCAATTTCCATACCTACCTTTTAAAGTTGTTGTGGGGATTAAATAAATCATTTTCTCTGAAGTGCTTATAAACACAGTCCCTGGCATTCAATGAGTAGTCACTGCTCATAAATATAGTGTGATTGGATTCTAAATCTTGAAGTCATACAAAAGACATTTAATAAACATCTTTTAAAAATAAAATATGATGGGGGTGCCTGGGTGGCACAGTCTGTTGGGCATCCGACTTCAGCTCAGGTCATGATCTCATGGTTCGTGAGTTCGAGCCCTGCATCGGGCTCTGTGCTGACAGCTCAGAGCCTGGAGCCTACTTCAGATTCTGTGTCTCCCTCTTTCTGTGTCCCTCCCCCACTCACACTCTGTCTCTCTCTCTCACAAATAAAGATAAAAAAAATTTTTTTTAATAAAATATGAATATGATAGGGGGTTGACTGAGAAAGCTATGCTTAGGTTTTAAAAAAAGATGTGACCATAAAGTAATGACGCGGGTTTTATTTTATCTTATTTAAGTATTCTCCACACCCAACATGGGGCTTTAACTCACATCCCTAAGACCAAGAATCACATGCTCTACCAACCAAACCAACCAGGTGCCCTCTCCCCCACTTTTTTTTTTTTTTTGGACACTGGTTTTATATGACTTAATTAAAGAACTCAGGAGGAAATGCTAAAAAGAGATCTTTCAAAAGTTTTGAACAGTAGCAGGATATTGAAATGAATATATATAGCCTCAAAAGGTGAATTCTTTAGGAGACAAGATTCATTTTGATATCAAAGTTCTGTTAAATTGTATGTTGTTTTTTTAATGCTGTGACTTCACAGCCTTTTCTACATGGTCCACATCAAAATACCTTTAGTAGTTGATTCATTCAATGAATACTGTCTGAGCACCTAGTGTGTGCTAAGCACTGCCATAGGCTCAAGGTCTTTGCCTTTGGGGAGTGTTTTGTTGTGGTTAGATTACATATTCTCACTGCCCTATAGGCACTAAAGTAGGTTAACAGTGCCCAGGAGAGCCTGGTGCTGGGTCACCCAAGAAAACCCCAGGCTTACCTCCTGGGGAATAAGGAGGCTCTGGCTCTGCCTGCCACACACCCAACTGTGTAACCTTGAACTTCCTTGTAAGTCTGGACCTCAACTTCTCATCTATAAATGAGAGTGTTAGAAGGATGACTTTGATTTTTTTCTTTATGCTACAAGCAGAAAGAAACTACTCATGGCCCAGTACACACACATGCACACACGCACACATACGCCTGAAAGCCATTTCATAGATGCCAAGGCCACATCTAGCTCTGTTTTTCTAGTGGAAAAAGGTCTGGTAAGGAAGCAAGAGCCCCGGTTGCTGGTGGCTACCAGCCTTATTGGTTCTTAGGCAAATTCTCTCACCTCCTCAGTGAAATGGGGTTCTTGGTCTAGATGATCTCTGATATCCATTTGCATTTCTGAAATTGTCTTGTGATCACTCAATTCTATTCAACAATCATTGAGTACTCTGTACCAGACACTTTCTAGGCCCAGGGGAATGACTCATAGTCTCCAACACTTAATGACTCACTATCGTATTGAGTGAGACAGGGAGTGTAGCACAGAGATGGAGGTATGTGTATGTTTGTCCCAGAGTTGGTTTACAACATGCTTTAAAGTCCTGAACAAAAGGCCATGATCTCTGCCTATCTCCTATTGGCCTCGTCCATTTTTTATGGGCATTGAATATATTAGGAGTCATTACTTATACTTTCACTGCATTTCTGTCCCCTACTTTGAAGGAAAGGTGGGAGCCTCTGTCCATTCTCTGTGACCAGAACCAGTTTATGGCAAGCTCTGATGACGAGGGCAAATGCTCCTTATGCTGCACGTGCTGCGTATTATGAAGGACAAATACAGATACAAAATACAGCTAAATGCTGAATTAATTATCTAACTAAAATCTAAATGTTGTTTTGCAGCCCACACTCCCCCACTCTGTGAGTTGTTTACTTTTATCAGTTAGATTTTTTAAATCGATATCATGCAAAACATAATTATATTGGTAGAAATCCAAAAACGTTTCCTTATTTGAGATCCACCGTCATCCATCTGACCACTTTCTATCCGAAGACACTCTTTGAACCATCAGCTCAAAAGTTCCCACAGCCCAACAAGGCCAAATGCTAACACACACACAAAACCCCTCCAAGCCAATTGACTTTATTTCTAATGCCAAACACAGCTTTGAAATACTGGTTTAGACAGCACGTGAACTGCTAGTGAATAATTGCTTCAACAGGATCAGCTCTTTAAGAGCCAAAGGAGTAAACATGATCTTCCGTGTGAATAAAATGCAATGGCTGTATACAGATGAGACATATTAAGGGTTTACCTTCAGCTGCGCAATCAGAAGTAGACTCTTTCCTTGCTCAAGTGTGAAAGCCCGTCTATAAACAGCTTTAACAGCTCTGTGGTGCCAGACAATTGGACCATTGAAAGACAGGACTGGTAAGTGCTACCCATTTCCAGGGATTATTCTGCACGGCTCCATAGAAATAGGGTGCTTTGTCCTGCTTTGCCTTTATGTGAGTAAGCATCTCATTCTTCCAGGAGCCCCTGCTCCTGCTCTGTCTCTTGCTGTCATTGTTTAACATTAGCAGCAGCAAGGAGGCAAAAGGTAGAGGAGCCAATTGCAAAACAGGCCCATTCCGGTGCCGGGGGCATAACCTTCTCTTCCTAGGAATTGCTGTTTGGCCACAGACCCATTACTCAGAGTGGAGCCTCAAAATGGCTTAGGGTATACTTTTTCTGGGAAGCAATAAAGCCACCCAGAAAGCCATAGTAAACTACCCAACCCAAAAATGTTCATTGAGACCTAACATACACTAACACTTTCCAGGCCTTGGGGAAAGAGCTCTATTTATGACCAAGTCCCTGCTGTCATGGAGCACCCATTCAGTGAGGCAACAGAGATAATAAATAATTACATCATATGTCAGGTGGTATTCAGGGCAAGAGAGATAAATCAGGACAAGGGGAAAGATGCTATTCTAGATATGCTGCTCAGGGAAGTTTCCTCCAACAAGGCAATATTTGAATGAAGAAACAGACTGAGTCATGCCCTTATCTGAGTCAAGAGAGTTTCAGGCAGAAGAAACAGTAAGCAAAAGTCTCTGGTCAGGGTGTGCTTGGCATTTTGAGGACCCGCAGGTGGCACTTGGAGGAGCTGGTGACAGAAATTCCTCCCGCACAGCCTCTTACAGGAGATACTGATGTAGATGGAAAATAAGGAGCTTCCTTTTATTTTTTTACTTTTTGAAATTTTTGTTTTGAAATATGTTTTTAAGTAAGCTCTACCCCCAATGTGGGACTTGAACTCATGACCCTGAGATCAACGGTCGCAAGATCAACCAATTCAGCCAGCCAGGCACCCCAGGAGGATCCTTTTAAAATTGCTTGTGATGGTCTCTCCATATGAACAGTGGGTTGATCCTGCCCATAACTGGAGCTCATGTGTTCTAATTCCTTCATCCAGTCTCCTCAACACATGTTGAGGGGCCACAGCTGCTGAAATCCAAGCAGTCTCACAAGCAAACCACAACAGGATGAAAACAAGAAAAATAGGCCAGTCTTAAAACATTCATAGAGAGTGGCTCCTGGGTGGCTCAGTCAGTTGAGCATCGGACTTCAGTTCAGGTCACGATCTCATTGTTTGTGGGTTCAAGCCCTGCACTGGGCTCACTGCTGTCAGCGCAGAGCCCATTTCAGATCCTCTGTCCCCCTCTCTCTCTGCCCCTACCCCACTCTCATGAGCATGTGCACATGTGCACACATGTGTGCTCTCTCGCTCTCTCTCTCAAAAATAAATAACCATTAAGAAAATATTCATGGGGTGGCTGGGTGGCTCAGTCGGTTGGGCATCCAACTTCGGCTCAGGTCATGATCTCTAAGTTCGTGGGTTCGAGACCCACGTCAGGCTCTGTGCTAACAGCTCTGAGCTTGTAGCCTGCTTCAGATTCCGTGTCTCCCTCTCTCTCTGCCCCTCCCCTGCTCACACTCTCTTTCAAAAATAAGCAAACATTAAAAATATATATTCATAAAGAAAAAATAAGTCTGATTAACTTCTGTTGATCATTTACTAAGTTACAAACACTTTATATAATACCCTGTATGTAAGTGTGGTTATCGACATTTTACATACAAGTCCCCTAGATCAGGATTTGAACCCAGGCTGTCTGACTCCAGAACCCGTGTTCTTTCCTGCTGCACAGCATCTTCTCCTGTGTACTGCAATCATGTGCATTGGATACAATAGACCTCTGGCTATCCCACTGGCTACAAAGTGTTGCCAGGGAGCAAACTTCCAGTTTTGGTTTGAGACTGCACAGGGACCCCTGATAACTAGCAAGGTTTTGTACACAGTGGCTGTGACTTAATTTCTTACCATCTATGCTTCTCCCAGATGTATACCATGTCTTCATTGCAAGTTTGGCCATTTCACAAACTGAAGGGGTAGCAAAATGCCATCTTCAGCCCAACTCACATCCGAAGGACCACAATGGGCCCTCGAGTGATGAGCCTGAGGCAGGGAGGCCTAAACTTTCAGAGATTTGCCAAATGCTTTCACAGTTAACCAGTGCTTTCTTCCAAATGAGTACCATATGTGTATCTGTCACACATGAAATGCCACAAAGAGGTTAATATTCGTTTCCCTTTCTCCAAAGAGACATCTATCATGTGGAATCATGGAAAGTGAGGGTCAGAATGGACCTGAAGTTCTTTGAGACCAATCGTCCTCTGATCGTTCCTGTCTACTACTCCATATTTTTGCCAACTGCTCATCTTGTTCATGTTGGAACACTCTAGTTTCCAGGGAACACACCATGTCCTGAGCAGCTATTTTGTTTCTGGGCAGTTCTGGGAAGCTTCCTTACACTGTGTCAATATCTGGCCTCCCTCAGTCTCCACCCTGTGAAATTAATGTGTACTCTTCCCGGGAGGCTATGCAGTACATCTCTAATCCCTGTTAGGAGGAAGCCAAACATTTGCTATATACTTCTGTTAATATATCCTATAGTCACAGCTTTTTTGACACTTACATCATACTGTTGACTCACATTGGGTTTTTCATCAACTAAAACTTGTGGGGTTTTTTTTTTAGGTTATTGCTGTTAAGCCATATCCCTGTGTCCCCACTAGTACCCTTGATTTAATGAACAGTTATAAGACTTTATATTTATCTCTATTAAACTTTCACTAGATGGCCATTTGTTGATTAAATCTTTCTGGATCTTGATGTTATCCATTTTCTTCTATTCCTCCCACTTTCACTTTACCTATGATTATTTAGGGAAGCATCTGCCAACAGGCTTTCAAAATCAAGTATCTATAGAGACCAAGGAGGTGACATGAATAGATCAATGAGGTGTAAGTGCACACTCTGTGTGAGTGATGTGGGCTCTGTGAACAGGGGAGTAAAGCCCCTGCACATGGGGAAGGGTCAGGGGACAGCTGCTGCTTTACTCCAGTAGACTATTGCCCTGCAGAAATGCAAATGTACTCTTGCCAGTTTTCCAAATTCCATAAGAGAATTTAGAATGAATTTTTTTCACATCACTTGATTTTTTTCAAATCACATTGACCCTATGTTTTTTATAATAGCATGTGGGACAAAAATATCTGTAGAACAGATATCCTATGGACCACCAGTTAGCAATCCATTAATTCATTCACTCATTCATTCATCACTAAGCAAATTGAACTATAAGGATGGTGGTCAAAACCTGTAACATGCACTAGAAACCACCTTCCAAGGCAATCTGAATTCATTCCCCATCACCCTCTGGATGTGGTCCTTCAACCACTTACTAAACCACCTGCTTGGATGGAAATCCAGCATTCCATTTACAATCTTGCCCAGATATCCTGGAACTGCTCCATAGAGAAAGCAATTCATCTCAGAAGAGAATATATAGAGAGTAGGAGGGCAGAGTTAAAGCCCTGGAGTCACACAGTACTGGGTTCTCATCTTCCCACTGCCATGTCCTGTCTGTGTGACCCCAGGCAAATGCCTTCACTTCTCTGTGCTTTAGTTTTTCTCATCTGTAAAAAGGGAGATAATAATAGTATCTACTTCAGACAGTTAATGTAAATATTTTACAAAACCATGCATGTAGAGCGCTTAGTTGAGGATCTAACACATAGAAATTAATCAATAAATTTAACCTATTCTTATTTTTTATGGCTATCATTATTATGAATCACATTATTATCTCTGACATCTACTGAAGATGGTGACTGGATGAGAACAGCCCAGTGAGCACAGAAGAGATGCTCTTGGAAACCCAGCATTTTTCCTTCACTCAGGACCCCCTTATCCTGGCAACCTCAGAACACTGCTAAAGCTCCTCTTAGAGAAAATACCTCCAACAGTGAGAGCAGAAATCCCAGTTTGGACTGCATTTGACACAGACCAGATCATGCCACTCCTCTCCTTAAAAACTTTCAGTGAGGGCTTCTGTTTCTTATTGAATGGAGTTCAAACTCCTTTGCCCATCATTCGAGGCCCTCTCCCATGTGGCCTCTGCCCACATCTTCAGTTCTTCTCTCCAGAGAACTTTCCCAGGAGCCCCAACCTTAGGAATTCCATGCCTGTGAGTAGCCACTCTGTGGACAGGCCCTGGATCTTTCCATACCCATCCTGTGCCCTCTTCTCCCAGGTGAGGTGCCCTCACCTTGCTCTTCACTGACTGAATCCTATCCATCCTTGAAACCCTGTGAAGGCACCAGGAAAAATGTTTCCTTTGAAATTCTTCAGCATTTTCTGTTTCTACTACTTATTTGGTATTTAGCATATTCTTTTTTAAAAAAAGAAAGAAATATCTTTATATTTTGTTTTTTTATTTTTTTAACTTTTTAAAAATGTTTTATTCATTTTTGAGAGAGAGAGACAGAGTATGAGTGGGATAAGGGCAGAGAGAGAGGGAGACAGAATCCGCAAATCAGGCTTTAGGCTCTGAGCTGTCAGCACAGAGCCTGATGTGGGGCTCAAACCCGTGAGCCATCAGATCATGACCTGAGCCAAAGTTGGATGCTCAACTGACTGAGCCACCCAGGCACCCCTTTATATTTTATTTTTTAAAACATTTTATTTTTAAGTAATCTCCACACTCAATGTGCGGCTCGAACTCACAACTCTGAGAACAAGAGTTGCACACTCCACCACTGGGCCAGTCAGGCACCCCTACATTTAGCATAGTCTGCTTTCTATTGTTGTTCAACTGGTAAATCACAGAAGAGAGATTGGTTCTTGGCCTTTTTTGTGACTCTCCTCTCAACACACACACACACACACACACACACACACGCTTCACATAGCACAAGGCTGAGAACACTGAGAATGCTCAATAAAGAAACATTTTTGGCCTGAATGAATGGCCTGAAGGACTATTCCTTTCAACAATTATGGCCCAATAAATTATACTGGCATTGCCTCCTGGAGGGAAAGGCCACACCAAGGCTCCCGCAGATGGAGAAACTGCTCTGTCTGCCAAAACCCAGATGCAGGGCAGCCTTGGCCCTGTTTGGCTGTCTACCTGAATCTGGGTTTAACAACTTGGCCTGCGATTTTACAGCCTGAGTCACCAGGATCAGCACAACAGCATGAGTTCTTTGTCCACATGCTGGTGCCAGGTGCTAAAGGAGCTGGATATGGTGGCTCACCCAGCTCAAGGAGACTTGCAGGCAGAGGAGGGGGTAGCTGTACCCCAAACCCTGAGGCCACAGGACTTATCTGCAAAAGGAGTCTTTATCTGAACCCTAAACAGGAAAAAGATAAATGAGAAAAGTTTATAGCATGAGGATTCTAGGCTGGATACTGCTGGAGGATGTGCACTAAGTTGGAGGTTGAGATGGGGTGGGGGGGATATAGAATCATCTTTAAGGTCAGATGAACTGGAAAAACCTGAGAAAAAGGGCCTAGGCTCAGATTTTATTTCCATATTGTAAGAGCTGTGCTCCTAAGAAGGTAAAAAGATGCAGGAATCTATCAAATTTATCCAGTTGTTTTTAAGTTTATTTATTTATTTTTAGTAATCTCTATACCCAACATGGAGCTTGAACTTATAACCCTGATATCAAGAGTCACATGCTCTACCAACTGAGACAGCCAGGCAGCCAAGGAATCTATCAGATTTAAATGTTTAGACTAAAAAAAATAAAAAAATAAATTTTTAGACTTGAAGTTTCATATCTTAAGGGCCAAAGAAATGCAGTATCTGAACAAGCAATATAAGGGTTGAAAACTTATATTAACCTGAGTAGAGGTTAGAAGGCCTCTGGCTTTGTGAGCATTCCCTTTTTGGGTTATAGAGTCAATGGTACAGCAACTATAAATAGGGTTCATGGCAGTGGTATGTTGGTTAGGATTTAACAACCAGTTCTCAAAAAAAGTCCTGATTTGTAGCATTTGCAGATTTCCATGGTGTTAATACACCCACCATGGCCAATTTCAAATTACTAACACAAGGCCCAGAATGTAAGGTTGGGAAGAGACTGTACAGCCAGCTCTTGTGATCCTGGGTAAGTGGCTCTGACACACACGGATTCCCCACATCCTTGAATCCTGTCAAGGTCACCAACAAGAATCTCATCAGCAGCCCGCTTCTCTTTTGCAACCTTAAGTAAGTCAGTGCAAAATTATATGAGAAAATAACTCCAAAAATTTTGTGAGATAATATAATTCCCTTAGTGGATAATTAACTTGGAATTAAGTATGGAAATGTTGAAAAGAAGAAAACTCATAGCATTAATATGTTCAAGTTAAGATGTTTGTACTTATTCAGTTTTTTATGTACTTATCAGGCTTAAAGGAATTTGGCCTGTTAGTGTAACAGTTTTCAGCTTTGTGACTGTAATTTCAAATATGCAGTCAATCTCCTCCTCTTCCTTCCCTTCCCTTTCCTTCCCTTGTCTGTCTGAAAACCATTAGGAAGGCAGAGCAAAATAGATTTGTAGTTGATGCTCATTATTTGTGGATCTCATATTTGCAAATTCACCTACTGACTAAAATGCATTTGTAACCTCAAAATCAATACTCATGGTACTTCTGTAGTCATTCACGGATGTGCACAGAGCAGCAAAAAATCTGAGACACCCCAGGAACACCTTCCTGGCTGAGGTTGAACAAGGTGATGCCCTGCCTTGTTTCAGCTCTCATACTGTAAACAATATTTTCCTTTTCTTGGTCTACATGGTGCTGTGTCTTTCTATTTTTTTCTCTATTTGTTGTTCCATTTCACTGTTTAAGATGGGCTCCAAATGTAGCCCTGAAGTCCTGTCTACTTTTCCCAAATGTAAGAAGGCTGTGATGTGCCTTACAGAGAACATATGTGTGTTAGATAAGCCGTGTTCAGGCATGGGTTACAGTGCTGTTGGCTGTGAGTTGAATGCTAATGAATCAACAATATCTATTAAATGAGGTGCCTTAAACAGAAATACACATAAAACAAAAATGTGGCCAGAGGCTCTCAGGAACCTAGCCCTGTATTTCCCTTAGGAGCAAAGATTTGGTATTCACAAATTCAGTGTTTGTGACAACTTTATAGAACAAAACTTCCTCGAATGAGAATCATCTTCAGAAAGAGTGAGGAACTGTAGTGGACCAGGGCACAGTGTCAGATCTCAGGCAGGATGAGGAGAGGATCCATGCAAAGGGAAGCTCAGAATAGAGATAATCCAAGCAGGGAAAAGAGGGTGACTGTCCAGGTGGGAGAATAATTTACTAATTAATACATAGCAATTGATCAAATAAGTAAACATATGAAAGGTAATGGAAGTCAATTTTCTCTCTGTTTCCTGTCCACTGGAAGGACCTGGAGCAGCATTACCCCAATGGCAATGAGCATACCTTAAGGGAAGGTCCTGGCTTCTAAATAGTATTCTTCATGGCTCCTTGAAGTAATGGATGATTCTAGGGCTAGAGCAGGGAAGATGCAATATAAACCTGAAACATCGTATTTTGCCATGAAGCAAAAGAATGCCCAAAAAATTAGAGTCATATCAAATGGAAAAAGCCAGTTTGATCACAGGTAATATGAGAACCAAAATAAAGAATAGTACTAACAGCTGGGGTGCCTGAGTGGCTCAGTTGGTTGAGCCTCTGACTCTTGGTTTCAGCTCAGGCCATGATCTCATGGTTGGAGCCCCATGTCAGGCTCTGTGCTGACAGCACAGAGCCTGCTTGGAACTCTCTCTCTTCCTCTCTACCTGCTCCACCCCCACCCAGGCATGCTCTCTCTCTAAATAAATAAATAAGCAAACTTAAAAAAAAAAGAATGGTAACAATGGATTATAAACCATTGAACAAAATGGGAAACATACAGACATAAACAAACAGTTTTATAAAAGCTTTTACAAAATTGGGATATTTACATAGCTTCAAAATACTGTTAAGTTACAAAGGGACCAAAAATAAGTTTACAGTGAAGACTAGAAGATACCACCTTAATCAGATCGAAGTGAATATGATAAAGGAATGAGAAAAGCTGAAATCACACACCAATTGATAGAATGCAGTAAGAAGAACACAACACTGCTTCTGTAACATTCCTGCCCAAGATACATAGTCTAAACCTACTCATGTGGATCAAGCATACCCAAACCAGGGGGATGTTCTGCAAAATAATTGGCCTACAACCTTCAAAAATATCAAGTACAAGAAAGTCAAAGAAAGGCTAAGGAACTGTTCCAGACTGAAGGAGAATAAATAAACGTGACAAATAAACTGAAGGAGAATAAATAAACGTGACAAATAAATGAACATGTGACGCTGAATTGTATCCTTTTGCTTATAAAGTTCATTGTTGGGACTAGAGACAAAACTTGAATGGGTCTGAGAGTTAATAGTAGTATCAGTGTTAATTTCCTGATTTTAACGGCTGTGTTGTGGTTCTATAGGAGAATGTCCTTATCTATAGGAAAGCACACACTAAAATATTTAGAGGTGATGGGGCATCAGATTGGCAACGTACTCTCAGATGGTTTAGGAAAAGGTCTTTGTAGTGTACTCTCAACTTTTATATAAGTAAAAGAATTGCTAAAATTTTCTAGACTTGGGGCATCTGGGTGACTCAGTTAGATAAGCATCCAACTCTTGCTTTCAGCTCAGGTCATGATCTCATGGTTCATGAGATTGAGCCCCGGGTCAGGCTCTGAGCTGACAATGAGGAGCCTGCTTGGGATTCTCTCTCTCTCTCCCCCTTTCTCTCTGCCCATCCCCCACTCATATGCATGCTCTCTCTCAAAAATAAATAAATAAAAATTTAACAAATAATAATAAATAAATAAAAATTTCTAGATTTATAAATACAACAGGGTCCCCAAATGAACTTAAAAGTCTAATGGATAGTAACTTGTAAAAACCAGAATAAATACAAATAGTTTTTTTGTGGGTATTATATATTTAGCAGTTAACAAGCAGGGCTTCCACACCAGTTTTGTGCCTAGATATGCTAGGATAAAGAAGAAATCCAAAACATAATCTATGACCTGCTAAGAAGATGATAACTATTCGGTGCCATGAGATAAACAAATAGGAGAAAAACACAAATAAAACAAGATAGCAGGTGCCAGAAACTGACATGTGGCATATCCTTTCCTCGAAGGCAGAATTCCAATCAAGAGGAAAATAAAAGCAATTATAATATTCAGTTTTAGGGTGCCTGGGCGGCTCTGTTGGTAAAGCCTCTGACTCCTGATTTCAGCTCAGGTGATGATCTCATGGTTCTTGAGTTTGAGCCCCACATCAGGCTCTGTGCTGACAGTGCAGAGCCTGCTTGGGATTCTTTGTCTCTCTCTCTCTCTCTCTCTCTCTCTCTGCACCTCTCCTGTTCACTCTCTCTCTCTCTCTCAAAAATAAAAAAAAATTTTTTAAACATTTTTAAAAAGGTTTATTATTCAGTTTTACTACTCAGGATGGGATAATCTACACTACAAGAACAAACAAACCTTAAATTCTCAGAGACTTAACACATAAGCGTTTGTGTCTTGCCCATGCAAATTAAATGCAGGCCAGTAAGGATCCAGGAATGTTTCATGTCATAGCTCCATTATCTCATTGCTTCCAGGGTTGCTGCAACAGGGAAAAAAGAAAGTGGAGAACTCGCACCTGCTCTTAAATACCTCACCCTAGAGGTTCCAGGCTACAAATAGTAATATAGTCCCACCTAATCAAAAAAGTTCTGAGAGGGTGTCTGGGTGGCTCAGTAGGTTAAAACTATCTGACTTCAGCTCAGGTCATGATCTGGCAGTTTGTGGGTTCGAGCCTGACATTTGGCTCTCCACTGACAGTTCAGAGGCTGGTTCGGATCATCTCTCTCCATCTCTCTCTGCCCTTCCTCCACTTGCTCTCTCTTTCTCTCTCTCTCTCTGTCTCAAAAGTAAATAAACATTAAAAAAAAAAAAAAAAAAAAAAAAAAAGGTCTGGGAAATGTAGTCCTTCTGTGTGCCCAGAAAGGGAAGAAGACCTCAAATCTATTTTCTACCACAACCACATATTTGGAAAGGGAATATACTTAGGAACACAGGTTTTGCAGTTGGGCCTGGTTTGAACCCAGATCTGCACCGTTAAAATAACAGTGTGACTTTGAGCAAGTAAGTTCTCTTTGAGCAAGTAACTATCTCAGATGGTTGTTGTAAGAATGGAAAGGAATATATCCTATCTCGATATAAAAGCTCAAAAAATAATGGTTTTGGGGGGTGCCTGGGTGGCTCAGTCCGGTTAAGTGTCCAACTTCGGCTCAGGTCATGATCTCGCTGTTTGTGAGTTCGAACCCTGCATCAAGCTCTGTGCTGACAGCTCAGAGCCTGGAGCCTGCTTCAGATTGTCTGTCTTCCCCTCTCTCTGCCCCTCTCATGCTCATGCTCTGTCTCTGTCTCTCAATAATAAACAAATGTTAAAAAAAAATGGTTGCTGGTGTCACCATTATTACCAAGTCATCCACTAACTGAACTTACTACTTAAAAAGCAATGACTGGGGCGCCTGGGTGGCTCAGTCGGTTGAGCGCCCGACTTCAGCTCAGGTCACGATCTCACAGACCGTGAGTTCGAGCCCCGCTTTGGGCTCTGGGCTGATGGCTCAGAGCCTGGAGCCTGCTTCCGGTTCTGTGTCTCCCTCTCTCTCTGCCCCTGCCCCGTTCATGCTCTGTCTCTCTCTGTCTCAAAAATAAATAAACGTTAAAAAAAATTAAAAAAAAAAAAAGCAATGACTTTCTGGGGCACCTGGGTGGCTCAGTCAGTTAAGCGTCCGACTTCGGTCAGGTCATGATTTCTTGATTTGTGAGTTCGAGCCCCACATCGGGCTCTGTCCTGACACCTCAGAGCCTGGAGCCTGTTTTCGATTCTGTGTCTCCCTCTCTCTCTCTGCCCCTCCCCTGGTCAGGCTCTGTCCCCCTCTCTCAATAATAAATAAACATTTAAAAAATTTTTTTAAAAAAAGCAATGAGTTTCCTTTTACTTTGAATGTATCCAAAGAAAGACAGGCCTGCAATTTCTTCAGAATCCTGGGGGAAAGATTCAAGCTTCAGAGAAGGGGCCAGTCTAAACCTGGAAGGATCTTTCACAGAGATTCTGTTCTATTTAAATGCTCTAGAAAATGAAGGAAATTGGGGCGCCTGGGTGGCTCAGTCGGTTAAGCGGCCGACTTCGGCTTGGGTCACGATCTCGCGGTCCGTGAGTTCGAGCCCCGCGTCAGGCTCTGTGCTGACAGCTCAGAGCCTGGAGGCTGTTTCAGATTCTGTGTCTCCCTCTCTCTGACCCTCCCCCGTTCATGCTCTGTCTTTCTCTGTCTCAAAAATAAATAGACGTTAAAAAAAAAATTAAATAAAAAAAAGAAAATGAAGGAAATTGGTATGAAGTGGAGGAGCCATGGCCACCATCAGAACTTGCCTGCAGAGTGACTCCTGATCAAGTGGGCTTAAAGGAAAGGGAAACATGGAGTCAGAAGGTCTGACTTGAAATGGAACATTATTAAGAACCTGTGTGCAGGGATGCCTGGGTGGCTCAGTCAATTGAGCATCAACTTAGGCTCAGGTCATGATCTCACAGTTCATGAGTTCGAGCCCTGCATTGGGCTCACTGATCTCAGTACAGAGCCTGCTTTGGATCCTCTGTCCCCCTCTCTCTCTGACCCTTCCCCACTTGCACTCTCTCTCTCAAAAATAAATAAAACGTTAATAAAAACAAACAAACAAAAAACCTGTGTGCGGAGTCCCTGGCTCAGTCGGTAAAGCATGTGGCTCTTTTTTTTTTTTTTAATTTTTTTTTTTTTTAACTTATCGTTTGAGAGAGAGACAGAGAAAACAAGCAGGGGAGCAGATGAAAGAGAGGGAGAGAGAGTATTCCAAGCAGGCTGCACACTATCAGCACAGAGCCCAGTGTGGGGCTCGAATTCATGAACCATGGGATCATGATCTGAGCTGAAACCAAGAGTAGAATGCTCAACCAACCGAGCCACCCAGGCACCTCTAGCATGTGACTCTTGATCTTGGGGTCATGAGTTCAAGTCCCATATTGGGGGTAGAGATTACTTTAAAAAAAAAAAAGAATCTGTGTGCTGTGGTTTTTTTTTTTTTAATATTTATTTAGTTTTGAGAGAGAGAGCATGAGCAGAAAGGGGCAGAGAGAGAGGGAGACAGACTATTCAAAGTGGGCACTGAGCTGTCAGTACACAGCCTAATTCGGGGCTCAAACCCATGAACTGCAGGATCATGACCTAAGCCAAAGTTGGGTGCTTAACCTACTAAGCCATCCAGGTGTCCCTGTGTGCTGTTATTTCAACGAATGGTGCTGGGATTACTGGATATCCACACACAAAAGAATGAAGTTAGACCCCTTCCTCACATGCACCATATACAAAAATTAACTCAAAATGGACCAAAGACCTAAATGTAAGAACTGAAACTATACAACTTTTATGTTTTTATTTTATTTTATTTTTTAGAGAGAGATAGAGTGAGCAGAGGTAGGAGTCGGGGGGGGGGGGGGAGAGAGAGAGAGAGAGAGAGAGAGAGAGAGAGAGAGACTTTCAAGCAGGCTCCACGCTCAGCTCAGAGCCTGATGTGGGGCTGGATCACAAGACCCTGGGATCATGACCTGAACCCAAATCACGAGTCAAACATTCAACCAACAGAGCCATCCAGGTTCCCCTGAATCTATAGAACTTTTAGAAGGAAATGGAAGTATGATCTTGGGTTAGGAAGTAGTTTCTTAGATATAACACTAAAGGCACAAGAAGCAAAAGGAAAATTGACAAACTAGACTTCTTCAAAACTCAAAACTTTTGTGCTCCAAAGGACACTATCAAGAAAGTGAAAAGATAACCCCCTGAATGGAAGGATATGTTTCCAAATTATATATCTGATAAGGGTCTAGCATTCAGAATATATAAAGAGCTCTTAAAACTAAATAACAAAAAGAAAAACAACTCAATTTAAAAATGGATCAGAATAGTCATTTCTCCAAAGAAGACACAAACGGTGAATAAGCACATGAAAGCGACGTCATTAGTCATTAGGAAAATGCAAACCCAAACCACTGTGAGATGCCACTTCACACTTAACGAAGATAACCATATTAAAAAAGATGGACAGGGGCAGCTGGGTGGCTCAGTTGGCTGAGCATCCGACCTTGGTTCAGGTCACAAGCTCAGGTCATGAGTTTGAGCCCTGAGTCAGACTCTGTGCTGACAGCGCAGAGCCTGGAGCCTGCTTCGGATTCTGTCTCCTCTCTCTGCCCTTCCCCCACTCTCTCTCTCTCTCTCTCTCTCAAAAATAAATAAACATTAAGAAACATTTTTTTTTACATAAGAGACTCTTAAATATAGAGACCAAACAGAGGGTTGCTGGAGGGGTTGTGGGAGGGGGGACGAGCTAAATGGGTAAGGGGCATTAAGGAATCTACTCCTGAAATCATTGCTGCACCATATACTAACTAACTTCGATGTAAATTTAAAAATATTTATTTTTAAATATTTAAATATTTATTTTTAAATAAATAAAAATACTTTATTTAAAGTATTAATAAAAAATAAAATAAAATAAAGAACTATATTTCATTACCAAAAAACCCACATTTTTTGTAGTTAAAAAAAAAAAATCAGGGGCGCCTGGGTGGCGCAGTCGGTTAAGCATCCGACTTCAGCCAGGTCACGATCTCGCGGTCCTTGAGTTCGAGCCCCGCGTCAGGCTCTGGGCTGATGGCTCAGAGCCTGGAGCCTGTTTCCGATTCTGTGTCTCCCTCTCTCTCTGCCCCTCCCCCATTCGTGCTCTGTCTCTCTCTGTCCCAAAAATAAATAAACATTGAAAAAAAATTTAAAAAAAAAAAAAAAATCACAGATGCCTGGAGCACCTGGCTGGCTCAGTCAGTAAAGCACACAACTCTTGGTCTCAGGTTTTAAGTTCAAGCTCCATGTTGGGTGTGGAGATTACTTAAAAATAAAAAAGCTTTAAAAAGAAAAATCACAGATGCCTGACCCCACCCTGTTCATTCATTCAGCAGATATTTATTAAGCATCTTTTTTTGTGCCAGGTACCCCTCTGTTTACTTGGGATACAAGACTGACCAAAAAAAAAAAAAAAGACAAAATTTCCTGCTTATGTGAGGCTTGTGCTCTAGTGGAGAAAGAAAGAAACAACAAACACAATAACCTAGTAAATGATGTGGATGATACAGGGAGGTAAGTGCTGTGGAGGAAAAGACGTAAGGCCAGGGACATGAAGAGCCTTAAAGAAGGTGAGGGGAACTGGTTGCAATTTTAAACCTAGGGGTCAGGGTTGGCCTCGTTGCAAGGACTACATTTGAGCAGAGGCCTGAAGACAAGGGAGTTAGCACACCAGCTTCAGGCAGAGGGAGCAGCCTTTGAAGCTGAGGGGATGAAGTCTATTGTAGGATCTGCAAGGACTGGCCTTGGCTGGATCCCAGGTGTCTATCCTCTGCCACTTAGAGGTGTTCCCACCTGGTTTCCATTTCTCCATCCTGAGGTTTGAGAAGTGGGTATGTGACCACAAGGGGCACTTCTAACTTGAAACTCTGGTGGCAGGTTAGAACAGGGAGGAGAAAGACTGGAGGGGTCGACCCCAGTGGAAATACCACTTCTGTCTTGTCAAAGTGAGTGACAATGGAAATGAAGGAGCCTGAGGCAGCCACCACTTGCTGGGTCCTGTGGACGGAGGAGAGTCAGCATTGAGCAGCAGAGCAGGTGTGGTGTGACGGCAGAGGCACCGTGGTTAAGGCGAGTTCAGCAGTAAGTGTTGTCCCAGCCTAACTTATTTACTCATTAAATGTGCTCTATAGTCTGATTTTACCCAGTGTAGGTTTGGATAAATATGCGATATTAATGTGTATATATTTTCAACCATTTATTTAAAGAGAAACTTATTGCTTTAGGGTATTTTATCTACAAAGTTCGTGGAAATTGATATGTCAGCTATTTACTTATAAAAATCAGAGGATGCATGCTTGAAATATAAAAGGTGCTAAATATGGCTTCATTTCACACTGGTAGGATGCTGGTCAAGAGAAGATACATTACCAGCAACCCAAACCTCTGCGGTTCATAACAACAAAGGTTCATTTCTCACTTGAGCTATGTTTCTATCATAAGCTGGCTGGACCACTGCTCCACATCTCCTCATTGCAGGGCCCAGGCTGGGGAAGCAGCTGCCATTGCAAACATTGCCAGTCCCCATGCAAAGGGAGGGATCTCAGAAGGGTCTTGCATTCACAATTAAATGCTTCAGCCCAGGCACAGCACTCACACTCAGGACTCAAGAGCTACAACGAGCTACTTGCCCCACCCAAGCACTGGAGGGCTGAGAAATGCAATTCTACCATGTCCCATGTTCCAGAGAGGTAGAAGTATTTGGTGAATAGCCCGAATGACCACCCTAAACTGTCATCACTGACTGTTATTCAGACAACTGGCCACAACTGAACAACCAATGGGAGCTCAGCCCACAGCACCCCTTGGGGTTGTTGTGCCACATCTGAGAAGTGAGTATTAGCTGAGGCTTCTTGATGTAGCACAGTAGAAACACTTAACTGTGAATAGAGAAAAATAATCAAATGGCATGGTTGTACTTGTCACAAAAGAATGTCTAATTGGGAGAGAACATGACAAGGGTAGACTTTGTATCAGTTATGTAAAAAGATAAAAGCAAGTAGCATCCTGCCTCCTACAAGGTTCCAGCCTAAAACCTTTAAAGAATAACCATGATCACTTAAATGTCTTAGGAGCAGTTACTCAGAAAAAAAATATCACGTTCTGTTCTGGATGTGCCAGGATTTGAGGATACAGCATAATGTCTGTAGAAGGCTAGACCCAGAATGCAGGTAGCAATGTATTTCAGGTGAGAAGACAGGGCTTAGAGACACACATTGAGAAGTCATCTGCATCCAGATGAAGGCCCAACCAGGAAGAAAGGGGAAAAGGTCAGGAAGAAAACCTTGCCAATGCTGTCAGACCCTGAGAAAAAAAGAGCAGAATGTCAGAGGACCAAGAAGGCAGCCATCTTGAAAACTGAAAGAGGAGATCACCTACAGGAGGAGGGTTTGGAAGGGAGGGAACGGGTTGAAGAGAGTACCTCCAAGCAGAGGGAATACACAAGCAAATGCCAGGGGACTCAGCTTAGACATCGTAGCCCTGGAAACCCTCCCTGACTTCCCTAAACTGCCTCAGTGGTTTTCTCTTGCAGTGTGCCCTTCCCCGTCCCCAATCCCTCCCCTTAGACTGGGGCTTCTTGGCACCTGGGACAATGTTTTGCTCACTGTGACCTCCCCAGTGCCCAGCCCAGTGCCTGATACTTGAAAGGCACACACAAATGATCAATGAATGAAGAGTTGGATGATTAGAAAGAGAAGGTATATCCAGAAACTAGTAAAGACTGAAGCTAAGGGCTCACATGGGGGAAAAAATAGAAAATAAAGAAGCAAAGATAGATGCAATTTGACATAATTCAATGAATAACATACTCAGCCTCTCTGTGTGGTAGGAGTGGATATAAGAAGTGAGATGACATAGGTCCTGTTTTCAAGGTTCACACAGCCCAGATGGCAGGAAGAGTGAGGAAGCTCTAGGAGAAACACACAAAATGCTATGGATGTTGAAAGTAGGGAGAGATGGAAAAGCAACCTGGATGGTTTGGCATTTGAGATGGGCAGTTAAAAGCACAGATGATTTTCCAGGTAGATGAAACAGAATGATGAAGGGGACCAGCCCAGGAAACTGCAGCCTCCCCGACATATAAGATGTTAACATCTAGAGTTAGAAGCAGGAATCACTGGTATGTGAACAGTGGAGAGTGAATTCTTCTTCATAGGAATGATTCTGTGTGAACAAGAAAATGTGAGCACATGAGAATGACTCAGACTGAAGGCAGAGTGTCTGCTGTTTGTGTGGTCACTGAGCTGCTGTCACAGAGGAACAAAAATGTTCAAAAGAACAAATGCAAACAGAAGGTGTCAAAATGCACCTTCCTTCCCCTTCACACCCACTTAAGAAGACCTATGCAAAGGAAGTAAAAAACCACTTTACCATTGACCTCAATGGAGCCCTACAAGAAAAACTTCTAGCTAATATTCTTTCAGAGAGTTTGGATGGAATTTTTAGACTTTATATTTTGAAATTAGTGGCTGTGATTTATTTGCCAGTCACTTGTCAGTTGGGGATACTGGGGAATGAACCAGTCACTTGGATTGGCCAGAGGACCTGTCCCTCTCACAAGAACCCCTAAAATTCTTCTAATCAAATTTTGCAGGAGGCTGGGACCCAAGATATGGAAGTCAGGCCTGCCAACTCTTGTGGCCACTTCATGTCAGGGCTGAACAATGGTGATCACAGCCACGGAACAGGGACAGAGCTAGGAGTGGGACATTAGGGGGCCTCACCAGCAGGTGGGAGACACACCTGCATACAGGCTCTGGTTGTCCCCTAATAGAGCACAGAACTGGTTCCCAGCTCCCTGTCACCTGGCAGTTCTGTCCCTCAGCATCCAAGAAGGAAAAGGGCCTTCTAGTTTTCAGCATTGCTTTACAAGGCAAACCTCCCCAGTTTCTCCTTGTAAAACAGCCTTCTATAGCTGTGGGAAGTGGCAGGATCAAAAAGTATCTGTACCTTCTCCAAAAATAAATCAAAATCCCTCCTTGATCTAAATAAAGTGACTTAACAAGTTTTCACTTAATTTAGAGAGAGGATTTGCATCCAATTCAACAATCTACCTGCCAAAAAGGCGCTTTATGGAAACTAAAGCAGAGTTATGAACCTCTCAGCAAACTTGTTTATAATGGAAATTACATATCAGTGGCAATGATATAATTATGAAGGCTGTTTTACAAAAAAATAATTCTCCTAGTATGTTCACAGATACTTCAAGTTCCATTGCATAAAAACCAATCCTGGGCCATTTGGAAACCATGACATGGTATGTGATAATGACTTGTCTTTTTCCTGGTGGGTCTAAGTATTCATGTGGGCCCTTATCTTGATCTTCTAGGGGAATCAGATTTACAAATCATTAAAATCTAATGCCTTGTACTCAACAGCAGGTCATGGCAGTCTCACCCTAGAGAGGGCACCACAGAGACGCAATGAATAGGAACAACGAAGGGCAGCAGAGTGCAAACTGGGGCACCAAAGCCTGGTGGGCTCTGCTGGGTCATCCTGAGATGACCCCAAATAAGTTAAAATTAAACCAAATAAATTTATGTTTTCCATAGGACACAGCATCTCAGCCCTCGGGAAGGCAAAGGACAGGGAGAAATCAAATTCCCACATGCCAAGTAAATGGACAGCATATTGGGTGGGAAGGGTGCCGAATGAGAAGTGGTATTTCCCAAAGCATGGGTACCCAAGATCACTTTAGGAGATACACAAAGGAATCTTTTTGACGTTAATAAACATTAACATGTATATCTTAATGAATAAAGGCAAGTGATACTGGCTTTTCTACTTAGGATATTGATATAAAATTTCTGTTTTGACTCCATTTAAGTAAAAGAGCAGTTCATTTAAATAAAACTTTTTCACAAATAATAGTACAGCTCAGCCAATGATAAGGCAGTAATACCCCATTGTAAAGTCTGGGAAACACTGAGCAGAGATAAGTGTCCTGGGCTGACTGGGCACTTTTTTCTGTCCCAGGGTGGGAAGAGGTTCATTCATTGATTCCTTCATTTGACTATTAACAAATATTTGTTGGGTCTCTCTAATGTGCCAGACACTGTCCAAGGCCCTGGCATTGACATGGTTTGTGCTCTTGAAAAGCTACATGTTAGGAGGCAATACAAACAGAGACAGAGAACATAGGCCATGGTAAGTGGAAAAAAAAAAAAGGATCAGGACATGAAGTAAAAAAAAGTAATAGATACTTTGAGGGGTGCCTGGATGACTGAGTTGGTTAAGTGTCTGACTCTTGATTTCGGCTCAGGTCATGATCTCATGGTTCATGAGATCAAGCCCTATGTTGAGCTCTGCACTGACCATCATGGAGCCTGCTTGGGATTCTCTCTCTCTCTTTGCCCCTTCTCTCCCCTCAAAATAAATAAATAAACATTTTTTAAAAAATAGATGCTTTGAAACATTGGATGGTAAATTATACAAATATTTAATCTTCTGAGAAAAGGAAACAAGGGGTGCCTGGCTGGCTCAGCGAAAGAGCATGCAACTCATTTTTCTTTAATGTTTACTTATTTATTTTGAGAGAGAAGAGAGTGAGAGTGGGAGAGGGACAGAGAGAGAAGGAGACAGAGATTCCCAAGCAGGCTCCATGCTAAGAACAGAATTCCATGCAGGGTTCGATCTCATGACCTTGAAGTCACAATCTGAGCCAATATCAAGAGTCAGACACTTAACCAACTGAGCCACCCAGGTACCCTGAGCATGCAACTCTTGATCTCAGGATTGTGAGTTTGAGCCCCATGTTGGGTATTGAGATTACTTAAAATCAATCAATCAATCAATCAGTAACTTTAAAAAAGGAAACAAAGTTGATAATATAGTCATAAGAGAAATGATGTATAATATTATTTTTTAAAAGATTTGATTTTTAAGTAATCTCTATACTCAGTGGGGGACTCAAACTCACAATACTGAGATCAAGAGTTGCATGTTCCACCAAGTGAGTTAGCCAGGCACCCCAATATTATTTTATTAATGAATAATCACTTTCAATGATTAGCATTTTCCATGTGCCAATCTTTGTATATATTATTTCATTTAAATCTTCACCATAACATTGCAAGTTAATTCTTATTCAATCTATTTTACAGGTGAGCAAAAAGAAAGTCTTGTCCAAATGCACACATTGGTGGTGGGATTCAAACTCAGATCTTCTTGGGGCCAAAACTTGAGCATATTCACTAAGTAGCCGCATTAAGGCAAATGTCAGAAGAGCAAGGGAGAGAAAGGGGAAGTGGAAAGAAAGTGTACAGCAGAGTGGAAAATAGGGAAAAGAGGAAAAGAAGTAAGGAGATGGATGAGGGAATAAGGAAGCAAGTGAGGAAGGAGAAGAAGGGAGATGCAGGAAGTCTATGTCTCTGAGATGGGGGAGGGAAGAAGAATAACCTGATTACATTTAGGCAGTGAGTGGCCTGGATACATTGATCAGGCCAAATGCATTCTAGAAACACTTAAATTGAAAATATGGAACATTCACAACAGATAATTATATAAAGAAAGAGAATTGGGGTGCCTGGGTAGCTCAGTTGGTTAAGAGTTTGACTCATGATTTTGACTCAGGTCATGATCTCACAGTTCATGGGTTCAAGCCCTGCATTGGGCTCTGTGCTGAGAGTGCAGAGCCTGCTTGGGAATTCTCTGCCCAATCTCTCAGCCTCTCCTCCACACACATGCTCTTTCTCTCCCAAAAATAAATCAAATAAACATTAAAAGAGAGAGAGAGAGAGAATAGATTTGTGGTTGCCCATGGCTGGGGTTTTGGAATAAATGGGAGGTGACTGCTAATGGATACAGGGCTTATTTTCCAGTGATAAAAATATTCTAAAATTAATTGTGATTGTTGCACAACTCAGTAAATACACTAAAACCATTGAATTGTATACTTTGAGTGGGTGAATTGTATGGTATATAAATTATATCTGAATAAATTTGTTATAAGAAATAATTTTTAAACTTGAAGATAAATCAATTGAGTTATCCGGTTTGAGAAACAGAAAGAAGAGATTGAAGAAAAAGAACAGAACCTCAGAGACCTGTAGAAAACCTTCAAGTATACCATCGTATGCATAATGAGAGTCCCAGAAGGAAAGGAGAGAGAGGGAGCCAGAAAGAATATCTGAAGAAATAATGGCCAAAAACTTACAAATTTTAAGGGAATAAAAAACAATCTACATATCTAAGAACCTCAACAAAATCAAGGTAGGATACATGCAAAGAGACCAAAAATTGGACACATCATAAACAAACTGTTGAAATATAAAGATAAAAAGAAAATCTGGGAGGCACCTGGGTGGCTCAGTTGGTTAAGCAACCGACTTCAGCTCAGGTCATGATCTCATGGTTTGTGAGTTCGAGCCCCACATCAGGCTCTGTGCTGACAGCTTAGAGCCTGGATCCTGCTTCAGATTCTGTGTCTCCCTCTCTCTCTGCCCTTCCCTCATTCACGCTCTGTCTTTCTGTGTCTCTCAAATATGAATAAACATTCAAAAAAAAAAAAAGAATCTGGAAAACAGCAAGACAGAAGCAATACATCACATACAAGAGACCCTCAATCAAATTAACAGCTGACTTTTTATCAAAAATCATGGAGGCCAAAAGGCAGGAGGATGACATATTCATAGTCCTGGGGTGGGGGTGGGGGGGAAGGGGACCTGTCAACTAAGAATTCTATATCCGGTAAAACTACTCTTCAAAAACGGAGAACTCAAAAGATATTTGTATGCCAATATTCATAGCAGCATTATTCACAATAGACAAAATGTGGAAACAACTTAACTGTTCATTGACAGGTGAATGGATAAACAAAATGTGTTGTATACATGCAAAGGAACATTATTCAGCCTTGGAAAGGAATGCAATTCTGATACATGCTACATGGATGAAAAGTAAAGACGTTATGCTAAGTAAAATAAACTAGACACAAAAGAACAAATTGTATGATCTCACTTATATGAGGCACCTAAAATTGGGCAAATTCATAGAGACATAAGGTTGAATGGTAGTGCTTACCAGGTGCTCACTAGAAGGATATGGGGAGTTGGTATTTAATAGGTACAGAGTTTTAATTGGGGAAGATGAAAAAATTTTGGAGATGAATGGTGGTGATGGTTGCACAACAATTTGAATGTTCTTACTGCCATAAACTTGTACACGCAAAAAACAGTTAAAATGTACTTTTATGTTCTGTACATTTTACCACAATAAGAAAAAATACAATATTAGATAAGAATAGCAAAAGAAAAGGAGAAATTAAGAGATTTCCAGGTAAACAAAAACTGAGAGAATTTGTCAATAGCAAACCTATACTACAAGAAGTTTAAAGGGAGTTCTCCAAGCTAAAATGAAAGAACATTAGGCAGTAACTCAAATCCACATGAAATAAAGAACATTGGAAGAGCTAACTAAATAGGTAAATACAAACTATAGTACAAAAGAAAGGGTAAAGGAATTGAACTGTTTTTGTCTATTTTTTGTGAACTAAGTTTTGTCTATTTTTTGAAATGTCTTTTATAATTTTTTTAATGTTTATTTTTGAGGGAGAGAGACAGAGCATGAGCAGGAGAGAGGTAGAAAGAGACAAACACAGAATCTGAAGCAGGCTCCAGGCTCCAGTCTCCGAGCTGTCAGCACAGAAACTGACCTGGGGCTCGATCTCACAAACCATGAGATCATGACCTGAGCCAAAGTCAGACACTTAACTGACTGAAACCACCCAGGTGCCCCAAAAGTTTTGTATATTTTTGAAATTAAGTTGACATCACTCCTAACTGTATTTTTTAAAGTTAATTAATTAATTTGTTTGTTTGTTTGTTTGTTTGTTTTAAGTAATCTTGATACCCAGTGTGGGACTCAAACTCACCACCCTGAGATCAAGAGTCATATGCTATACTGACTGAGCTAGGAAGGCACCCCATCAAACTGGATTGTTTTAAGATGTGAATTGCAATCCCCAGGGGACCACAATGACTTATACATAAGACAATGACTCAAAGCATAGTAAAAGAAGAAATGACAATGAAATTAGAATGCTACACTAGAAAACATCTACTTAAAAGAAGGTGGCAATGGAGGAATACAGAAATAAAAAAGACTTAAGACACAGAGCAAACAAATAGCAAAATGACAGATGTAAATTCTATGTTATCAGTAATTAAATTAAATGTAAATAGATTGAACGCTCCAAAAATTTTGGAAAAGATAAAAAATAATCCAATTATATTTTATCTACAAGAAACACTTTTTTTTAATTAAAAAAAATATTTTTTAATTTAAGTAATGTCTACATTCAACATGGGGCTCAAACTCGGCCCTGAGATTGAGTCACATGCTGTTAGGGGCGCCTGGGTGGCTCAGTCAGTTAAGCTTTCAACTCTTGGTTTCGGCTCAGGTCATGATCTCATGGTTTGTGAGTCCAAGCCCCTCATCAAGCTCTGTGCTGACAGCTTGAAGTCTGGAGCCTTGAAGCCTCTGTGTCTCCCTTTCTCTCTGTCCTTTCCCTGCTCATGCTGTCTCTCTCTCAAAAATAAACATTAAAAAAAAAAAAGTCACATGTTGTTCCAACTGAGCCAGCTAGTTGCCCTTATAACAGACATATTTGAGATTCAAAGACACAGATTGGCTTAAAGAAAAGATATGAAAAAATATATACCATGCAAACAGTAACTGAAAGAGAGGTGGAATGTCTATAGAAGTATCAGACAAAATGTACTTTGAAATAAAAATAGCTACTACAAAGATGATGATATAATTATAGAATGGCCAATATATTAAGAAGACAAAACAATTATAAACAAGTATCTATGAAGAGATAGATATAGATGACATAGATAATAGGAATAGATATATAACAAAGCCTCAAAATATATGAAGCAAAGACAGTCAGAATTGAAGGGAGAAATAGACAATTCACTAACAATAGTTGAAGACTTAATATCCTATTTCAATAATGGGTGGCATAACAAGATGGAAGATCAACAAGGAAAAAGAAAAATTGAACAGCACTATAAACTAACAGACATCTATAGAATACACTAACAACAGCAGAATATACTTTTGTCTCAAGTGCACAGGGAATATTTTCCAGAGTAGACCATATGTCAGGCCATACAACTTTTTCAATAAATTTAAAAGGATTGAAGTCATACAAAAATGCCTCTGATCACAGTGAAAAGAAAGTACAAATCTATAACAGAAGGCAATTTGTGAAATTCACAAATATGTTGAAATTATACAATATACTCTTAAACAATGAGTGGGTCAAAGAAGTCACAGGGGAAATTACAAAATACTTTGAAATGAATGAAAATGAAAACCCAACATACCAAATATTTTGGAATGCAATGAAAGCAATGCTTAGGAGGAAATGTATGGCTTTAAGTATCTATATTAAAAAAAGAAAGATCTCAACTTAATAACTTAAACTTTCATCTTAAGAAATGAGAAAAAGAAGAACAAACTAAACTCTAAGCAAACAGAAGAAAAGAAATAATAAAATTCAGAGCAGAAGTAAGTGAAATAGGGAATAGACAAATAGAGAATATTAACAACCCAAAAGTTGGTTCTTTGAAAAGATCAACAAAAATTGACAAAATTATAATGAAATTAGCTACACTGAGAGTGGGAAAAAAACAATATTCAAATTATTAAAGTCAAGAATGAATTGCTAGTTGTACCCCCCAAAAAAGTATTCTATGAACAGTTGTATGCTTACAAATCCGACAAACTAGGTGAAATCAACCAATTCGTAGGAAGAATAAACTACTGAAACTGATGTAAGAATAAATAGAAAATCTGAATAAATCTATAATAAGTAAAGATACAAAATTAGTCATCAAAAAGTTTCCAACAAAGAAAAGCCCAGGACCAGATTGCTTCACTGGTAAATTCTACCATATCTTTAAGTAATTAACACCAATCCTTCACAAAGTCTTCCAAGAAATAGAAGAGGAGAGATTACTTCCTAACTCATTCTATAAGATCACTATTACCCCCAGACCAAAACCAACATAAAGAAAACTATAGACCAAAATCCCATAAGAATATAGATACAAAATCCTCAACAACACACTGGAAAACTAAATTTAGTGACATATCAGGATTATCCTCCAAACCAAGTAGGAATTATCCCAGGAATCCAAGGTTGGTTTAACATACAAAACTCAAACTAACTCACAATATTTATAGAATAAAAGACCAAAAACAAATGATGGTCTCAGTAGATGCAGAAAAGTTTTGACAACATCCACCATTCTTTCATGATACAAACACTCACCAAACTGGGAACTTCTCACTCTGATGAAAGGCATCTATGAGAAACTCACAGCTAACATAATACTTAATGGTGAAAGATTGAAAGCTTTCCCTCTTATACTAGGAACAAGACAAAGATGTCCATTCTTGCCACTTGTATTCAGCATTGTAATGGAGGTTTTAGCCAAGGCAATTAGGCAAGAAAGAAAATAAAAGGTATCCAGATTTGGAAAAAAAGAAATAAAACTATCTCTTTCATAGGTGATATAATCTTGTATATAGAAAATCCTATGGAATCCACAAAAAAATTATTATTATTGATAAACAAGCTCAGAAAGGTTGCAGGATACAAGATCAATATACCAGATTATATTTCTATACACTGGCATTGACCAACCCAAAAATGAAATTAAGGAAACGAATATGCAACTTAAAATCTTATTCAAAAAAACAAAATATTTAGGATTAAATTTAACAAAGAAGTACAGCATGGTACATTGAAACTATAAAATATTGTTAATTTAATAATAAAAAATAACCTAGTTAAAATGAGCAAAGGTCTGAATAGATATTTCTCCAAAAAAAAGATACACAAATGGATGATTAAGCACATATAAAGATGCTTAACATCATTAGCTACCATGGAAATGTGAATCAAAACTACAATGAGATATCACTTCACAGCCAGTATAATGGCTATAATAAAACAAATGAACAAACAAACAAAAACAGATATTAACAAATGTTGGCGAGAATGTGGAGAAGTTAGAACTCTTGTACATTGTTGATGGGAAATGTAAATGATACAGCCACTTTACAAAACAGTCTGGCAGATCACCCAAAGGTTAATCATAGAGCTACCATAAGATACAGATATTCCTAAGAAGAAAGCAAGAAAAATGGGAATATATGTTCACACAAAAAAACTTGCACAGAAACTTTATAAAGTATTCTTCATCATAGCTAAAAGCCAGTTTATGTATTTAGTGTAGAAAAATAGTGCTCTTTATGTGAATGTTTCATTAGCATTGCCTATAGCATGAGTCTGTAAGCCCCACAAATGCAAGTACCATGTCTGATTTTGTTCATCATTGTATGTCATCCATGTAGCAGAGGGCTCAATTCAAGAGAGGCAGTCTTATAAATAGTTGTTGAATTAGTGAATGAATAACTTGCAAAGAGGGGTTCCTGGCTGGCTCAGGGTATAGAGTGCAGTGATTCTTGACCTCAGGGGTCATGAGTTCAAGCCCCATGCTGTGTGTGGAGCCTACTTAAAAAAAATCAGTCAGAGAAAGACAAATACCATATGATTTCACTCATATGTGGAATTTATGAAACAAAGCAGATGAACATAGGGGAAGGGGAAAACAAAAGAGAGAAGGAAGCAAACCATAAGAGACTCTTAACTACAGAGAACAAACTGAGGGTTGGTGAAGGGGAGGTGGGCAGGGGATGGGCTAAATGGGTGATGTGTATTAAGGAGGGCCTCAACACAGGGCTTGATCTCATTAACCATGATATCATGTCCTGAGCTGAAATCAGGAGTCCAACACTTAACTGACCGAACTACCCAGGAGCCCCTGTATCTGGCTTTTTTGGGTCAACATTTACCTATGGTGCTGTATGTAGTTGTAATTAATCTTCATTGTTGTATAGTACTCCAGTAGGAATACACTGCAGTTTATGTATCTGTTCTCTTGATGGACATTTGGGTTGTTTCCAGTTTGCAGCTATTATGAATAACGCTGCTATGAATATTGTTGTCTTTTGCGGTCTTGGATATGTATTTCTGTTCATTATATCCTTGAGAGTGAAATTGCTGCATCATAGGACATGATCTGTTCAGTTTTAATGACACTGACAGACAGTTTTCCAGTGGGTATGCAAGTGCCAATCACTCCATGTTGCCAGCACTCAGTAGCCTTTAATGGCTCAATATTTCATAGCTGATAGCTTCCTTTCAGAATAGGATGGTCTTGGCTAAAGGAGCTTCAATGATTTCCTGGTGGGACAGCTTCTCTCCAAGCTTTTGTCCTTGTATAGATTAGTTGGGCTAACTTAACTTTTTAAAAATTCATTTATTATTTTTTCCTCTAATGTTATGGAATATTTCAAGGCTATACAAAGAAGAGAAAACACTAGGAACTATTTCCTCAGCTTTGCCAAGTCTCAAGATTTTGTCATATTTGTTTCAGATCAATTTTTTAAGATAAAACATTACAAATCAATTGCAATCCATGCCCCTCGCTCTCAAAATGAGAGATGATCACAATCCTAAATTTATCATTCCCTTAAGCTTTTATACTTTTACTATAGGTACACATATATATGAATAGTATTGTTTTACATATCTTAAAACTTTATATAGTATGATATCATACCATAAATATCCTTTTGCATCATGATTTTATTGCTTAATATGATTTTGAGATTTAGCCATGTTCATTCATTCTTGGTGTTTGGACTATAGCAGTAAACAAAGCTGACAAAGATCTCTGCCCTCATGCAACTTACATTCTACCAAGGGAAGACTTAAAGTAAACATTAAATATTATATGTGAATTATATTTTATATTTGAAAGGAGATCATGCTAGAGAGAAAGGAAAAGCTGAACAGAGCAGGTGGGCTTCAGCACCCAAGGGAGAGGCATTTTTTTACTGTAATTTGTAATTGTAGGTTGTTAAGTTGAGTGGTTGGGGTGTTCCTCACATTAAAGGTGACATCTGAGCCAAGACTTGACAGCAGGAAGGAGGGAGCTATGGAACACATTCCAGGTAACGCCAGAAAAATGGGATAGCATGGAGGATGCCAATCGTGGAGAACCTTGTAGGCCATTGTGGGGATTTTCCTTTTCTTATGATGTGGGGAGGCACTGAAGTGTCTGGAGCAGAGGAGGGATGTGATCTGACTTACATTTTATTAATAATGTATTTTTTTAACATTTATTCATTTTTGAGATAAATAGCATGAGTGGGGGAGGGGCAGAGAGAGAGAAGGAGGCACAGAATCTGAAGCAGGCTCTGGGCTCTGAGCTGTCAGCATAGAGCTCGAACTCAGGGACCGTGAGATCATGACCTGAGCCAAAGTCAGAAGCTTAACCGACTGAGCCACCCGGTGCCCCATCTGACTTACATTTTAAAATGTTGACTCTGGGGCGCCTGGGTGGCTCAGTCGGTTAAGCGTCCGACTTCAGCTCTGGTCGCGATCTCGCGGTCCGTGGGTTCGAGCCCCGCGTCGGGCTCTGGGCTGATGGCTCGGAGCCTGGAGCCTGCTTCTGATTCTGTGTCTCCCTCTCTCTCTGCCCCTCCCCCATTCATGCTCTGTCTCAAAAATAAATAAAGGTTAAAAAAAATTTTTTTTAAATGTTGACTCATAGGGGCACCTGGGTGGTTAAATTAGCTCAGGTTACGATCTCAAGGTTTGTGGGTTTGAGACCTGAATCGGCACTCTGCTGTATGCATGGAGCCTGCTTTGGACCCTCTGTCACCTCCTCTCCTTGTGCCTCCACCCCCCCCCCCCCAACGCTCATACGTTAATGCAAGCTCACTCTCTCTCTCTCTCTCCCTCTCAAAAATAAATAAATAAAAATAAATAAAATGTTGACTAATATATTTGATATTTATTGTTACACCTGGTTCATCTTAATTTTTGCATGGTGTTCTACTGTAGGATATACTTATTTACTCACTCTCCTACTAGGTTAAATTGTCTCCATTTTTATTATACACAATGCTACAGTGGACATTTTTTTTTAATTTGTCCCTTGGAACACATGTGGGAGAATTTTTCTAGAAGAAATTAGTAGATTGTGGGGTATTTGCCTCTTAAATGTTATTAGCTCTTGCCAAATTGCTCTGCAAAGAGCATGTCCCACTTTACATGGGCATCAGTGTATGTGAAGTTTCATTTGCTGCCCAGCCTCCCCAGCCCTTAAAATATCTCTCTGTGGTTTTAGTTTGCATTTCTCTATCCTCGGTAAAATTGAACACCTTTTCACACATTTATTTGTGGTTTGGGCTTTTCTTCTAATCACCTGATCATGTCCTTTGATCAATATTCTAAGAAGATATTTCTCCCTTTTTTAAAAAAATGATTTTTAAAAGATCAATATCTAGAATATATATATATTAGTATTGATCTTTTGTCAATGATACACAATCTGTTGTTGATTATATATAATGTAAATATCTTCTCCCCTCTCTGTCATCACTTTTTTAAAGACATCTTTTGTTGTACAGAAGTTTTTAATTTGTATACAGTTGAATATTTGAATCCTTTTCTTTTAAGGTTTGTACTTTTTGCGACTATGCCAAAGTCATAATATTTTCTCCTATCTGTCCATCCCTTATATTTGTTAATACAATCAATCTGATTAGTATTAAGAGGGGAGGGGAAGACTGATCTGTCCCTTTAGAGGTGACTCTGTATCTTGCCTGGATTCTTTAATGCTGATTTCATGGTTTAACTCTTGGTGGGCAAAGCTTTACTAGGCTCCAGGGAAAGCTTTACTGAAATATCCAAATCCTAGGTGGATTTTTATTTAGTGGGCCGAAGGTGGGGGTCCTGGGGTCTGTGTTTTGATATGCAACCCAGGTGATTCTGATGCAAGAGGTCTCCTGTTAAGCCATTAGATAGTGTTTAATCACCCTTCCAGGTGTCTGGCAACTGGGGAATAAACCCACTTTTTCCTAGCTGATGATTTAGATTCTCTCTGCCTTTGGTTCCTCTTTGGTGAAAGTCCCTCCCTTAAGAATTCTTCCATGAATGATGAGCCCCATGATGAATCCCATGTGTCAAGGCTTAGTCTAGGCCTGGCTTGTAGAAAGGCTCAGTAAAAGGCGGATATTCATTAACCCGAAGGTCTCAAGCTCTGGAGTGAGCTGGCCCTGCCTCCCTCCTAAACTTATCTCCTACCATGCTCCCCATCTTGAGCAAGTCACTTAACCCCACAGAGTCTAGATTTCATCATCTGTGCACTGGTATTAATCTCTGCTTTAGAAGGTTATGGTAAGGATTAGAAATGGAATGTAAAGTGCCCAGGACAATGCCCAGCACGTGCTGTTCTTACAGAGTCTGTGCAAGCTGAACATTCGTGCTTTTAATTCAGGGGAAGCTGAACTTGAAGTTCAGAAGCTGTTCTCATTGGCATGCCACAGACCCTGAGCGGTGCTGGGCCATCTCCTGTATCCCCTTCCAGTGCCTCTAACAATCCTGGACATACAGGCTTTCAGTAAAGCTTTGGTAAATGAATGTTTCTTTCCAGTGTAACACACAATTCTTACATCCTATCAATACCTCCAGAGAAGCCACAAAACTGGAAAAACATTTTTATTATTTTATTTAACAGGTGCTTATACAGAATTTATGCTAGGTTAGGCCCTATTCTAAGTGCTTTATATGAATTAACTTATTTAAACTTAAACTGATCTAAAGGGCAGTACTCTATGGAGTGCGTTGACTCCCCACCCCCGCAGTGTGCTGCATTCAGTGTGGTGGGGTCAGGCACCTGGAAAGAAGGTGACTCAATTGCTGGTCCTCCCCCAAGCTTTCTGCCTCTGATTGAGGTGCTTTATTACAAGGGGAAAGAACCTTTTGAATTGAAAATCATATATCCTTGAGCAATATTAGTTGTAAATCAGATGTTATATTTTAAAATATAACCTGCCACTTCACACCCTCTAGGATGGCTGCTATAAAAACAAACAAGCCGGGGCGCCTGGGTGGCGCAGTCGGTTAAGCATCCGACTTCAGCCAGGTCACGATCTCGCGGTCCGGGAGTTCGAGCCCCGCGTCGGGCTCTGGGCTGATGGCTCAGAGCCTGGAGCCTGTTTCCGATTCTGTGTCTCCCTCTCTCTCTGCCCCTCCCCCGTTCATGCTCTGTCTCTCTCTGTCCCAAAAATAAATAAACATTGAAAAAAAAAATTAAAAAAAAAAAAACAAAACAAGCCAACAACATAGGAAGTGTGTCAGGCTTTGGGGAAATTAGAACCCTTGTGGTTCACTGTCAGTGAGAATGTAAAATAGTGCTGTTCCTATAGAAAACAGTATGGTGGTTCCTAAAAAAAAAAAAAAAAAAAAAAGAATTCCCATATGATTCAGCAATTCCACCTCTGGGTATGTACCTGAAGACTTGAAAGCAGAGATTCAAAGAAATATTTGTACACCCATGTTCATAGAAGCATTATCACAACACCCAAAAGGTGGAAGCAAGCTAAGAAAATATGGTATATGCCTACAACAGAATGTTCATTCAGCCTGAAAAAGGGAAAGAATTCTGACTCGTGCTAAAACATGGATGAATCTAAAGGACCATATGCTAAGTGAAGACACAAAGACAAATACCATGTAACTTATCTGAGGTACCTATCTTATCAGAGACAGAAATAGAATAGAGACAGAAAGTAGAATGGTGGTTGCCGGGGGCAGGAAGGACTGGAATAGGAAGTTATTATTGAACAGGTACAGAGTTTTAGTCTTGTGAAGAATGAATGTAAGGAATACCTAATGTATACTTAAAAATGGTTAGGATGGTAAGTTTTATATGTGTTTTACCACCACAACAATAATTTTTTCTAAAGAGAAAAACAAAACTAATTATGTGATGGTGGGAAATTGGATGGTAGTCTCTAGAAGAGCAGTGACTTGTCTATTCTATTCATCATTGTGGGTACTCAAACAATGTCTGGGCTTCCTGTGGGCATTTAAAGACACTAGATGAACAGGGGAGCTTGGGTGGCTCAGTCAGCTGAGCATCTGACTTTGGCTCAGATCAGGATCTCACAATTCATGAGTTTGAGCCTGGCATCGGGGTCTGTGCTGACAGTTCAGAGCCTGGAGCCTGCTTCGGATTCTGTGTCTCCCTCTCTCTCTGCCCCTCCCCTGCTCATGCTCTGCTTCTCTCTCTCTCCCTCTCAAAAATAAACATTAAAAAATTAAAGAAAAAAGACACTATATGAATAAATGAATATTAAAACACAAGACAACACACACACACACACACACACACACACACACACACCTCTGGCTAACTCCTATAGCCAAATAGGGAATCCTACAAAAAATGAAAAATGGTGCTGGGAGGAATATAGAGGAAAAAGTGGAATGAAGGTAGTGGTCAGTTGTTCAAGCTCCACTTAATCCAGGTAAGAGCCAGCTGAAAGGTAGCTGGAGATGCTGGGACATTTTCCTGGGTGGGTGATAAGGGGAAAGTGGATGGAACGTGGCATTAAAAAAACTTATGTGTATCTGGGTCTGTTGATGGCCCCACCAGCCTCCCAGGTCCTTCAGAGTAGGACTGAGATGTTACTTGGGACTCCTCTCTCACCTTACTGTCCCCCAACAGTCACCATGACTTTTTTTTTTAGGTTTTTTTTTTTTAAACTAATTTCTGCACCCAACATGGGCCTTGAACTCACAACCCCAAGTCATGGTCACATGCTCTTCTGACTTAGCCAGCCAGGAGCCATGGCTTTTCCATGTGACTCCATCCTACCTCTGACTGACCCTTCCTTTCCACCTTTTTGCCTATAGCAGACTGATTTATAGTCAGCCTCCTCACCCTTAATCCTTCTCTTCAACCTGAAGTAACTCTTTAAAGTAGCCTTTCTAAAAATCAGTTTTCATACTTTTAAAAAGTCAGTAATAAACCTCATTCTCTACCTACTAAAATCTAAACTTAGATGTTTAAAGAACTCTGTAGAACTCTGCCCTTTTGCAGCTGACATATAGGCTGTGCTTGCTCCTCTCCCACCAGCCCCAGGTTTTATTGTGTGTGGGCTTTTATTATTTATTTTTTTACTTTTTATTATGAAATATTCCAACATATATAAAATTAGAGAATACAAGGAATGTCTATGTACCTACCCCTCCCATAGCTTTAGTAGTTGTCAACATATGCCAGTCTTGGTGCATCTGGAAACTCACCAATTCCCTGACCCCATGCACTATCATTTTTTTTTTTTCACTCATGGGTTTTTTTTTTCCCCCTGGCTTTCAAATAATATTTCTTTTCTTTCTTTGGTTTTCAAATAATATTTCTTTTCTTCCCTTCTTTTTCTTTCTTTCTTTCTTTCTTTCTTTCTTTCTTTCTTTCTTTCTTGTAATCTCTATCCCCATTGTGGGGCTTTAGCTCACGACCCCGAGATCAAGAGTTGCATGCTTTAGTGACTGAGCCAGATAGGCGCCCCTCAAATAATATTTCTTTTTTTTTTCAAGTTTTTTTTTAATGTTTATTTATTTTTGAGAGAGAGACACACACACAGTACAAGCTGGGGAGGGGCAGAGAGAGAGGGAGGCACAGAATCCAAAGCAGGCTCCAGGCTCAGCACAGAGCCTGACGTGGGGCTCAAACTCACTGAATACAAGATCATGATCTGAGCCAGAGTCAGACACCCAACTGACTGAGCCACCCAAGCACCCCTCAAATAATGTTTCTTATAAAAGTTTTAAACATCACAAATGTGCAGAACAAAGACTGTGAAAGCCTCCCATAATCCCACATTCCTGAGATAATCATTGTTTGTAATTTAATGTAGGTTTTCCAGATTTTTTTGCTCTGCGTATATTAAAATATAAACTAATGAATATTCTCACAATATTAATAACCATTTCTAATCTGTTTTGCAAATTGTTTTTTCCATTTAACAATATATATTGGACATGTTCATACATATTAGATCATGCAGATCTACCTCATTCTTTCAAAGCCAATTGACAACCAGTTGTATCGTCCTATATGGTGTGCCATATAGTCTGTTTAATCAGCCCTTATTGGTGAACAGTTGAGTGAGCAGTTTCCATCTTTTCATTATTACAAAAAAGTTACAGAAAGCATGTTTTTTTCTGCACTGGTGCAAGTTTTTTTTTATAGGAAAGAGACCCAGTGTGGAATTGCTTGGTCCACAGGTAAAGATATCTTAAATCTATTTATTTATTTATTTTAATGTTTACGTACTTATTTTGAGAGAGAGTGAGAGAGAGAGAGAGGGCATGCAGAGAGAAAATCCCAAGCAGGCTCTGTGCTGTCAACACAGAGCCCAATGCAGAGCTCAATCTCATGACTGTGAGATCATGATCTGAGCCAAAATCAAGAGTCAGACGCTTAACCCACTAAGCCATCCAGGTGCCCCAAAGACATCTTAAGTTTAAACAGATGTCATAAATGTGTATGAAAGTGTATAAAAGTATTTTTTGCCACATTCCTGGGATATAATTAATCTATCTAATCTTTGCTGGTCTGATCAATTTAAACTGATATTTCATTATAGTTTAAATTTGTTTAATTCTCTGTGAATTTGAGCCTCTTTTCATCTATGAATCAAACATCAGAACTTGAGGGAGGAGTGGAGAAAAGGAATAATGGAAACAGAGAGGCTGGGCCTGGAGAGGTAGACCAACTCTAGCAGGCTAAGTGCCTTGAGCTTTAGGCAGACGTGACTATGAACCATACTACAAGTTAGAAGGTTCAAACTAAGGAGTGACTGAGGTCACATTCTCTGCATTCAGATTTGGTGTCCTTCAGTAGAGCCTGAAAGCCTCCAGCCTGTCTCTGCCTGTATTTCTGGTTTCCTCAGGGAAACTCTGCTGCTGACCAGCCAACTCCCCACCCCCATCAGCAGCCTTCTCTTTTCAAATACACTAGTGCTTAAGTAGGGTTTCAGTCAAAGATGGTGGGTGGACTTTGGGCTCATTAGAAGATTGAAATACTTAAATCGTTAGTAGAAGAAACTTTTGTAAAATTGTAATACATGAATTCCTATATTTCTCCATGTGTACAGTTAATAGCCAAAACCATTTCCTGCTTGGGACCTGAATTCAGAAAATTCAGTGTTTAGCCTCAGAATTAATTCACTGAGTCAACCAGTGTTTCCAAAAGGCTTCCTGAGTGTTACCAGGTATTGTTGCTAGACACAGGGATGCAAAGGAGAACAAAAGAGACCTGGTCTGGGGAAAACAACTTTTTTATTTTAATATAAACTGTCAATATCCAAATATTATAAACAGATGCAAAAAATGACTGACAAAAAGAGAGTGAGCTAGCAAGAGAGACACCCTGACATGTGTTTAAATGAATAAACACAAGGATCACCTGGCTGACTCAGTTGGTGGAACATGTGACTCTTGATCATGGGGTGGTGAGTTCAAGCCCCATGTTGAGCATAAAGGTTACTAAAAAAAAGCAAATCCAAAACCAACAAGAAAGAATACACACTAAGTGAAAAAAATTTATTTTACCGTGTTATTTTTTTTTATTTTTAAAAATGTTTATTTATTTTTGAGAGGGTGAGAGTGTGAGCAGAGAAGGGGCAGAGAGAGGAGACACAGAACCCGAAGCAGGATCCAGGCTCTGAACTGTCAGCACAGAGCCCAATGTGGGGCTCGAACTCACTGTGAGATCATGATCTGAGCAGAAGACAGATGCTTAACGAACTGAGCTACCCAGGAACCCCTATCATGTTTAAAATTTACCAAGTTTGGGGTGCCTGGGTGGCTCAGTCAGGTGAGCGGCCGACTCTTGGTTTCGACTCAGGTCATGATCTCACGGGTTTGTGGGTTCAAGCCCTGCATTGGGCTCTGCATTGACAGTGTGGAGCCTGCTTGAATTCTCTCTCTCCCATGCTCTCTGCCCCTCCCCCGCTCTCTCTCTCTCTCTCTAAATAAATAAACTTAAAAAAATAAAATTTGCAAGATAGTACAAATATATAGAAAATAGTGTATTAGAAAGTTGCAAGTGAATATGAACTATAATGAAAAAATTCGTTTCAAAATGTGACTCACTTGATAATTTGGTTACAAATGCATGCGGGGTGCCTAGATGGCTCAGTAGATTAAGCATCCAACTCTTGATTTCAGCTCAGGTCATGATCTCATGGTCGTGGGATAAAGCCCTGAGTGGGGCCCTGCAATGACAGTGCAGAGCCTGCTTGGGATTCTTTCTCTCTCCCTCTCTCTCTGTTCCTCCCCTGCTCTCTCTCTCTCTCTCTCTCTCTCTCTCTCTCTCTCTAAGTAAATAAATAAACCTTTATAAAAACAAAAAGAAGAAGAAGCATGAGCAATCAAAGGTATTTTTATCAAAAATGCATAATCTGAATCTAATCATGGGAAAACATCAGAAAACCCAAACTAAAGGAAATTCTACATAACAACTGGCCGGTAACCTTTAAAAACATCAAGATCATAAAGACTAAATTGAGGAACTCTTCCAGTTTAAAGGAAATTAAGAAGACAAAACAACTAAATGCAGCCACGATTAGATCCTGGTCTGGGAACAAAAAAAACTATTAAGGGCTTTATTGGGACAATTAGTGAAATTTGAATACAAACTGTAATTTAACAATGTTAGATTTTCTGAATTTGATAATTGTACTATAATTATTTAAAAGGCTGTCCTTAATGTTAGCAGCAAAGATAGAACTATTTAGGGGTAAAAGTCCAAATTTGCTCTCATAGTTCATTAAAAAGATCAATAGTATATATTACGTATACAGAGACAAAGCAAATGTAGCAAAAATAATGGGTGAATCTAGGTGAGGAGTGTATTTGTTGAATTGTTTTTGCAACTTTTCTGTAAATTTGACATACTTTTTAAAATAAAAACCTTGAAATAAGGCTTTAATATGTGCAAAAATATAAAAATAATCTCTGATATCTCTGGTCTGGTTGGAATCATAGTTTAGAGGGGTTCTTTCTGGGAAGAGGGGGCTAAACCACATGAGTAGAGCAGATCGGACGCCTGAACACAGCCCTCCTTGTATCACATGGGTGTCCCTTGCTCATGAAATGTGGCTCTTACAAAAACGATACTGATGGCTAAGCTCCAAAATTCAGTCAGCTGCGAGGACAAGTTTTAATTTCGTACGTCTGCCCAATTTTGCCCCTGATCAGCAAGCAATATATGAGACCTTGGCAGTAATACCTAGCCTGGCCCACCTCTGGTAAAGCCTGAAAATTGTTCTGTACTCTTCCTCTTCCTTTTTTTAAGTTTGAATTTTCTTAGTTCTTCCTGGTGGGGCCAGGAATGCTCCAAAATCTCCATAGATTAGGGTTAATCATTTGCATGACACAATCCGAGCCACCCTGTTCTCAGTTGTTTTAGAAAGGGACTTTCCTTTTTCTCCCAGGCCTCTGAGAAGACAAGTTGAAGAAGGTCTTCTGAAGCTCACCCAGGCTCTGTGGGTGGGAGTGTGCCTGTCAGCCTGCTCAGTGGGGACCCAGAGCACAGTGAGTCTACAAGGGGCTGAGCTGGGGGTGAGGTGGGTGGGAGGCTGGGGGTGGATTTGTCAACTCATGTGTCCTTGAATGTTGAGGCTGCTGACTCTCTGAGGCTGGGATAATACTGTGAAAATTTGCTACATTTTGGTCACAATTTTGTCACGTGATTATTTCATGGCAGTGGCAGAAGTTGATAAAAATCGAGAATGTTTTCTTTGTGTACTGTGTAAATTCACCTGCAAGACCACAAGTTCTTGGCACTTAACTCAAGGTGGGACTACTGTCACTGAACAAGTATCTTGTGGGTGCCCACTGGGGCTTCACAGGGTGAACTAGATGGTAGTTATGGTCCCTGCCCTGAAGGAGCTCCGAGAGAATGAGAAGTCAGTGGGTGCGGTCAGTCGAGAGTGTTACAGCACAGAAAAAGCAATTGTTTAGAACCTAGACAATGTGCATTTTTTAAAAACAAGGTGAATGGCAAAACCGCCAAAAAAAGTTTTAAAATAAGTGATTTTTAAACTGGAGGAAAAACACATTTGTTTAAGTGTCAGCCAAAGTGGTAAAACAATGCAAAATGAATAAATAAATAAGACCCACTACCCGATAGAAACTGAGGCCAATGGTACTTGAGCCAACAATTCAGTGAAAAGGAAATACAAATGGCTCTTAAACATATGAAAAGGTGTTCAGCTTCACTCATAATAAGAGAAATGCAAATTGAAATTTCAATAGGATGCCACTTTCACCTTGACCAAGAATAAAAGGTTGATAATATTGTTGTGGAGAGCTGGGGAAACAGCGAGAGTGTGCATTGGAGCCCCCTCCCTGTGGGGCAAGTTGGCCATAGCTTTCGAAATTTAAAATGTACATCCTTTGACCCAACAGTTCCAATGCTAGACACTTACCCTGCAGACATGCTTAAAACTTGCAAAATGTCATACTATTAAGTGAAAAAAAAGCAAGATACAGAACAGTGCATATCCTATGCTATCAACAGAGTTTATATATAAAACCATGTAGCTGTACAATAATTTTCTTAACTTTTCCCCTAATGCTGGGTACATGGTTGGTTTCCATGATCTTATGATTATAAGCAATGCTAGATAGACGTCTTTTGTGCATAAATCTTTCTTAAATCTCATATTATTTCCTTGGGACAGTCCAGATTACTGGGCTAAAGAGAATTTATAACAACCATTGCAGCAACCATCACTATTTGTTAAGCAGCCTTTATTTTTTCTCTTCATCCTGATGACAGCCCTGTGAGGTAGGGAGGAGCAGCCCCACTTTCCTCATATTTGAGGAAAGGGATTTAAAAGAGGCAAAGTGACTTGTCCTAGAGCACACAGCAGTAAGGGCCGGTGGTGAGAACTCATATCTTGCTTGACTCCCAAGCCCCTGACTTAGAGCCCACACCTCTGAGTGGAGTATTTTTAAGGCTCTCGATAAACATTGTCAAATTACTTTCCGGAAGTCTCACACCAGCTCCCAACTATCACTCCCAACTGAGTGCTAAATTTTGTCACACTTGGGCCAGTGTTAGGGATTCCATATTTTCATTTTGCTATTTTGGAAGGAAAAAAATATCGTCTCACAGGTCTTCAATAACTAGTGAATCTGAACATTTTTCATATATTTATTAGCTATTTGTGCTTTTTCTCTTTTGTTAAGTGTACACAGTTGACTATATATATATTTAAATATATAAAACTTTATTACAAATGTAACATGTCAATGGGGCACCTGGGTGACTCAACTCTTGCTTTCAGCTGAGCTCATGGTTTCACAGTTTGTGAGTTTGAGCCCAGGGTCCAGCTCTGCGCTGACAGTGTAGGGCCTGCTTGGCATTCGGTCTCTCTCTGCTCCTCCCGTGTTAGTTCTGTCTCTCAAAATAAATAAATAAACTTAAAAAAATGTAACATGTCAATTCTTATCTAGTCTCAGTTAAAACACCTGCTCAAATGGGCAAAAGCAGAAGGGAAGACAACCAGATGGGTTCTGGCTCTGGAGATTTAAGTCCAGGAGGTGTGCGGCCACTGTGGGAGAAATCAGGCACATTCAGATTGAGACAGGTGGCAGCAAGGACTTGGGTGTGGTGTTTAAATAAGCCCAACACTAGGATGTACCATCTATGTATTGCTTTCTGCTAAAGCAACAGATGATGGTGGTCTGGGGCCATCATCCCTGGAACGGCCTTTCTTTCTGATTGTTGATGTCAGGCTGGTGATGGCCCCACGACCCGCTGGCTAGAGCGCCCGGAAACAGACGCACATTTTCATCACAGAGTAAGCTCTTCCAGGAGCCAACCTGTCAGTTTCCAGAACCTTCTGCCTGATTTCCCCAGCCACTAGGGTCATGACCGGCCAGGAGAAGGAAGGCTGCCTGAGGATTCCAGGACTGTGGAGGGTGCAGAGGCCATGCCAGGCCCAGACTCAGGCTCTGGCTCACTCTTTGCGCCAGGAAGGGAGCAGGTGCTTTGCTCAGGGAGGCAGGGGAGACGGTGGCCTGGAGGTGCGGGGTTCCGGGAGGCAGGCCCGCAGGGAAGTGAGGCCAAGACACCAGAAGTGGGGAGGGCTAGCAGGAGGCTTCTGTCAAAGCCCGCTTCTCACTGTGAGTTTTGTGCGCCTGACAGCGGCCCTTCAGCAAGGTGAATTCTTTCGGAAAGGGTCTCATTCACACACTGCCAAGACAGCCGCGACCTATTCTTGAATTCACACAAAAATTAAAAGCAAGACAACAGCCCGGCTAATTTAGCAACTTGCGGGATGCAGCTGGTGCTCCTTTGCACGCCGAAAAGGCTCGGCCTTCCGGCCCCCACCCCCGCCCCGGGGAGGTCTCGCTGGAGTTATTTCGTATCCTGCAGTTCCAGGCCGGATTGTGACAGCTGAGTGACTTAGCTGGCACCGTGGGATGCGGAATGACAAAGGCTCAGAGCATCGCCCGGTGGCGGGGGCTGGTGAGGGCTGGCGGGGGAGGGCACGGCGGGCACCCGGCTCTCGCCGCTGCCTGGGGGAAGCCTTGGTGTCTTCCCCCCTTCCATCTGTCTCTGTAAAATGATTCTTGTAGGAATTAAGTGAGAGACTTTTCCAAACCAAAAAGTGGTTTCTACGGTGTCCTTACAGCCTGGAAGTGGTTGGGCCTCAGGCTTCTTCAAGGCTTGACCTTGGACGGTTGTTTTCTCTGCAGCTGCCAGCAGCGCCTCCCCTTTCTCTTTTCCATTCAGTGCCAGGGTTCCTTCCTTCTGCCCGAGACCTCCCTCCATCGTGCCTGGAGGTCTGGCCGGTCTGGCCAAGGGCCTCGGGCCTAGGTGACTGGGAGAGGGCGTGGGTTCTCAGGGTTGCTCCTGGTCCACAGGCGCCCCCTGGACAGTATGAGGAGGGCAGGTTGCTCAGTACTTCCCCGGATCCTGAACAGCCCCAAGCACCCTCATGGGGCAGTGGCCTCAGGGGGCCAGGCTGAGTGTAAGGTTGAGCCAGGTGGGAATTCTGATCTCTTGCCAACTGCTGACTCAACACCTGGGGAGCCACAGTTTCTTTGTTTGTAAAATAGAAGTTAATAGGATTTGAAAAGGAATTTTGTGATGATGAAATGAGCCAATTCAGGGAAATCAGTGCTCTAAGTACTGCCCAAGTGCTAGCTATTATTAATAATATAGTTACACTGAGCACCCTAAAACCATGTTCAGCAAACATGCTCTGTCAGTCCACTTGAACATCCTAAGTTCCCACACTGTTTATCCTTAGAGGTTTCGCGTGGAACCACAGAATTATACAACCCAACAACCAACATGAGCCCCCTTACTCCTTTAATTAACAGGAATAGCATGTGCTTCTAGCCACATTGCAAATCAGCTCCTAGGTCATTTGTCATTTTTTAGAGCTCCAAGACTAGGTTGAAGGGCTACAAAAAGGGTACTGAATGGATTGGGACAGAATTTCTTTCTCTTAATGTTTTATTTATTTTTGGGAGATAGAGAGACAGAGTGGGGGAGGGGCAGAGAGAGAGGGAGGCACAGAATCTGAAGCAGGCTCCAGATTCTGAGCTGTCAGCTCAGAGCCCAATGTGGGACTCGAACCCACAAAGCGCAGGATCATGACCTGGGCCGAAGTCAGACACTCAACCGATTGAGCCACCCAGGTCCCCCTTTTAATAACTTTTTCAATGTTTTATTCATTTTGGGGGGCAGAATTTCTTACTCTTAAGAAGCAGCTGTATTCCCAAGGAATGTCCGTATTTCCAAAATCTCAACTTAAACATTGGTAAGAAAGTTAATTATTTGGAAGCCAACAAAGTCACACTGAAGAGCTAAGGTTATTCTGACTTGTTTTTCTCCCCTGTTGGGGCAAAGCAGTAGATTTTAGCCTGAGAATGACATCACTGCTTCAGGCTTTTTCAGCTTTTATTCAGATGGAGAAACAAATCCACTTTTTAATTCTTTTGGTCTCATCAATAGTTTTGCTAACTTACTATAGGGAGGTTCCAACATAACTTGATATATCTGGTGTTTCTGTCACACCTGTGGCTGGTGGGCAGTCAGCTGGGGTGTTTGGAGGAAAGGATAATTAGTGGGAAGGGAAATGTTTTTACCTCGATGGCACAGTCACTGAGATGTATGTAAGAAAGGTATTTGTAAAGTATTGTGTTTTACGAATATATTAATTTAGGTTATGCAACCCTACTACCTGCTGTGGTAGACAAACTTCAACATCTCTTTGGCTTCACACAACAAAATTTGTTTCTCCTATTACATGTCAAAGCAAGTGGCGTGGGTAGGAAGAAGATTGGGGAGAATCTGCTCCATTCAGTCACTCAAGGGTCCAGGCTAATAGTGGCTCTGTCAACTTGTAGCTCCTTATCTGGGACACATGACTTCTCGGATGCTTCGGAAGGGAAAGAGGGAGATGGAGAATTAACACCCTGATTCTTAACTTTCTTGACCCAGAAGAAATGCATACCACTTCTGCTCATTATCCATTGGCCGAAACTAGCCACATGGTTCTAACCTAATTGAAAGGAAGGCTGTGAAATGTAGGGGAGCACAGGGAATAGCTGGTGAACATTAATCTCTCTGCCAGAGACTGAGATACTACAAACTACAAATCAACTGAACATGGAGTTACTTCAGGTCATTTGCTATGATTCAGGAAACAAAATCAGGAGCCGTTATAGACTGTTTACTAAAGGTTATCACTCAGTGTGTGGCATTACAATTGAAAGAAAACAAGAACTCAGTCCCAGCCAATAGATACGTGTCAAGTGACATCAGCCACTGAAGTGAGGCACATAAAGCGGATTAATAGGCCACAAACTCTAGAAGGGGGCAGTTAAAACTTTTGTGGGAATAGAGAGGAGTGCCTCAAAGTATGGAACTCTTTTTTTTTTTTTTTTTAATTTTTTTTTTCAACGTTTATTTATTTTTGGGACAGAGAGAGACAGAGCATGAATGGGGGAGGGGCAGAGAGCGAGGGAGACACAGAATCGGAAACAGGCTCCAGGCTCTGAGCCATCAGCCCAGAGCCCGACGCGGGGCTCGAACTCACGGACCGCGAGATCATGACCTGGCTGAAGTCGGACGCTTAACCGACTGCGCCACCCAGGCGCCCCTGGAACTCTTGATCTTAGAAAAATAGAAGGAACTGGTTTCAATCTATGTATGTATGTATATATACAGTAGCAAAAAAAAATTAGCAAATGTAGTATATGATAAATAAAACACACCCATTGGTCAAATGCTAAAATGTTAAAATGTCCAAAGATATTCCTCAACAAACATACATAAACTTAGAAAAAGTGGTTTAGATTTGGTAACAGAAAGTACTGTTTTACAGTGGTTAGGAAATGTATCTATCCAAACTTCATATATTTAATGAATGCCCATGATGTGTAAAACACTGTATAAGAAATCTTTAAGCTTATGAAATTTATAGCCCAATTTATGAATTTTAGAAGACAGGCTTTAGATAAGCAGATAGATAAAAGATTATTTTTTTAATGTTTATTTATTTAATTTTTTAAGGTTTATAAATTTTTCAGAGACAGAGACAGAGTGTGAGTGGGAAGGGGCAGAGAGAGAGGGAGACACAGAATCTGGAGTAGGCTCCAGGCTCTGAGCTGTCAGCCACAGAGCCCGATGTGGGACTGACGGACCTTGAGATCATGACCTGAGCTGAAGTTGGACACTTAACCAACTGAGCCACTCAGGCATCCCAATGTTTATTTATTTTTGAGAGAGAGAGACAGGATGAGTGGGGAAGAGACAGAGAGAGAAGGGGACAGTTTCCAAAGTAGGCTCTGCTGCTGATAGCAGAGAGCCCAATGAGGGGCCGAAGTCTGATGCTTAACTGACTGAGCCACCCAGGAGCCCCAGATAACAGATTCTTAACCTCTATTTTACTCAGTATCATTTATTACCACCATGTTCAAGGCTAGTTGGGGAATATAAAGGTGAACCAAACCCAATCCCAACCTTTAAGGAGTTTATGGCTAAGTTTGTTATGATCAACCTCAATCATGTTCTCCCACAAGCAGTTTGTTACTAATACCAGGAAGGGCATCAAGCTGGTAAAATGGCTCACCAGACTGATCTCCTTAGCCTTTTTTGGGGTGTTTTATGTTTGTTAACTGGGATGAGGGGAGGTTGACTGCTGGAAAGACTATGTTAGGCTCTTTGTAATTCCATTGAAAATTGGAATTTTTCTAGACATGGAATTATTATGATATATGCCTACCGTCTGATAGTCTCAACATTCTAGTATGTTCTAGTAAGTTACTTTTTACTACTCTAGTTTCCTTAGCGGAAAAAATTTTTTAACGTTTATTTATTTATTTAGAGAGGGTGGGGGAAGAGAGAAGGAAAGAGAACTGCAAGTAAGCAGGCTCTGCACTGTCAGTGAAGAACCTGATGCAGGGCTTAATCTCAAGAACCTGTTGAGATTCTTAATCTCAAGAACTGACAGAGTTGCCAGTTACCCCCAAATTTCAAAATTGAAACAAATGGAGATCATTAAATTAACAGTTGGGTAGTTCAAATTTTCTTTGGGATAGCCTGATGCTAAAAACTGAATCCTTATTAAGACTCTCTTATGATTAGTAAAAAAAGGCCACCACACCTTTGAGTCTCAACAAAAAAAGATCCCTGAGAACTCTGTCCTCGCTAAAATTAGCAACATTTAGCTAATTTTGATATCTTTTACCATCCTCATTTCTTCGGAATTTCTCACTTGATGCTGAGGCATTCTGCTGGTTTGTATAAATCAATGGTTTTTTACTCTGATGGCACAGGGTACTTAAAAAAAAACCTGAGGGGTGCTTGGCTGACTCAGTAGAGCAGGTGACTCTTAATCTCCAAGTCATGAGTTCAAGCCCCATGTTGGGTGTGGAGCCTGGAGTCATGAGTTCAAGCTCTATGTTGGGCGTGGAGCCTAATGCAACAAAAACAACACATACGAAAAAGACCCCCCCCCCCCCATGAATGGGCCACACCCCCAGGGATATTTATTTAAGCAGCCTCAGGTGGTTAAGGCTGCTTAAGGTGGTTAAGCGCTAGGCTGGTTGAAAAATTCCTCAGGTGATTCTAATGTACCCCCAGTCCTGGGAACCACAGGTATGTATGGATGGTGTTTCTTTATTAAGTACCGTTTATTGTCAGGTACAGGGCAGTTACACAAATGATCAAGCTGGTCTATGAAGTAGAAAAGCTAATGAGGAAAACAGGAAGGCAAAATGTGACAAGAGAGTGTGATAAGCACTTTTATTTATTCCGTAGTTCAACAAATAATAACAGTGTACTTAACAAATGCCAGGGCTGGAGTAAAGGGTATGCTCAAAGTCCTCTGGGCTACCTGCAAAGACCAGTAAAACTTCATAGAAGAGGCAGTAGTAGCCAAGGAGGGATTGGGAGTAATCCTTCTTCAAGGTTTCCATCAGGTAAAGTAGGGAGGGCGGGTATGGCTGTAGAGGGAACAGTGTGTGCTGTGTATGGAGGAGTGTGTTGGGCTGGGAGAAGCTAGAGATGAGTGATAGGTTGTGTGCAGATGTACAAGCCTTAGAGGTAGATTAAAGAGTTTAGACCCAATCCAGAATGCATTTTAAAGACATTAAAGGCTTTTAAAGGATGCACAAATGGGGTATAGATACAGAACATCAGTATTTAGGCTATTCATACACAAAACTGTAGATTGAATTTGTTAGCCTATTTAAAACTGATGATGTGACCTATCATCCCCAACCCCCTCTGCCCTTGACTGATATAATTAGACATTGTGACCTTGTGGGGACAGTTTCTGGTCAATGATGAGAGAGGATTCCATGTGGCAGTGGGAGGTAGGATGCAGACCAATGCTTTTTAAGTGACTTACTGAAGTAAGTAGAATTCACCATGTACTGAAGTCTGGACAAATCAGTTCGGGTTCCCTGTTTGCTGCTTGCTTACCTAATTTCCTTCAGAAGGACTTGTTAGTACGTCTGTAGATGTGATACCTCTTATCAGGCTGTTTGTCTGACTTGCCTCAGAGCTAGTAAACAAACCCAATAGATCAAACCCTCCAGGTTTCCTTCAGCTCCTGAAGCTCTTCTGCATTCTTTTTTCACCCTTACTTAGGACTCAAGGACAAATAGGCCAAACCATGGAATCATCCCAGTACTAGAGATATACTTAACCTGGTTAAGACATTCACGGAATAAACATTCCTTTTCAGCTGGGGAAGAAGAGGATTCAGCCTAGCCAGTGGTTCTCCAATTCAGTGATCATAAGCTTGAAGTCAAGTCATGGGCTAAAAATGTAGAGCTGGGAGCTCCACTTGACACCTATTGAATCAGAATCTCTGGGTAGGCCAAGGAAACTGTGTTTTAAGCACTCATTCCCAGATCATTTTGGTGCCAGTGATCTGTGAACCACACTGAGCAGTATAAATGTAGTTGTCAGTAATTCTGGCCTGAGGTGGCCACTGGCAGCTGTTTTGGGGGAGGGAGGAGTGGTTAAATGAGCCCCTGGATTCATAATCGTCCAGCACAGTCAGCTTGCGAATTTTGCAGGATGCTTGGTTTTCAGTTCAAGTTATTTCTAGGTTAACTTCTTAATTGAGCTGTTTAGCTCAGCAGAGGACTTGAGATACCACAGATAAGAGACAGGTTTAGGAGTAAGCATTAAGTATCTCTGGCTGTGTTTCTGTTATCCTTTCCAGTCCCACTTAACTGAAGAGCCAGGATTTCTCAAAGGACAAGTAACTTTAGAGGGAAGTATCAAGGGGAAAGCAACACATTCCCTTTCCTTGCCATGCCCGTTAGAGAACTATGTTTGTTAAGAAAAGAATCTCAAAAAACACATCAAGATGCTGGCTAAAGATGTTTCTTCTGTGTTTGCCAGCTCCTGGGGTTACAGGAGTACAAGTTTTAGGTAAATAAGGCCCATTTCTCTCTAAAGGTGTCTCTTCTTGATGCACTGGAGATCCATGTGGCTAACTCATTAGTGATAGCAAGTGTTAGATGCTCATAAATCTCCCACAATTCATTGGCTGAAGACATCTTAAATGTGGACTTTTTGGCTTTTAGTGTCTTTGGTTGCTTCTTTAGCGAACTTCAGTTTGAGTGTACAGATTTGGGGTCTTGAAATTTGTTTTCAATTAAGACATGGTTTATTTTTATTGCTTGAGATAAAATGCAGTCTGGGGGACTCAAATCTAAGTTACAAAATAATGTGCATCTGGGCAGACCATAGGGGGAAAAAAAAGAACATAAAGGCTAACTTGTCTGCCAGGATTCTTAAGTTTACTTAGTAACTTCATGGAGAATAAAAACCCCAGCACCTGCATTATAAAAAGAGCACACCTTATAAATGTCCTACTCTTTGAAATACCTAAATGAACTAGGCTGAATTATGAACTAATGGCTTGTAAAAAATTCACCTTGAGCCAGCTACTGAAGATACTAAATAAGAGATAAAGGCTGAGGAAACCCAACACGCTGTTTGTTTGTTTTATCAGTAATGTAGCTCAAAAGTAGCCAAGCCAGTGGTGGATGGGGAACTTTCCCTGTGTTTTGTTTCCCTGAGCTGAGCCTGCAAATGCCAAGATTTAATCTAAAGAGGTTTGTGTTTTAAAAACTAACAACCAAGTAATAAAACACCTATAAAAGGGGTTTATAATGGAACTGGTGACAGTTTTGAGTGTAGTATTACAACTCTTCTGCTCCCCTCTCCCTTTTTCTATTCTTTCATCCAACTCCGTGCCCTTTGTCTTAGCTCCTTTCTCACCTTGTTGTCAAGAAGCATGTAAGTAGGGGCAGCTCACACCCCAGAGGTGCAAGCATCTTTAAAAAGTGAAGTGTGTATTGTGCTCTGCATTTGATGACAGGGTTGTGCTGCTTGTTTTGTCTGAGATAAGTTGCTCTAACAAAGTACCTACCTAGTTTGCACAGTGGTTTTGAATGGGAAGTTGGAGATGCTGCTGCGGTGTCAGTGGCATGAGGATGTTGGGAGTCAACCAGGGCAGGAGGCCCGGGGCCTCTCCCTGGCACCCTGCCTCACCCTGATCTGCCAGAGCCCAAGATCTGCCTGACTCCAGGGACAGACTTCAGTCAACAGGTGGTTTTCCACCCAGGCCATCAAGCCTGAAACTTGGTTCTTTTACAAAGCCAAAGTTCTCCCCCTCCGGAAGAAATGGCGCCTCAGAAGGGAAACTTCATACTCAAACTCTGTAGGAGCCATTTCTCGAGGCTACTTTTCTTATTTTCCGAAGTCGCCCCTGCCAGCATCCCATCCATCCTCAGGAATAGCGAGGGACGGTCTTTTCAGTCTGGAGGGCGCTGGGAGGCACGAGGGCAGCGTGAGAGTGGCCTCGCCTGGGCGACCAGAGGAGCCCCGGCCTCCCTCGTGTGGGCCTCAGGAACTCGGGGGGCCCAGGGGAAGCCTGGAAAACCGAACTTAGCCATCAGCCTTCGTTCGAACGCTGGCTAGAGGGGGAAGGGCCCCCCAGCGGTCTTTCCCCGACTCCCCCCCGCCCCCAGCACCTCTGCCATCCCTCTGCACCGCCTAAGAAAGCACTCAAAACGCAGCTGAGCTCTACAGCTCATCTCAGGCTGGGAGAGGGCATCTTGAGGGGGCAGTTTCCCCCTCCGGCCCACGTCTGACATCCCCACTCCCACCCAAGGATGCTGCCGCCGTGCCCTGTCCGCGGTCGCTGAATGTCACTGCTCCCTCTTCCTCCTGATCAGGGTAGACACAGCTCCCGAGGCATCTCCCACCCCAAAACTGCCGCGATCACCCGAGGGTGTAACGCCCGGGCGGAGGACGAAGTTTGGGGCCCACAGCAGCGGGAGGGGGGACGCGTTGGCGAGGACCGCACCTCTCAGTCCCAGCCCTGGCGGGCACACTCCCCGCCCCAAACGGCCCAGGCTTCCCCATCCTCCCGCGGACACCGGCATCCCCGCCCTCCCCCGAGGGCGGCGAGCGGAGCCCCCCAGGGCGGAGGCAGGTACCCCCGGGGCGGGGACTGGGGCGGGCGGGGTCCAGGCTGCGCCCCCGGCCGGGCCGGGCGGGCTAGCTGGCGGCGCGGGGGGAGCGGGGCTGGGCGGCGCTGCCTCGGGCTCTGTGCGCTGCAGCCCGGAGCCGAGGAGGAGGAGGCGGAGGAGGAGAAGGAGGCGGCGGCGGTGGGTCCCGGGCGGGGGGAGCGCGGCGCTGCGGACCCGGGCGGCTGGCAAAGGACGAGGCGGAGGCTGAGGAAGGCAGCGGGGAGACCCGGGCTGCAGCAACAAAGGGCAGCAAGCGATTGGCCGGGCTGCAGGCGAGGTTAGCCGGGGACCGGGGTGGCTGGAGGCAGCGGCGAACGGTGCACGTGCTTGCAGACACGGGCTAGTGTGGAGCCGGGGGGTGCACGCCCGGCGGGTAGGGGCTTGCTCCCCCTCGGCATGGGATGGCGAGTAGGCTGCAGCGACATCGCTCTGCCTGCACCCGGCCTTGGGCTTGCAGGGTAGGGGTGTGTGGGGGGTAAGGATGCGAGCCAGGGGGCGGGCGAGTAGTCGCCCGGGACGGGACGGGAGAGGGTGGAGGAGGGGGCGGGATGGAACGCTCCGGGCGGCGCGCCCGTCCGCGCGCTCCACCGCGGGAGCTGGTGACTGAGAACCTCGAATTTTAACTTCGCGTGCCCGCCCGCGCGCGCCCGCCCGCTCCCACCCCTAAATCCTGCGGCCGCCGCCAGCGATCAGCTCTCACACAAACTTTAGCTGCGGGCTAGGGGATTTGGGGTTGAGTGGGGGAGGGGAGAGGGAAAAGGCCCTCTGATTGGCGTTGTATGCAGCCAATAAGGCCAAGCGCCTCTTCTGCCAGTAGACCCAATCCATTTCTAGAGGTTGAGGGGGTGGGTAGGTGGAAGTAGAGGTGGCGCGGTGTCTGGGAGAGAGAAAAAGGGCTAGACCAATAGGTGCCCAGAAGAGGCGGGCCCAGCAGTCTGTTGATTGGTACTGGCAGTGGACCCACCCCCGGGGTGGTTCCGGAGGGGGGGGATGATGGGTCGAGGGGTGTGTCTATGCGGAGGCGAGATGACCGGCAGGAACCTGCCCCAATGGGCTGCAGGGTGGTTAGTGTGTGGGTGACGGACAGACCCGCAGGCCAACGGGTGGCCATAAGTGTCTGTGGTCTCCTCCAATGGAGCAGCGCCGGGGCGGGGCCGCGGCTCGGGTTTAATGAGACTCCATTGGGCTGTAATCAGTGTCATGTCGGATTCATGTCAACGACAACAACAGGGGGACACAAAATGGCGGCGGCTTAGCTCCTACCCCTGGCGGCGGAGGCAACGGTGGCGGAGGCGACGGCACCTCCTCCAGGCGGCAGCCGCGGCTTCTTTCTCAGGCAGCGGCAGCGCCCCCGGCAGGCGCGGTGGCGGTGGCGCGCGGCCAGGTCTGTCACCCACCCCGCGCATTCCCAGGGGGAGGAGACTGGACGGGAGGGGGGGCGGAAGGTGGGGGAGATCGGGAGCTTGTGACGCCCCTCCCACAGGCCTCTGCGCGAGGGTCACCGCGGGGCCGCTCGGGGTCAGGCTGCCCCTGAGCGTGACGGTAGGGGGCGGGGGGGAAAGGGAGGAGGGACAGGCCCCGCCCCTCAGCGGGGCCTCCAGGGCAATGGGCGGGGCTCGAGGGTGGAGGGGGCGGGGTCATATCTGGGTGGGGGCGGGGCTCGGGTGGTCGGAAGGCGAGGGTTTGGAGGGGTTTTCTGAGTGGGAGTGACCTGGTAGGAATGGGGGTGGGGGGCAGTGAGTGTCTGGGCAAGACTGGTGAGTGGGTGGCGGGTGGGAGGAGAAACTGGAGGTGTGCAAGCAGGTGTAAAGTGAGAGTAGGGAGTGGTGCAACATTGGAGTTGTGGAAGGGGGACCGAGGGCTATGTGAGGGCAGGTGAAATGATGCAAAAGGATGGGATTGCAGTTATCTGAGGACAGTAAGAATAGGTTTGGGTGTGGTGGATGTGGAGTGGAGTTGAGAGAGCAGTAAAGAGTAGATATCGGATTGGGGGAAGTATTGGGGAAAAGTGAGGAGCAAGTACAGTCGCTGTAGTGAAGCAGGTATCTGGGTATATTGGCATATTGGAATTGTAAAGGAGGTTTGGGGTCTATGAAGCATTAAAAAACATGGAAGAATGGTATGGATATGCTTGTGAGAGTCTTGAACGATAAGACAGCAGAGCAGAACTTGCATAATATATCTGTAGTAGATCTTAGGAAGATGGGGGGATTCTGGGGGTTGAGAAAAGGCGGCAGGTGTGAAAAAAAATGGGTGGGGCTGGGCAGTGGATCTAGGTGAATGTGATTTGGTGGACTAAACCAGGATTGGGGATAGGGCAAAGAAAGGTGTTAGTTTGGGAGACCAGGTTGTTGACAGGCTGAATTTCTTGGGTGAAACTTGAGCTGGAGTCTTGAGGTAGGGCAGGGTGTCTATTTCAGGGGGACACCTTAGTACTGCCTTGGGAAAGACATTGTGTCTTTTGAATGTACAAGTACTAAAGTACTTGGTATGGCAAGAGTATGGGCAGAGTGCAGGAAATTAGTTGTGGGAGACAAGGGGCAAAGGCAGAGGGACTAGATTGCAAGTGGTTTCCTGTGCTCCATGAGGGTGTTTAAGCTCTGCAATTGGGAGAAGGTGTTAGGATGTGATAGAGAGAGTATTGCACAGAAGTTGTGAGAGAATAGTGATAAAGAATGAAAGATGTGGAACATAGGTAATGAGAACCAGTGAACCAAGTATCAAGTATGTTTGGGGTGGAGGTACTAAGAAATTCAAAGTAAAGAGTATAGAAAGACTCTTCGGAATATGGACAGGAGGTGAAAGTAGCAAATGGGAATCAATTATGCTAGGATAATGTTAGTTTTGTGGTGCTCCAAAAAAGTTATCATTATTATTTTGGTATAAATGTGAGTACAGTACATTCTTCCTGTCTTACTTGTGTACCCTAGATTTTCTGGGATAGCCCTGAAATAACACACTCCCATTTTTACATAAATTCTTCACACATGTATCAAAATGAATTGGGGCAATCTTTTTATGTTTTTAAGAAGGATAGGAAAATATTGCATATTTCAGTAAGCGATAAGATTTTTACCTGAGAACTTCTACTTAGGGTTGAAGGTTGGGGAGCTGAAATGATGATTTAAAAAAAAAAAAAAAGGGAAGATAAAGGAAGGTTGTAACGTTAAAGGAGGAACTTAGGGGAATGACTGGTCGGTGCTGATGACATGGTCAGTTGAAGTTTTGCCTACGAGCTACACTCAGGCCTCTGAGTAAAGTGGGTGTTATGTCATTGCCGTTATGCCAGATGTTTATCTCATGTACTTTTTGTGAAGATAAGATGGAAACTGTCAGATGTAAGGCATAATGTGAATGAAAAGTAAAATAGGGTGAGTGTTGGAAGGTAGTTGAGGAATTTTAATAAGTAATTTTAATGGACTTCAAAAAACTTCATGGGTTTTTACATACCAGTTAGAAGAATCCTTAACCAACTGGTCTGGCTTTATTAAATGCCAGGATTCTTAACAGGTGACTTTTCAGTCTCTTAGATCGTTTTCCTCAAAATACCTTCAGTTTTCCACATGCGTATACTTGCTTGTATTTGTATAAAGTGAGCAGGAAGGAAATTGTTTTATGAAAGTGGGGATGTGTGAGCTATAGTGATCAGTCTTTGTTTGCAGAATGGTAATGATGCATGGATGGGAGAAGTGTGATGAAGGGATGTTTTTCTTCTCTTATAATGCTTAAATCTGCATTTCCAAAGCACCTTACAGCACCTCTTTGTAGGACTCACAATCTTGCACAATTTGTTTTTTTTTTTTAATCATCCATTCTGCTGTTGCTGGATATTTGAGTTTTTTTTTAAAATGTAGTTTATTGTCAAATTGGTTTCCATATGACACCCAGTGCTCATTCCAACAAGTGCCCTTCTCAGTGCCCACCACCCACTTTCCCCTCTCCCCCACCTCCCATCAACCCTCAGTTTGTTCCCAGTATTTAAGAGTCTCTTATGGTTTGCCTCCCTCCCTCTCTGTAACTTTTTCCCCCTCCCCCTCCCCCATGGTCTTATGTTAAGTTTCTCAAGATCCACATATGAGTGAAAACAATATGGTATCTGTCTTTCTCTGACTGACTTATTTCACTTAGCAGAATACCCTCCAGTTCCATCCACATTGTTGCAAATGGCAAGATTTCATTCTTTCTCATTGTCAAGTAGTATTCCATTGTATATATAAACCACATTTTCTTTATCTCTTCATCAGTTGATGGACTTTAGGCTCTTTCCATAATTTGGCTATTGTTGAAAGTGCTGCTATAAACATTGGGGTACATGGGCCCCTATGCATTAGCACTCCTGTATCCCTTGGGTAAATTCCTAGCAATGCTATTGCTGGGTCATAGGGTAGTTCTATTTTTAAATTTTTGAGGAACCTCCATACTGTTTTCCAGAGCGGCTGCACCAGTTTGCATTCCCACCAACAGTGCAAGAGGTTTCCCGTTTCTCCACATCCTTGCCAGCATCTATAGTCTCCTGACTTGTTCATTTTAGCCACTCTGACTGGCGTGAGGTGGACTGGCGTCAGAGTGGACTCACAATCTTGCACAATTTTTTTTTTTTTTTAATCATCCATTCTGTTGCTGGGTATTTGAGTTTTTTCCACTTTGGGGAAATTGTGTACAAAGCTGCTATGAGTGTTCTTGTACTGTCATGTGGGTACACGTGTGCATATGTTTCTCTAAGGTGTACACCTGGGAATGGAATTGCTGTACATAGACAGGGTGACCATTTATCCTAGCTTATGCCTGTTGTCACAGTGTATAACCCCTTTAATTCACAAAAGTGTCTGGATGATGAGTTGTATGATCACTCTAGTCATGAGGTATGCTTGTCTTCAACTTGACTAGGTACCAGACTGTTTTACAAAGTGGTGTACCAGACCACAGTCCTTCCTATGATATGTGAGAATTCCCATTGCTTCTTGTCCTCTCCAGAACTCTGATTCATAGCTTTTCAAATTAGCCAATCTGAACTGCATTTGACTGGTTAGTAATCAGGTTGAGTGGCTTTTCATATATTTATTGGCTACTTGGATTTCCTTGTTTGTAAAATTCCTGTTCAGTTCTGCCCCGTATTTATTTATTTTTTAAACTGGACCTTGTGTCTTTTACTGGTATTTCAAAGTTCTTTATTTACTCTAGATACCGATCCTTTGTATATGTATGTTGCAAACGTCTACTTCCATATTGTGGTTTGCCTTTTCACTCTCTTTATGGTGTCTTTTAATGAACAGAAGTTCTTCATTTTAATGGAGTCAAATTTATTGGTGTTTTCTTTATGGTTAGTGCTTTTTGTGTCCTGTTTTAAGACTCTTTTCCCACCCTTAGGTCAAGAAGATATTCTTGTATTATTTTCTAAAATCTTGATTGACCTTAAAAGATCTATGATTATGAGTAAAATACACTGTTCTTGACCCCATCCTTGCCATTACAAATCTATTTTTGGTTTGGCCACTTTCTTCTGCTCTGTCTTGAATTTTTACTTGTGCTGACTTCCCCTGTCTCTTAGGAGAAAATGGTCATATAGACAGAAATTCAGCTAGATTAGATTTCACAGGTCTCCAGCTGACTTGTATTGCCCTTTTTCCTTTTATGAGCTTGCATTTTATTGTGTTCCTGCTATATGTCTGCCACCATCCTTGGTTCTTTCATATTTGTTATCTCAACTATTCCTCTTAACAGTTCTGCAAAACAGAGATGTATAATCTTTTTCATGGAGGAGAAAACGGAGACTTAGATTGATTGACGTGTCCGATATCCCACAGTTTAGGTAGCTGGCAAAGTGGGGACTTGATCCCTGAACTCTCTAGGTATGTCCCATCCCAGCATACCTCCTTGTTGAATAAGATTTCAGATGCCTATTTGATAATATCCAAAATCAAGGAGAGTAACTTTCTTACCTATAATGTAACATGTCCCAATTAAAGCACATGTAGTTACTGTGAAACTCAATAAAATTATTGGCCTCTCTGTGTATATTAAAGTAAGTAAAGTTAGGGGCACCTGGGTGGCTCAGTTGGTTGAATGTCCGACTTCAGCTCAGGTCATGATCTCCTGGTTTGTGGGTTTGAGCCCCATGTTGGGCTTTGCACTAACAGCGCAGAGCCTGTTTTCGATTCTCTCTCTCCCTCTCTCTCTGCCCCTCCCCTGCCCATGCTTGTGCACGCACGTGCTCTCTCTCTCAAAAATAAATAAATGTTAAAACAAATTTTTAGAAAGTAAGTAAAGCTAGAGTAGTCAGTGGACCTTAAGGGGTCCTGGGATAGGTGATAGAGGTCCTGTAAACCCTTGAAATTGTATGCAAATGTCTGTATGTATATGGATTCATTTCTAAAAATAGATCTTTAATTTTCTTGAGGTTCTCAAGGGGGAACCCTAATTTGTTTTCAGGCTGTACAGGATACCCTGTTTGAAGACATTTGTAATAAAGTTAATGCAGTATTCTCCAATGATCTGTATTTTCAAAATAATCTTTTAAAAATTCAGAGTTTTTTTCCCCAATACATTATTCTCAGTCTTTGTCATTAAAACCTGGTTAAAGCTAATTTACAATTAGGAAGAAATCCAGGATTGAATAGGAATTTTTAAATGCCAAAAAAAGACCTTCTAAATTTAGTTGATTATTTCTTAAATGAGAGTGCTTAGTTATAATATCATCATTACTAATCAGTGTACCCTGGCTCCAAAGGCCTGATGACTTCAAATGACTTTTCATCTTGTCTCTAAAATCCTCTGTTTTACAAGGGATCAAATTTCCTGTGAGGTTCCTAACAGTGTGATTAAAGTTTAGAGACTGAAACTATTGAGCGCTTAAATGTAGGAATGACTATGCAAGCCTAATTCTTGGGCTTCACCAGGAGATTTGGGGCATGTCTCTACTAATTTGTGATGATGATGCTGAAACTAATCTTTGCTAGGGATTATGGAAGCCATAATAGTTTATTGATGGTTCAGTTATTGTTTGTTGAAGCAGATATACACAATTATAGTTTAATGACATAACAAGGATATTGTCAACTAGGAGAGCATGACATGAAAAATTAAACTTCCAATTAATATAATATGTATTAGTTGAAATGATAATTTTCATGGTGATTTAGCCTCTTAGAAATCCTTGGAAAACATTATTAGCTTGTGAATTGGAAACTCTCTATGTTAATGAGTAGTGAGAAAGAATTTAGTATTATTCCAAAAAAAGGGGGGGAATTTAATATTCATTTCAATTAACAGTTATTGAGTGCCTACTCTGGGCTTGCTGCTGAATTAGACTCTTAAGTTGAACAAGATTGTTGTTGGGAGAGATGAAATACTGGTTGCTTTTGTTTGTTCAGTCATCCTTCACTCCAGTCTATACTGGATGGATATTATTGCCAGAGTGATTCAAACATTCAACAAATTTGTGCATGTGTGGGTGCACTTCACTATGCCGTACTGTGTCACTACTCCTGCGTTAGCTTCCTATTACTTCATATGTCATGTTCACACACCTCAGCCTGGCTTTTGTTACATCCAGCTTTATTTCTTACTTCTCTTCAACACATACTGGCTCTAGGCATGCATATGGGCTCAGCGTCCCTTTTATTAGGCAGTTCATTCTTAGCTCCTGTGCCTTCTGCTAGATTCCCTTCATTCATTAACTGATGCATTCCTTTAACAAATAGGCACTGAACCCCTCTTATGTTCAAGTTGTGGTCCTGGGAAATCTAGGGGCATACAAAGGTGAAATCAAACATGAATCCCATTTTTTTTTTTAATGTTTATTTATTTGGGGGAGAGACAGAGACAGAGAGACAGAGAGGGAGAGAGAGAGAGGCAGAGAGGGGAGGACAGAGAATCTGATGCGGAACTTGAACTCACAAACCTTGAGATCATGACCTGAGCCAAAGTCAGATGCTTAACTGACTGAGCCACCCAGACGCCCCAAACAAGAATCCTGTTCTTAAGAATTTCCCAATTCTGGTAAGGGAGAGGAGGTAAACACATAAATGAGCACAGTACAAAGTAGAAAATGAATGCTAAAATACTAAGATAGCTAAAAGCTTCCTGTTAGACAAAGACATGTAGGGCTTCTGAGAAGGTGTTCATTTTTACTGGACCATGAAGGATTTGAATTTTTACTTCATTTGGGTGAAGAAACTGGGCGGTTATCCAAGTTCCGCCTGGTCTTTCAAGGTCCAGTTTATGTCCCATCCATCCAAGGGGTGTTTTACTCACTCAGCAAGGTAAAGTTACAGTTGTTTCCAGACTTTTTCCCTTTTGTAATCAGAGGAACCCTTTCAGTGAAGCAAATCTTATGGAAAGACCCATTATAAATGGGACAGTTAAAGTAGAGCTGCTTAGTTGGGTGCAAGGAGTTATGTGGCCTTAGTGTTTAAGCCACAGGGGTACCTGCAGGTGATATCCAAGACACTTACTCACAAGAGATCCAAGGAGTCTAGTTTGAAAGCCAGTGGAGAGACAGGAAAGAGTTTAGGTTTTAACATTTGAATTAAAATCCTTCATGACTTAGTGGTCTGAAGTCTTGACCAAGTCATGTCTCAGTTTTCCTTTTGCAAAATGGGGCAACAATGCTACCTTACAGGGTTGTTTGGGTTGTTTTTTTTGTTTTGTTTTTGTTTTTTTCCAACGTTTATTTATTATTTTTGGGACAGAGAGAGACAGAGCATGAACGGGGGAGGGGCAGAGAGAGAGGGAGACACAGAATCGGAAACAGGCTCCAGGCTCTGAGCCATCAGCCCAGAGCCCGACGCGGGGCTCGAACTCACGGACCACGAGATCGTGACCTGGCTGAAGTCGGACGCTTAACCGACTGCGCCACCCAGGCGCCCCTTTGCAGGGTTGTTTTAATGTTTACTGATAATATGTGTAAAGTGCCTGTTCCACAGTAGGTGTTAGAAAATGGTTAGCATTATAGTTTAGTGCTTTCTTTTTTTTAAGTGATATATTGAGGTGAAATTTACATAATATAAATGTAACCGTTTAAAGCGAACAATTCATTGGCACCTGGGTGGCTTAGTTGGTTAAGCCTCCTACTCTTGATTTTGACTCAAGTCATGAGATCCAGTCCCATATGCAACTTGGGATTCTCTTTCTCCCGCGCTTTCTCTCTCTTTTAAAAGAAAGAAATTGAACAATTCAGTGACACTTAGTACATTCACAGTGTTGTGTGACCACCACCCTTGTCTCGTTCCAAAATATTTTTATCAATCTAAAATAAAATCCCTTACCCGTTAAGCAATTTCTCCTCATTCCTTCACTTCCCAGGCCCTACCAATCTATGTTCTATGTATGGGTTTACCTATTCTGGATGTTCCATATAAATGGAATTATACTATATGACTTTTTGTGTCTGGCTTCTTTTCTAACAAATATCACCATATGGATGCTGTTCGATGTTGTCAGACAGCAGATATTTGTTAACTGAGGACACTATTTTGAGCAACTGTGCCCATAGTCTGTGTTGGATGGTTATAGAAGAAAAAAATTAAGGTCTCTTTAAGCAGTGTATGTTCTGTTTCAGAAGATACTGTTAAGATTTGTGGGTCCTCACTCAGTTACATAACAGGCTATGAAAAAATCCAGGAGCATATAAAAGTGAGAGAGCTAAAAATAACTTAGCAAGTAAGACCCAGGATGACAAAAGAGTAAACTCTATTGTTAATCTTTACTTTAAGCACTGTTTTTGGCTCATCTGTAATCTCATGACTCAAGTATTATGACATTGATTTTGAAACAACACACAGCTTTATTGAAAGCTGTGAGGAGGTTTCACATAATATTTATGATCCAGGGTATTTTGACTCTTCTTATGCTGACATGAATATTTCTGAATAGTGTTGATATTTATATGATACTAATGAAGCCAAAAGCTCATGTTGGACTAAGCATTTCTCTAGATCTGTTTAGAATAGTTTGTAATGAATGATGTAAATACATCCATACAACCATATAATTTACTGATATTATTTTCTAGTTAAAAATAAAGTGATTGAAGCCCTTAGAAAATAGAATAATTTAATTTGATGTAGCATGAGTCCTCAGAATTAATTTGGAATAATTCACTCCCTTTTGGGTAGCCTTTTAGTCCAACTTTCATTTTATAGAAAAAAATGAAAAGAGAATAATGATTTTTTAGGGTTGTTCTTGTGATAGAATGTCCTTTCTACATGTGAAACAAATCTTGGTGCTCTGAAAAAGAGAAGTGGTGTGGATAATTGCAAATTGGGGAAAAAAGCATTTCTGTTTGACTTTTGAATGAATTATGCTTTTTTTTTTTCTTTTGCTATAGATTTGTCTTTCTAGTTAGATACTGCTTAGACTAAAATTAGTTTTCAATCTATTCTCTTAATGTATACCAATTTACAGTGTGGCCATTGGGATGTCAGAAACAAACTTGCCTAAGATTAAAAAATTTGCTGTGGATAATATACAAAGTGGATGTGTTTAGTTGACAATTGGCTACAGATAAGAGACTACTGATTCTTTTCCTCTCCTAGCTGTGTGTGTGTGTATGCTTTAACACAGATTCCGCTTGTAGCATAGAGCTGCTGAGTTACATCTGCTTCTGCCTAATTAACTCTGTTGGTTGGTGTCAGATGAGAGCTAATTTTAAGATTAAATTGAAGAGTGTGGTGTGTGTCTAGTTGGGGGAGGGGAGAAGGAGGATGTAAGGTTGCTTGGTTGTTTTTATAAGATAAAAATGAAATTATTCACGGTATTGCTTTAAATTTATTTTTTGCCTTTGAAGTGAACATGATCACTGTTGTCCACTGTTGTCCTAAAGTGTGATCTGTGTTAATACATATTTAGTATTGTGAAAGCTGGTACATCCTTCTCTTAGGTACAATTATTGGCCATATCTTGATTATCCAGTCAGTACATTGATGCCAGGTGACCTCTGGGTGAAATAGTGAAAGTTTCCTGGGAAAGTTAATACTGAGCTTCAAACAATAATTGACTTTTTTTTCCCAGACAAAATGTTATACCTGCCTGGCTATTTGAGTAATACCAATTTTTTTTTTCCTCATGATGAGATTCTTGCTTAGACTCTATCACAGTCTGGAGGACAGATCTGGTTATCTTAAAGAAGAACAAAATTTCTTTCTTTTTTGAGAGAGAGAGAGAGAGAGAGAGAGTGTGTGTGTGTGTGTGTGTGCGCGCGCGCGCATGTAAATGAGCAGGGGAGGGTCAGAGAGAGGAGAGAGAATTTAAGCAGGCTCTGCTGAGCACAGAGCCCTATGCAGGGCTTGATTTCACAACTCTGAGATCATGACCTGAGCAAAAATCAGAGTTGGACGCTTAACTGACTGAGCCACCCAGGCACCCCCCAATTTTTTTTTTAAGTTTGTTTATTTTGAGAGAGAGAGAATGTGCACATGCAAGCAGAGGAGAGCAGAGACAGAGAATCCCAAGCAGGCTCTGTGCTGTCAGTGCAAAGCACCGCACAGGGCTTGATCTCATTAACCTGGAGATCACGACCTGAGCCAAAATCAAGAGTTGGACGTTTAACCAACTGAGCCACCCAGGCACCCCCAAAATTTCTTTTTTTTTTTTTAACGTTTATTTATTATTGAGAGACAGACATAGAGCGTGAACAGGGGAGGGGTAGAGAGAGGGGGAGACACAGAATCTGAAGTAGCTCCAGGCTCTGAGCTGTCAGCACAGAGCCTGACATGGGGCTTGAACTCACAAACTGCAAGATCATGACCTGAGTCGAGGTCGGTTGCCTAACCAACTGAGCCACCTAGGCACCCCCAAAATTTATTTCTTTAAGCACTGCTTTGGGGCTTCCATTTCTTGTTCTGAATTCCATGTTCTTAAAAACCCTTTAGTGGTAGGAAAGAGTTAATACAACACCAAAAGTAAAGTGCTAATAAACTCATAGTAGTTGTTTGTATTGGATAGTTGTGAAGATCCATAGATGGTTCCTGAATTTGAGGGATGTCCTTATGCCCAAATTAACATTTACTTTTTTTTCCTTTGGCAGATTTGCTTGAAGATCTGGACAATCTTCTTTTTTGTCATGGACTGTTAAAACATTTGGAGTTCCAATTCTGGTATTTTCCCTTATTTTATTATATTTTTAAGATATAAAATGTCAGTCTTATTGAAATGTGTTGATAATGGATATGAACAATTCTTTTGATTGTATGTAAGGATTGTGGTATTAGCTTGTCATGAAGGTATATTATGCATGTTTATTAGTTTTTATTTTAATGTGTGTTCATTTACCTGTGTAACCAGAGTGCCTGAGAGCACTGTTGGATACTTTTCTGTGACCTCTTCTTCTGCTTCCTGCAGTTGTATTTTGTGCAATCAAATTAAATTAGTTGATTTATCCTAAATAATTACTTGGGGGCGCCTGGGTGGCGCAGTCGGTTAAGCGTCCGACTTCAGCCAGGTCATGATCTCACGGTCCGTGAGTTCGAGCCCCGCGTCAGGCTCTGGGCTGATGGCTCAGAGCCTGGAGCCTGCTTCCGATTCTGTGTCTCCCTCTCTCTCTGCCCCTCCCCCCTTCATGCTCTGTTTCTCTTTGTCCCAAAAATAAATAAACGTTGAAAAAAAAAATAAAAAAAATAATAAAAAATAAATAAATAATTACTTGGACATAGTGAAATGTCTTCTAATGAAATTTTGCCCCAAACCATTTTACTTTGGAAAGACGTGTCCTATTCTAAACTTACTAACACAGAATGATTCCATGTTCCATCTTGAAAGTAGTTGCACAATGAAAGCCAGTGATTTCATTCCTAAACACACCATATTCCAAGTCTAACATTTTTTCAATGATTTATATAATGACACAAGGGGAGCGTTTATTAGATTTGCAGATGACATAGATGACAGAACCAGGATCCAAAATGATCTAACAAGTTGGAAGATAGACCCAAACCAACAAAATGCACTTGAACTGTAATAAATTTTAAATCCCGGCATTTATATTTGCACAAGGAAGGGAATGGAAGGAGTCAGTTTGACAGCATTTTTGAAAGAAGATCTGGGATTTTTTGTTGGACTGCTTGCTTAGCATGAGTCAATTGTGTGGCAAGGCTGTTAAGAAAGTTCATGTAACCTTGAGTTCCATTTATACTTGGATAATGCCCGGACTGCCAGATTTTAGGATGGACGTTAGCCAAACTAGTGAGCCAACCAAAAGAAGGAGGTGCTCGGAAACCATGTGGTAGGAAGTGTTAAGGGTGGATATGAGTGGTCTAAATAAAGTAGGTAGAATGGAGTTGGCTTTTAGTGATTTTTTTTAAACAGTTCTTATTTTCAAATATTTGAAGACTTGTCATATTTAGAATTAATAAGAGTTTCTTGAGATTGTTCTATGGAAGCCAGGACTAGAGGGTAGAAGTTAGGGGAGGACAGATTTTGGCTTTTGTGAACAAGAAATATATTATTACAGTTAGAGCTCTCCAACAGTGGAGAGAACTCCCTCAAAAAGCGACAAATTCTCCATCACTGGAAGTATTTTGAGACTTGATGGCCCATCTGTTGAGGTTATTGAACAAGGGATCTTTTACTGGATAACTAGGGATTAGATGGGATGACCTGTACAGTCCCTTTAGCCACACATTTCTGAATCTGAAAAAATGGAGTAAACCTACAGTTTACTGATTGCAAAGAGGACAATCCTTTTTAAACTGCCTCTTTCAAGCTGACTGAGCAAGTACGGTTCAGTGGCCCAGTTTTTCAGCAGCAGAGGAAATGTTATGTTTTTCATTATATCTGGCTAAAGTTTTGTGTTTTTTTTTTTAATTTTTTTAAAGTTTATTTTTGAGAGTGAGAGAGACATTGCAAGTGGGGGAGGGGCAGAGAGAGAGAAACATAGAATCTGAAGCCAGCTCCAGGCTCTGAGCTGTCAGCACAGAGCCCGACGTGGGCTCAAACCCACAAGCCATGAGAATCATGACCTGAGCTGAAGTTGGACGCTTAACTGACTGAGCCACCCAGGCACCCCGTATCTGGCTAAAGTTTTGAGGAAAGACACTTATTTTCCCTTTTAGATACATTAAATAAATAACCAGAGATAAATTTAATTTTGTATTTTATGAGACATGTTTCAAAGCATGTAGATATTCTATTAATGGAAGTGATGATAGCTACTGTATATTGTATATTAGATATCATATTCACTTAATTCTCTTAATACTCCTGTGAGGGACATATTATTACCCTACAGGTAAGGTGACTGACACTCATCCAGGGTTTCTCCACTAGATGTTGGTAGAGCTGGTATTCATACCATTAGTCCGATTGCAGAGGCAGATCTAGCTGGAACAGACAGTTGTGGCTCAGGTGAAGATAGCACTGGACTTCGATTTTAGAATAATGGCATTTGAGCCTTAAGTTTTACTATTGACTGTAACCTTGAGTTCTGTCTTTTCCTGAACCTTAGCTTACCCACAGAATTGACTTGCAGATTAAATGACAAGTTAGGTGTGTGCATACTCTGTAAACTTTAAACTCTAAAAAGAGTTAAGATGTGTATATTACTAGTGGAAGGCAAGATTAGAACCCAGATCTGATCTTTCTCCCAGGCGAGGGCACTTTGTTCTGGTGTTCTTTGCAAGTGTACCCAATATATAGATTGGCGATATAAGGTGGTTTTGTTGTACGCCAGAGGCTCTCAGAGAGCAATACCACTGTTTACCTGGAATCAGATTTGCATGAACCTTCCTTGTATTGAGCCAGGTATTAAGATACCTAGAATGGTATATTATTTAAAAGGTGAAGGGTTAAAGGGGTGCCTGGGTGGCTCAGTCGGTTGAGCGTCTGACTTCGGCTCAGGTCATGATCTCGCAGTTGACAAGCTCGAGCCCTGTGTCGGGCCCTGTGCTGACAGCCCAGAGCCTGGAGCCTGCTTCAGATTCTGTGTCTCCTTCTCTCTCTGCCCCTTCCCTGCTCATGGTCTGTCTCTCTCTGTCTCAAAAATAAATAAACATTAAAAACAAAAAATTAAAAAAAAAAAGGTGAAGGGTTATGTTACCATATTAGTTTCAGTTTTCCAACCTGTGGGTTAGAGAGTGTCACAGACCCTTTGCAAAGGGATGGGAGGATATGATTCCATAGAAGTGGCTAGATGAGAAATTTTCTTATGTGTGACTTGGGAAATATCTAGCTGAAATAGAAGAATCAGGATTATTGGATTATTGCCTTTTTTAAGTTGAAGATTTTTTTTTTTTAAGTATTTATTTTGAACAAGCATGCATGCCAACAGGGGAGGAGCAGAGAGAGAGAGCATCCCAAGTAGGTTCAATGCTGTCAGCACAGAGCCTGACATGGGGCTCAATCCCACAAACTGTGAGATCATGACCTGAGCTGAAATCAAGAGTCAGACACTTAACTGACTGAGCCACCCAAGCACCCCTCTCATCCTTATGATTTTCTTAATAACATTTTCTTTTCTCTAGCTAACTTTATTTTAAAAATACAGTATGTAATAAATATAACTTACAAAATGTGTTAATCAACCGTTTATGTTATTGGAAAGGCTTCCAGTTAACAGTAGGCTATTAGTAGTTAAGTTTTTGGGGAGTCAAAAGTTATAGGTAGATTTTTGACTATGTGGGGGTTGATGCCCCAATCCCTCATATTGTTCGAGTCAGCTATACTTTCATCAGATTTTTTGTGTCGTAGACTTACTCTTTGAGGTTGGTTTTATGTTTAGAATAGACATATATCTTGAGCTACTCATGTAATGTTATTAATTTCAATAAAGGTTAATCCGTTAAATAAGTACGTAGGTGTTATCTTTTCAGTGCCCCATAATGACTTCATAATAAATAACAAGTGAGAGTCCTAAAAAAAATTTCCTTCTCAGACCGTGACCCAATTTCTGGTTAGGAAATATAGTCACTGTGGCTTTGTTACATAACACTTGCCTGTCATTACTTCTGTGGGCCTTTTGCATCTGAAAAGTAATACTAAAGAGTCTTTTATTTTTCAAAGTTCCATTATTAAGGACCTTTTCCCCCTTTTTATCCTTTAAGGTCTTGATTTCCTTGTTAAAGATGTTCTTCACCCGAATGCAGTCTTTCCCGTTGGTCAAATAAGACAACTATCAACATTGCCTGTGTGTCCTGTTTTTAATCTCTTAAGGATGGATGTTTGTGAGGTTTTGTTTAATACGGTCTGGAATATTTTGCCCATTTGCTGAATTGTAAATGACTTTTAAATGTTCAAGTTCTGTTAAATACAAGGAGAACCTCTATGGGTAACTTTGGTATTGAAGAAGTCATTTGTCAACCATGGTAAAACTTGCAAACCCACTTTATACAGAGTGGATTCTTGAAGCTATACAGAAAATAAAAAAGCAAAAGCAAAGGCCCTCTGAAGAGAGAATCTGCCATGCAGTCAGCACTTCCCATGGGTTGGATAAGAAGACAGTCTCTGAACAGCTGGAACTCAGTGTTCAGGATGGCTCAGTTCTTAAAGTCACCAACAAAGGCCTTGCCTCCTATAAGGACCCAGACAACCCTGGGCGCTTTTCATCAGTTAAACCAGGCACTTTTCCTAAGTCAACCAAGGGGTCTAGGGGATCATGTAATGATCTCCGCAATGTGGATTGGAATAAACTTTTAAGGAGAGCAATTGAAGGACTCGAGGAGCCAAATGGCTCCTCCCTGAAGAACATCGAGAAGTATCTCAGAAGTCAAAGTGATCTCATAAGCACCACCAACAACCCAGCCTTTCAGCAGCGGCTGCGACTAGGGGCCAAACGTGCAGTGAACAATGGGAGGTTACTGAAAGATGGACCGCAGTACAGGGTCAATTATGGAAGCTTAGACTGCAAAGGGGCTCCCAAGTATCCCAGTGCTTTCCCGTCCTCGCTACCACCTGTCAGCCTTCTACCCCATGAGAAAGATCAGGTAAGTAAAGACAATATATTCTAAGTATTGCCCATCTGTCTTGTACAGTTTCAGTTAAATTCTATATGTACAAAAGTTCTGAGTGAAGTTGAATAAAATCATATCTTTTGCTTTAGAGCAGGCTTTTATATTTTAAAATGTATATATTGTTTTCTAATATAAATTGTTCTATACTGTTTTACTATGTATTAGGGGTTTCCTTATTGGGAAGAATTTAATGTGATGATTATGCAATTTGTTTTTTAAACACTAGTTGCTAATTGGTGAGTGCTTGAAGGGACCTGGATAGTAACTTTAATCCTCCTTCATCAAGGCAGGACCATATATATTTCAAAAGTCTAAGAAAGGCCATTGTATATTTTTCTCTTTAAAAATATTAAATTATTTATAATTTATCTTTTCAGCTCTATTGAGGTATAATTGATACATTTTTCTCTTTATTATTTTCAGAGAAGACAGCTCTATAGTCTAGTTAATTATATTAATACTGATAACCTGTGCATTCCTGGAATTGTTTTAATGTGTGACCTAAATCCTGCGTATTTCAATTTGAAGTAATTTATTATTATCTGATTCTCAGTGGGTGAAAGTGAATGTTTATTTTGTGTCATGCCATATCTTTTACTGTTTAGTTTCTCTGGGTCTTATGTTATTTCTGGAGTATTTATACATATATGACAGTTTTCTCACTTATACATATAAATGACTTCTGTAATTTAAATCTTTGATCGAGAAGGATTTTTGTTTCATTTCAAAGCTACTGAAGGTGTCTCCCGAACTAAAACCTAAGTAGAGAAATAGCAAATTGTTTATAATAATTTAGGCCTTTCATTGTTGGCAGAAAGTAGTTGTAGGCATTGACTACATTTCTAGGAGTGATGGAAACACAAGTGTTAAGGAAAGTTGTGCACCTGATAGCTTGTTTTTCTTCTTTGGGTACTGCGAGCTCTTGAGATGGACTCTACTTCCCTCAGTGGTTTAAGCTGATAGAGACCCAGCTCTAGAAACTGGGTAGGACCCAGTGATTTGCCTTTCTAGCATTCCTTCCTTCCTTCCTTCCTTCCTTCCTTCCTTCCTTCCTTTCTTCCTTCCTTCCTTCCCTCCCTCCCTCCCTCCCTCCCTCCCTCCGTCTTTCTTTTTCTCTTTTCTTTCTTCCTTTTTCTTCTTTCTTTCTTTCTTTCTTTCTTTCTTTCTTTCTTTCTTTCTTTCTTTCTTTCTTGAATTTATTTATTTAGAGAAAGCATGAGTTGGGAAGGGGGCAAGAGGGTGAGAGAGAGAATCTTAAGCAGGCTCCATGCTCAGAGCCAAGCCCAATGCAGGGCTTGATCCCACAACTCTGGGATCATGACCTGTACTGAAATCAAGAGTGCTCACCGACTGAACCAACAAAGAGCCTAAATCATGATGATCAACAGACTGAACCACCTAGGTTTAATTTTTTTTAAGTACTCTCCATACCCAAAGTGGGGCTTGAACCTACAAACTCTAGGTTGAGGGTCGCATGCTGTACTGACTGAGCCAGCCAGGTACCCCCTAGTGTTTCTTTCTTTCTTTTTTTTTTTTTGTTTTTTTTTTTAATTTTTTTTTTCAACGTTTTTTATTTATTTTTGGGACAGAGAGAGACAGAGCATGAACGGGGGAGGGTCAGAGAGAGAGGGAGACACAGAATCGGAAACAGGCTCCAGGCTCTGAGCCATCAGCCCAGAGCCCGACGCGGGGCTCGAACTCACGGACCGCGAGATCGTGACCTGGCTGAAGTCGGACACTTAACCGACTGCGCCACCCAGGCGCCCCTCTTTCTTTTTTTTAACATTTGTTTATTTTAGAGAGGGAGAGAGAGAGAGAGGGAAAGCACACATGAGTGCAAACAGAGGAGAGGCAGAGAGAGAGAGAGGGGACAAAGTATCTGAAGTGGGCTCTGTGCTGACAGCATTGAGCCCCACCCAGGGCTCGAACGCATGAACTGTGAGATCATGACCTGAGCTGAAGTCGGATGTTCAACCAACAGAGCCACCCAGGCACCCCTGCATTTATTTCTTAATTTTATTTTTATTAGTTTTCCTCACATTTATTTTATCTTTCGGTGGTATTTGTGTTAACAATCCTCAATTCTTTGTGAGAAAATGTGTTCTTAAAGAAGTAAGTTACCTATAAAAAATTTTATTTTAATAATATTTGTTTCAAAAAAGTGTACTGAGTGACTCAAATCCTAATTCTTATGTCTGACAAAGCCACGTTAAGCACTTAGGTTTCTCATTAAATATTTTTTTATAAAAGCTTATATATACCATGAGGAAATTCCTTAAAGGAATGTAGATCCATTTCTTGATGGATTTGGATATCTTTGTTTTCAAAACCTGTACATTACCCTGAGGTATATTAAGATTTTATAATTACCAGGTACCTGGACTAATTCAGGCAGCTTTAGGTAATTTAATAGTATTTTTCAATAAATTTGTCATCCAGGTAGAAGTCACTACAAATTCTCCAGTCCCTTTTTTATCCTTTCTTTAACCTTGCCCATCATTTCTTGCTAACCTTATCATTTTTTTTTTTTTCATGCGGCATCTCTTTAGAAGTATTTTTAGTCTAAAGGAAAATTCATGTCTGGAAGTGTCTAGGATTGAGAACAGAGTAATTTATTGCTTAGCATGCAATTGTTACTGCTCCTTCTATGATGCTGATCTTTTCATATTGTCCAATTAGCATCATCATAGAACAAGGAAAACAGAGGAAATGAGTCCTAGAATTTTTACTTTATGATTTTACTTGATCTAATTCTTAAAAAAGAACAAATAAAAATAAAAATCTTATCAAGTCAGTTTGGCCACAAGGTATTGGATTGTTTGTGTGGTATATTTGCAATAGTATTTTACCTTGGTGAAAATATAATATTGCCCTTTGAGATTACAGGTGGTAAATAGTTTAAAACCATGTAAAATTGGTAAGTAATTGTAATAGAAATTCTTAACCTGGGTCTTTGAATGAACTTGGGAAAGATAGGTCACAAATCCCCAGAAATCTAATATAAAGTTATCAGTATCCATGCGTTTTTCTAGAGTTAGGGCCTATTGCTTTTTGTTGTTGTTTTTGTTTTAATCAGATTCTCAAAGGGATCCAAAATGTCAAATAGCCAATGTAAGTATGTTAATACTGTAGAAAATATTTGTTGTTTCTTATACTAAAACCATAATGTATTGCTGGTTTTTGATTTTTCTTACTTTAGCGTCTGTACTTGGATCTGAATGTAGACTGGTTGTACAATGGTTTCATATATATAGGACTTTCTCTAATATATTCGAAGGGCAGATTATCATTGTTCTTGATGTGCTAGAAATTTATAGATTTTGCATTGTGGGAAGACATTTATGATATAAAAGACAACTGTACAGAGATGGAGTTATCTCACAATTTAGTCAACTAATGTCTCAGAGAAGTGTTTTTGCTGTGCAGTTCCATTTAATTGTGAAAATGAAACAAAAATAGTAAAAATAATAACTAACATTTCTTAAGTGTTAAATGCTGGCAGTATTCCAAGTGCTTTTACATTTATTATCTCCTTGACTTGTCACAATAACTGTGAGGGCCATAAGATTATTATCCTTGTTTTGCACATGAAAAAGTGGGACTCAAAGCCTAAGTAATTTGTCATATCACTTATAGAGCTAGTGAGTGGTGAAGCCAACATTCTAAGAAGATAGTGTGATTCCAGACCTCTTTACTGCTGGGCTGTATACTGGTTAACATTGCTGGCTTTTCATTAACAGTAAAAGTATTTCTTACGTTTCCTCAACTGTTTAGAAGCTGTTTTCCCCCAACAAATAGATTTCTGGTATTTTAAATTTGATAGTTGCAGTGAGCTTATTACAGTTTTTAAAGCAGGTGCTATTTATAATATTAGCAATATGGAAAAATAGTAGGGAAAGTAGTAAATCTGTGTCTAATTAGATTTAACATCATCATCATTCCTATGCATGGCTGCTAGGAAGAATACAATGCAAGTTAAAATAGAAGGGCTTCTTCCTTTCTGAAATGTAATTGCACATCTTCTGATAGTCTAGAATTCAAATTGGATATTACCACACTGGCTCCTTAGCATAACTTCTTTGTATGTATTTAAGAAAGCTCTCTTTGGTGAGGTGATATGGAAATGAATTAACCCACTGAAGATAAAACTTTATCTTTGACTTGGTGAGGGAACTCCTAAAGGATAGTATTAGTGTTTCTCATTAAAAGTGGTAAAGCTCAATTAGGTCAGATTATGAGGACTTTGGAAAGTCAAATATTCTAAGAGAGACTTCAGTTATCACCACACACTTTGTAGCATTAAGATTCCATTTGAATATTTGAGCTTTAGCATTTTTATGAAATCAGTTCAATTTTAAACAGAGTCCTTGGTATTTCACTTTATTGGGAGTATTTTGCTATAATTTATTAAGTATCAAATATTGGTATGTTTCCAGTACAGTACAAAATATGGGAATTCTCATTTTAGGCTGCTATAGTTGGAAAGGGAGATGCTTCTAATATCAGGTAGGTCTTTTGATGTTTTTTGTTGGAGAAATGAAATCTTACAGAAGCCTTCAAACAGAATTACAAAAACAATGATACTGTCCCTAAGAAAAAAGTGAAGATGAGTTTATGGTCCAAAATGGGGCTGAGACACAAAATTGTGTTAAAAATCACTTGTGGTCTTGGCTCGTTCAGTTTGTTATTCTGTTTGTCCCCCACTCCCTTCTAGGGAGATATTTTATTAGGGCTTTGACAATGTTATTAGTATGAAATATTTCCATAAATATAATATTAACATACATCCTACATCACTTTTGTGTAAATGTCATAAATAAAAGAACTTTATTTTTAGATTCCTTTCTTTGGTTTTCACCACTTTGTCTTCGCCTCTCCAGTCCCATTATCCCTGCCCTAGAGAGACCCTCCTTGTCTTTTTCTGGGACTTTTCCAATTGCCTGTACTTTGTGAAGGACCATTCACTAGTCCATATTGTTCTTTGATGTGGCAGGCTTCCAGAAGTCTCTCGGCCCTAGGGGAATCGTTCATAGTCTCAGACTCTGGATCTTTTTGGCAGAAATGTGTGTATTTTTTTATCTGCTAATTATAGAGAGTCCAAGTGTCCTCCTCTCTGTTGACCTTCTTAGTTTTCCTTTGAATTGGTGTCCTTTGTATTGCAGATGTCACATTTCTCAAAGAGTGCTTAGCTATGTGTATTCAGCTGAAAGTTGGATAAAGCCCTAAACACTGCAAAATATACTCTTTGTATAACCTGAATTTTGGAATTGGTATGGATGAAAGTCAGTTTTAGAATGACTAAAGTCAGACAGAAACCTATTACAATGTGGAAGACTAGATAGATCAAATACCTGCTGTTTCAGGGTCAGGAAAGAAAAAAATATTGTAGTTTATGTTTTTCCTATAATTAAGCTTCAGTAGTTCTTCCAAATAGCAGACTATCTAAGCACTGCTTTTGTGAGCAGATAATACCAGTTGTTGAGACATTATTGAGAGAGCACTTGGATTGTCTCAAACTAGTTAGTTGGGCCAAGGGAAAGATAAAATGAAGAGTGAATGAGTCTTTCTGTTGTACTCAGAGGCATGACAGCTTGTTCCACTTTTGAGCTTTTATCAAGATGGGACTTGTCTAGACTTCTAATGAAATAGGCTTCAGGTAAAGTAGCAACATTAGGTCAGGATTTTTGACTGTGAAAATGAGTCTTAAACATTCTTTTTAACTCTTTGGATCTTAGACCGTTTTGATACTTGCAGCTGCCTTTTCGGCAACACATCATCTTGTCCTGAATCTCACACACACACACACACACACACACACACACACACACACAGATACATATACACACACATACATACACACATACATACGTATACATACACACATATGTATACACACACACACACACACACACACACACATATATATATATAGTCTATTTTCTTATTTCCTAATGGTATTTTCCAAGCATTAGGGATGCTAAGGGTGTGGTGTTTTGACTAATTCTGGATATTTTCAGCAGCTTTCAGGGACTTACTGTTGTATTCCATATACCTGTTTGGCTTACATAACAGCTACATTTGTTATACTCACAGTGCCAAGAAAATCAATGTTTTATCGCTTTGAAGTTACTTAACAGGTGATGTTTGCTAATTTATTATGATGGTATCTGGGATGGCAAAGGTTTTTATTCATTCTTTCTCTTCAAACCTTATGTAGTAAGTAGTACATTTTAATGTTTCTCAGAATGAAGGTCTATATTTTATGTATTTTCTTTGTACCTTAATGTACAAAGGGTACATGAGAAAATGCCATTGTTTTATCTTTGCAATGGCAAATTTTGATTGTAAATCCATGACTTCTTGTTTTGTTTACAAACAGTTTTCTTGGCTGGTACATTAAACCACAGTAGATTTGATGAAACTGTTCATCTCTAGTTATGCCAACATTCAAATGTGAATCTGCATCTTCTCAGGTACTTTGATCTTTCTGATCTATTAATATTTCTTAGTACATAAACATCAATTAGCTTACTAAATTAAAGTTAGCAAATGAGTCAGCCATGTAATTTGTTTGTGACAATTTGAGTTAGCAGGGCCATGAGAAAAAAATATTTTTATTTGTGTGGAGGTGCTCTTATCTCCCTGTCTTCAGGTGGTGATGTGAGTTTATACATGTAAGAAATGGAGGTATGGTGGTGCACGTTGTGAAATGCTAATCCCTATTATTGGGCTTCTGCTTGGGGCTGGACTGCTTTGCCTGAGATGTCTTCAGGAGTTGCAAACTGCATACCGTTGTTTTCCTTTTATAAATGAGCCTTTTAATTAGCAGAATATTAATGTGGAGTCTAACTTTTTTGTTTTATGAAAGGTAGTATTTTGAAAAATCTGCAAAATGAACTATATGGGCAAAAGTTCTAGAGTGAATGGTATTAGATTTAAACTGTGAATCTGGCCTTTACAAAGCTACAAAATAAATACTAATCAGTGGTGTAAGTAAAATCCGGGAAGGATTTGTGTTAATTTGACAAGTAGGTTTAGAGTTCTTTAGCCATTATTTTTTAGAAACCAGCTTTGTTCGTACATCCTTTCTCTAATTTGCTTCACTTTTGATCTTTGATAAAACCAGCTGCAATTTTGTTTCATTAACAAACTTAACTGTTTAACAGATGTTTGTTTTGGCTTGATTGTGTCCTTTCTATTAGAAACAGCATAACATACATAGAAACCATGCTGAGCCTTTTCCTGTCTGTAGCTAGACAGGCGTTTCAGAAGAACAACTTAATTTTATTTACAAGTTCAATTTTTGTTCTTCTGTACTATTATTGTAGGTATACAAACATTTTAGCTCTTGTTCCCCCTGTCAGGGAGGTCTTTTGTTCTTAATCCTCCATCTGTTAGTCCGGTACCCTCCCCCTCCCCCTTTTTTTAGCTTTACAAAATCTTAGCATGCAGGGAAAAAGGTATTGCAGAAGAGGTAATTGAGATATCAATGACTCTTCTACAGTTCAAGGGAGGGAATGGGACTAGCCTGGTGAATTTAGATAATTTCTTCCATCTTCTTTGATGTCAGTAAGCTACCATATGGACAGCAATGAGGCCTACAGGAAGGAGGTGAGCTTTGGTCTGGGCTGCCTGTGATACTCAAAGAGATGTGGGCTGGGAGCCAGAGGCAGGCAGTCCTTGAATGTTTCTGTAGTTGTTTCTGATGCGGCCAGTCCCGATTTTTGTCCGTGGTTTATTGCCATGCTTGTGACTCTCTTAGATCATACATGGGAATGATAAAATTCAAGAGAGGTAAAGTTTATATGCAGTAAGAGAAATAATAATAAGAGAAGCAAGGAATACTCAAACTAAAATAAAGTATTAAAGGACATCAAATGATGATTCCTATTTGATATTTGATCTTGTTTCCAAAACTGGTATTTTAATAATCATATAGGAGTTTCTACCTTATATCAAAACCCAACCTTAGGAGCACCTGGGTGACTGGCTTAGTCAGTTGAGTGTCCCACTCTTGATTTCTGCTCAGGTCATGATCTCGGGGTTGTGAGATTGAGCCCCCACCCCCCCCCCACCCCTCACCGCATCCCCCTTGGGCTCTGCACTGGGTGGGGGGGCCTTCTTGAGATTCTCTTTCTCTCTCTCTCTCTCTCCCTCCCTCCCTCCCTCCCTCTTGCTCTCCCTCTCCCCCTCTCTTCCTCCCTCTGCCCCTCCCCAGTTTATGTGCACACAAGCTTGCCAGCCTCTCTCACAACCCAACCCAGAGCCTTGAGATGTGAGTAATGCTGCAGAAAACAGGATCTGCTAGTGGAAGAATGTGGGATCTTTGAAGAACATTAGCTATTCCAGTTAGATTGCTGGCAGGTTGTGAGGAAACTAGAAAAGATAGGCAGTGGAGGGAACCAGAAAGGTATTTCCCCCTTAACTTTGTAATTTGTGAAATTGCAATATTTCAGAAAAGTTGAAAGAGTAATACAGTAAGTGCTGTGTTTCTTTTACTTGGATTTACCGATTGTTAAGCATTTTGTTACATTTGTTCTTTCTCCCTCTTTTAAGTGTGTATGTATACACAAATACGTACACTTACTCATAATTTTTGGTTGAACTGTTCGAAAATAAGTGGTAGACACTATGATACTAAGATGTTATGACATTAAGTCATAATAATTATATACTGAGGAACATTTTCCTATTACTATTTTATGTAAGAAATTTAGTAGTGAAACAAGAGTGTTATCCAATAGACAGTCCATATTTTCCCAAATGGCTTCTTTTGTTTTTAATGTTTATTTATTTTTGAGAGAGAGAGTGAGTGAGCTTGAGAGGAAGAGGTGCAGAGAGAGATGGAGACACAGAATCCAAAGCAGGCTCCAGGTTCTGAGCTGTCATCACAGAGCCTCATGTGGGGCTCAAACTCATGGACCATGAGATTGTGACCTGAGCTGAAGTTGGGCACTTAACCACTGAGCCACCCAGGTGCCTCATAACTTTTGTTTTTAATCTGGGATCCAGTTAAGGATTGTGCATTGCATTTGGTTGTTAAATCTTTTTTTTGTTTTATTTTAACTTTATTTATTTATTTTCAGAGCAATAAACTGTGCAGAGAGGGAGAAAAGAATTCTAAGCAGGCTCCACAGTGTCAGCACAGAGCCTGATGAGGGCTTGAACTCATGATCTGCGAGATCATGACCTGAGCAGAAACCAAGAGTCAGATGCTTAACCAACTGAACTACCCAGGCGCCCTTCTTTTTTTTTTTTTTTTTTTTTAAAGACAGTGAGAGAGTAAGCACGAGTGGGGAAGAGAAGGGGGGGTGGAGAGAGAGAGAGAGAGAGAACGAGAGAGAACGAGAGAGAGAGAGAGAGAGAGAGAGAGAACATGAATCCCAAGCAGGCTCCATGCTTAGCATGGAGCTTGACATGACACTTGGGCTTGATCTCATATGACTCTGAGATCATGACCTAGGCTGAAATCAAGAGTCAGCTAAGCCACCCAGGCATCCTGATTATTGTATCTTTAGTAGAGAACAGTTTTCCCTCTTTTTTTGCTTTTCACATCAGTGACTTTTTTTGTTTTTATTTTTAAATTATTTTTAAAAATTATTTTAAAAAATATATTTTTGAGTATAGTTGACAATAATACATTAGTGACATTTTTGACAAGTCTAGGCCATTGTCTTATAGGATGTCCCACAGTTAGTGTTTATCTGATTGTGTTCTCATGATCAAAATCAAGTAAACATTTTTGGCAAGAATATTGTGGGAGTGATGTGTATTTCCTCTTGTCCTGTCAGGAGATAATATCCTTTTAGATTGTGTCATTACTGGTGGTGCTTATTTGGCCATTTGGTTAAGGTGCTTATCTGTTAGATCTATCTTTATAATGGCATGTTTTCTTTTTTGTAGTTAGTAAGTAAGTAATTTGTAGAGTGATACTTAGACCATGTGAATAACTTTTCATTTGTGTCTATTATTTCCTATTAGTGCTACAACAAATTACCACGGACTTAGTGTCTTAAAACAATGCAGATTTATTGTCTTACGGTTCTATAGGTCAGAAATCCAACATGGGTCCCATTGGGTTAAAATCAAAGTGTGGGCAGGGGAGTCTCTAGGGGAAGAATGTGTTTTATCACCTTTTCCAGCTTCTGTGTGCTGCCTAAATTCCTTGGCTCTGGCTCCCTCCCTCATCTTTAAAACCAGCAGTACTGCATCTCTCAGACCATTTTTCCGTAATCACATCTGACTCTGACCACAGCCTGGACAGCTTTTAAAGGATTCATGTGATTAGGTTGGAGCCACTTAGATAATCCTGGATAATCTCCCCATCTCAAAGTCCTTAACTTAATCACACCTATAGGGTCACTTTGCCATATAAGGTGACAGATTCACAGGTTCTTAGCATTAGGAAGTGGACACTGGTGGTGTTGGTGGGGATGCATTATTCTGCCTGTCACACAGTGGTTTCAGTATCCTCACCTAAATTAGTTTTTACAGTGGAGGTTGCAAATCTTGGAAGGTTTGGGGGCTATGATATAACACGGTCTAAGTCTGCTTAGCAAAGAATGAATCACAGTTTATGGGGGTAATGCTAGCTGAAGGCTGGGAGTCAAGAGGCCTGAGCTCTAGGTCTGACGGTACATCCTAAATCATTTCCATGAGAGCAGGAACAGGGACTTGCCTCCTGCTTCCACTTAGCGTTTCTTTACTCACAAGTTGAATTGAAGGATGGATTTGGCACTAATAGCTTGAGAGTTTTTAACAATAGGAGTTTGGATATCCAAATGTTCCCTGAGAAGTGCATTTAAAGTTGTAGAGAGAAAGGTCTGTCTTTAAATGCCCACAGAATGCATAGGACAACTTAATAAGATAGGCTCTTTTGTGACATTTTAAATACTAAGTAACAACTCAAGAATTTTATGTCTATTATTTAAATTTGAATCCTCAATTAGAAAAATCTAGGGGCGCCTGGGTGGCGCAGTCGGTTAAGCGTCCGACTTCAGCCAGGTCACGATCTCGCGGTCCGTGAGTTCGAGCCCCGCGTCGGGCTCTGGGCTGATGGCTCAGAGCCTGGAGCCTGTTTCCGATTCTGTGTCTCCCTCTCTCTCTGCCCCTCCCCCGTTCATGCTCTGTCTCTCTCTGTCCCAAAAATAAAATAAAACGTTGGAAAAAAAATTAAAAAAAAAAAAAAAAAAAAAAAAAGAAAAATCTAAATAGGCTGAAAAAGAAACTGACTTATTTTATTTATTTATTTATTTTTAAATTTTTTTTAACATTTATTTATTTTTGAGACAGGGAGAGACACCATGAACGGGGGAGGGTCAGAGAGAGAGGGAGACACAGAATCTGAAACAGGCTCCAGGCTCTGAGCTGTCAGCACAGAGCCTGATGCGGGGCTCGAACTCACGGACTGCGAGATCATGACCTGAGCTGAAGTTGGATGCTTAACCGACTGAGCCACTCAGGTGCCCCGAAACTGACTTATTTTAAAATGAATGATTATCATGCTTACAATGTTATGTCAATTATATCTCAATAAAGGTGGAAAAAAAGAAAAATATGCAGGTAGATGGATGTTGTATTTTCAGTTCTTAGTAAAAACTCAGAAAAGATAAATATCAAATCAAGATTCACAAAGGCAGTTAACCCCAAGGATTCTTTTCCTTTCATTTCATAGTGTTTTAGTAGAATCTTCTGCAGTAGCTGTACTTAGTTGGAATGTTTTGGAAATACTGACTGTTCCAACTGTTAAAGAATAACAGTTTAGTTATCAGCCTATAAATGTGCTTTCTAGAGCTGAAAAAAAAGATGATCTTCTCATCTAATGAGCTCTGACCCTCTGTAAACCTTCCAACTTATCTCATTTTCCACCAGCTATTGAAATATAACAAGATGCCAACAATTACATCCTCACAAAGCATTTATACCAACTTATAAAATTACCTCTTTATTGGAAAATTGTGTAATATCTTGATTTCAATTTAGCATGGCATGTTGGTTAGCAATAAATCTTACTGGGATATGAACACAATCCTGCAGGCAGTTCGCAGAGCATTGATCAGGTGCAAATTGTGTGTATTTTTCTAGCTTCTGAAAATTTCAGAGCAAAATGAAATAAATAGGTATCACTGAGACCAGTGCTTTTTAGGTCCTATTTTAATCTGACATAGAAGAACATCGCCATGTATCTTGCAAGAAATGCCTTGACTCTCCTGAAATTCATTATTTGTGTTTTTGACTCTTGCATTTCCCCATTTTGTCTGTGATATACAACAGAAACAAAAGAATATGGTTAAAACATGTACCTTGTAAAGCGTGCATAATAAACAGTTCATACTAGATTTGAAGGCTCTATATAGAGTACATAAGAAGATGTTAATATTAAACTCATACTGCTTACTATGGACCAAGCAAAGTTCTAAATATTTATTATATACAAAATACTATTCTATGGACTCTGAGAAATAAGTACTGTTATTAACGGAATTTTACAGATGAAGAAACAGACCAGAGAAATCAGTGATGAGGGTGGGAGCTAGACATTAAAAGTTCTTGAAAAGCTGGGTAATGTCAGTGTGCAGCAGAAGTTTGGGAATCACTGCCCAAGGCTAACTTTCTTTTATAGATGTGCAATAGAGTCTACTCAGGTGGTTGAGGAAATAGTCTAGATGTGTTAATTGGACAAGGCCCTTGTTCCTCCTGAAAGGGATCTTAGAGATGATTCTAAAGAAGGAGGCTCTGGAGCCAGAATGCTTAGTTCAAATCCTGACTTTTTCCATTGCCCAAGTCGAGTCTGTCTCAGTTTCCTCAGCTGACAAATGGAGATAATAATAGCCCAGACTGAGTAGGGATAGTTTGCTCCAACTGCCTAGCCCTCAGATAGCGAGGTAGTGAGCTTTTCCTGGGCCGTGCTAGAAAGGGCACCTGAGCAGGGTCCAGGGTGTGGAAGGGGCAGTGGCCCTTCTGCTCTTGAGGGAAAAGTGTAAATTGATGTCCTTATCATCTTCTAAAGAAGATCTCCTTTCCTACTGGACACTTGCTCTAGTCACACAGGCCATGAGTGGCTAAAATCCACATTTCTGTGTTGTTGTTTCCCTACTTCTTGTTATTTAAAAATCAGAAAAAGCATATGTTTTTAGAGGAATACATGCTCATTATACAAAGGAATACATGCTCATTGTACGGAGCGAAACAAGACTTGTTTGAACCCAGTGGTGCCAGTACGGAGGATAAAATGGAGGTAGACTTGAATGAACCACCCAACTGGTCAGCCAACTTTGATGTCCCCATGGAGACGACCCACGGTGCTCCTTTAGATTCTGTAGGGTCTGACGTCTGGAGCACAGAGGAGCCAATGCCAACTAAGGAGACGGGCTGGGCTTCTTTCTCGGAGTTCACGTCTTCCCTGAGTACTAAAGATTCTCTAAGGAGTAATTCTCCAGTGGAGATGGAAACCAGCATCAAGGGATGATGCACCATGACTGCAAATTTATTCCAAAGGTAATTACTGATAAAAACTGTTTTTTCTTCCATTCTTTTTTTCCCTACATGTATATATTTGTTATATTTAAATAAAAAGAGGAATATATTAACTATATATATTTATATGTTCCTTTCTACTTTTAAAATCTGTTGTGGGCCTTTCCCCATATTCCTTATTCTTTGCAGTGTGACTTTTTTTTTTTAAGTTTATTTATTTATTTTGAGAGAAGAGAGTGCGAACGGGGGACGGAGAAAGAGAGAATCCCAAGCAGGTCCCCCACAGCACAGAGCCCCATAGTAACAGTGGAACCCAGAGCCTGCTGAATCTCACAAAGTATACCTGAGCTGAAATCAAGAGTTGGTTGCTTAACTGACTGAGCCAAGCAAGTGCCTCACAGTGTGACTTTAAATGGCTGGTAGTGTTTCCTATGTCTTTGTGTTTTAACATTTTTTAAAATGTTTTTTATTCTATTTTTGACAGAGAGAGAGATACAGAGCGCGAGCGGGGAGGGGCAGAGAGAGAGAGGTGGGGGGAGACACAGGATCCGAAGCAGGCTCCAGGCTCTGAGCTGTCAACACAGAGCCTGACGAGGGGCTCGAACTCATGAACTCTGAGATTATGACCTGGGCCAAAGTCAGCGCTGAACTGACTGAGCCACCCAGGTGCCCCTGTGTTTCAACATTTAGGACGTTCCTAACTGTTTTGCTATTATAGATAATACTGCTACTAAAAATTTGCATATACATAGGTAATTATTTCCCATAGGATAGATTATTAAAGGACATATACTGGGGCATAAACATGAATTCTTTTTCTAAGGCTTTCGGAACGTATTGTCAAAAAGTAAGCCGAGCATGAGAGGCCTTAGGCTTCTACTTGCTTCCTAGCCCTTTTTATCTTGCTAATGTGGTAGAGGGAAGAGTGGATTCCTGTTAGTTTCCTTTGCAGTTCTTTGATTATGAATAACTTGAACATGTTTTATGTTTAATGGTCATTGTTCAATAACTGTAGTGTGACTCTCTCCTCATCCTTCATCCTGTACCCCAGAGGCAACTGTCTTCAACACTTTTCCCCCCCATCTTCAACTCTTTATGCCACATTTAGTCATTTCTTCTGGAAGTTAGAGTTCTGTGTTTTTAAATAACATTCTTATAATGCTGTTTCTTGAATTTCAACGTTAGCCATTTTCTATTGACCTCTTGCCGAGGAAAAATAAGGATAAAGTTCTCTTATATGCATATTCCCTTCCCATTGCCTTTCATCTCAGTGTTAAGCCTTCATTTTTGCCTAGGTCATTATTTGTATTCCGTGTTTATATTTTTATGAGATTTTTATGAGTATGCAAATAGTATTCTATTGGAGCCGTGGAATATACTATATACTATTATCAATTTTTGTGATTTTTATTGGTTATTTTTAGAATACTCTTCCCCATCCTGAATTCAGAGAAGTCTTTTACTAATATTTCCTTCTAGTTTTTTGTTGTTTTTAGTGGTGTCATACTTAAGTCATTAAAATCATCTATAATTTTTATTTTGGTAAATGGTGTAAGGATCTGCTTTTTGTTTGCTTGCTTTAATAGCAAATTGATTGTTTCAGTAGAATCTATTACAATTCTTACTTTCCCCACTAATTTATGATGCCTTTAGGAAATTATATAGCAACTTTATATCAATCAGAAATCTAGATCTCTCTGAAACAGTTTCACTTTTTGCCTTTGAAAATTTTAATTAAATTAACTTTCCAACTTTTATTTCACTTAACCTCATTTAACCTGTGGTGCTGTCTGTCTCCAGTTTTACTTTGGAATGTAGGGGAGGAGGTGGGGGGAGCAAAATGCAATTGGCCTCCTTGGTGCAGTATTCCCATTTCCAAGGATTGCTGGAATACATAGATTCCTTGAAATCACTTGCCCCTTAAATTGTGCAGGACTCCAGAGGGTCTTAGCTGTGTCAGCCAGCCTGTGTTTCACTAACTTCCTGTCATCATTTTGTGAAACTGAGTGTTCCAATTTATTTTAGCTGATTAGCTGTTGGCTTTAATGATGTAAATGCGTTTGTCAGAGATCCTTGCTGTATTAAATCTGACACAGTTGGAAGAGAGTGGGTTTCTTTTTGGGCACGCCTTGAGCTGTTGCTTATCAGACTCTGGCCCCTACCCTGCTGCCTGACTTTTCCAGCCACCTCATCCTTATTTACCATTGTTCAAAGGTTTACACTGGGCTGTAAATTTCCTAAACTTACCTTTTTTTTTTTTTTTAAACTGGTTTCTAATTTCATTCCATTGTGGTCAGAGAACGTAGTTTGTGTGATTTCAACCCTTTTTCATTTATTGAGGCTTGCTTTATGGCTTAACCTATGTTGTATCCTGAAAAATGTTCCGTGTGCACTTAAGAAGGTGTACTCTGCTGTTGCTGGTTGGAGACATCTATAGATGTCTATTAGATCTAGTTGATTTGTAGTGCTGTTCAAGACTTCGTTATCTTTGTTGATCTTATGGTTGATTATTCTGTTAAAGTATAATATTCAAGAGTCAATAATTGTTAGATTGTCTGTGTTTTCAATACTGTCATTTTTTCTTAACCTATTTTGAGGCCTGTTGTCAGGTGCATATATATTTGTTATTGCTATATTTTTGATTTATTGACCCTTTCATCATTATACAATGTCCTTTTTTTCTTCTAGTAAGGACTTTTATCTTGTCCTTTTTCTGTTATTAATGTAGCCAATTCACTTTTCTTTGGTTACTGTTTGCATGGTATGACTTTTTCCATGATGTTAATGAATACTAGTGATAGTGAATATGTTTTGGGGGTAATACTTCAATATGTCCCCTAAAACTTGATGCTGGTTTATGTACTTATTATTTTAATGAGGTTTTATCAGGTGTGGATTTTAAATTTTATTAAATGTCTTTTCAGGATTTGTGGAGATGATTTTTCTCCTTTAATCTTTTTTTAAAATTATTATTATTTTTTGATGTTTATTTATTATTGAGAGACAGAGAGACACAGAGTGTGAGTAGGGGAGAGGCAGAGAGGGGGGAGACACAGAATCTGAAGCAGGCTTCAGGCTCTGAGCTGTCAGCACAGGGCCTGGCACAGGGCTTGAACCCAGAAACTGCAAGATCATGACCTGAGTTGAAGTCAGATGCTTAACCAACTGAGCCACCCAGGCCCCCCTTCTCTTTTAATCTTTAATATCATTAATTATACTAACCAGTTTCTTAATATTTAACATCCCACATGTTCACGGTATATTCTTAGTTTAATGAGTGACAAGTGCTTTGAATAGTACATTTTCCTGGCATATTTTAAAATTTCAGTCTTGGGACGCCCGGGTGGCTCAGTCGGTTGAGTGTCCAACTTTGGCTCAGGTCACGATCTCACAGTTTGTAAGTTTGAGCCCCACATCGTGCTCTGTGCTGACAGCTTCGGATTCTGTGTCTCCCTCTCTCTCTGCCCTTCCCCTGCTTACACTCTTTCTCTCTCTCAAAAATAAATAAACATTAAAAACATTTTTTAAATTTCAGTCTTAGTAAATATACCCCCAACATTTTATAAACATGTCTGTTTAGTAAAGAAATGTTCTTATTAGTAAGCTTATTCCCTATTGCCAATCCTTTTGTTATGCTTATATTAGGGGACCAGATTGTGTGTGTGTGTGTGTGTGTGTGTGTGTGTGTGTGTGTGTGTGTGAGAGAGGGGCAGAGAAGGACGGGGAGAGAGCCCTGCATGTTCTTCCCCTAAAACAGCTTTCCAAAGATAGCCACAATTAGTGATTTGTATGTATTCTTCCAAGCCTCCTTTTGTGAATTAAAAAAATTTTTTTTAATTGCTTTGGAGATAGTTCTCTTAAAAAATTTTTTTTAGTGGTCATTTATTTTTGAGAGAGAGAGAGAGAGAGAGGGAGAGACAGAGGGAGAGACAGAGCATGAGTGGGGGAGGGGTCAGAGAGCAACAGAGGCAGAATTCAAAGTAGGCTCCAGACTCTGAGGTGTCAGCACAGAGCCTGATGCTGGGCTCGAACTCATGAACTGCAAGATCATGACCTGAGCCAAAGCCAGACACTTAACCTACTGAGCCACCCCGGTGCACCCCCACTTTTTAAAAATTTTTTCCGAAGCCCTTTTAAAGCAGTTGTAAATAAATATTTTGTGTGTGTGTATAACAAAAAATAGATCCATACTTTGGTGTTTTTTTGTTATTTTGAATTTTTTTTTTAAGATGCATAAGAAATGTATGAGGGGCACCTGGCTGGCAATAGAGCATGTGACTCTTGATCTTGGGGTTGTGAGTTGGGTGTAGAGATTACTTATAAATAAAATCTTAAAAAGGTTTTGTTGTTTTTTTTTAATTAAAATAGTATGAGTGCATTCTTCTTGGGAAAGTTCTAATGCTAGAAAGAAAACAATGGCCCATACAAACTCCCTGAATTTCAGTCATCTTATCTGTAACATAGGAATAAAAAAATATTCTTCATGGGACCATCAATTAGGATTTGATGAGATAATGTGTTTAAGCACGTAGCACAGTGTTCAATAGAAGAGACGAGTTAGTTATTTTGAACACGTATCAGCTCTGGAGTTTCTAATGAAACGCATTTTGGCATGTAACTGTATGACCTGACAGTGATCTTTTGACTTTTGTCTTTGTTCAAGATCCTCTAAAAAAGAGAAGGTCTTAAATATTTTCCTTCATAGCTTTGTGTGCTATAAATATAAGTTTAGTTTAATAGCAGAGGTCTTTTTTTTCTTCTTTATTAATTATTTACATTATTTTCCCCCTCATTCCCCTCCAGCCATTACTCAATTCATTGTTTTTGAAGTAAAATGTGCCTCCTTCACAATTTTTGCCAGTTTTATATATTGTCTGTATTAATGATTTTCTTAGTGTTTTCTTCTAGATTACCCCACTAAGAGAGCTATAACAAACCAAATGCCATGAGTAACTTTGGTTTCTGGACCAGATACTGGAGGATAATTAGATAATTTGAATTTGAATCAGATATTAGAGGAAATTAAAGCATTAATGGGGCTCCTGGCTGGCTCAGTCAGTAGGGCATGTGACTCTTGATCTCGAGTTTGTAAGTTTGAGCCCCACATTAGGTGTAGAGATTACTTAAAATAAAATCCTAAAAAATAAAAAGACATTAATGTTAATGTGCTTCATGTGCTAATGGCATTTGGTTCTCTATGATCACATCCTTGTAAGTTAGGATGCGCTTTCTGAAATATTAATGGTGAAATGTTATGCTGCTGCAACTTGCTTTTAAATGGTTCAACAACAATTATAACAAAAATGTGTGTGTGTAAAAATACGTGTGTATAAGTATAGATACAGGTGTAGATAAAAATATGAGGCAAAAATGTTAAGTGGTGACTCTTGGTGAAGGGAATATAAGCGTTGAGTGTACTACTTTAGTTTTTCTGTAGGCTTGAAATTTTTTAAAAATGTAAACTTGGAAAAAGAAATGTAATTAGAATACTAATTAAAAATTAAATCACCTCACTTTCTTTAATAGATCTGCTGAAAAAGGAAATTTTATTATTACCATAAGTGGAAAACAAGCATCCGTTGTCATAAATAGAAGGTAACCGTAAAAGTTACTTTCAAAGTTTTATTAAAATGTGGCTGGATCTTTTTATCTGCCAGGACTCTGAGCCTGAGGCTTGCTCTCTCAAAGGAACACTAGCAAACATTACAGAGGTGTTAAAGACATATTAGCACCAAACTGAAACTTTCTCCTTGACTTAATGAGAGAATATGAAAGAAAATTAAAAAGGGAATAGCTTTATGATTTTGTGTGATTCAGGTCACCTCAAAGCGTCACCATACTTGGGAAACACTGACTCCATTGATGTAAGTGTTAGAAAGAAAATAAACTTCTGTACTGAATTCTGCTTATAATGCTCTTCTATGTTGAATTGCCATCTTTATTATTTGGTAGTTTTGATCACTACAGATGCATGTAGAGCTGAATGGTATCCTGGCCTAAGGCAGATGTCAGATTTCGCAGTCTAAATTGTCGCTGGTTTTTTGCTCTGATGTTGCTCTTGTGGTTGAGGTTTTGCTGAGGTTTTGGGTTGTTTTTTTTTCTTTCTTTTCTTTCCTGCTATATTGTTCCTGCTGTTATTTGGAAGCCACTAGGTTGCTTTGCCTCTTGAACAATGAAAGGATCCAGATCGAGTCTGCCTCACATTTTGTTATCCCAGTACAAGACTCAATTGAATAAAACATATTACCCATCTGGCCTGGAAATCTCAGTGGCACTCAAAATAACTTACTAACAAGTTGTTGGATCATGATATCTTGATTTTCTGAAAGTTCAGCTTCTTTTTAGCTGTTGCTAAGAGAGAAATTTCATTGACATGAGGGACACGAGGACATGTCTGCACGCTGCCAGTTGTTTTATAGGCATTTGGCTCTGCCGCCTTGCAGATGGTTAGACTCTGGGTGGTGGGTAAATGAAATGTGTGCTGATTATCTTATTGAATTAAGGTAACCTTTTGTCGTTCATTGAATTCTGTAGACCAGTTGGTCAGTGAGCAGCTGCTCTGTGTGGCTTGGTTTGAGTTTTGAAGCACACAAAGACTATCTTAAAGGGTGGTCAGTCTAATCCAGGTATTCAACAAAGCAATAGTGAAAGCCTTCTTCTCTTTTGACACTGTTTTCTGTTCTGATGGAAATGATTGAACAAAAACGTTTTTGCTTTTTGCTCAATTAACTAAGTGATTAAAGCAATGGTTTTTTGAGTGTTTGGCTGAATGCTTCAGAATTTTTTTGACCTAATGTTTTAAGTGGAAGAAAATATCTTATCCCAACATTTGATGTTAGAAGTGTTCTAATTTAATGGCAGAGTCTACATTTGAAGATGCATGATAGACTAGTGGAATTGTTTTTTAAGATTATCTTCACAAATATTCTGGAAATTAAAGCATGCTTCAGTGGTGCCGTTTCTTGGCAAATTCTAGCTGTGAAAATCTACCATATTTAAAATTTTTTTCTAAATGTTTATTTATTTTTGACAGAGAGAGAGACAGAGCATGAGCGGGGGAGGGGCAGAGAGGGAGACACAGAATCCAAAGCAGGCTCCAGGCTCTGAGCTGTCAGCACAGAGCCCCACGAGGGGCTCGAACTCACAGACTGTGAGATCATGACCTGAGGCAAAGTTGGATGCTCAACCGACTGAGCCACACAGGCGCCCCTAAAATCTACCATATTTTTATATGGATTCTATCTCAATGTCTGCAAACTGTTTCAGGTGGCTTCTTCTTCTTCTTCTTCTTCTTTTTTTATTTTGAGTAAACTCTACCCTCTACCTCCGTTGGGGAGCTTGAGCTCACAACCCCAAGATCAAGAGTCACCTGCTCTACCAGTTGATCTAGCTGGGTGCCCCAGGAGTGTGAGTGGGGGCAGAGGGGAAGAGAGAGAGAGAGAGAGAGAGAGAGAGAGAAAGAATCTTAAGCAGACTGTACACTTAGCCCATGACCCTGGGGTCATGATCCAAACTGAAATCAAGAGTTGGATACTCAACCAGTTGAGCCACCCAGGTGCCCCAAATATTTTCCATTCTAAAAGTAATTCTTTAAAAAGGCTTTTCCAGAACTCTTTGAACTTCCCATCTAAATGAAGTCCATTTAGTAATTCCAATGAAATGCTCTATACTTTTTCTTATTAGCCCTTCTTATAGTCTATATATTTATTGGTCTGGTTACTTTTTAACTTCAGTTGTCCCCTCCAGTTGGGAAAGCTTCACAAACACAGAGACCTTACTTCTTTGCTCACCTCTTGTTGAATGAGTGAATGTGAATCATGTTTTCTGATCCTGTGTTAAAGGTAACATAAAGACATTTTATTTTATTTTATTTTATTTTATTGGTTTTGTTTTGTTTTTTAAATGTTTTATTTATTTTTGAGAGAGAGAGAGAGAGCAGGAGTGGGGGAGGGACAGAGAGAGAGGGGAACAGAAGATCTGAAGCAGGCTTTGTGCTGACAGTAGGGAGCCTGATGCTGGGCTCCAACTCACAAACCTTGAGATCATGACCTAAGCTGAAGTCGGACGCTTAACCAACTGAGCCACCCAGGCACCCCAACATATAGACATTTTAAATGTGAGATTGAAATGGAAAGTCCTAAGGGCAGGTTAGTTAATTGGAATTTCAGACTTTGGTTTGCATTTTACACTTGAAAGCTGCTCACTTGGGCTACTCTGTATCTTGATCTAGGATGAGGGAAGTCAAGAATCTATTTAATGATGACCAGTGAGTCTCCCAATCACATACCTGCTAATTTCAAATAGATCCATTTTATCTCTTCATTTTCATTTTACTTGTTTGAACTTTAAATTGTCTATTGAAAGAGATTATTTTAGTTGCTTCTTTTCTCCTGTGAAACACTTTTATGAGCTAATGAAGCAAATTAAACAATATGAACGTTTGTAGTATAAAAGACATTAGGATTTATAACTATTTGAGACTTGAATTTGGTTGAAAGAAGAGATTGTATTATACCTAACCCTGTGGGATATACAGTGATTATTAGGAAGGTCTAAAATAAATCAGATACTTCAGGTGTGTAAGAAAGCCAACTGCCTGATACTGTAACAATCTTACTAGGATAATCTGTAGATATCTGCAGATGGAAAAAAAAAATAGAGTCAAATAGAAACAAAAGTCTTTTTTTTTTTAAGTTTATTTATTTTGAGATGGAGATAGCATGAGTGGGGGAGGGGCAGAGAGAGGGAGAATCCGAAGGAGGCTTCACGCTGTCAGCGCAGAGCCCAAACCCATGAAACGTTAGATCATGACCTGAGCCGATACCAGGAGTCAGAGGCTTAACTGACTGAGCCACCCAGGCGCCCCCAAAAGTCATTTTTAATGTCTGACATTCTAAAAACTGGTTTTGAACTTAGGGGTGAAGATCAGCCTTTGAGTCATTGGAAAGCAAATGGAAACAAGAGTTCATCTCAAACACCCTTCTCTTTAATTCTTCAGGCTTTGTCCATGTATCCTCTGCTGCCAGAGCCTGCTTGTTTCTTCTGTAAGCTCATCCTTCTCATGTTCCTGAGGATTCTTCCACAGCCCTTCCTCTCTCCTTTGTACTGTCCTATGTCATGATCCATGTAGCAGAGTGTTTGCTAAGTAACCACATACTCCAGAACTTGTGCTGCACATTCAACTGGAAGTTAGATGTGCCTCCTGTACTGGCAGTGTCGGTGCATGGATGTGCGCGTCAGGCCGAGACTAGAACCAGCAGCACTAGAAGAAAACTACCACTAGTATTAATTAGCAGAGATACACCCCTCATGTGGCCACATGTTACACGGCCATAACATTCTAGCAGCCTTTTTGCTTCTTCTGCTGCTTTTTTTCTTTTAACAGAGGTGTAATTGACATACAACATTATATTAGTTTCAGGAGTACAACATAATGATGCGATACTTGTGTATATTGTGAAATGGTCACCCCAGCAAGTCTGGTTAACATTTGTTACCGTATGTAGTTACGGAATTTTTTTTTCCTTTTGTGAGAACTTGTTCACTTCTTCTTTGACAGCCTCCTCACCTCTAGTAATTTCTCCTCTGAACTATTGTAGCGTTACTGTTTGTCTGTCTCATTGGTACTACCTATAACTCCTCAGTTCTGTGGGCCTTGACATTATGGGCAATAGAGATGGAGACTATGTCGTTTTTAAAATTTAAATTAAAATTTTTTTAAGTTTTATTTTAATTACCTGGTGCTCATTGTGACAAGTGGCACTCCTTAATCCCTATCACTTATTTCACCACCCCCGTCCTCTGGTAACCAGCAATTTGTTTTCTGTAGTTAAGAGTCTGTTTCTTGGTTTCTTCATCTCTCTCTTTTTTCCTCCTTTGCTCATTTGTTTTGTTTCTGAAATTCCACATGAGTGAAATTATGTGGTATGTGTCCTGCTCTGACTTATTTCACTTAGAATTATATTCTCCAGCTCCATCCATGTTGTTGCAAATGGCAAGATATCATTCTTTTTACAGAGAAATAATATTCTATTTGTGTGTGTGTGTGTGTGTGTGTGTGTGTGTGTGTGTATACACACCACTTCTTTATTTATCAGTCCCTGGACATTTGGGCTGCTTCCATATCTTGCCTATTGTAATAATGCTGCTGTGAACATAAGGGTACATACATTCCTTTGAAATAGTGTTTTTGTATTCTTTGGATAAATACCCAGTAGTGTGATTGCTGGGTGATAGGGTAGTTCTATTTTTAACTTTTTGAGGAACCTCCATACTGTTTTCCATAGTGGCTATACCAATTTGCATTCCCACCAACAGTGCAAGAAGGTTCCTTTTTCTCCACATCCTTGCCAACACTTTTTGTTTCTTGAGTTTTTTATTTTAGCTGTTCTGACAGGTGTGAGGTGATAATCTCACTGTAGCTTTGATTTGCATTCCTTGATAAGTGATGATGAGCATCTTTTCATGTGTCTGCTGGCCATTCATGTGTCTTTTTTGGAGAAATGTCTGTTCATGTCTTCTGCCCATTTTTTTTTTAATTGGATTATTTGGTTTTTGGGTGTTGAGGTACAGTTCTTCATATGTTTTGGATACTCTTTATCAAATATGTCATTTGTAAATATCTTCTCCCATTTAGCAAGCTGCCTTTTAGTTTTGTTGATTGTTTCCTTCAATGTGTAGAACCTTTTTATTTTGATGTAGTTCCAGTGTAATTTTGTGTTTATTTCCCTTGTCTCAGGGGACCTATCTAGAAAAAAGTTGCTATGGCCAGTGTCAGAGCAGGTACTGCCTATACTCTCTTCTAGGATTTTTATGGTTTTAGGTCTCACATTTAGATCTTTAATCATTTGGCTTTGGCTATTTGGGGTCTTTTGTAGTTCCATACAAATTTTAGGATTTTTTTTGTTCTAGTTTTGTGAAAAAATACTGTTGGTATTTTGATAGGGATTGCAATAAATTTACATTTTGCTTTGGTTAGTATGGACATTTTAACCATATTTGTTCTTCCAGTCCATGAGCATGGGATGTGTTTCCATTTGTGTTGCCTTCAATTTCTTTCATTAGTGTTTTATAGTTTTCAGAGTATAAGTCTTATACCCATTTGGTTAGATTTATTCCTAGGTATCTTACTATTTTTGTGCAGTTGTAAATGGGATTGTTTTGTTAATTTTTCTTTCCACTGCTTCATTATTGGTAGAGAGAAATGCAGCAGATTTCTGTAGATTGATTTTGTGTCCTGTGACTTTACTGAATTTGTTTATCGGCTCTAGCAGTTTTTTGATGGAGTCTTTTGGGTTTTCTGTATCATGGTATCTGTAAATAGAGGAAGTTTTACTTCTTCCTTACTGGTTTGGGTGCCTTGTATTTCTTTTCATCATCTGATTGCTGGGGCTAGAATTTCCAGTGCTCTGTTGAATAAATGTGTTGAGAGTAGACATTCTTGTCTTATTCTTGACCTTAAGGGAAAAGGTCTCAGTTTTTCCTCATTAAGGATGATGTTAGCTGTGAGTTTTTCATATATGGCCTTTATTATGTTGAAGTATGTTCCTTCTAAACCTACTTTGTTGAGGGTTTTTATCATGAATGGATGTTTTACTTGTCAAATGGTTTTTCTGAGGATAGAGAATATGTCTTAACCTTATTTTTATCATCCGCTCTGTGGTCTCTCTCTGCCTCTCCCCCCTTTTCTCCTCCCCCCCCCCCCCATAAACAAACAAATTTTAATAAGGGATAATTTACTGTTGCCCAGTTGTGTGCCATAATTTACGTCCTCCACATTTCTGTTCAGGAGCCTATTTTCCTTTTAGGTTTAAAGGGCCTGCACTCACTCTCTTGCTTCCCTGTTCTCTCAGATGGGCTAAGGAATAGACATTATCCTCACTAAACATGAGGAAATTGAGGCCCAGAGAGGTAGGGTCACACATACAGGAGTCAGACCCCATCTTCTGACTCCAAAACCAGTCCTTTTTTTTTTTTTTTTTTTAATTATTATTATGATTTTTTTATACCACTGCAGGCTTCCCTTTCAGGCTGAGGATGTGTATCTTTCTAGCACTATAAACCACCTGGTTCTGGTGTGTGTTCTTGGGCTTTTTTTTTTTTTTTTTTAATGTTTGTTTATTTTTGAGACAGAGGATGTGCGAGTGTGAGCGGGGCAGAGAGAGACGGGGACAGAAGATCCAAAGTGGGCTCTGTGCTGTGACAGCAGCAAGCCTGATGCAGGCAGGGCTCAAACTCATGAACCGTGGGGTCATGTCCTGAGCCGAAGTCAGATGCTCAACCAACTGAGCCACCCAGGTGCCCCTAATCCATCTTGGTCTTATTCACCTTGGTAACCTTCACAGTGCTCACCTTAGGGCGATTGTTAATGTTGAATCCTTCCCAGTTGTGACTATATACTATCTACTGTCCTTCCTGTGGAAGAGAAGGGGTCTTATTGACTTGTATCTATCAGTGTGCAGTCTTACCCAGGGATGTCATTGAAATGACCACTTTGGTTTTTTAGCAGTTTATATATTAATTCTTTCATTTAGTCATTCAAAAATATTTATTGACTGCATACTCTGAGCCAAGCATTGTTCTCAGAGTTCTCACCCTGCTTTCATGGAATTTAGATTTTCCTTGGACAGTTGATGATAAACAAATAAACCAACAAGGTAATTATAGACTGCAAGTGACATGAAAGAAATCAAGAGAAAAGTGAGAGAGAAATACCAAGGAGTGAGGCTGTAGACATCATGCTCTGGAAAGTTCCTGAGGAGAGATGAAAGGATGAGAAGGGGTCACCTGTGGGGAGAGCTTAAGGAGGGAAGGCTTCAGTGCTTGTGTTTGAGGAAGAAAAAGGCATCTTATGTGGCTATAGCAGAGAGACCCAGAGAAGGGCAGCAGAGTTTAAAGCTGGGGAACAGTATAGTCCGATTTGTGTTTTTAACATCACTGAGAGACATGGTAATTAAATGAAATGTGTGTCCCTGGACTGGATTTTTTTTTTTTTTTTTTTTTTTTTTTGGCTTCCAAGGATGTTATTAAGACAAATGGCAGAATTTGACTATACATCAAATATTAGATAACAGTATTATATCAATGTTAAGTGTCCTGAATTTGATAATCCAATGTCTTTATGAGGAGAATGTCCTTGTTCTTAAGAGGGGTGAAGGGTTGTGATCTTTACAGCTTATTCTCAAATTGTTCAATAAAAAAGAGGGATCAGAGATGGCAAATTGTTAAGAGGATATGTGTGTTTATTGTAATATTCTTGTAACTTTACTGTAGAGTTGAAACATTTTCAAAATAAAACTTTAAAGGTCACTGAGGCTGAGGTATGGAAGAAGTTATGGAGGGGAAAGAGGCAGGAGGGCTCGCAGGAGGCTGTTGGGATGATGGCTGCACACACTGGGGTGTAACTGGAGAGGGAGAGAGGGGGACAGATCAGGAAATATGTTTTGGAGATGGAACAGACAGCTTGTTAATGGATTGGATGTGGTGGCCAAGGGGACAAGCAGGAGGTAGAAGTTGTTCCCTGGGGCTCCTTGATAGTTATGGACTGAATTCCAGTAGAATCTTACCCTTCCTAAAGTGCGTTCACTCCCAGTCTGCCTTACTCAAGTCAGCCCCTCTATGGGTAGTTACCACAGGAATTTATTTCACAGGTGAGGGGAGGCCCAGGGAGGTGAAGTGACTAATTCGAAGTTAGCACATATAGGCAGAAAATTTCTTTTCTTTCTCCCTTTCTTCCTCCCTTCTTCCCTCCCTCCCTCCCTCTTCTTGCTTTCTCTTTCTTTTCTTTTTTCTTTTCTTTTCTTTTTTCTTTTCTTTTCTTTTCTTTTCTTTTCTTTTCTTTTCTTTTCTTTTCTTTTCTTTTCTTTTCTTTCTTTCTTTCTTTCAGAAAATTTACTTTCTTTACCCAGAAAACCAAAATGCAGGCATGGGATTAGTGCTCTTCAAACTGAATTCTCTCCCATTAGATTGTTGTGTAATCAGTGAAATAAAGGACTACCATCATCAAACAAACAAACAAACAAACTGAATAAATAGCATGTACTTACCCATGTAGAAAGGGTAAATAATGTCTCATGGAACTTCTGTTTCAGTTAAATAGGTATATACTAGGTCATGATATAAAACATATTTTTTACTTTGAATTACATCAAAAGTTGGAAAGCCATGCAGAGGATTGTTGTAAACAGAAATCTTGCAGTTCCCATGGGAGTAAGAAAGCAAAAGACAAACTCACTTGGGTGGCTACTGTTGGCTGTCTTGTGTTGTTTATTTCTTTAATGATTGATGGGCTATAAGTTAGTGTTTTCTTAGTTGACTTCATAGTCATCCCCTACTTTCAGTCTTAAAGTGCTTGCTTTGTGCCAGGCATTGTTCTAGGCAGTAGGAGTGAGGAGGACAGACATGACTCTCAAGCAGCTTACATTAAATGTATTACCAAGTACAAACATAAGATTCCTTCAGTATTAAGTGATAGGTGCTCCAAAGATCCAGTAGGACTGGTCTGGGAAGGTGATGTTTGAGTTCAGACCTGGGTGAAACTGAAGATGCAGCTTTGCCTCAGGGAAGAGTGTCGCAAGCAGAAGCAGTAGCTGTGGCAAAAGCCATGAGTTGAAGACAAGCTAAGGGTGTCAGAGGGACAGAAAGATGGCCCTTGAAACTGTAGTGTGGGGATCCAGGCAGAGTGGAAGGAGAGGAGATCAGATTTAATATATTTTTTGAAGATAAAACCAACAGGACTTAATAATGAATTGGATGTAGGATGTAGAGGGAGGATGCATCTGGGTGGATAATGATGCTGTTTACTGGTAGGGAAGGCTGGAAGCTGATGCAGAAATGTGACTTGGGAGCCAACGAAATCTATAGTTCTGTATCTGGCCATAAAGTTGAGAGGCCTGTTGGACATCCAGATAGAGACCCACGGTGGTCAGTTTGATAGTCAGGATCTTGGGTAGGAGGTCTGAACTAGAGATACAAGTTTGAGACCCATGAGTGTATAGCTGGAATGGGGCTGATAAGCTTATCTGGGCAAGGATGTAGATCGGAAGAGCAGAGGTCTGAGGCCAGATTCCCAGGACAGGTAAGAGAAAGGAGCATCAGTGACAAAGGAGGAAAGCCATGTAGGAGCTTAGAGGAGAGGGGAGGACTTACTACCAATTTATGTAGCATTGACTCCCCACTTTTGAGCCCTGGACTTATTAGCAGTAAGGGAAGTTACTTATCTTGAGAACTTAATCCTCTGTGTGAGATGTATATGCTTTAAACTTCTAAAATGTTTTATTTAATACATTGGTGATAATAGTACTCATTTCACAGAGCTGTTTGGTAAATTAAATTAGTTAATACACACAGAGTGCTTCAAACAGTTTCTGGCACATAGTAAGAACTTAATAACTGTGAGTTGTTTGTGGCAGTGGTGCTTATTATAAGAAATCAATTTGGGCTTAAGGTCTAGATTCCAGATTAGTAAAGAAGAAAGAGAATAGTAGTGTTGGCTTTTCATCTGAATGTGTTATGTGATAATCAATTTTGTTTAGCTGGTTCCCTGAGTTGCACATTAAAGCAGTCTTGAACAATGAGGGGCCTTGTTACTAGAGTGCCATTAAATGGTGATATCAAGTGACCCTAAAAATCAAAGTAATGGAAAATTGTCTTTTTTTTTTTTCTAAAATATTTAATTTGCTGTTTTTTCATAACATCTCAACCTTCCTTTCAAGGTCAGGAGGAGATACTAATTTTTACTATACTGCTACATCTTCACACAAATTATCATCTGAAGGAGCTTCTTAGAATTGACAAATGAACTTTGTTTTCCTTCCCAGGAGGAACTTGTTAAACCAATAAAGTTCAAAATTCTAATTCCCATTCCTTACTAGTGTGTACCATTTTATTCATCTCGAATAAACATACAACCTCAAGCACCCTGCTAGGCAAATAGATTCCTTTTTAATTAGTGGTTCTATATACAGAATTTTATCATAGTGAAATTTATAAACCAAAAGGGAACAAATATTTACACTTGCAACTTCATGTCAACCTTGCCCTGAAAATGTAAATGTATCTCCCATGTTTCTACTACAGCAGTAGAAAAATAAGCTTCAACTTCTTAGGAGCATGTCTGCTCTGTTATGTAGGGAATGTGGAAGATACATAGAAGTGTTCTTTCTTTGTGACTGGCATTAGTTTTTTTCACACAAAGACTCGTTTTATTAAAAGCTAATCTTTATTTATTTATTTATTTACTTACTTACTTACTTACTTACTTATTTATTTATTTATTTATTTATTTTTGTAGTACTATTTCTTAGGCATCTTTAAGTACCAAGGCAGAGTTTTATTTTGAGGAGTTATTGCATTTGTAGTTACCATAAAGAATTATTTCTCAATTTAAGTAGACCTTTTTTATTCCAAGGCAAAATTAAACCAACCACAAGGGTTTCTGGGAACAGAATAATGCTGAGGTTTCGTGTGTCAATATGAGCAGCCTAATACTTTACAAAGGAAGATTTTATTTATTTACTTAGTTATTTATGTTTTTTATTTTGAGAGAGAGAGCGCGCATGCATGAACTGGGGAGGGGTGGAGAGAGAGAATCCCAAGCAGGCTCCGCACTGTCAGCACGGGGCTCCATCTCATGAACCACAAGATTATGACCTGAGCTAAAATCAGGAGTTGGATGCTTTACTGACTGAATTACCCAGGCACCCCTACAAAGGAACATTTTAAGTGATGCTTAAATAATAATGGTTTAAAGATCTCAACTGAAATGAAAAAGCTTATTAAAATGTATTGAAATAATTTAGAAAAGGGGGGATGATTTTGCCAAGATTTCGGAGAGGACTAATTTTTTTTCAAGGTTTTACTACAGTTTTGATTGAGCTGCATTAAATGATTCAGTCTAATTTCATCTATTACATGTAGTTATACTATTCCTGCATCCCAAAATGATTTTAGGTCACTTAGGTCATTAAAATATTTTTTATATAATAATCTGTTTTTCAGAGCATCAAAAATAATTAAGATGAAAGAACAAGATCAACCCTGTGTCTGGAATGAATAATTTAGTTCTAAATATCCTAGAAGCTAAGGAGAAAGTTGGGGTTTTTAAGATTTTCATTGTCAGATAGGGAAGCATAGAAGTTTGAGAAGAAAGAATTTTTTCCCTGCTTTTTCTGAATTTAAGGACAATTTATTTTGGATTCTAATCCTATATAGTCAACAATGAGTAATACCGTTGACAGTCTTTCTTCCCACTCCTCTCTCCTCTTCCCCCAAAGGGAAACACCTGATTGTAAAAATAATGCATGCATACTGTTTATATTAAAAGAAAAATTTCAGACAAGTCAGAAATACATGTATTGAAATTTTCTTGAATGATACTATTTCTCAATTCACAGAAAGGGGTGGCATTACATCATAACTAAATGGAGATGCTTTGTGTGTGTGTGTGTGTGTGTGTGTGTGTGTTTTTAAGACTTTTTAATATTTATTTTTTGAGAGAGCATGAACCGAGCATGAGCAGGGGAGGGGCAGAGAGAGAGCGAGAGAGAAGGAGACATAGGATCTGAAGCAGGCTCCCGGCTCTGAGCTGTCAGTAGAGAGTCTGACAGCTCGTAGAGGCCACGTAGAGGCCACGAGATCATAACCTGAGCCAAAGTTGGACACTAAACTAAGTGAACCACTCAGGTGCCCGTGTTTTTTGTTTTTAATTTTAACTAGTCCCCACACCCAACATGGAGCTTAACTCATACCCTTAAATGAAGAGTCCCATGCTCTACTGACTGAGCCAGCCAGGTGCCCCGGTGGAAACAGTTTTGTGAGGCACTTTGATGATAATAAGTTTAGCATTTATTGGGCATCTCAGATTTGCCTGTACTAGGAATATAGAAATGAGTAAGACACCACTCTTTACCTTAAGAAACTCCAGGATTAGTGGGGTTCACTTAACTCATCAGATAAGTGACTCATCAGATATTTCATATTCGCTGAGTACCTAATATGGATATAGTACATAGTGGTCAATAGGGTCTAGTAAGGTGTATCAGTAACTAACCATACAACTCATGCTAATGTTGTGTCTTGAGTGCCTGGGCTTGTAGGGAACAAACTACCTTGAGAGCAGAAAAAGAATTTTGTTTTGTTGGGGAAGACTTTCCCCAGAGGGAGGAACTTTTAGGTTGCAAGTTAGTATTACAGTGTACCAGATAGCCCAGAAATGGGGAGGGCGTTCTAGGCAGAGGGAATAGCAAGCCGAGTTTTGGAGTTTTGGAGGTGTGATCAGACCCGTATCTATGACCAGTGCTAAGTAGCAGATGGCCAAACACAGTGTATGGCTCAGGGAAGTGTGTTGGAAAATGAAGCTGTGAAAAGATGGTGGAGTTGTGTCCAGCAAAAAGAAAAAAAAAATTGGACCTTAGTTTGTAAATAGACTTAAAAAAATTTTTTTTTGTTTATTTATTTTTGAGAGAGAGAGACACACACAGAGTATGAGCAGGGGAAGGGCAGAGAGAGAGAAGGAGACACAGTGTCTAAAGCGGGCTCCAGGCTCTGTCAGCACCGGATTCCTATGTGGGGCTGGAATTCACTAACCATGAGATCATGACCTGAGCCCAAGTTGGACGGAGACTTAACCGACTGAGCCACCCAGGCACCCCTGTAAATAGGCTTTTAAGGCAGAGGAGGAAGGATTTATATTTTAGGTACAACACAGGTGGAAGAGCGGAACATTGATTGTGGGGTGGAAAGATTAGAGGCATGGATTGAGATGCTAAGTGAGGTAAGAACAGCATCTGTGTGGGTTGAGAGGATGAATCAAAATGCAGAGACATTTCTAATCTAAGTTGTGTGCTCTGAGAGCCAGGAGTCTGTGAAGGATGATGGTTGCAGAGGAGAGAACAGGGAATACAGACCTTCAAGGATTAGCCTAGGAAGTGGGCCTGTTCATTATTACTGTATATTCTGAGCAGTTTTACTTTTCATTTTGTTTCCTTTAAGTAATAATTGTATGAGTAAATATCTTTTTTTTTTTAAATACAAAAACTGCTCCCTCTTGGCTTATTCTGGGGATTGAGCCCACGATGTTGGTGTTCCTGCCACATCCTACCTAACTGAGCTAACTAGCCACCAAGCAGCTAGCCCTCTATATTAGTATCTTTTTTTTTTTAATTTTTAAATGTTTATTTATTTTTGAGAGAGAGAGTGGAGAGAGAGGAAGACACAGAATCTGAAGCAGGCTCCAGGCTCTGATCTGTCTCCACAGACCCTGACATGGGGCTCAAAGCCATGAACTGTGAGATTATGACCTGAGCCAAAGTTGGACACCCAACCGACTGAGCCACCCAGGCGCCCCTATATTAGTAAATATATTAACAGAAAGGTTACCTTTTGGGGGCACCTAGGTGGCTCTGTCGGTTAAGTGTCTGTCTCTTGGTTTCAGCTCAGGTCATGATCTCACAACTCGAGTTTGAGTCCTGCGTGGGGCTGTGTGCTATCAGCATAGAGCCTGCCTGGGATTCTCTGTCTCCCTTTCTCTCTGCCCCTCCCCTGTTCACATTCTCTCTCTAAATAAAATAAATAAATAAATATTTTTAAAATAAAATAATTAACATTAAGAAATTTCACTTTTATCCACAGGATACCTGATTATCTAATACATACAAATTTTTAAGTCTTTAAGAGTAAAGCCTCTTTATAATAAAATCAAACTTGTTTGAAAAATATTTTTTTAAAAGAAACCATGATAAAGATGCATGTGCCACTGTGTAGCCTCGAATTACCCTCTCCTCATTTAGGCAGATGTTGCACGTTTTAGGACATCCTAGTCCATTCCCCATAGCCCTGGGGCAGAGGCAGGGGCAGTCTTCCGGCTGATACTGGATTTGGATACTGGCTCCTCCACCTTCAAACTACGTGACTTTGGGTCTTTCACTTTATCTTGGAGCCATAGTCTTCTCATCTGCCAAGTGGAAAGATTAGTATCTTTTTGAAGCTTTAAAAGAAAAAGCATTTGTTGGTTCAAATTGGAACATATCTAAGAAAACTGGCTGACACTTTGAAGAGGCCAGTTTGAGGTTGTAGACTTGACATTCACACCTATTTCATGACCATGGAAAACAAACTATTCACATTTCAGCTTTTTAAAAATGACCCAGCTGTATACCCAGCAAACACCCCTAACCCATGTCTGGCCCAAGCCTTATTCATCCCTGAGCTCTTTTTTTTTTAAACCTCCTTGGTAAAATATACATACCTGCTGTAAAAAAAAAAAAAAAAGGAGAGAGAGAGAGAGAACAGTTTGCTCTTTTAAGTTCTTTTCCATGACTATCTTTAGGTCTGGAATAGCCAGACCTCTTAAGAGGTAGCTGCCTCTTAAGAAGTCTCACAGATAATGTAAGTTAGGGATATGCCCACCTCAAATAATGGAGAGCTTCAGTGGAGATTGAACATGTGGGAGTTCTTTGTCTCTTGCAGCAGTTGTGGGGAGTAACTCCGAGGCTGGCACAGCCAGCTGCCTGTACTGTCACAGTGTCATCCAGACCCAGGGCCCGTGCATGTCTCCCCTTCACCATCTTTAGTATAGAGGTTTTCCTCATGTTCTTAGAAGTAATTTCGTGTCTAGGCATCACTTCTCTATTCTAGCAGGAAACAGAGGGAATGGGCCAAGGGTAACAGCAAAAGATTTCTCTTGGTGAGGCTTTTCCTTCTTATCAGGAAATGAGGGAACCCCTTTCCCACCAGGGGCTTCTGCTTATATTCCATTAACCTGAGCTGAGTCACATGGCTATCCGTAGTGCAGGTAGTCACGGAGGTCAAGAAGTTAGCTTTCCAGTCTTCTTGGTTAGAAATGCAAAGGAGAAGGTGGTGGGAATGGGTTTGTTTGTATCAGTCTACACAGTAGCTGCTCTTCTTAGGGCAACATTATCTTACAGTTACCCATGTCTGGGTCTTATCTAGGATGACCAGTGTCCTGGTTTGCCTGGGACTGAGATTTCCTGGAATGCAGGACTTTGTGTGCTATAACCTGGACAGTCCTAGGAAAACCAGGATGATTGTTACCCTAGTCCTTTCATATTCTCTTTGGCAAATGTATCATCTCTTGAGGATGGAGCCACCTTGACTAGGCTTACAAAGACTGAAAAGCAGCTTAATAATTTAATTAAAAAAAATTTAATAACATAGGATAGTAACTTAATTATAAATTATACAAAATAATGACTATTAAATAATAATTCACAATGAGAAATAAGTGATATTGAATCAGTGGAGCATATTGGAAGAAGAACTTCGTGGAGCTGCCTAATGCATGTGAGATTTTGACCAGGTATCTTAGAGCTGCAATGTTGCCCAACTCTAGCGGGGCTCCGATCACAGCAGCCTGGGATTAATTCTGTAATATTTTTTAGTAATTGACAGATTATACCAAAAAGAATTGTATGTTATCTCAGGCAGGGTGTATGTATGAAACTCTGTTACAGGCATGCACTAGCTAGCACACATGTAGGGGTGGAGTATTAGACATCAGAGGGTCTCCTGACACTGAGCTTTCTGCTGAGGTTGACCTTGAAAGCAGTCTTAATGGGGCACATGGGTGGCTCACTCAGTTAAGCATCTGACTTCGGCTCAGGTCATGATCTCATGGTTCGTGGGGTCGAGTCCCACATCGGGCTTTATCCTGACAGCTCAGAGCCTGGAGCCTGCTTCGGATTCTGTTCTCCCTCTCTCTCTGCCCCTCTCCTGCTTGCACTCTGCCTCTCGCTCTCAAAAATAAATATTAAAAAAAAAAAAAAAGAAAGAAAAAAGCAGTCTTAATGTAGACCCTTGGTGGGTGACATGGTTGGGAGAATAGGATCAGAAAGAACCTTTTTTCCCCCTCCTCTACCCCTCTGCCTGAAGCTGAGATCTGGTCTGGATGGATGTATCTGCCGGCTGCAGGAATCCAGATCCTCCTCCTCTTCACTTCATTTAGAACCGGAGCCCTGCCCCTTCTTCAAGATTTCCTCTGCTCTCCTCCCTTCCCTGTTTGAACAGATTCCTCTTATTTCTCCTCTTACTAGGAGAAATAGGAATCTAGCTCACTGCCCCTTTTCCTTCACTTCATTATAAAACTGTGTGATGCATATTTTATATTTTCTTGCATGTTTGACTTTCAGTTAATATTTAACGATAATTTCATTCTGTAGACATCCTCTTATCTGATATCTTGGAACTCGTCCCTGTACCTCTTAATTCTAGCCTCTGATGATAAAGTTTTGTGGGGGTTGGGGGGGGGAAGTGTGCTATTTAGACATATTCTCTTATTAGTGAGGTATTACTTAGTATGTGACTAATTCTATGCGTCTGTAACCAGTTGTTGTTCCACCCCGTGAGTCCTGACGTAATTTAGAAAGAATTCGTTCTTTGTTAAAGACCTTTTCTACGTGGGCCACATGTTTACAGACCTATTTCGTAGTAATTTGTGGTTTTTTAGGTATGTCAATAGAGATGCTGTAGCAGTATGCCTGGATTCTGTTAGATAAACATTTTGTAAGATTGCTTACTTTAAAAACCTGTCTTTGTTTAAAAAGTTAATTTCTTCTCTAATGTCTTAGTAAAGAAATTTTTTAGTAAATCTGATAAATTCTAGTTAAAACATTTTGTTTTTAGTATTTTAAGCCTTTTAACATTTTGTTTTTTAATATTGTAAACCTTGAAACCTCTTGAAGGTTGATATATTAGTACTTTTTTTTGTCTGCATACTTTCTTTTGAATTTTAAGAAATCTGTACTAGAATCTATAACATGCTTAAAATATACTTTTGATGATCATATGGGTTTTTATTACAAACAGCTAAATAAAATTTTCAATGAATGATAGTGTGCATATGGTAATATATTTCTCATAATTTATATGCTATTGGGAGAGTGACTCACGAACTGTTTTCTCTTGAGTTCCTGAGAGTGTATAAAAAGATTACAAACAATTGGTGACAGAATTGAAATAGTGAATGTGTAAAGTGGAAGGGAAAAATACTTCTCATTTGTTCCTCTCTTACCTTGGTGAAATTTTTACCACTTAAAATTTTCCAGTAAATTCAAGGTCAGTACATGAGTCTAATATGGTTGTACCCATCATGGTCTAAGGATTTCCTGTCTTGTCACACGACGTGTGTGTTCCCAGAGGAGAAAATACAGTTTGATTCCATGATGATAAATAGCAGTTCAAGGACACTGGAGTCAGGTAGAAAAGGATGATCACTGTTTGAGGACTATGAGGTAGTATGAAGGGGAAAGGAAGGGATGAAAGGGATGACATCACTAAGCTCCCAATTGTTGGTCACCGCTAATAACTTTAGCTGCCCTTCTGGCAGTATTTGAGGCATATATTTCCTTTGACCTTTACATTAGTAGGATGTCATAGGCCTTAGGATCCAGCATAAACCTGAGCTGAAAACAAATTGGAGTTGTTTGTGACTTGCTAGAGTTGTCCTTAAGGTAGAGCACATCTCTGTGAGAACTAGCGAATGACCCTGGCCAATTAAAGCTCAGTTTATTAGACAGTGTCATGGACAACCCAATGAGAACACACAAATACTTAGAAACATGTGTAAAATTCAGACTCCTAATGCACTGTTTTATACCTTGACACTCCTGGATAAGTTATCTTGGTTTTTACCCCCAGGCTTCCCCTTCTGTACATCGTTATCCACCTGGGTTTTGATTTATTTTTCATTGTGCACTTATTATCCCTCTCATTGCCTCACTCTGGGGGAGAAACTTTTTCATTGCAGTGTGGTGTAACTTTGCTGCCTGGGACTTTTAACTTGAAAGTCTTAATGTCCTAGAAGTCTACAAAAGAAATAGATCCTTTTTCTTTTACTCCCTATATGTGTGTTTTATCTTTTAAGGAATGTTGGCATTTACTGAGGTGTGGGATGGGGGATGCCCCAGGTAGAGGCTTTGTTTTCATTCACAGTTTCTTAACATACTCATGGCAACCTTGCTCCTAGCTTCAGATTTTGAGTTCTTAGAGGACTTGGATGTTTTGGGTTTGTATGCATACATTTTGAAATCCCTGGATTGAAAATTTCCTAGATGTTTGCACCCTCTACTCAACCTAGGACATTAAGGGTTATATACAAATTAGCCCCCTAAATGACCATTAACTAGAAATGTTATCTGTCCAAAGAAAGGATTCATGTGACTCCAAGTATGCGTTACCCTCTATATAGCATATTAATTTTGGCAACAGAGATAGATGAGAATTTTGCTGCGTTTAAATTTTTCATTGTGATGAGACAAATCTATTATTATAAAAGCTCTACTCATCAGTGAGAGTGTTTCCTTCTGTTGTTTTAATTAAAGGAGCAGTGTATTTTTAAATTTAATTATGGGACTTTGATGATCTGATACTGGCTTCAAGCTAAGAGTTCTTTAGGTTTCCAAGATTTATGATGCATCTAGAGCAGAGCTGATCAAAAGAATGATGGAAATCTTCAATGTCTACACTGTTCAACAAGATAGCCACATGTGGCTGTTGGGCACTTAAAATGTGGCTAGTGAGACTGAGGAATTAAATTTCAAATTTTCTTTAAAATTAGAATTTAAGGGGTGCCTGGATGGCTCAGTCAGTTAAGTTTCTGGCTCTTGATTTCCACTCAGGTCATGATCTCACAGTTGTGAGATCGAGCCCTGTGTTGGGCTCTGTGCTGACAGGGCAGAGCCTGCTTCAGAGTCTCTCTCTGCCCCTTTTCCTGCTATCTCTCTCTCTCTCTCTCTCAAAATAAATAAACACTAAAAAATAAAATTAGAATTTAGTCACACCTGGTTAGTGGTTACCATATTAGATAGCACAGATCTAGAGCATGTAGAAAATGTCCATTTAGTATAATGGCATCCTGGGCTTTCAAGTTTCCTTATTTTTGGTTGGGAAGTTGAGGCAGGTTAAATTTGAAATTGATAATGGATAGTATTGCTCTTAGCCATAGGGAAAGACTTCTTTAATGAAGATGTGAGTTTATCAGACTTAAATATATTAGAAGTGAACTTTTTTAAGAAGGTAAATACTCATTCCAAAAATAATTCCAGTATAATTAATTGAACAAATATTTAGAAAATATTTCCTGTGTATAAAGAATCATACTAACTGTGGAGGTCAGAGGTGAGTAGAACTTAGGTGGTCCCCTCAAGGAGCTTTCTATTTGAGTTTCCGAGAGGCTTTGATAGGCCAAAGGGTGAGCTCTGTCCTTGAGCACAGAATGCCTCGTGGGGCATTATCATCAGGATTTGTCCTCAGTGCTTTACAGGAGGACTGGGTCCATAACAGTACGAAGAGGAACTGTTTATATCTGGGAATATAGAGTTTCATATCAACTCTGACATACAAGATTAATTTTGGTTGAGAGAGGGTTGAGGTAGGATTGGGATTTCTTCAGGTGTGCAAGAAGTCCTGCTGAGTTCCAGATGTGTTTGAGCAGGCCCTTCAGGTCTTCCCCACTTCTGGGAGATGGACTTTCCCAGGACTCTGGAATGCTGGAGGAAGGGACATTGGACATGGACCCTTCCCCACCCATGCGCCCCCTTACCTAGGTGAGGAGGAATTCTTGATAATGCTGAGTTTGGCTCAACAACCAAGAGTGTCTAATGGAGGTAAATATTCCCTTAAACAGAAATACAGAGATTGTTAGACAAGCCAGATTTTTAAAAGTCACAGTAAGAATCCAGTTTTTTTCCCCCTCCCAACTGGCAAGACCCTACCTGAGTTCACTTTGCTGTGCTCTTAGTTGGAAACCCAAGGGCGAAGGAAAAGCCACAGAAAAACAGGTTGCATCTACTGCTACTGAACAGCCACCTTACATGCTCTGTGTTTTTAGCTAAATAAATCATGAACTTATAGCAGAGAAGTGTATGTTCCCACCAGTCTATGACCCATCTACAACCCTGTGCTTCCTACTGAGCCACTAACCAGAGCTCACTGAACACTGCTTGGAGTCAGGGAACTCGGAACCCAACTGTCCTGGGCCCTCTTTCTGGCAGTTGGGTGAGTTGTGAGGGCCTGAAGGGTGAAGCTCAGACAGGCTGGAGCAGTAGGTTATAGATTAAGAAAGGGAGACTGTGTAAACAGTGGTGAGCTGGACACAGAGGAATTATTGATCTGATCTTATGGTGCAGATGTAGAAGGAGAAGAGCCCTCCTTTTCCCCTCTGCTCCCTGGGACAGGGGACTTGTGTCACGTGGACTGTGTCTTGGCGGCTGGGCCTGTCAGGATCGAGTCAGCAGAGTTACCCAATGCTCTGGGGTTTGTTTTGCCAGGTCAGGGATACAGTAGTTCTGCAGGCAGTCTCTTCTATCTGAGACTGAGAGAAAATGGGGAGATGGGTTAACAGTCTTCACACGAGTGACCAGACACTATTGGCTCAGGATCTCAGCCATGAATAGTGGGATGCTTGCCTCTCTGTGCTTGGTCCTTGGTGTCTGGCCTTGGGCCATGATGTCAGCCTGGCTAGGCTGGCACATGTAGCCTGGAATGGGTTGGCGCACATTGCCTGGAATGGGTTAGGCTTCTGCTTCAGACAGTAAGGAAGGGAACTGGCTAGTCCTTCCTGAAATAGTGCCCATAGGCTGGCAGTGCACTGACTGGCACCTGCCCCTTTCAGAGGTGGGCTGGGGATAATTGTAGAAATTTTTCAGTGTATGGGTTGTGAGAGTACCCCAAGCACTGTCAGGCCAGAACATCAGTGGAGTTTGCAAAGAATGGGTTAACTATTAGAAGAAAATATTTCCAAAAGTAAGGTAATCCCAAGTACAGATGAGAAAAGATGGGTAAATTTGACTTTTTAAAGATTTGGAATGTCTGTATCACTAAAGACAAAAATGCAAATATAATTAAAAGATAAATGGGAGACTGGGAGAAAATAGGCCATGTGTAATAGACAAAGGATAAATACAGAGACTATAAGGAGCCTTCTGCAAAACAACGCGATATTATTTTCTCCCATTAGATTGGCAGAAATTAAAAAAGATAATAATCTGTTTTGATAACTGAGGAAAATGGGTATCATTTATATATGGTGAATGTATTTGTTCAGACCTTTTTGGGAGGACAGCTTGGCACTATTTATGTAAATAAGGCCAGGTATCTTTGATTCAGTAATTCTGTGTCTAGCAATATACACATGTGTACACTCTCATCCCATCATTGTTAGTAATAGTTAAAATATGGAATAATTAAATACATGGTGGTATAGCCAGCATATGGAATATTATGCAACACCTAAAAAAAATGTAGATTGGTAGGCAGCTGATGTGGGAAACTCCCCCTGATATATTTTTACTGAGAAAAATAAATTATAGAAATACCACATTCATGTAAAAAAAAACTTGCAAAACTAGATATATTTCTATATGTATTGTATTTTATAGATTCTGTATGTGTTGTGCATATGAAATCTCTGTATAAAATCATTTCAATTCAATCCATGCTTTTCATGGATTCTAAAGCATGTTTTTCACATGTCAACATTTCTAAAATCAGTATATCTAACAAGTGGTGGCATGGTTTAATAGTTAAACTTTTTTTCTTTCTTGGTGAAGCATAATGTATATTCTAAATGATAAGATTAGATTTAATGGCCAATGATACATAAATGCATTGATAAAGGACTCTTGGGAAGGACTGAGATGGGATTGAGGAGATGTCAATAGACACTTGACTTCACCTGTATTATATGTATTATTTGAAAAAAAAAATTTAACAGTGAAAATGAATTCCCTTCTCTGAACCATATCTCTCTACCTCTGACCTTATACTTGATACTGAGCTTCATCTGAGAACTTTAAGGCCCAGACAGCTAAGAGATTGTTCAGCTCCATTAAAGAGCTAAGTAGCTTTAAGATTCAGTGAGAGAGAATTGTGTGCTGAGGTCCAAGGGGGAACAAGACTCTAGAGCCCGGGGCCAGTGCTCCATCTTAACCTCCACTGTCTATGTGAAGAGGCTGAAGGTTTCAATCTACAAGGTGGTGCCTGGTTAGCCAGGGGTAATTACTGCAGGGTTCCCCATCTACCTATTGGGGCTTCCCTCTGGCAAACCCAGTCGGTGGTATCCCATCCACTGTTTGGATGAGGAAATTGTATGGTGAGGCAGAAGATAGGCCAAACGAAGGAACGTTACCAACGACATTGAAAGGAGAATGGATTGTCTTGGTAGAGAACTGAACCTTAGTGGGGAAGAGCCAAAGTAGTTAAATGGGTTTTTATATCTGTGAGGTGTAAAAAAGCAGGTAGAAGATGACCTGCCATAGGTGAGGGGTTTGGTGTGTTGTGCCCTGAAGGCTGGACCCTGGGACCCTTCTATGTAAACAGGGTATTGTATGGGTGTTTCCCCTTAAGTGAGAGCTGTGTTGTGAAGATACACACTGAAAGTTTAGTAGTGATGTTATAAACAAAGATGCCTATTAAAAAAGTACAGAGTGTAGTCTATTATAAGAGAACAGCCAGAGCTGTAGGAGCCAGAGGAAGGAAAGAGCAGTCGCTGGAAAATCCAGGAAGACTTCTTGGCCAAGGTGTCATTTGGGGTAGTAGAATTTGGATTTTTAAGGAGGGATGCAAAGGAAAGGAAGGAGGGCTCACCACTGTGAACGGAGGCACAAAGGAGAATATGAGCAACTGTGCGAGCAGTACAGTTTCCTTGGTACAGGCACACAAACGGGCGTATAGAACAGGTATATAAAAGGGAAGCAGTAGGAAGTAAGATTTAAACAGGTAGCTTATGACCAGATCACAGAGAGCTGAGAATGTCAGGTTTAGGAGTTTGACCTTGACTCAGTAGGCTCATATTTTACATTTAATCTTTGGGTTACCAGGTATTTTTGTAACATCACTGGTTTTAGCTTTTATTTAATTCAGTCACTTCAAGTTCATTTTCTAAGGGTTTATGATATAGGTTTAAATTTTATGTTAAAAGTATATGGAACATAGGAGTTTCTTGCACGTACTACAAACTTTGGTTTTTCTCTCTGCCTGCCTGCATTTGCAAATAACCACTTCACTTTCCAAGGAGATGCTAGTATTTACCCCTGCCTAATGAAAGTAATGAACAGACTCCTGCATGAAGAGGAGAAATTGATCATGAAAGATGTACAGAGTAAAGTTAGTGAGAGATAAAAATGGGTGAACATTGTTTAAGCAAAGCTGTGATCCATATTCCCTTTGCTCTACCATGATCTGGAAAATCTTTTGTCCTGGCAGTTCCTTACAGCCTTCTTTTAAACCTGGCTACCTTTCCATTGCCAGCTCAACCTCCATGTTAGCTGATGCTACTACTTCAAGCGCTGCTTTGGGTAGGGAGCCTCCTTTCTGGATTCTGGCTTGGGCTCCCCAGGTGCCTTGCTGAGCTGAGCTGACCTTAGGAATCTGAAATGTAGAGGGTCAATTTGCAGTAGGGAAATGTGGTAGCAACTTGCGCTTTTTTGCCATGATGTAACTTAATCAGATCCTCTTGTCTTTCCCTGAATGGTATGAGCAGTTGCACTGAAATGCTTACTCATCTGTGCCTGTGATACTTTAAAAAATAGTAATTTTACTAATATGTTACAACATGCATTATTTATTATTTTAACAAATGGATTTTTAAACAAGCAACAATTTACAAATTTAAACATGACAATTAACATGATATGACATAAAAAATTAAATAATCTCCTGGCGTCTTTGTTATCAGGATTGCATTAATGATCTTAGCCCTTCTGGGAGCTTTCATTTTTTTGTTAACTCTGACTGATGATGGCAGACTGTGGTGGTAATATGCTTTTATAAATTATTTTTTAGACAAAATGATATTGGCATGTAATGTGGACTGCCAGAAATAACATTGTTTATCATTGCCAGTATTGTTTTGTTTTGACTTATATTCTGAGTTCTTTAAAGATGTCCACTATAGGTTGCATACTGGTGGGCCGTGGTAGGGTTTACCCTCTGCTTGGAAGCCGGTGTAGGTCAAATTGATGGGGCTTTGGGATGATGGTGGGGTTCGGATCTGACAGCCAAGAAAGAATTCTTGAAGACATCTTTGGTGCAAAAGTGATTTTATTAAAGCATGGGGACAGGACCCACGGGCAGAAAGACCTGCACTGGGGTTGTGAAGAGGGGCTGCTTATATACCTTAAGGTTACGGGGGCGGGGGGCGGGGTGGTTAAGGGCAGCATAAGTCTCTGAGGAATTTTGGAAGCAAGGTTTCCAGGACCTTGAGGGACTAGCTGTTGTTAGAAAAACACCATTTATTACTGTTTAGTAAAACCTCAGTCATGAGACCCTTCAGATGTATTACCAGGCCATATGCTTGGAGTATAATTACCAACATATAATTGGGGGTTAAAGATAAAGGAGGCTTGCAAAGGAATTTTTATGTGTTTAAGGAGACTCACAGGATCCTGGGGGGTCAGGATAATGTTAAGCCAAGATCCCCTTTTGCCCCTAGCAAAGTGTCATCATTGAGGCAGCTGAGCTCCTAGAGGAAGGTCACTGCCTGTTTCAAGGACTTGTCAATGAGCTGTAGGCAGTAAGGGAATTTAATTTTTCATTTGCCTGTGTTTCCCACACTTATGTGGGAAACCCCCACTTAAACCCCCTTACATCTTGATGAGGGTGATATTAGGGCTCCAGGAAACAGAGTTTATAGGTTTCTGGAGATTAGGCTATGGATAAGATTGCCTTTTTCTTGCCGTTTACTAAGTTATGTTTACTAAGTTATCAGTAAACTGAAGGACACTCCTGTCTTGCATGACTGTGATTTCTATCAGTCAACCATCTGCTTTCTTCCCTTTCCCCTACTCTTGGGCAGCCAGCCAGGAGTGTCCGAGGAATATCACACATATCCCACCTGGGCGGGGGGAGGTGCTGTTACCCTGTACTTCGCCCTCAGCTTGTCCCACACTACCTCATTAAAATGAGGGTTTCCTGTTCTCGCCTCCTAGGAGTTATGGTGTGGGTTCACTACTTAGTGCTCTGACTGCTCTTACCCTGGAGTTTGAATCGGGAGAGAAAGTTCTAAAATGCAGAGACAGTTAGTGGCAGAGTTATTAGTAAAATTACCAAGATTTCCTTCCTGCATAGTCTTACTTGAACATGGGCCTAGCCTTTACTTTTGTATATTTTGCACTGATACCTCTAACCACCTTTGTGCACATAATCAGAACTTTTCAGCATTGGGTAGCAGACAGTCCAAGCTTTTGCATGGTGACACAGCCTGCCAATCAACGGTTTGTGTTTAGTGTTGATATCTTCTTCTGTGCTTGTTTGTGCTGTTATTTGACTTTAATAGAGTTGAATTTCACATTGTCCTCTGAGTGAGGAATTTTAGGCCTCATGGAGGTACCTTCGGCACCTGATAACAAAGTACCTCAGTTTGATGGAGTCCTTATGGTTTTTCTCTCCTATTATTATACAGATATATTACAGCAGGTTAAATGGGAGTTTTCCTGTTGTCTAAAATTTTGATCCAGGTCCCAAAGCTGTTGCCAGTAGGTGTTAAGTACACACATTGTCTGAAGAGAGACTCTAGAATCATCCATTGCAGGGTTTGTCAAGCGGTGGCCAAATGGGTTTAACAACTATTATGCCCTCCACCCTATAACCCAGGCTGTGTCAGGGAGACTAGAAATGGATTCCATGCAAGGAACTCCTAGGAGTAGAGAGTGTTCTTCCCTGGGGGAAGTGAGAGTCCCCTCTCCCTATCCTCCTCCCAGTCATTTGAGAGAGGCCTGAGCTGGTATGTATGGGATTAAAATGGAATCCTATGGAAGAGTTGTTGAGACTGTAGTGTGTCTCTCCTGGAGTTTGGAGATGTTTGTGAGCACAGATACTGAAAGCAACGTTGTGGCTGGAGCTACCCTGGGGGGTGGGAGGAGGTTAGTGTGTGGAGAGGGGACAGCAAATGCTTGACATTTCCTGCTGGCCAGGAGGTCTGCCTGGAGGGCAGCTGTGAATCATCTTGAAAGACTTTCCCTGGTACAAAGACAGCCTGCCGGGCCAGCTGTGTAGGACCCCAGCAGAAAGAAGCTGTGGGTGAACTACAGGGGCAGGAGCTGAGAGGAGGTAGTGAGAGATGAGCCAAGGGCCCCCATTGCCTGCATTTGAACTCCTGCAACTGGCAGCTGTTTTACAGGCCAGGGGACCACAGACGATTGGATAGACTTCTCTGTTTCCTTTTCTTCACACTTGCCTCCTGTCACTCTCTGACCCCTGCCCTGTCCTTTCACTGGTATCAGGGGAAAAGCTTCACATTGGATGAAATTGGTTTTGATTTAGACTAGATTGGACCTGAAAGTTTGGCTATATTCATTTAAGGTCATGATTTCTTTTTTAAACTCTAGCTAACCCTCAGTAGTTCTAGGTTACTGAACCCTGAAAACTCCATCCATGATGGAACAATCAACAGTCTCAGCACCAGTAGACTAGAGCTGTATTTTATAATTCTGTGCAGTTTCATTTATTTTGTGCCCTGCAGATTTTAGGCATTCAGCTTACCAGTAATTACTGTGTCATCAGAAAAAGTTGAAACTTCACTCTAAACAGAACACTGTAAATTTGATAACTCACTGTACAGCTAATACGTGTTGTTTTCCCATATTGACATTAGGAACTCTTTATGAATTAGCCTGGAACTTTGCAACCTTTAATTGTAATTTTTTGTTTTTGTTATTGGTTTGTTTGTTTTATTGTGAAAAAGATAACATAAAATTTACCATTCTAACCATTTTTAAAGTGTAAAACATATAGTACAGTATGTTAAAAAATATATAGGATAGTAGTGTTATGTGTGTATTATTGTGTAACAGTTCTCTACAACTTTTTTATCTTGTAAAACTGAAACTCATTACCCATTAAACACTAATACCTTCTCCCCCAACCCTCCTCCACACCCTTAACTACCATTCTACTTTAAAAAAAAATTTTTTTTAGTTTATTTTTTTATTTTGGGAGAGAGCACAAGTGGGGGAGGGGCAGAGAGAGAGAGAGAGAGAGAGAGAGAGAGAGGCCAAGAAAGAGAGAGTCCTAAGCAGGCTCTGCACTGACAGTGGGGGCTGGAACTCATGAGCTGTGAGATCATAACTTGAGCTGAAGTCAGATGCTTAATCAACTGAGCCACCTGGGCACCTCTAAATATTTTTAATATTTTATTTAAGTAAAGGGATTTAAGTGTAAAGACACCAAATGTGGGGCTTGAATTTATAATCCTGAGATTAAGATTATGCTCTGCCAACTGAGCCAGCCAGGCGCCCCTAACTATTCTACTTTTATGGGTTTGATTACCATAGATACAGTAAAGCCTTGGTTTGTGAGCATAATTCATTCCAGAAATATGCTTGTAATCCAAAGCACTTGTATATCAAAGCAAATTTCCCCATAAGAAATAATGGAAACTCAGATGATTCGTTCCACAACCCACAAATATTCATATAAAAATGATTACAATACTGTAATGTAATACAAAATAGTAAAATACAGTAGGTAAAAAAATAAATTAACCAACCCTTACCTTTGAAAGCCTTCGTGGCTGGTGTGAGGGAGAAAAGAGAGAGGAGGGTTATTCTGTAGGACGACTTTCACTATCACTAACCAAATCACTGCTATCTCTTGGCTCAATGGAATCTTCTTCTGCATGGGGGCCATTGTATACTCTCACATGGATGTTGACTACAGTACAGTATTAAACTCTTGTCAAATATTGTATTTAATGTAACTGGCAATAAGGCAGCAGTGGAAAGGGTCTATATCTGTAGGCACCCTGGTCTAGAATGAAGCAAAGCATTTCTCAGGTTACTCTTGTAGGGAAAAGCAAAGGACTGTCCACAGGTGCTTTGAAGTGACAAAACATACACTAATCCAGTTGTGGGCACCTCCCAACATTCTGAAAAATCACTGATTTCTGCCAAACACCACCACCTGAGACTGAGCATCTGTGCATGGGAGACAATCACCCACAGTCCACAGCAAGTGAGCGAGCGAGTGAGAGAAAGAAGAACCTTTGGCTCAGTTGTGATCATGTGACATTTGGCGTCATATACTACTCATATTGCAATTCATTGCTCGTTTGTCAAGTTAAAATTTATTAGAAATGTATGCTCATCTTGGGCAACAGTCACAGAACAAGTTACCTGCAATCCAAGGTTTTACTGTATTTCACATAAGTGGAATCATGCAATATTTGTTTTTTTGTGACTGGCTTATTTAAGTTAGCATAATATCCCCAAAGTTTATCCATATTGTAGCATATGACAGGATTTCCTTCTTCTTTTAAGGCTGAGTAATATTCCAGTGTGTGTATACATGGCAGTTTCTTTACTCATTCATCTGTTGATGGACATTTGGGTTGCTTCCACCTCTTGGCTATTGTGAATAATGCTGCAATGAACATGTTGCAAATACCTCTTTAGGATACTGTTTTCATTTCTTTTGGATATATTCCCAGAAGTAGGATTGCTAGATCATATGGTGATTCTATTTTTAATTGTTTGAGAAGCCTCTATATTGTTTTCCATAATGGCCACAGGAAATTACATTCCCACCAATAGCGCACAAGGGTTCGAACTTCTCCACATCCTCACTAACACTTGTAATTTTCTGTTCTTTTGATAGAGGCCATCCTGATGAATGCGAGGGCTTCTCTCATTGTGGTTTTGGTTTGCATTATTATTATGATTAGTGATGTCGAATTACTTTTCATGTACATGCTGGCCATTTTCAAGTCTTTTGCCCATTTTAAAAATCGTATTTTAGGTTGTTGAGTTGTAGCAGTTCTTTTTATATTCTGGATATTAACTCTTATCAGATACATGGTTTGAAAATATTTTCTTCCATTTCTTAAGTTGCCTTTTCATTTTGTCTTTTAATCATGTGTGTGTGTGTGTGTGTGTGTGTGTGTGTGTGTGTGTGTATTGCAGTTAAAACAGTATAATTGTTAAATACTTTGGAATACTGAAAAGGTTAGGAGATAATAGGACAGATTTTGATCAGGTCTTAAGTATCTTCCCAGCAAGCTCCGTTGAGTAAGCCATAAAGCTTGAACTAATTCCATAGTTTGACTGAAAGAAATACTCTTCCATAATCCTGTTCCCATCAATTTCTCCAGCTTTGTGCATCCCATCTTCATGCCTCCTTTTTATCCCCCACTCCTCCTCTGCCCAAAGATTCCCTAAAATACTCTGTTTCATCCTTGGTACCCTTTCCTCTACTGTTGTTTCTTTTACTTGGACTATGGAATGCCTTCCTTCCCCTCTTGTTTCTTCCTTCTCCTCTTGTTTTACCTTGTTTTTCAGACTCCTTCTCCTGTAAGACATAGTTCAAAGGCATCCTGGGTAGCTCAGTCGGTTGAGCATCTGACTCTTGGTTTTGGCTCAGGATGAGATCATCATCTCACAGTTTGTGGGTTCAAGCTCCCCATCGGGCTCTGCAGCAGCAGCATGGAACCTGCTTGGGATTCTCTCTCTCTCTCTCTCTCTCTCTCTCTCTCTCTCTCTCTGTTCCTCCCCCACTCGAGCTATCTCTGTCTCTCTCAAAATAAATGAATGTAAACAAAACAAAACATGGCTCAAATGTGGAGATTCTCCACTCAACCAGTCAGTCACAGCTTCCTTCTCTCCATAACTTCTTAGATGTCGTTTGTGTTAGAACACTTGTCTGGAGGTAATAGGATCTTTATAACCCTCTTCCCTTCTACCCCAGCACTATAAGCTTCTGGAGCATCCAGCTTGGTGTTCTCTTATTTTTCCTTCATTCCTGAGGATCTACCATAATATCTGGCACATGATGTATCTCTACTTTTAATGATTATGGGTGGAAAGAAAGGGCAAGTGCTTTTTTTTAAAGAAACAACAGAACTTTTACCAATTGTGCTTCTAAATATCCTTTCTCTTAATTTTATCTGGTAAGATTTTGGCAGCTAATTGTGGATTTTATGAACTTACACTGGGTTGCTTTTGTCTTCTGTTATAAAAGCAATAATTAGAGGAAATGATCCTTTTGAGAGGTTGCTTAATGAATTCTGCTTCATTTAAATGTGCTGCTTTAAATCTTATTTCAAATAAACTGTACTAATGCCCAAATTATTTCACTGTAGCTCAGTATTGAACTAAAGTATTATGATGATTAATTTCCTTCTGTTAAATTCCTCATAGTCTTCTCTGGTGGTTGTGGTGGGGCTGAACAATCAAAAAAGAATTTATTGACTTTACATTTAGTATGGTTTACTCTGCTTGATTATATCGTTCCAAGTATGAATTTGTGTGTGGTATAAGATTTTGCTGTATTGGAGTTCTGTTAAACAAATTACTTTGTATTTTATTAACTTGGTGTTTAATGGTTTAAGATTTCAAAAAGCCTTTTCCTAAGTATTTGAATGCTTTTGTTACGATACCATGGCCTAACCTGGTCTCACTGCATCCTTCTCCACCCTTGAAACAAGCCCAGGCACAGACAACACACTCAGGCACACATCCCAGGGAGCCCTTCCTGCTCCCCTCCTTCTCACCTTAGCATGACATGAAATGTCTGTCCCAGAAATAATCTGATTGTATACCTAGAGCAGTGCACATAGAGTGGTGGCCCATGTCTAGTAGCCATTGTTTTGCAGCTCCTCTCCCCGCTGTGGCAGCCCGCAGGCATGTGTAGCTTCCCGTTGGTCCATTAGGTTGATTAGTTCCTTTAACTTCCTTTAAGCCTTGTGGGCAGGGGACGTCCAGTAAGGCACAACTACCTGGAGACTTTCTTTTTTTCTGTTACCTCATAACAAGGCATGCTGCTTGCATCCTGCAGAATATAAAAGATGTACTGAGCATCTATTTTATGTGGTAGCAGTGAGCTTCATCTGAGATGGACTTGATTTTTAAATGATTTCAACTTGCGTCATGATTTAAATCACTAGTCAGGAAATGTCAGCTTTTCTATAAAAAATACATCTTATTAAAAATTTAAATGTATTCATCACAGTTCACTTTCAGTAAATGAACACTATGAACCTAAAAGTAGGAATCTATGTTGCTTTTTTGACTCCAAAAATTGAAAATTTATGAACTATTCTGTTTCTTAGTACTTGAAAATTTCATAGGAAGTTAGCTAGAATTCAGTTGCAGATATTTTTGCTGTGTTAAATTAGCTTTTTAACCATACCAAGCCTAGCATAGACATTTAAAATTTTTTTATTCTACAAAACACAATAGGCCCTTATATATATTTGCTGGACATTTTCTTTGTCAATAATAAACTGTATGTTTAATAAAAACAGACAATAATAATACCTACTATACAACTTTTTTCAGTACATGTGAAATGTATTTGTAAACCAGGCAGAGTGACCTAGAATTTGGAGCCTCATGAGTTGAGGTGTGTAGCTTCCTTGTTTTGTAGTCACTGGAGGCAGGGCTTTGATGGGGAACTCTGTAGGCCATAAAAGGACCTGTCTCTTGTACCGGCCCTGTGACTTTGTGCAAGTTGGGATTAATCTCTTTGAGCTTCGTTTTCTCATAAAATTGGAAGAGGATTAGGATCATAGCACATGATATTAACTACTTTATTTTTTCTAGATTCTAGATTTTTCTACTTCTATTTGTATATTGTTTTTATTTTTGAAACGATGTTTTATTTATTTTGAGAGAGAGAGAGCAAGAGCACGTGTACAAGTGGGGGAGGGACAGAGAAAGAGGGAGAGAGAATCCCAAGCAGGCTCCGTGCTGTCAGCACAGAGTCTGACGTGGGGCTTGATCTCACGTGAAATATGAGATCACGACCTGAGCAGAAATCAAGTGTGGGATGCTTAACCGACTGAGCCACCCAGGCATCCCTGTGTGTTGCTTTTAGATGTTGAAATGTCAGTGGATTTCATCTCAATGAGCCTTCTGCCCACTTATATAGTGGGTGAGGTGGGTATTACTCTTGTGAAGCTAAGAAAACAGGGTCAAGAGAAATTTTGTGTATTGTCTGTTTTATTTTCACATGGTCAGTCAGTGGCAGAGCAAGAACTCCTGCTTGGGTCTCCTGGCTTCATATCCCGTGGTCTTTCCATTGAAATGCTATTTAATATGCTGTGGCAGAAAAAAAGAAGCAATTCTCTACTAATAGTCACCTTCATTTTCCAATGTAATTATACCTTCGGGGAGAAAAATGAACCTTTGATTTTTCATCTCCCAAATTATTCCTTAAATTAGACAATATATCACCATTCTAAGTGGATTTTTAAAATTCCACAATCCAACAAATGTCTCTTGAATAATTTTTCCTTAGCTTCAAGTTGGATTGTAGAGGTTTTTAATGCTAGGAATCTGTACACTATAACCACTTCTTTGGGGATGAAGTTGATCTCTATTCCTGAAGAGTGATCGTCTGTTTTCTTGTAAAGAAACCTGGACACATGATGTTTGGCAATATTGTAGTGAAACAGTGTCCACAAGTAACACATTAATACCAGCTTCTTTATTTTTGGTCAGTTCTTACATAGCTGGAATGTATAATCCTTGTTCTAGTCTATATTGAACTAACTACATTATTTAAAATACCTTAGGTTTAGGAAGCCTTCATGTTTCTTATTTTCTTTCTTTTTTTTTTTTTTTTTTTTGATGTTTATTTATTTTTGAGAGATAGAGACAGAGTACAAGCGGGGGAAGGGCAGAGAGAGAGGGAGACATAGAATCTGAAGCAGGCTCCAGGCTTGGAACTGTCAGCACAGAGCCTGACAAGGAGCTCGAACCCACAAATCGTGAGATCATGACCTGAGCAAAAGCTGGATGCTTAACTGACTGAGCCACCTAAGGCGCCGCCTTTATATTCTTTTTAATATACAGCAATAAGAAATTTAAAACTTTAAATCAATTACACATATGAAACAGTAAGAAAGCAGTGCAAAATAAAAATCTCTGGGTAATGTAGAAGCTGAAGTTCTATAGAACTTAAGAGAGATCAGTAGGATTTCATACAGCAAGCATGTGATTTAACTGTGCCTTGGGTCAGAATAGCAATGTTAATAGTTACCTAGAGACATCTAATATTCAAAACAGAAAGTGGAGGTGGACTAGGCTCAATTGGCTCCTGTTGTCCAGAGGATGTGGTCAGGGCTGTTTCTCTGCATCTTGACGTCTGCTCCCTCCCTACACACATTTTGCATTTTGGCTCTCTTCTTGGGATGGGAAAATGGCTGCCCATATGTCCTGCCAGGTGAGCAATTCCAGCCCCCAAAGACTTTTCTATCCTGGCATGCATATAGAAACACCCTGCCTGAGGCATGTGCCCAACCATTAGACCAGCCACCGTCCCCAGAAGCCTGGGGACTATGGTTTGAGGGTGTGTCTATCCAAGGGAGTGGGGGGGGGGAGGGCACCGTGAGTGACACCTCTCCAGGACCAGTAATGGAAGTGGCGCTCCCCAGAAGAAAGACGGTTGTGTATCAATAGAAGGGAAGATAGGAAATGTGCATAGCAGCCACAAATTATAGCAGTTACAGTCTATGGCATATGCAGTTTTTAAATTGTTCACTGGGTTCAGTTATAGGGGACACATACCTGTCACCTGTCAGGTATGGGAGACACCAAAAATACTCTTAAGTAATTCTAGACTGTTTGTCTGGTGTCATTCCCTGTTATAGGAGTTTTTAAAGTAGCAAGTCTTCAACTACTATTTTAACTAATGCACCATGAAAGTTTATACTCTTAGTGTCCCAAATGTTTGTGCTTTAAAATATTTATATGTGCCTTTTATATTCATGCTTTTGTAAGTTAAAAAAATGTAGTCACCATGGTCATCTATTTGGATATGGCAACCCTCCATTTTATAAAATAATTACTGTTGAATCAAAATTTTTGCTCAACGTGTGCTATCAAGTTACCTATCAAAGCCCACTGAATGAATGATTAAAAGGTTCAGATCAAAAGCAACTGGCTTAACTTCGTGGAGGTTTTCATCCTTTAATTTAAAATGTGTCTGTGTCTAACTGATTATCTCTCACATTTTGTAAAGAAATATTGACGTCCTGTAAAGTGTGCGGTGACCTCACTTCTGGCTGTGTGGGCAGGTTTCACTGCAGGCCTCCGAAGCATTGATATTCCTGTAACCTTTGAGGCAAGATGTGTGTATAGTGTATTAATGAGCTGGTTGAAGTGATGTACAGTAATTTCATCCTTGGGTAAAAACAGATGTGAAAGATTCTGTTTTAATATTTAATCAGGCTCCAAGCCTCTGTTGGCTTGTTTAAGTTGACCTGACAGCATTATACCTGGAAACACTTTGAATTAAACTCTGAGTGCTTGACCTTGTTCAAACAGTTGTAATTTAATAAGGCTGCTGTCTTGGTGGAGATAGCGTGGCTAATAGGCAAATCCTTTTCTGGCTGGGATTGCTCTGTTTGTGAGTGCTGGGGGTGGGGAGATTCAGAGATTCCCATGTTCCCACCAGCTTTTGGGAGGAACTAGACAAGAAGTAAAAAAAGAAAAAAAAAAAAGGAAGAAAGAGAATAAAAGCAAAATTAAGAAATTGTCTTTTAGAACACCTTTAAAAACTTGTCTTTTATTTTAATTTTTAGCCTTATAGAAATAATATTTTTAATGTCATTTTACTTGGACTCATTTTGGTCAAAAGGAATGAAAAAATCATTTATTAGAAAGTGGGGGCTGGAAAATTCTCAGAAATCAAAGGAAGAGCCTTAAGATGCTAACTCAGGCCAAAGGTCCACCTGTCCATCCATCCCTCTGTCTGCCCATCTGTCTGCCATCCACCCATCCATTCTCCTCTAGTCCCATCTGCTTTCTGTCTTTGCCTTCCTTTGCACAGGGCATGCTCTGTTCCCTGCTCTCCTGTGTTGCTTCCTCCTTCACTCTGCAGCTTTTCTTCTACCTCATAGCATCTGTTTATTCATCATTTCTGTTCCCCGTGCTGTCAGTTTGTTGTGGCCCTTATTAGTTTCATCTCTCTTATATCCTTTCAGCTCTAGTTTCTGCTATTAACAAGTTTTTCTTGTTCAGATTTCAGATAATGGGGTCTCTACTAATGTGTTGTGTTATATAAAAACTGCCTGTGTTTTCTAGATCAGGGGGCTGTGGCTATGCACAGGACAGGTTTTGGCTTAAAGGAAACGTTGGTTGGACTAAATGCCATGACTTCCCCAATATAAATGTGTGTGTGTGTGTGTGTGTGTGTGTGTGTGTGTGTGTATACTATATGTCTATATGTATTTTTTTCCCCTGGTTATAAAAGTGCTACATGCTTATTGAAAAAAATGAGAACATTTAAAAAATTAATAAAAATGTAATTTTATTAAAACCTGCTATAATCCCACTATTGAGCTAGCTAACAACTTTGGTATATTTCCTCTTATATTTTTTCTTGTTTACACATGAAAATTTGTGTATGCATTAAATACTCCCCAAATTAAGATCATATTGGTAATTTTTTTCATATTGGTAATATTTTAAAGGTCTACATATATATTAGTCACCAGTGACATTTGTAGGAATACTTCTGGCTGTGAGCATTGTGTTAAAAGCCCTGTAGTTTGGTGTGAATATTAATTCTTGTACTTCTGACTATATTAAGTGTGGCATCGTTAGTCATTTTATATTATCTTCTCTTCAAATTGCATTACTTATCAGTCCCTTTGAGAGGGCTTAACTTGTGTATATTTTCATTTTGTATGTATTTCCATGCTTAACGTAGCGCCTCATAGTAAGTGGTTGTTCAGTGTTTGGTCTATGCTTTTTGCTTAGTTCTTTTTAAATGTAATTTCTATGTGTGCTCAAAGTATGTTGATAAAGGAAATGCCCTAACTCTTTAAGATGAATTCGATTTTTTTTTTAATTTTTTTTCAACGTTTATTTATTTTCTTTGGGACAGAGAGAGACAGAGCATGAACGGGGGAGGGGCAGAGAGAGAGGGAGACACAGAATTGGAAACAGGCTCCAGCCTCTGAGCCATCAGCCCTGAGCCTGACGTGGGGCTCGAACTCACGGACCGCGAGATCGTGACCTGGCTGAAGTCGGACGCTTAACCGACTGCGCCACCCAGGCGCCCCAAGATGAATTCGATTTTTGACAGTCCATGTGGTATATGAGATATCTTCTGTAGGGAGCTGACTGGTTCTTCTCTTTCAGTAATGCTCCCAGGGCTAACCTTCATTATCTTACTAGATTTGCCGTGGTCTGGGGTCCCTGGGTGGCTCTGTTGGTTGAGCATCTGACTCTTGATTTCGGCTCAGGTCATGATCCTAGGGTCGTGGGATTGAGCCCTGCGTTGGGTTACACACTGAGTGGGGAGCCTGCTTAAGATTTCCACCCTCTTATCCCCCTTTCTCCCTCAGCACCTCTCCACATCTCCCAATCTCTCTCTCTCTCTGTCTCTGTCTCTGTCTCTGTCTCTGTCTCTATCTCTAAAAAGATTTTCCATGGTCTGGTGTGGTAGGCAGAATTCTAAGAATGACCTCTTTAATGACCCTTGCCTTTTGTGTAACCCTTTGAGTTTGAGTGGAACCTGTGAATGTGTTGAGGTAGCACTCCCATGATTACATTACTTCACATAGCAAAAGCATCCAGGTTGGCTAAACTAATCACACAAAGCCCATTGAAAACAGTTTGTTCTGGTTACCGGGAAGAAAGAGGTTAGAAGCATGAGTAGGATTCAATTAAGTGTATTGTTGCTGGCTTTGAACATGGCGGGGACATGTACCAAAGAATGTGGTTAGCTTCTAGAAGCTGAATGTGACTCCCCGAGCTGACAACCAGGAAAGAAACAGGGGCCTCAGTTCTATAACCACTGGGAACTGAATTCTGTCAAAAACCTAAATTATCTTGGAAGTGGATTCTTCCCAAGAGGCTCCAGATAAGAGCCCATCCTAGCCAGAACCTTTATTTTGGCCCTTTGAGACCTTAAGCAGAGAACCTAGTCAAGGCTGCCTGGACTTGTTTTAAGCCACTGTGCCAATAGAAAATGAATATATTTCTGGGTCTGGCTGATTTTAAGCTTTGTGAGATTATTCCTGACTTTCTCAGGATATCAAGGGTAGAGCTTTCTTGTAGGGACAGACTTGCATTAGCCTAGCCAAAGAAATAGATATATGAAGTTAGGGGACCAGTAAATTTATTTGTTTGCCTGAGGAGTAATTGTCCCAAGGACCAAGATAGTCAGTTTGTATGGTCAATATATTATCTCCCTGAGGGGAGACCTGTGTAGGAAGCCAAGCTTCTATTAGTGAGCATGGCATTTAACCAGAACAGTTAGATGATTGGAGTTTTTCTGTCTCACGACAGGGATGCCTTCCCTCTGTCCTGGACAATTTTTAGATGGTCACTGCCAACTTATCTGGAGACTTGCTGTATTAGTTTTCAGTTGCTGTGTTAACAAGTCACCACAGTTGGCAGCTAAAACCAACACATTTAACATCTGACTCCTCATAGGTCAGGAGTCCAGGCATGGATTAGTTGGGTCCTCTGCTCTGGGTCTCACCAAGCTGAGATCAAAATGTCAGCTCAGGGCTGTGATCTCATCTGAGGGTTAGGGTCTTTTTCCAAGCTCACTGACTGTGGGCAGAGATCAGTTCCTTGTGGTTGTAGGACTGAGGCCCTGTGCTCCTAGAGGGTGTCTTGCTACATGGCCCACTCTACTGCATAGCTTTTTGTTTCTTCAAGGTCATTTTGACAATCTCTTATATGCTTCCCATCTTTCTATTCTGTGGTCCTCTAAAAAACCTCAGTTGGATTAAGGCAAGCCCATCCTGGATGATCTCCCTCCTGATGGGCTCAAAATAAGTGGATGTGGGATCTTAATTACATCAGCACCCCCCCCCCCCCGCCTTGGTCATATAACATAACCTAATCATGGGAGTGAAATCCATCATACTCCTGGTCCTGCTCACACTCACGGGAAGTTGTATATTCTAGAAGGCCATCTTAGAATCCTGCCTACCACTCCATTAGTCTCTGCATCCACTGCTGACTGACCACCTTGCTGTCTGACACTTTCTTTCTTTTTTTTTTTTTTTAATTTTTTTTTTCAACATTTATTTATTCTTGGGACAGAGAGAGACAGAGCATGAACGGGGGAGGGGCAGAGAGAGAGGGAGACACAGAATCGGAAACAGGCTCCAGCCTCTGAGCCATCAGCCCAGAGCCTGACACGGGGCTCGAACTCAGGGGCCGCGAGATCGTGACCTGGCTGAAGTCGGACGCTTAACCGACTGCGCCACCCAGGCGCCCCCTGACACTTTCTTTCTATAGCTGCGTTAATATATCCAGCGCTTAGCGGTCCAGGCTTGGAAACTATTTCGTGTCCCCAAAGTTACTACATAGTTCTACTCTTCTTCAGAATGTGTTGATCTTAAAGTTTATATTTGTGAAGGCAATTTTATTTCTCTTCTCTTTCTCCCTTACTAATTGAGGGATGGGATGACGCATAATGTCTACTGTAATTTCCAAGGTCTTGACAGCAGTGGCCTCTCTTTGTAATTTTATGGTCTAAGGATTTTAGATTATTAAACAGATTCTACCCTCACTGAACTTTTGAGGATTATAACTTAACTTTCTACTTACTAGATAGAGAAATTGAGAAGAAATGAGTTGCTTGCACAGTTAAATTTTTAACCGTTGAAGAAATGCGAATACATTTTTACTTATTTATTTCCTGCATTCTCTCAATGTGATGACTTCCAGTAAAAGGCATAGTCTAAAATTGAAGCAATTAAGAAAAAAATTTTCTATTATGGGGATTTTGACAGTACATAAACATAGATGTCTTTGCTCATTAAAATGAATGCTAAGGAGTCTAGAATGTTTTCATGAGGTAGATTTTTGCCCATCTGTTGTGAGAGATCATTGCCTCAGGCCACAGTGGCCAGGAATATGGCAGAATTAAACCTGCCTCACTCTCTAGGGAAACTGTCAAGAAATGGGCAATGAATTAATAAGTAAAAAGTGTTCTGTGAGCTATAGGCAGTCAGTTGTTGATTGATAGAAAAGGTAGGAGGAAGGCTAATGGAAGATGACATTCAAACTCAGCTGTTGACTCTCAAGTTGAGTAGAACTTGGGGTATCTGCTGTCTTTTGCTCATTTTTCCTGAGTGGTAGTAGCTTGTAGGTTAAACCTGCAGACCTGGAAATCGGGCTGCACAGAGTAAATCCTCATTCTCCCATTTACCCCAGTCTCCTGAGCCTCTCTTTCCCTATCTGTGAAATGAAGGTTAAAAGAGACCTGCTGTAAGACACTTTTACTGGATGCTGAGTGCTGGTACTAATGGTGGACCAAGGAGAGGTGGCTATGTGGGAGCCATCAGCCCCAGCAGGGAGAAGTTAGAATTGTTTAGCATTGCCAGTGCAAAGTGACAATAAAAAGCAGACTGACTTTTAGTCAGTTTATTACTGTTTTTAAATTCTCTACAGACAAGGTACCCCCTTATTCCCTGCACCATGGGTAGACTACTCCTTCTGTCTACCTCTTGAAATGCCATTCACTGCCTTGCATGTAAGTGTCCAAAATGTATGCTGTTACTGCTCTTCTCGCATTTGAACTCTGCTCAAATGTTTTCATTAATATCTTTTCATTATGTTTTCATTAGAGAGGAAATGCTTGGTAAACATGGTCTAATAGAAGTATGTACAAAAATTGATGGAATAAAAATAATGAGGCATTTTTAGTATAGTTTGTAAACGATTAAGGTTAAAATTCAGCAAATCTGACCTGAAAAATAGAAAAATCAAATAACTGATTAATCAAAACATATTTTTGCTTTTTCTCTGTCTGAATCCTAAATTTTGTGATATTTATATTTCAGACATGTACATGAATACATGAAATGTATCTTTTGGTCTTCCATTTTTGTCTATAAACCATGCTTAAAAGACTTTAGTGAACAAACTTATAGTGTAAGCCTGTGCTTGGCAATCAAGATGATTTCCAGTCTTGGCCTCAGCCCACTTTCCCTGACTCATTACCCCAGACTCTCTGTTCAGCTAAATTTATTGTCTCTCTGCTCTGCCACTTCTGGAGCTTCAGCCCCTGGAACACTTGCTCTCCACTCCACCTGTCCCAAACTACCCATCCACACCCAGCTACACAAACCTGCCCGGTCTCAGTTCTGCAATTTTTTTTTTAAGTTTATTTATTTTTGAGAGAGAGAGAGAGAGAGAGCATGCAGGAAGAGCAGAGAGATGGGGAGAATCTCAAGCAGGTTCCCCACTGTCAGCATGGAGCCAAATGCAGGGCTTGAACTCATGAACCATGAGATTTCATGACCTAAGCCGAAATCAAAAGTTGGACACAGTCAAATGAACCACCCAGGCGCCCCCAAAGTTCTGCAATTTTAAGTCCCTTTAGCTCAGGGAAACCTCTCATTCCAGACCCCTTTACTGCACTTTAGTGGTGCTAAATCCTTACTGTACTTACAGGGCTCATTCTTCCTGCCTACAGATGCTGGTTGAATTTTCTCATGACATTCAAGACTGGGTGGTCTTTAGGTACTACAGAGGGTGGGCTAAAGCTGGCGGAAATGGTCACTCCTTTACTTGCCTTCCTCAGTTTCTCTTGTCCCATTCTCTTTTCAGGACACATTCTTCTCACATCTACCTCTCCTCTCCACTCTCACTACAGACAGCCAAACCCACCAGAATTTGCTTAGACTAAGTAGGCGAGAACCTTCAGAATAATTCAGAAGGGATCTTAGAGATCACCCACTGCAAAAGTCTCTTGAGAAGGGTTATCCTGTTCTGTTTGCACACCTCCAGTTTCCAGTTTGGCTGCCCTGTTTGTCAGGTACAACCTTCATATGGAGCCTAAAACTTCTCTTCCCTCTGGTGCTCTCCAGTGCAGTTGTATCAGATTAGCCTTTCACAGTGTGAAATATGTTAAAATATTAAGTTATTCATTTGAATCTTGTGAAATTGGTGATGTTGGACTGTTTTTGACCTATAAAAATGGCAACTTTATATGGGTCAACCTAATATATTCTTCTTGATTTTCTGCTTTTCCAGTTTTATATTCTTCTAGTTAAATACTGTTCTATCCTTTAAGTCTTTAATATAAGTTCTTGGTTCCTTTTTACTTTCTATATATATTTTTTATTATTTTGTGTTTATCCTTACCTCTGTAGACCCCAAGGATTTGGCCCATTGCAGCTCAGATTCTACCTTGGCTCCTCTTCCCCAGATGAACTAGAGGAACTGTGAATTGTTCCCCAGATTCTCAGAATTTTAGACTCTGAACCAAGTTTCTTTCTTTCTTTCTTTCTTTCTTTCTTTCTTTCTTTCTTTCTTTCTTTCTTTCTTTCTTTCTCTCTCTCTCTCTCTCTCTCTCTCTCTCTCTCTCTCTCTCTCTCTCTTTCTCTCTTTCTTGCTCCACACTCAGCATGGAGCCCAACACAGAGCTTGAACTCACCACCCTGAGATCAAGAGTCAGACACTTGGGGGGCCTGGGTGGCTCAGTCAGTTAAGTGTCTCAGTGTCTCTTGATCTCAGCTCAGGTCATGATCTCAGGGTCGTGAGTTCAAGCCCCACATTAGGCTCTTCGCTGGCAGCTTGATGCCTGCTTGGGATTCTGTCTCTCCCTTTTGCCCCTCCCCCACTGGTGCTCCCTCTCTTTCTGTCTCTTCCTTGCTCGCTGTCTCTCGCTTTCTCTCTCAAAATAAATAAATAAACTTAAAAAAAAAAAAAAGAGTTGGACACTTAACTGACTGAGCCACCCAGGTGTCCCTGAACCCAGGTTTCTTAATCATAATATCCACAAATATAAAAAATATGATGAGGTTAAGGGTGGTGGGAAGTAAATAATGAGGACATGAAAAACCCGAAAAGTAATGGTAAAACATGGTTATCTCAGCCTTACTGAAGTGTAAATGGGGCCGGGCCTGTTCCCTAAAATCAATTGCAAAATTTATCCTCTTGATTGTGTAGAAGGATGGTTTCTTGTCCAGTTCTTTATTGGCTAGATATTAGTTCTTTACCTTTTCTCTTTTCGGATGAACTTTTCTGGAGCAGTTGTAGTATTTATGTGATGAGCAGAGTGCCTAGCTTCCAAGCCACACCCCCAACAACTTAGATCCCAAACCATTTTCAGGGAGGAAGTTAATATACTTTTGTATTCAGCTGTCTCTTTCCCCTAATGTTCTCACTGGCTTACTCTACTGCTTTATTGAAGTCGTGGACCTACTGAGTAGGATGGGACATAGGAAAGACCTTCCATTGCCCTTGCTCTATTAATCAGTCTTTGGTTTTCCAATAAATTTGTGAATTCGCCTGTCTTTAAGCTCATTTTTGTCTTTAAACCATTTTTCTCATTTCTCCATAATTATAGCATGAAAAGAATGTATTACTTGGTTTTGTGGGTGGCATTTTCTGTCACTAAGTTCCAACAACCTTAATCAAAGTTGCAGTTTAGTGCTTAGTGACTCTCATGTTGGCTTCATTCATTCACTCATTCATTCATTCATTTAAAGTTTTTGCAGAGAGTAAGTGCAGTGTTTTCCTGTCATTTTCTGAATTTTTGTCCTATGTGTGCACGTGTGCGTGTAGGCATACATGTGCCATTTGCTCACATTCAGATTTCTGGCATCTCAGCCACTCCCCTCGACTTTTCAGACTTACTGGACTACAAGTCTGCAACCTCCTTGTATATAAGAGGAAGTTTGTCTAGGCCTGGAAACTTGAACTTCTATAGAGCAGATAGCATCACTCATCTTTTATGGACGAAGGCAAGGAGTATAAATGTATATATATACATATATATGTTTATATATACATACATACATACATACACATACATGCACAGAAGCCATGTTCTCTCTTACCATTTCTTCTCCCATCTTGGGCTTGAGTTGTTTATCTTGTCTAGCCTACTCCTTGCCATTTTCAAGATCCTTTCCTTTGACTCTTGAGAGAGGATTTTGTGTATTTTTCTTCATTCTTGAAAGAACATATTTTTAAATATATTTTGAGATTGGGTACTTTATTTTGTAAAAGATCTTTCTTCTGAAATCTTCAAAGTAATATTTTTCTTCGATTTCTGTGAGTAGCCTAGCAAAATGTGGTATGTGTGAGAATATTTGGTAAACACTATTTGGATTCCTCTGAGATTCATGCTCTTATGTATACGTGGCTCTATGTGGGAACATTTTTTTTTAATCAGTTGAACATAATTTTTAACTGTCTTCACTCACTTTAGGTCTTGGTCGACCTGCTATTCATGCCATGCTTACAGAACAATGTCATTGGTTTCTCTTGATGCCTTTTCTTTCTTCTCATTATGATTTATTATTATTCTTTTGTAATATTTGAGATTCTTGCATCCATTTCAAATTATCTTTCTTTTAAAATTTTTTGATACATTTTCTAGAATGACTGTGTTATGTCCATAATCTGGAGGAAGAACATAGTGTTTGTGATTACTTTATATATATATTTTTATTTTTAAGTAATCTCTACACCCAACGTGGGGCTCAGACTCAGCCTTGAGATCAAGAGTTGCATGCTCCACCAACTGAGCCAGCCAGGTGCCACTGTGATTACTTATTTATTTATTTATTTATTTATTTGTTTGTTTGTTTATTTTTTTCTGAAATTTATTGACAAATTGGTTTCCATACAACACCCAGTGCTCATCCCAAAAGGTGCCCTCCTCAATACCCATCACCCACCCTCTCCTCCCTCCCACCCCCCATCAACCCTCAGTTTGTTCTCAGTTTTTAACAGTCTCTTATGCTTTGGCTCTCTCCCATTCTAACCTCTTTTTTTTTTTTTTCCTTCCCCTCCCCCATGGGTTCCTGTTAAGTTTCTCAGGATCCACATAAGAGTGAAACCATATGGTATCTGTCTTTCTCTGTATGGCTTATTTCACTTAGCATCACACTCTCCAGTTCCATCCACGTTGCTACAAAAGGCCATATTTCATTTTTTCTCATTGTCACGTAATATTCCATTGTGTATATAAACCACAATTTCTTTATCCATTCATCAGTTGATGGACATTTAGGCTCTTTCCATAATTTGGCTATTGTTGAGAGTGCTGCTATGAACATTGGGGTACAAGTGGCCCTATGCATCAGTGCTCCTGTATCCCTTGGATAAATTCCTAGCAGTGCTATTGCTGGGTCATAGGGTAGGTCTATTTTTAATTTTCTGAGGAACCTCCACACTGCTTTCCAGAGCGGCTGCACCAATTTGCATTCCCACCAACAGTGCAAGAGGGTTCCCGTTTCTCCACATCCTCTCCAGCATCTATAGTCTCCTGATTTGTTCATTTTGGCCACTCTGACTGGCGTGAGGTGATACCTGAGTGTGGTTTTGATTTGTATTTCCCTGATGAGGAGCGACGCTGAACATCTTTTCATGTGCCTGTTGGCCATCCAGATGTCTTCTTTAGAGAAGTGTCTATTCATGTTTTCTGCCCATTTCTTCACTGGGTTATTTGTTTTTTGGGTGTGGAGTTTGGTGAGCTCTTTATAGATTTTGGAGACTAGCCCTTTGTCCAATATGTCATTTGCGAATATCTTTTCCCATTCCGTTGGTTGCCTTTTAGTTTTGTTGGTTGTTTCCTTTGCTGTGCAGAAGCTTTTTATCTTCATAAGGTCCCAGTAATTCACTTTTGCTTTTAATTCCCTTGCCTTTGGGGATGTGTCGAGTAAGAGATTGCTCCGGCTGAGGTCAGAGAGGTCTTTTCCTGCTTTCTCCTCTAAGGTTTTGATGGTTTCCTGTCTCACATTTAGGTCCTTTATCCATTTTGAGTTTATTTTTGTGAATGGTGTGAGAAAGTGGTCTAGTTTCAACCTTCTGCATGTTGCTGTCCAGTTCTCCCAGCACCATTTGTTAAAGAGGCTGTCTTTTTTCCATTGGATGTTCTTTCCTGCTTTGTCAAAGATGAGTTGGCCATACGTTTGTGGGTCTAGTTCTGGGGTTTCTATTCTATTCCATTGGTCTATGTGTCTGTTTTGGTGCCAATACCATGCTGTCTTGATGATGACAGCTTTGTAGTAGAGGCTAAAGTCTGGGATTGTGATGCCTCCTGCTTTGGTCTTCTTCTTCAAAATTCCTTTGGCTATTCGGGGCCTTTTGTGGTTCCATATGAATTTTAGGATTGCTTGTTCTAGTTTCGAGAAGAATGCTGGTGCAATTTTGATTGGGATGTGATTACTTTTTAAAAAGCAAATTGTTTTCCAGAATTATATTTCCTTTTATATTACAAAGGATTTCTAGACTGGTTTCCTTCTAAGCATATCTTTAGTAACTATTGAGTTCAGCATACAAATAATCCTAATTTCTAGGCTGCCTGGGCATGTTCCTCGAATGTCTTGTATATATATGTGTGATAGTTAAAGGTTGAAGGGGAGAGGGTTGGAAGAAGAATTCCAACTTTTAATAGATTTTCTCAGCTATATAACTTCCTATATTGTGAATCTGTTTATGCAGAAGTTCAGCCATGTGTCTTGGATTTAGCTCTCTGTATGTATTGTAGAAAGGTTATTTATTTTGTGGGCACTTTGCTTTCCCCTTTTTCTCCATTTCTCCCCTTTTTTTTTAATTTTTTTAACGTTTTATTTATTTTTGAGACAGAGAGAGACAGAGCATGAACGGGGGAGGAGCAGAGAGAGAGGGAGACACAGAATCAGAAGCAGGCTCCAGGCTCTGAGCCATCAGCCCAGAGCCCGACCCGGGGCTCGAACTCACGGACCGTGAGATCGTGACCTGAGCCGAAGTCGGACGCCCAACCGACTGAGCCACCCAGGCGCCCCGATTTCTCCCTTTTTAACATCAATTATAACACTTGTGAATGCAGTTTGCAATATGGGCAGCCATATTCAATTTTTAGGCTTTCAAAATTGCAAGTGCAAAGGAAGCTATGATGTACTATCCTGTATTTTTTAAAAATTATTTTTAGAGAGAGAGTGTACTAGCGGGGGAGAGAGGTAGAGAGAGAGAAAGAATCTTAAGCAGGCCCCACACTTAGCAGGGAGCTTGACACGTGGCTCGATACTGTGACCCTGGGATCATGATCTGAGCTGAAATCAGGAGTTGGACACTCAATCAATCAAGCCACTCAGGTGTCCCTGTCCTGTATTTTTACACATATTGGGGGACTTTCCCTCATTCCTTGCTATGTGGTATTGCCTAGTTATGGCCAAGTTCATTATTGACTCATGTAATTTAGTGCTCTTCCTGATGTCCACGTCTCTGTGATGGAACAAGCAGAGTGATCGTGTCTCAGTGTGCCTGCTTGGCAGGGGCTCTTTAACATGGCTCCCCAACATTGACCCCAGGGGAGTCTGCACCTGGAGCAGCTGTCTGCCCCTGACAGTAGAGTGTCCTTGTTGCTATTGATTGGGTTGTTCAGTCAAGTACAAAAAAGGATCTAACCATAAATGGTAGTTATATGGTGATCCTGAAGATAAATAAGTGTCATGTGAAGTATTACTTGAATTTGGGATATAAAGAGAGGGAAAAGAGTAGGTAGAGTAGTTAGAAGGTTGGTGTAACAAGCTATTCAGTGTAGTTATTTTGTATGTTGGGAAAGTCTGCAGATATCTTTTATTAGGGAAATCTGTAGCTAAGCACCCGCCTGGTAAAACTTTCAAATAGATTTGTAAATACTGTCATAATGTTAATTGCTTCTAGAATTCACAAAGATTGAATTAGACTTGGGTCATTGTAAAGAAGTGCATTCCCTGACATTGGTAGCGCAAAAACTTGTATTTTAGTAATTTGCCCTTTGAGAGAGTGCACAATGGTAAAAGAAAACTTGTATGCCCAAGGCCCGCTAATAGATCTGCTTCTGGAGACATGAAAAACCTGACCTGTGGGCATCACCTAGGGCTTCCCTAGCAGACAGCTGTGCCTAGCACCTGTGCCTCCTGCTTCTCCAGCTCTCGCAGGCCTGTACAACAGACCCGGCCTCTAGCCTAGCATGAGCTCTGTTATTTATTTAGCAAGACTGGTAGCATTTTCTTCTGACAGTGTATCACTGTGCTTTCTCAAAGTATAATTAGTTAATCCAGAAATTAAAAATCCTAGGACAGAAAACAGATGCTGTTCTCACACACACATACAAAAAAATGAGAAATAAAATTCAATCAAATTTATTATTTAAATGAATTCTTTTTAAATTGAATTGTTATGTGGGTAGCTTTCAGCATAATTTTCCTGATATTAGATGCTTAAAAACTAATTTGGATTTAGTTAATTCAGTATTTATCATGTTTAATTCTTATTTACTGCAAAGATTAAAGCAATTTATTTCTTCTGGAAAATTTTAGGATCTTATGAGTAAGGGACTTCAGCCAAAATTGGTAACTTTTTCAAGCAGCTGGCTCAAGAAATTAGGAATTTCTTTAATTATAAGCCATCTTTTTTAGAATTCAGCAATTTAAAAGTCCTTCATAGCTATGTTATGATTCCAATGTGCACTCATTACAAATTGATTTGTTTTTCTGTTGACACATTCTACTTTGTATTCAAAGCCCAATTTTATACAGTTTCTTTAAAAGCAAAGAAAACATCTTTGAAAATACAGCTTTTCATTAAAACATTCTCACTTTGGCAAAAGTAGTGGTAAACATAATGATAAATTATTGCTATGTGTAGCTTAAGAGATCCAGCTGTTTAAAGCATCAGTGCAAGTCTGTGTGTATTTTTGAGAGTCATGCTATAGGCTGATAAATACATACCTCATCCATACATTCCATTGTAAGCATTCTGATTTTTCCTCGCTTCCTGGAATAGACTATGTTCCATGTACTTCCACTTCTCTTCATATAAGGTGCCTCATCTGCCAAGAACCCTACCTCACACCTCTACTCCCTTTGTCTAGCTAACTTGTGCTCACCTGTTAGATCCCCAGTGTAAATATGCCTGAATTCTGGGAGGCCTTCCCTGCCTAGATCCTGAGCTTCCATTGCCTCCTGTTTTTCACTAACATGACACAATCACATTTATTAGTATTGTCTCATTGTAAACCCCAGTAAAGCCAGGGCTTTATCTTTCTGTATCCTCCACTCTACCACAATGCCTGACGCATAATAAATTTCAGGGAATATCTGTAGAATGAAAGAGTGTTTCCTTTCTTCATCCTAGGTCTTTCAGACAAAGAATTATCTAGTTACCTTTGTCTGAAATCGAAACAGTTTCAAAAGATTACATGTGCTGGTGGATCAGTTCAAATCCACCACTCCAACATTGCCCATTGCCACTGTTACCGGTGTTCCAAAGATGATTTAAAATTCAGTTATATTCCTTGTGATTGGAGCACTTATAATTTTTTTATACCTATGTTGCCATTGTCGTGACTCTGTGAGACATCATAATGCCTTAATGGTATTGTAGATCACTTTTGCATGTTCACTTCCATCTATAGTTCTAAATGTTTTATTGAATTGGTGCTTTCCTTGATAATTGATATTTTTCCCTAAGTTAAACTGACCTCACATTTATATTTTTACAATCTAAACAATTTTATCAGTGACATAGTTTTCTATTCTATTTTGTAGCATGGTGCATTGCTTTTTCTATAGATATTAGTTTTATGTCAAGTGATGTGTCAGAATGAAATACCTACCCAGTAGTGCTGCATTTCATGTATTATGATCTACATATTCTTCTGTGTAGTACCGAATTTCATATTATCCACAGAGTGCTTATGGTGATGGCTCAGAGTCATGTATCTTTATTGACTATATTGGTGGTAGGCATATTTGCAGCTGTATTAAATTTGCTTTGTACTTCTTACATAATTTATTTGCTTGGCCTTGTTTTTTAATTACACTTAATGCATGTGTTCATGAATTTATTCTTGGTGAAAATTCAGATTGTATACATATGGCAGTGGTTTCTTTGACCTGACCCATTATTTATTTACATTGTGCATCTGATTACTTTGTATGAAACTGAACATTTCCTTGTGACATTTCTATAATTTTGATGAAATAATCCAATTCTTCAAGCATTTTTTAAAAAATTATTTTGAAAATAATACAGAAAAGTTACAAAAATAGTAGATTGGTATATACCCTTTACCCAGCTTTCCCCAAAGTTAACTACTTACATAACCATAATACTATTATTAACCAGAAATTCACCCATATAATGCTATTACAACTATTTTTTAAAGTTTATTTATTTATTTTGAGAGAGAGCACATATGAGCACATGATGTGAATGAGGGAGGGGCAGAGAGAGGGAGAGAGAGAATCCCAAGCAGGTTCATCATTGGTATAATGCTATTAAGTAAACTACAGTCCTTAGTTGAATTTCACCAGTTTTTCACCCACTCTATTTTTTCTGTCCCAGGATCCAGTTCAGGATCCCACATTGCCTTTAGTTGTTGTTTCTTGTTTATCTCTTCCAGCCTGCCATGCTTCCTTGTTCTTTTCGTTTTCTTTCATCCCCTTAGCCAATAGTGTGGAATGCTTACTATGGCCTCATCACTAAGATTGGTCACTAAGAATGGGAAAGACATGACCCTCACCTTCTAGCTCCAATGACATAGACAGCATATATACAATGGCAACACAATAACTTAGTACCTTCTATAGAAGGCATTTGTACCATATGAATAGAGAGAAGAGAGTTATAGAGGTAGGTTTTCCAGAAGAAATGACATCTGGTAGAGGTCTTACAGAATGAGAGAACTTTTATTTTTGGAGAACTGGCATGAAAGAGGAAGACATTGTGAGCAGGCAACAATATTTGGCATGGGTGCATGAATGACTGTGGTGACTTTGCAAACTGGCAAATACTGAAAAGGAATGGAGTATAGGATATATGGCAAGCATAGTGAGAGATGAAACTAGAAATATAGTTAGGAACCACACATTTCATTGTTTTTAAATGATAGATAAATATATTTATTCTCATACCTGAGTCAAGTTTTGGCTTTTTTTTTCTTTTTCTTTTTCTTTTTCTTTTTCTTTTTCTTTTTCTTTTTCTTTTTCTTTTTCTTTTTCTTTTTTTAAGAGAGAAAGAGAAAGGGTGGGGTGGGGCAGAGAAGAAGACTGGGGATCTCTCCCATGTGAGGAGACGATGACATTAGCCGAAGTCTCAGCGATGACCTGATGCCCAATCACTCAATCAGTTGAGCTACTCGGGTGCCCTTTGGCTTTTTTTCTTTTCTTTTCTTTTCTTTTTAAATTTCAAGTTAGCCATACTTGAACTTTTAATTTGTGATTCGTGTTTCTAATTCTAGAAGGCACATTAAGATTTTATTGTCTTTTTGGAGAAACAGAAAACAATTAATTATTTTTAAGTCTTTCAGTAGCACCTAATATTTTAAAAGTTCTCATAATAATGATAATATGAATCCATTGTATAATATCTATTGAGCAGCTATTATGTGATAGACACTGTCTTAGGTGAGGGACATAGCAGCAAAGAAAACTGAAAAATTCCTACACATTCCAGTGGTTCTGGTGGTAATATAATTTTACCTTTATTTCACATTCTTGGATTATTTTTGCCAGATATAGATTCTGGGTGGTCAATTTCTTTGGACATATTGAAGATGTTCCATTGTCTTATGACTTTGTTTGTCAGTCTAAGGCATGTGCCTTTTCTCTGTTTTTTAAGCTATTTTCTTTGGTTTTTATCTTTAAAGTTTAGCTATGATATGCCTAGATACAGATAAATTTCACTTTGCTGTGGCTCTGAGGATTGGTATCTTTCATTAGTTCAGGAAAATACTCAGCCATTATTTATTTACATATTGTTTCTGCTTCATCCTCTTTCTTCTCTTTCTGGGTTTTCAATTAAACATGTTATAATTTCTCACTATATGCCTTGTGCCTTTTACCCCCTCCTCTGTATTTTTCATTTTTTATCTCTCTGAGCTATAGTCAGAATAATTTCTTCTCAATTGCAATTTACTAATTCTCCCTACAGTCTAATCTGCCATTAAACTCATTCATTGATTTCCTAACTTCAATTATTACGTATTTGTATATTTTAGTAACATGATTTTTAATTTTTTTTTTTTAATGTTTTTAATGTTTTTTTTTTTAATGTTTAATTGTTTATTTTTGAAAGAGAGAGAGAGAGTGTGAGCAGGGGAGAAAGAGAGAGAGAGTGTGAGCAGGCAGAGAGAGAGGGAGACAGAATCTGATGCAGGCTCCAGGCCCTGAGCTGTCAGCACAGAGCCAGATGCAGGGCTCGAATTCGTAAGCTGTGAGATCATAAGCTGTGACCTGAGCCAAAGTTGGATGCTTAACCGACTGAGCCACCCAGGAGCCCCTATATGATTTTGATTTAGTTATTTTTCTTTAAAAATTTTTTAAAAAATGTTTATTTATTTTTTGAGAGAGACAGAGGACAAGCTGGGGAGGGGCAGGGAGAGAAGGGGACAGGATCATAAGCAGGCTCTGCGCTGACAGCAGAGAGCCCCATGTGGGGCTCAAACCCATGAACCGTGAAATCATGACCTGAGCCAAAGACAGATGCTTAACCAACTGAGCCACCTGGGCACCCCAGTTATTTTTCAAACTTGTCACATTTTATAGTTGACAGTTGCCGAATTTTTGAGCTTGGTTTTTATCTCTTTGAATATAGTAAGGGTAATTGTATTTTAATCTTTGCTTGTATTTTCAATATCTGATATATCTGTGGGTCTGATGCTGTTGTTTATTGTTTCTGCTAGTTCTGACTCATGGCATCTTTTCTTTTCATGTACTTGATTATATGTTGGATTTTTTTTTTTTTTTTGGAAAAAATACTTATAATTTGAGGTCTAGAATTTCCATGTGCTTCTGCCTTATGCCTATGTTGAGCAGTTCAAGGCCTCAGTCCAGGTTCACAATTCAGGTATTGTGATTTAGGCTGCAAATCCATGTGTACGCTCATTATGTATCGTTCATGCCCCTGCTCCCCCCCCCCCCATCTTATATGTGGCTCAGCTCACAGTAGGGGTTAGCCTGCTGGAGACCCCCAACATTTTAGCCATAGAGGCCACCACAATTTCATCTCAAGTTCTCTTTTAGATTGGTAGATAATCTCAGGACCAAAGTGTCTCCGAGGGTTGGGATTATTGCCCCAGCTTCCTTTCCTCACCAATCTTGGACAGATAATTTAACCCTATCTCAGCTCTTTTGGTGCTTATGTGAAGTTATATTTATTTTCTTCAGCTTTTTACATGTCTTTTTAGCAGGAGGATTGGTGTGAATTGCCTATTCTGCCATCACCAGAACAGTGTCTCCAGCATTTACTGCCTAAACTCTATCAATGTTTTAGTTGGATTTTTTTTTTTTTAACATTTGTTAATCTTAGCTTTTCAACCAGATCATAAGCTTTGTGGGTGAGGGCTTTGTTTTATATTTCTTATCTGTATCACATAGCATTTATTATAATGGTAACTGGAAATTGGTTTTTTATAACTATCTCTTGGTTGATTGATTAGATTAAAGCAGCAATTTTCCAACCTCTGGTGTTTTCCCCTCTTTGTTCTTAAAGCTGCTTTTGTCCCTCAAAAAGAGATTTGTTATAACTTAAAAATAGCATGTCCATTTTTTTCCTTTCCTTTAACTGTTTCACCCCAAGGTGAGAAAACCCAAATTAAAGTAACCACTAAAAGCCTTACATAAAGTGGTGTGGTACACAGGGAACTTTTCTGAATATTAATTTGTGTGTGTTCTAAAAGGAAAGATTATTTAGATGTTTAGGAATCCAAGATTTTGGTAATGAAAAATTTATATAATGATTTCTTTTGAGCTTGATTTTCTGTTGATTTATTTTTGTTTCTTCCATTTCGCCTTAAATGGTTTCCTAATGTAAATGGATTATTATAATCTAAGTATTTTTAAAGTTTTACTGAGTACAAAGTTTCTTCTTTTTTGTGCGTCTACCCAAGTATGTTCTAACCATAGAGTAAGAAGCTGTAGATGTGCTTCTTTTATTATCTTACATTAACATGCACCGAATACTTGGTATATTAAAATTGAACTTGCCTATTATATTCTTGATCCCTTTCCAAATTTATCCTTGCTTTGGTGGGCAGCGGGGAGATCCCAAAACCAGGACTGCAAGACCTAATTCTTCCTCACCATTGGTTCTTCAGTACTTTTGGCAATTCTCTAATGGCTGCTTGAACTATTGGTTGTCAGACTAACCTGATTTGTTTCACTTGTAGACGAAATGGCTTAAGCCACTGTTGATTTTTGTGGCAGCTCAGTTGCTTGGAGCAAGGTGCTAATGAGACATGGGTCATAGGTCCAGGCTCTGAGTGGGTTGGTAAGCTTTGCTCTGGCCCATGGCCACAGACCCTGACTCCCCCTTGCCAGCTGTCTTGCACATGTATGCCATGGCTCATTATGGGGACAGAGCAGGGGGTGTAGATAAGACAAGGCAAATCTATCATCTCTGCCAGAAAAGACAACTCCTACTGATAGGTCAGTAACCTTTTCGTTGGAAGAACAGCACATTAGTGTTAGCTTCCATAGACATGTCCATCTGAGGCTTTTTCTTAAAATAACTTTTGTGATTGTATGGGCTGTCTGAAGCAAATCTAGAATACTGCTCAATTAAAAAAAAACAAACCTGAGTATAAGGATGCCACTTTAGTTTGTAAAAGATCTTTGTTCTCAAATCAGAGATTTTTTTTTTAAGTGTCTCACCCATTATATTATATACCACAGAGAGAGCTTTTAATTTTTTTTTTTTACGTTTATTTATTTTTGATAGAGACAGAGCACAAGTAGGGGCGGGGCAGAGAGAGAGAAGGAGACACAGAATCCAAAGCAGGCTCCAGGCTCCGAGCTGTCAGTACAGAGCCCAATGTGGGGCTCGAACCCACAAACTGCGAGATCATGACCTGAGCCAAAGTTGGATGCCCAACTGACTGAGCCATCCAGGCGCCCTGCAAATCAGAGATTCTTAAGTCAAATTTGGTAACGCACTAGAAATGAACTACAAAATTGCTATTATGAAGAAACCTATCAAATTTAGGAACCATCTTCCAGGCAACTTTACCTCCACCCTAAACCAAAAAAAGGCCCTTTTGATCCTCCAAAGAGAAATAAAGGAAGTAGGGAGGAAGGAAAGAAGATAGATACATATATAGATAGATGGAATGGTGCTCAAAGATGGAACTTTTCTAGAAAAGCATCAGAGTTTGGTCTTTTAGAGCATTTTAGCAGGTAATATCTTGAAGGACCCAACAGATAGTTGAACAGATTTTCCCTTTGGGGACTTAGTTTTTGTGGTCTAAATTAATCTGTCTAGGGGCGCCTGGGTGGCTCAGTTGGTTAAGTGGCCGACTTCAGCTCAGGTCATGATCTCGCGGTCTGTGAGTTTGAGCCCCGTGTCGGGCTCTGTGCTGACAGCTCAGAGCCTGAAGCCTGTTTCAGATTCTGTATCTCCCTCTCTCTGACCCTCCCCTGTTCATGCTCTGTCTCTCTCTGTCTCAAAAATAAATAAACGTTAAAAAAAATTTTTTTTAATAAATTAATCTGTCTAGGGATTTAGACATTTCTCCATGATATATTTCGAGTTCATAGATGATCTGATTCTGTTGTGACTTGAATTCTTACTTGGTATAAAACAAAGGAAGAGGGGAGAGTGTGTGCACACGTGCTTGTGTGTGTGACTTCCTAAAGGTATTGCAGGCTCCATGGTAAACTTTTTGGCTTACGTCAGTGAATCCTAGAGTATGGTGTTGTACCACTGGTGGTGGACTGTGGACAAACACCTCCCTTCTATAGTCCTACTTTTAATACATATTAGAGGTGGGGTGGGGGAATGCTTGCTTCAAACCTGTCATTTCATGGATATTATTGCTTAAGATGAGTTTCTTTTTATATACATTTTTTAAAAGAGCAAAAGTGAGTCAAGTTAAAAAGTTAGAAAATAGTAGCACAAATGATATGTGGATGAAGCAAAATCACTGAGGGTAGTCTAGGAATGACAGAATTGGGAAACACTGAATTGTACCCTGTGGCAGAAGAAACCGCAGGCCTTCAGAAGCAGGCAGAGGTTATTGGAAAGATTCAAGTCCTGATATTAACTAGAAGGTAACTAAGTTGGTTTCTTAAGTTCCTGTTTACTGCATGTAGGCTCAAGATCTTAAGAGTTATATTTAATACAGGTCTTTGAGAAATAAACTCAAGACAATTTTACTGAGGAATTATGGGCAAACAATCCTATTGTTAGAAGTAATGTGGAGTGCGAGAAGTCTCACATTCATTCATTCACTTATTCATTAATTCAACCAATATTTCCTGAGCACTTACTGTATGTCAGGCACTCTTGTAGGCACTGGGTATATAGTAAGGAACAAAACATGCCTCTGCCCTCATGGAATTCATTTACATTCTAATGGAAGAGACAGATAATAAACCAGTAAATGTATAGTATGTCACCTGGTGATAATTACTATGGAGATAAGTAAAGAAGGGTTACTGAGTGACAGGGTTGGGGAGACAAGATTGCTATTTTAATTAGTTTGATTAGAAAGGCCTCCCTGAGAAAATGATATTTGATTCTGAAAGAAGTGAAAGGAGCATGCCATGCTTGGGGAAGGAGTATTCTAGAAGGAGGGAAAAGCCACCCCAAAGTACCATGATAATGAAAGTGTGTTCTGACATGTTTGAGAAATAGGAAGGAGGCCAGTGTAGCTGGATTAAGTGAGAAGGGCCAGTAGTAAGGGATGAGGGTAGAGACAGGAAGGAAGGGCTCCAGCCAAGCCTTGGGATCCAGTGTAAGGCCTCTGGCTTGGTTTGGGAGTTAGTTGGGAAGGCTTTGCAAGGTTTTGAGCAGATGAGGAAGATAATCTGACTGACTTGTTTTAACAAGGCTGCTGTGTTGAGAATGAATTAACTGTAGGGTGGCACCGAGGAGGCCAGCTTAGGAGGGTATTGCTGTAAATCAAGCAAGAGATATGATGGCTTAGACTAGTGTTGATGGTGGAGATGGAGGTCAGATTCTGTATATATTTTGAAGTAGAGCCAACAGAATTTATAGATAGACTTCAGTGTACAGTATTATAAAAAGAGAAGACTTCAAGGTTATTGGCCTGAGTAGTTGGAAGGATGAAATTATCATTTACTGAGATGAACAGAGGTAGTAGTGAGAGTAAAGGGGAAAGACTGCATGTGGTAGATGGTGGGCTGTACCTTTAAATTTTTTTTAACTTATCTTTATTTAAAATAGTCCCACTGCTTGCTCCAGTACACACAAAGGACCTGTACTTGCTTTTATTCTGAATTTGTTACTGTAGATTTCCTGGAATACATCTTTAAAAACTATAAATAACGTTGTCATAATCTAGTTCATTTTGCTCAGAATTTTTTTTTAACTTCCTTCATAAGCTCTTGGCTTCCAAATAACAATGTATTCTGCCAATTTGGTGACTAATTGGGTTAGAGGTTAAGAGCAAGACATTCTTATAAACATCAATGGGAGTGGTGTATCCAAATGAAAGCTTTTATTAGGCAAAGATTCAAAGAATGGGAATGACTAAAAAATATGTTCCAAGTGAAGTGAATATTAAGAGTTTTAACTTTGAAAGGAAGGGACATTACCCTTGGAAATACCTTAGGTTGGATGTTTCTGACTTAATTCTTCTGGTCAGGTTTCAAAAATGAAGAGGTATTCATTACCAATGAACATCACTTTTTAATCATGAAATTGACATTTAAAACTTGGAAATTCTACTACTTGCTTCTCACTGTGCTGATTGGACATTCCAGTCCTTTTGCCAAAAAAATAGAATGTTGGGTTGCGTGTCTTGCAGCCAAGAGAGCCACTCTTCTGTCTCTCCATAGGCCAGTTAAATGTTTCCTACTGCTCTGTGATGAAATCAGATGATGGAATCTGTCAGTTTGCTCTATTGAATTATTTTTTTCAACTTTGTTTTAATTGAGCCTTTGGGACATAAACTATTTCTTAACATCTGAAAGCTGAAGGTCTAATACTTGAATTTATGGGATGTTAGAAGAGATCTTTTAGCCTCTATATCCAAACCAAAATGTAAAATCTCTTTTTTTCATTGTGGGATAATCATTCTATACTTCCTTCCCCCTAGGCCTCACCCCTACTCCCCCCCCCCCCCCAACCCACAAAATTTTCAATGAAGAGGATTTCCTAAGTAGGTCTAGGGTTAGTCTCTTCCAGTCTTTCTTTATAATAGCATTTCTTTTTGATAATCCTCACAAAGGCACTGGTAATCACAGTGGTTGGCAGAGAATAAAGCATTCTGTGAAACCTATACCTGGAAATTGAGTCACTTTTATTGCTAAATTTCTTTCACAGAATAACATAGGTTCTGCTGGACAAGTATTTGTTATAAAAGCAAATTATTAAGGGGCAGAAACTGTCTGTATAGGGTTATGTGTAGGAGCATAGCTGAACTGGATTATTTGTTCCTTTATCTGTGTTTTCAAAGCTCTTTAACAGTAACTTTTATAACACTCATTACATAGTGTTATCATTAGTTTTTAGGTGTCATTCTATTTTGTAGAGTGGGAATTCTTTTATAACACAGTGCCTGATAGACCTTTATTCATTCACTGAAAGAATGTATTGAGTGCTCGTTATGTGCCAGACATGGATATGCCATGTGTGCAGGAGATAGAGCAGTAAGCAGAACAGATGCAGTTTGTACCACAATGGAGCTTACAACCCACGGCCGGGCAGAGGGCAGGGCAGCCAGGACACAAATCATCACACAGATAGATAGCCATGCAGTTGCGATGGCAGTAGGTGCAAGGCACAGTGGCTGTGTAACTGGGTATCCAATATGGATACTAATAGGTACATTGTGAACGCAATAAATAATTGTTGAATTTGGTCTTGGAATTGGATGGGCACTTGAAGTTTTAGACTACTCAGAAATGAAATGTGTTTTTAAAAACAAGACCCCGCTGTATGTATATTGCTTAGGAGAGAAGATATAAATGATTTATTTTATGTAGTTTTAAAAATAACCTGACCCAGGTCCTTTCTTGGGCTCATCCTCTGAACATGTTGTACATGCTCTGGTCTTCTTCACCTACCCACGTACAACAGCCTACACCTTTCAAGACCCAGCCTACACGTCACCTTCTTCCTTCCATGTCATCTCACAACCACTTTAGGACAAGGACGACTTTATATTTACCTGGGAAATCCTAGAGGTTGGTCCTCCACTTCGCATGGAGGCAGACAGAAGTTCAATGAATCAGTGAATCTGTTTCCATACCTTCCTTGGTATATATTGGAGACCTCTGCTTGGCTCTCCCAGGAAGGAGTGACCTCTAGTCAAGTCCCCTGTGTGTCTCATTTGGGGATATCCATCCTTCCTCTTCTTATACAGGGTTGTGAGGATTAAATGTAATAGTGAAGTGAGAGTTTAGCGTATTCAGTAAATGTAACAAGGCGGTGGAGTCATCATAATCAACATTAATTATTACTACACTACTGTTCTTCAGAATGCACATTCCAGAAATAAAATTGAAAATCTTACTGAGGGCACCAGTGTTCTAGGTTTGACCTGGATGTAGACGTAATGAACAGTTCTCTACCAATTAGTGTGTTGGCCCAGCATAGGTGCTTGACAAGGCCCCTTTCAGACTTCTGTACATCACTTCAACCCTCCACCCCGATAGTACAGACTGCTAATGAATTAGGAGTCCTATCTGTCAACTGGCAAGGGACTGCCTAGAGCAGATTCCTGTGGAGTGAGACCTCACTGTTTCTGTGAATATAAAGAAACCTCTCAGGAAAGCCTGAATGATTCAGGAAATCTGAACTGAGGAGCCAGCGGCTCGGCAGGGGGCACCTCTCTTTGGCTGACTAGAGCCTGCTGTAAGAAACATTTTTTTTGACCCTGACAGACTTGTTGAGGAAATTGAAAATCTCCTTTAAAAAAAAAAAAAAAGTTCATTTAAAATCCTTTCTGGCTTGGAATATCAGGAAGTCATGATGGGCTAGATTGTTCCCTGGGCGGCCAGGGGATAAGGAAGCCTCAGGGAGCCCTGGGTTCTCTCAGGCACCCATTTCCGCAGCCCCTCACCCCTCACCCTTCCTCAGGTGTCTTTCTCAGGCAGGCTTGCAGCGGAGAACGCTGTTTTTCCTATCCACTTGCCTTTGTGGATACCCCCTGGCCATTTGCAAGCATCCAGTACCACTGCAGTGCATCTGGAGACTGGCAGCTTTACAGTGATCTTTGCCCTTGGACCCCGTGCTCTCAGCCTAGGGGACTATGCAGATCACAGTGGTCATAGTGCTGCTTTCCAGTGCTTGTAGATAGAGAAGAGGAGGCTTATGCCAGCTGACCCAGGTCATGAGTCAGATGTCTGAACTCATCAGCAAAGAGTGCTCCAGGGGAAAGAAATGGTATACCAGGCATTTGATTATTTGGAAATTTCTTTTAACTGGAACTCCTGTATTTCATCAAGGGCAATAATGGATGGGTGTACAATGCAAAACTCGAGGAGAATAAATTGTGTTTTGTATACCTGGTAATATCCTATTCTTTACTCTGCTCAAAACGGGTGAAATTGTTAATCCTACCCTATAAACCAGGATATTTGAATCAAGCAAGTATCCCTTGCCTGTGCCAGATGCAAGAGTTGGTTTTCTCTTTGCCTGGTTAAATTATCACTTAATAGGTAAGCAATATTTTGAAAGTCTGTTATATCCTGATGGTGCATTAGGCCCTGAAGAGGATGTAAAACGCTTAAGACCCTCTTCCAAGAAACTAGTGGTGTGATTGAGGGAATAAGACTTACGCATGTGAAACAGAGAATGCTAGATGGTTTCAGTAGGAATCATTGTGTAATAGTGTATGATTTCAGTTTTAAGTACTATGCATGCGGGAAGGAAAAAAAGATGACAAGTAAATATTATTTAGTAAAATCTTCCAGTACAGGAGAAATAAATGTTTGCAATATTTTCTATTCTCTCAGTAAGAAAAACTTGAATTACTGATTTAATCACCATGGAGATCCTGGATTTTATTCTGTACCTTAAAATCCTTAGCTTAACCTTTTTGGAGAAAGACATCTTTAGTTTTCTTACATAATTCTTCAAAAGATTTCATAGTCCTTTTCTTGAAAAATTAAGACATCAAGTCAGCAAGTATTTACTGAGCACTGACCTTGGGCCAATGCATGTACATTTTTTAGTTGTTAGACCACAGTAGAGTAACCCTAGAATAATGCCTTGTAAGATGACTTTGATAAGTGCAAGCTGGTGAGTTGAGCTTTAAGCCAAGAACCTTGGTTTTCTCTTACTGAATGTTTTTCTCTTTTGTTGTATGGTAGGACTTAGAAAATGTTTGGACTGTTTTTGTCAAAGGTGTGTTCTCACCCTTGTCAGGGTTTGTTTAGTGATTTATAATTAGATAAAAATTTGCAAAGTTTTTGAGCTCTATGATGGGAAATGCTGTGTAATATGAGGTAGTGGTGATTTGGGCCTCGTCACAGATCTGCTATGATTCTATGCCTATCTCTACCAGAGATTCTTTCCTCTTAATGGAATTTGAAAGTAATCATTTATCTTGAATGAAATTGGTTTCTTCTACCTAATGCTGGGGAATTTAGTTTTCTAACTGGAATGTCTGATCTATTTTATGTGCCTGCCAAAAAAAATCCCCAAATACTGGCTGCCTGAGCTCTGGCTAATGTTTCCAGGCTCTCTGTTTTGAAAACATTCCGTTTCCACCCTGTGTTACAGATGCTCTTGCATACAGTGAAATCCTGTGATAAATATTTTTCAGTGAACATAAAGTATTTGAAAAATAAACGAATGGCAGTGTTATCATTAGTCATACATTGACTGAGTGCCACCAGTGTATTCATCGTCATGTGTCGGACATAGTCCAAGACACAGTCCCTGCATTTAGTGGTTTTAGAGTCTAATTATCTGTGAAATGGTCATGTTGAAAAAAAACCAAGGAACCATCGGTTGAACAATTTGTTTGCAATTATGATTAATAACCTGCTCTGGGTAATTAATGGGAAAATATATGTGGCTCTTACCGGGCTGCTAGTTTCAGATATACAAGCAGTAAGTGTGTACTCAGAGTAATTCATAGTAAATAAAATAATTTTTTTATACATCCTAGATCTCTTTCTTAACTGTGTTTTAACCCACTCAAGAAAAAAGTGAGCGCAAACAGGTGGTTCTGCCATTCTTTATGGTAATGTTGTTTAGGTCTCAAAAATCCATCAATAACAAATTATATTATTTGAAAAATGATTGCTTTTCACAGACTCATTATCCTTACAATATTTCTCCTTTCGAGATTATTTCATGATACTGTGAAAATACTTAATATCTATTTAGGCTTCTTTTGTCCTGCATATACAGTATTTATTTTGCGTTAGATAAAATGAAAACATATGAAGGATAGGTCTACAGAATGTAAATATCTATTTGCTTTCAGTATTCAGATGGGAGTTTTGTGGGCAAAGTATTTAACAACGTTTGTGTAAATTTACCTGTAAATTTGACTCACATAGACTTAGCTGAAATGAGATGGTGAGTATAGATATAAAAAATTATGGGGGCACCTAGGTGGCTCAGTTGGTTAAGCATCAGACTCTTGATTTGAGCTCAGGTTGTGATCTCATGGTTCATGAGATCAAGCCCCATATTGGGCTCTGTGGTGACAGTGCAGAGCCTGCTTGGGAGTCTCTCTCCCCCTCTCTCTCTGCCCCTCCTGTGCGCGCGCGTGCGCACACACACACACACACACACACACAGTCTCTCTCTCTCTTTCTTCTCTAAGTAAATAAATAAACATTAAAAAAATTTTATGTATTTGAGTAGGATTTCCCCCCACTTGTATATAGGTGAAGTTTTTGGTAATTTTTTCCCAAGAATGATTATATATGGTCCACTTGATTCCATTATAGAAACTTTTTTTGTTGGATGTGATAAGAATTGGTTGGTTAATTTAAAAAATTGGTTAAAAGTAAGGAATAGAAAGGAGCGCCTGGGTGGCTCAGTTGGTTCGGCGTCCAACTTCAGTTCAGGTCATGATCTCACGGTTCATGAGTTCGAGCCCCACGTCGGGCTCTGTGCTAACAGCTCAGAGCCTGGAGCCTACTTCAGATTCTGTGTCTCCCTCTCTCTCTGTTCCTCCCCTGCTTGCACTCTGTTTCTCTTTCTCAAAAATAAATATTAAAAAAAATTTTTTTTTAAGTAAGGAATAGAAAATGATATATAAAAACATTTAGTTAATATTTTAACTTAATAAGATACATATATTTGCCAGTTATATAATGGAGGCTCCAGGCTTTTCTTTGAGCATGGGTTGGATTTCCCCATCTTTTTTGTCAAGAATTTTCAATCTCAGTTTCCTTAGAGGTACTTGTGAAGCAGTCTGAATACAGAGTTCTTCTAGATTATGATTTTCTCCAAATCTTATAATAATTTTTTTCACTGTTATTCACACTGATCTAAAAACATTCAACTAAATGTCTATAGAGACTATAACTCTTTTTGTATGCATAGGTTATTGGATGTTGGAGAACAGTGTTTAATGAAGGTATTTAATTACAGTAACAGGCATAGCTCACATAAACAGATTTGAAAACACACAATTAAGGACAGAACTCAACAGGTGGAAGCAGAAGTGCACAGGTGTCCTGGACAATAGTTTATTAGCCACTAGTGTTGAGCATTTTGTGGGGAAATAAAGAACTCTGTATTGCTGAGGCTGTCACATGGTGGACAGAGAGCTTTGGGCTTTTTGTTTGTTTTTTTATTTTGAGAGAGTGAGAGCAAGCAGGGGAGGGGCAGAGAGAGAAGGAAGGAGAGAATCTCAAGCAGGCTCCTTGCTGAGCATGGAGCCGGAAGCGGGACTTGATCTCATGACTATGAGATCCTGACCTGGGCCAAAATCAAGAGTAAGACGTTTAACCGACTGAACCACCCAGGCTCCCCTGCTTGTTTGTTTTTTAATATGAGGCTTTTGCCAGTTTGGTTCTCCATCTGAAGGATCTCCCTTTTTCCCCTGTTCCTGCCTGGATCCTTGCTCAAGTCCAAGTCCATATATTTTAATTGCAATAGCCACCACCCCTCCCTTTGTATCCATGTCCTTAACCTCTGCTGTTTGTTTCCAACTAAAATCTCTCCTACCTTCCATTTAAAAATTTGCATCGAAATTCACCTATTTATAGAAGCCCTATGTATTGACTCAACTCAACTTTATACTTCTATTGATAATTTATGTTCTATCTGTACAACTTTAATGAGACAAAACTTCAAAAACCTGAATTTTAGTATCAAGTAAGTCCTGTATGTAAAAAGTGTGCAAATATTTCTTTGGCCATATGAACTTCTAAAAGAAAATAGGACAAGTTTTCTTTCCTAGTTTTATTGAGATACAATAGAATGTAACAATTTTTGGGATGTTTAATTGTCAAAACTGCTCCCACTACCTTCATTAAAAGAATTTTTTTTTAATGTTTATTTATTTTTTGAGAGAGAGAGAGAGAGCGAGCAGAGGAGAGGCAGAGAGAGAGGTAGACACAGAATCCGAAGCAGGCTCCAGGCTCTCAGCTCTCAGCACAGAGCCTGGCATGGGGCTTGAACTCATGAACGGGGCTCAAACTCATGAACGGCGATATCATGACCTGAGCTGAAGTTGGATGCTCACCCCACCCTGCCTTCATTTTAAAAGAGATAGAGGTAGGGAAAAAATTGTGGCCAAGGAACTGGCCTTTGAGAATGTGACTTGCTAACTTTCCACAGTATATAGTATTGAAGAATGCAAGAAACATGTGTTTGTGGGATTTTGTTGTCTGACAGCATGTCCTTGAATTGCATATGTATATTCATTCCCCATGTAATTTGTAAGCTCTTAAAGGCACGGGTCATATGTTCTCAGTCTTTGAGTTTTCTATGGCATAATGGGTAGAGAGTCGGTGCTCTTGTACCATGTGAAATAAGTAGCAGGTACTGAAAAAAATGTTGGCCAAAAAAAAAAAAAAAAATCTACATTAAATACAAAACAGCTCATAGCTGCTAACATTTTTTTTAATTTAATTAACACATGCTATACACTGTCTAAAGTACTTTATATATGTGATCTCATGTAATTTACACAACTGTTGTTACTCCCATTTTACAGATACAGAAACTAAAGGAAGAGTCAAATACTTGGCTGAGGTCATACTAGAAAATAGTAAAGCTAGGAATCAAACCTTAATAAGTCTGATTTCAGATTCTATGCCCTTAATTCCTTTCCTACACAACCTTTCAGAAACTTTAAGAAGTTCTGAAAACTTAGATGAAATATAAATTTTCTCTTAACCAGACTAAATGAAAAGCTAAAAAGTAATCCTTAGTAGAAGTAGATTTATGCTAAATAGGAAGCCTTGGAAAGACCTCATTAGCAAATGAGAGACTGGGAGACCAATCATGGTATTGTCTGCTACCCAATGAGAACAATATCTGCTTATGCTGTGAACCCTTTCATTTATACATACAACACCTGAATGAGGAATGTATATTTATCAGCTCTCACATCTCATTGCTGGGCGACATCAGGGAGCTCTTTTTTTAGGATAGCTGTCCATCTGTTCTCCTCTAGGAACTCCTGGATCTGTGCCACTGCCACTTGGCTGCTGGCTTCAAGAGAGCCTAAATCAGTGAGTTGCTCACACCAGGGAGAACAAACAGGCTCTTCTCCTTAAAGTGTCTGTAATTATATGACCATAATTAGAAATAAAACCTTCTTTATATAATTTGCAGCTCATGAGGAAAGACTTTCTGCTTACACACCATTTTCCCCTCTATTGTCTCACATGCAGATCAGGAAATAGGTTACTTGGCCTAACAATAGACCATTGAATCTAGTGGAGAGATCCAGATTCCCTACACCCCCTCATTTTGCCTTGTGGCCTTGGGGTTATCCCTGGCCCTTCCTCAGCCTTTGGTGTGTAGTGTTACAGGATTTGCTAATATAGCAATATAGGAGGTATTGCATGTGGCAACCTTAATTTCTTGCTCTTAGTTCTTTGGGAAAAAAGAGATAACCCAAAAATAAATAATTCATGAGTGAAGATACTAGTTTTGTTGCTTGTTTTTGCAGGTTGAGTTTGTTGTCATTATTGTAAACATTAACATTGTTGGGGTGATTCTATAGTGTTCAAAGAGATTTAGGTCACTGTTGATTTTTGCCTGATGCTTTGGGATTGAGTAGATGCTGATTAATTCATGAGCCCCAACTGCAAGGTAGATGTTCAGTATCGATTAGATATGCCCCTGGTTGTATGCTGTTAAAAAGGAGGACTCAGTTGTGAAATACTCCTAAAGCTAAATCAATAAGCTACTAAAGTTGTTTCTCCCCATAAATGTTTATATTTTATCCCTTCAATGAAATGAGAAAGACTGGTAGGAATTCTGTGATCTGGACTGTTAAGAAAACTGGTCATATCTTAGGAACAGTATGCTTGTATGTTAACCATTCCAGATGAGTATAAATTATTCATATGCACATCTTAGCTGAGGATAACTGACTTAATGGAGGAGACAACATAACAGTTTTCTTTGGAAAATTATCATCTTTATTCTGGTGACATGGGTAGAGAACTTTGCTCAGAGCATGCCCAAATACCACTAAAAATTTCAAGGGATTTGAGATATAGTTCCTCATAGTGTAAGAGTTTTAAAATGTCTATGACTTCTGTTATGATCATGGCCAGTAACTGCTAAGCAATTAGCTGTACCAGCAAAGGCATTAGGAAATTTTCTGCCTTGGCAATATTTTCTGAAGACTATTGAATTTAGAGCAATTTCTTGCTTTTGCCCCTCAACATACAGACTTGTCCAGAATAGCAGCAGTCTTTAGAAATCATCATGAAATCCACTAAATTCAGTAGTTTCTAGGCCTGTCCATCTCCTCTCCTTGCCTTCTCTTCCAAGTTCCTAGAGTGGGAGATTACTCCTGCTGTGAGGACTTCCTGACCATGCCTACCCCTTCCTTGAATCTTTACAGTGGTTTCTCATTTCCTTTTGGATCTACTATAGCTGTTCACCCCATGCATCAAAGCCAGTCACCAGCAGGCTCTGGATTATCTCATTACTCTCATCTGCTGCTTAGGTCCCCAGCTTTCTCTCTCCCTCTCCTGTCTCTCTCTCTCTCCCTCCCTCCGTGTCTCTCTCTCTCTCTCTCTCTCTCTCTCTGTCTCTCTCTCTCTCTCTCTCCCTCCCTCCCTCCCTCCCTCTCTCTCTCTCTCTCTCCCTCCCCCTCCGTCTCTCTATCTCTCTCTCTCCCTCTGTGTGTGTCTCTCTCTCTTTCCCTCCATCTCCCCCCCTGCCCCCCCCCCCCACACTCATTTCAAGTTGCTCTAGAGAGCACCATGCTTGTGGAACTCATTACATTAGTCTTTTGAGCCATCTCCCAAATTTTGTCATTTTCTTAGTCTCTTGTTCTTTTTTCTTCTGGTCTAAATAACTCCTGAAATCCCATCTTCTGTAAAAGTCAGTTTGAATTAAGTGGAGAATTGCTGATGGTCTCCTCTTCATCTCCTTTCACAATAATAGACATCCCATAGCTTCTTCCTCTAATATTTACTCCCATTATAAACTCCCCTCCTCTTCCCACTTCCTAAATGACCCTTGCCCTTGACTTATGTGTAATAACAGTGTATCCCATTCCTGTTCCGGTTACTGTTCTTCATTTAGAGACTCACACAGGGGTGAACTAAGCAGGTTCTAAGGTCAACTGCCTGACTTGGAATCTGAGCTCTACCACTTGCAGCTGTGCTCTTTTGGGCCCATTATGTGAGCTGTCTGTGCCACAGTTTCCTCCTTAATAAGAGTGGGACAATAATAACAACCCACCTGAGATTTTGAAATAATTGAAGCACTTCACACAGTACCTGGTGCAAAGTAAGTATGCAATAAATATTAACTGTTATTATTATTATTAACAGGGTGGAGATAATGAAGGGCACACCGCCATATTTTATATACACACACACATCTACACATACGCATTCATAGTTACATAGTTTGGAAAAACATTCAGAATTGGCGATATAACTTTTTTTTTAAAGAAATGAAAAAATACATATTTGTAAACACAAAACACACAAAGTAAAGTTGAACAAAATCCTGGCTGAGGCAAGGGTTCAGGAAGCACTGTACCAGTTGTTTCTGCACATATACTAAAGATCTGACATTAGTGGTTTGGTCTTTGCTTAAAAGCACCAGAGCCCCGCGTCCAACTTTGATTTTTGCTCAGGTCATGATCTCACGGTTCGTGGGTTTGAGCCCTGTGTCAGGCTCTGTGCTGTGCAGAGCCTGCTTGGAATTCTCTCTCTCTCTCTCTCTCTCTCTCTCTCTCTCTCTCTCTCTCTCTCTCCCTCTCTCTCCCTCTCCCTCCCTCCCTCCCTCCCTCTCTCTTTCTCTGCCCCTCCCCCATGCACTCTCTAAATAAATAAATAAATATATATATATATATAAAAATAAAAACTAAAAGCACCAGAACCCCCATATGTATGTATGGGCACTTGCGTGCTGTTGTATGTAATGATTAGGGTGACAGGGTTTCTTTAAGAAAATACCAAAGCAGACACTAGTCTACCTAATTCAAGTAAACAAAAGAGGAATTACTTAAAATTTAAAAAGGGGATAGTGTAAGGGACAATACCTTCTTTAAAAATGACTTGGGGCGGGAACTGTTCACATAAATCTGGATCTTTTTATGCATACCCCTTTAAAGTCAGATATATCTTCAGTGCAGCTTGTATTTGGCATGAGAATAATGAATTGCTTTTGTTTTCCTGATTTTGTTGCTTGTAAATATTCTGTTAAGGAATTTTATAAACATGGTGAAGGTAATCCCGGGCTGATGTGTATATTTTCTTTCTTTCTTTCTTTCTTTCTTTCTTTCTTTCTTTCTTTCTTTCTTTCTTTCTTTCGTGTATTTTCTAAGTAGAAAACTTACAAGCTTATATTGATTACTTACATTTTAAAATATTGACTAGATATTAGTGGATTGCTTTTAAATTAATGTGTTATTCCTGATTTACCAGGAGTGTATCAGTGAAACATTTATTTAGAAAACAGAAATAATTTTAAGTAGGAAAATGGAATCTTCTAAAAATAACAATAAATGATTTAATGTACTGATGTTGTTTGTGTGATATTGGTGGACCCAGAAGTATGAAGTGTGCATATGACTAATAAAGCCATAATAAATATATATGTTTTTATTGACATTACTCATATCTGAGAGGTTGCTACTCTTGTTGGTACAAAAATTTCTTGGATTTCCTTATTTTTATTTATTTAGGTCATTTCACAACTTCTATCATTTTAGGTTTTATTAATGCCTGTTTTGTAAAATAAAATTATTAGAGAAATTATGAGGGAGTGTAACATGAAAGAGGTGACCAGAGCTACCCTATTTCATGTTTATAATTTTCATTTCTTTTCAAATGTAGATTTATTCCTAGTGATACAAATTGCTGTTTTCTTTGGCAGGCACTAGAAGCAAGTCTATGTGAAATTATGTAATGTCTGAAAAGTTATATTCATGATTAATTGGCCTATCCGAGAATGGTATTTGTGTGGAATAAGGCGATCATACTTTTTATTTGGCATTGAGTTAAAGCGCCCCTGTTCAGATCAGGTTACTCTACAGGGCTTTTTGACTGAGAACTGTATGTTTAGCTTGATCTCTAAAAAGCATGAAATGTAGCTTCGAAGCCAAATATGCTGGAATTCATATTGTAACCAAAGTTAGTCTTCAGATAACTTCAAAAGCAACCTCTTTGACTCTGTCACACTTTAGTTAACAAATAAAGCCAAGAGAGTTAAAAGCAACATTATCAACACTGTGGCCTTTGAACACATAGCCAGTCTTGATTATCCTGGGATGGATTAGTCGTAGTGTCAAATAATAGTTTAAAATTCCTCCTGACCTTGATCCAAACTGATCAGTTGAAACGAACTATTTATTTATCTGAACTGGGCTTTACAGGAACTAGAAAGTAAGGCCTGGAAATAATTGTCTTCTCCTGTGTGTCAACTTGAGAAATGATGACATCCATTACTACAGAGTGATGTTCAACTTGATAACCGGAGACAGGGCTCTGCAGTGGTCCTGGAGCCTAATTGTCTTGGGAAAATCAACTTCATTCCTCATCTATAATGTGGAAATAATAGTATTTACCTTCTGATACTTTAATGATTAATTAAGTGCTTGCACAAATATCTGTTCAGAGTGAGTACTCTTCAAATGTTTGCCGCTACCAATCCCTGTCACTACCACTGCTGCTGCCACTACTGCTACTAACTACAAGTGCTCCCCTATCAGCTACTACTGTGACTATTATAATAGCTCCTCCTTCAAGACCTTAATGCCAGGGTTTTGCTCTTTGGTGAATCCTCATCCTGAAATGGGAAATCCTATCCCAAAGTTGAATATTAGTAATTTGGAGGTTACTGTTTAAAAGCGTCTTTATTCTTACTACTTAAAGGTATGGACCACAGATCAGCAGCATCAGGATCACCAGGGAGCTTGTTAGAAATGTAGAATCCTTGGCCCCATCCCAGAACTGCTGGATCAGAATCTGCATTTTACCAAGATCTCTAGGTGTTTTGTTTGCATTTTAAGGTTTGAAAAGCACTAATCTCCGTAATTTCCTGTCACCCCCTCCTCCCAAACTATCCTCAAAATCGTCTGAATAATTGAGAGATCACTACCATCAGTGGACTACCAACAGTATCACGTGAGCCAGGCCTTCACAGTAGACATATGGCAGGTAATTGGAAAGAGAAGGAGGTAGGGAGAGAGGAATAAAAACTATGCCTGACAGTACTAATGTTATAATTCTCTAGATGGGTCTGTGCTTGCTGATTTCAGATTGTTCTTTGTTGGGACACTGATTATGGAGAAGAATACTGAAATTTTATGAGTTGATGTCTGTCAAATTTACTTTGGAGAGTTTCCTTTTAACTCACAGTCTTAGCAATTATTACACACACTCCTTTTTTTTCCTCTTATACACACGCGCACGCGCGCATACACACACACACAGCAGTTCTCTTATGATCATACTTTAATTAACTCTTTGGTTTAAACATGATGTCCTTTATGTGCTGATCCTGCAAGATCATTGAATAAGAGAGTAGCAGTTCATTTACTGTTCTTCTCTCTGTTGTTTGGCTAGTGTTTTTACCGCTGTGTGGCTTGTTTCCTTCAATGTAAATGTTGTGAGGATATACAAAAACATTGATGAACCGCGAATTATGAATGGTTGTGGAAGCAGAGCTTTATTTGTATTATCATATAATAGGGGAGAAGGAAAAGTACTCATTTTTGTTTTAAAATATGAACTTTGAATCCATTGTTTGTAAATTGATTGAAAAATTTAAGTTAAATTGACAAGAAAAAATTGATAAAATGTTAGGAATATACAATAGCACAACTTCATGCAGTTACAAATGTCTGTGTTGTGTGACTTGGCAATCTCACATCTAGGAATTTATCCTACAGGTATATTTGCACATTCAAATGCACACATGTACATTTTTGTAGAAGCAAGAGAGGTAATAACCCCAATATCTATTAGAATGAGAGTGGTTTAGTTGTACCTCACTTTTGTTTTTTCCTTTTTAAAGATGTTACATGTTTGTATATGCTAGGCCTGTCAACAAAACTTTGGAAAGGGGATTTGAGTGCCCAGGGATTAGACATAACAGGGAGACTTCTTTTCTACTCTGTATATCTTTGTACTTTTTTTTGTAACCAGGTATATATGTAATTTTTAAAACAACAAAATAACCCTAGCATTGAAGATATTTAAGCCATGTCTTTTTAAGTAAACTCTCAATGTGGGTCTCAAACTTGTGACCCCAAGATCCAGAGTAGTATGTTCCACTGACGGAGACAGCCAGGTGCCCCTTAAGCCATATCTTTTAACACTGAAGTATTTTTTTGTTGTTACTTTTAAAGCGTGTTCACGTATATAAACTCATGTCTCTGGGGCTCTTAGAACTACAGTTACTAAGAGTAGGCAATGAATCTCAGTAGTCTCATTGCTTTGTACTTAGTGTCCCACTCTTTAGACTCTCCTGAGCATAAACTGCTAGATATCCTAATCACTGGGAGCAGTGATTCTTAACCTGGGGTACCACTGGAATCTTCTTGAAGCTTTTAAAAAATTAAGATGCCTAATCCAACCCTAGATATATAAATATAAATTATAAATATTAATATTAATATGTGTGTATGTATATGTATATATCTTAGGGGAGGGACAGAAAGAGAATCTCAAGTAGACCCCACACTCAGTGCAGAACCACACAGAGCCCGACCTGGGGCTCGATCTCAGGACTGCAAGATCATGACCTGAGCCAAAATGAAGAGTCAGATGCTTAACTAACTGAGCCACCCAGGTGCCCCTAGGCACGCATATTTTTAAAAAGCTACATAGGTGATTCTGCTGTTCACACCTGGTTAAGAACCACTGTCTAGAGAACAATTCCTGGTAGGATTACTCTTATACTAAAATACTAGCTGATATCCCCTCCCTCCCAAAGCCTCCAAGGAGTGAATGAGTGAATACTCTACATCCAATGGAAAGGGAGTCTCACTCTGAATAGCCACATGGCTCTCTCTGTTGTATTAGGATAATTATGAAAATGACAGTGATGATAACAAACCAGGTTTCTGCATTGGAATCAACATTTTCTGCGAATTAAGAACATTGACGGTAAATACGGTAGATCAAAAGCTGGTTCTTTGAAAATCTCCAGATAGATCCAAAAAAGGAGGAAAACACAAATTAACAGTATCAGAATAGAAGAGGGGACATCACTAAAGATGTAAAAAAGAATAATAAAGCAATATTATGAGCAATTTTATGCCAGTAAATAAACTTGGATGAAATGGGAAAATTCCTTGAATGCGCAAATCACCACAACTAACCCACAAATGTGCCAGTGCACGCACGCGTGCGTGTACATGCACACACACAAATCTGAATAGCTCTATATTTATTAAAGAAATTGAGTTCATAATTTAAAACTGGGCTACAAAGAAAACTCCAGGTGCAGACAACAGAAATTGTGAAGTCTGACATACTTTCAATAAGGCAAATATTAGAGAATTCTTTCAGAAAGTAGGGTGAAACACATTCCAATTCATTTTATGAGACCAGCATTACTTGGATACGAAAACTAACAGAAGACATTGCAAAAAAGAGAAAATACGGAACAGTATTCCTCATGACATAAACACAAATCTTTCAAAAAAATATATTGGCAAGTTAACCAGAAACATAAAAACGATAATATATTGAGGTTTATCCAGAATGGGATTTATCCAGAAATGCAAGGATGGTTTAATACTTTAAAATGAAGACAACATTTGATTATCTCAATAGACATAGGAAAAGCAATTGACAAAACTAAAAATCTATTTATGATTAAAAAAAAAAAAACCTCTCAGCCAACTAGGAATAGAAAGAACTTCATCAGCCTGATACAAAGCATCTTAAAACAAAGCACATAGCTAACATCATTACTAATGGTAAAAGACCAATCACTTTCTTCCTAAAGTGAGGAATAAGACAAGTATGCCCCCTTTCATCATTCCTGTTTTGCAGTGTACTGGGGTTCCTAGCCAATGTAATAAGACACGATAAAGAAATGAGAAGCATACAGATTGGGAGAAAGAGCTAAACCTGTCTCTAGATTTAGATCATAATTGTCTATACAGAAGATCTTTTTTTTTTTTTTAATGTTTACTTTTGAGAGAGAGAAAGAGACAGAGTATGAGCAAGGGAGGGGCAGAAGGAGAGGGAGACACAGAATCCAAAGCAGGCTCCAGGCCCTGAGCTGTCAGCACAACTGACAGTCGGACACTCAACCAAGTGAGCCTCCCAGGTGCCCTATGTCTACATAGAAGATCTTAAGGAATCTTCTATAGTGGAAAGCTACTAAAACCAGGGTGAACTTAAGTAAAGATATAAGATTAATATACGAAACCTGGTTGTATTTCTATATAGTAGCAACAAACATTCAAAAATTGAAATATCATTTACAATAGCATCAAATAATATGAAAGGATATAGGGATAAATTTAGCAAAATATAAACAAAAGGTATACCCTAAAAACTGTAAAGCATTTTTGAAAGAAATTAAAGAAGATGTAAGTAAATGGAGAAATAACCGTACTCATCAGTTGGAAAACTCAGTAAAGTTTCAAAGTCAATACTCCCCAAACTTATCTACATAGTCAACACAATCCCAGTAAAGATCCCAGCAGACATTTTTCTAGACAAGCCAACTTTAAAAGTTATATGGTGATGCAAAGAACCTAGAATAGCTAAAACAAATTTGTAAACAAAAGAGGAAAGTTGAAGAAGTAATACAGTGGAAAGAAGAAAATTTTCTCAATAAGTAATTCTGGAATAACTGGATATATATATATATATATATATATATATATATATACAGAAAAAAAGTGAATTTTGATTCTTATCTGACTCCATATGCAAAAATTAATTAACCAAAAATGGGTCATAGACAATATAAGGACTAAAACCACACAATCAGAAGAAAATACAGGACAAAGCCCTTGTACTTGGGAATAGGCAAAGATTTCTTAGGTGGACATAAAGATTAGAATTGATAAATGGGATCAAAATTAAAAACTGATATTTTTCAAAAGAAATTGTTAGGGAAATGAAGAGACAAGCCATAGTATGAGAGAAAATATTCACAATACATGTATTTTATTATATGTATACATATGTACAAAGGACTTGTATTCAGTAGACATATCTGAGAGACTCTTACAACTCAGTAAGACAACCCAATTTAAAAAATCGGTGTTGTTGGGGCACCTGGGTGGCTCAATCCAACTCTTGGTTGTTCAACTCTTGGTTTGGGCTCAGCTCATGGTCCTAGGGTTGTGGGATTGAGCTCTGTCGTGGGATTGAGCTCTGTGTCCAGCTCCACCCTGAGCCCACACTCAAGCCTGCTTGAGATATTCATTCTCTCTCTCTCTCTCTGCCCCTCTGCCCCACTTGTGCTCTCTCTCAAATTAAAAATTAAACTTTTTTTTTTAAGAAAAGGTCTTACAGGTTGTGTTCTTCAGCCAGTAGTTTCTGAGAGAAAAGTTTTGTGTGTAGGATATTTATTAAGGGATGCCCTTAGTATTATCACCTGCAGTGAAAGGAAGGGCAACAAAGCTGCATCAGGTAGAGAGAGGAGTTGAGCAGTGATACAGCTTCGTAATAACCTTGGCTGAGTTCATATGTAGTTCTGGAGCTAGATTGGTTCTTCAGAGTTGGGACAGAATCTAGACAAGAGTTGGGTCACGTTGAGCATGCCTTTATATTACTTTATCAGTTGGTAATGAGGACTTGTAATACTTGGATGTGGGCCACCCCAGAAAGGGGCATGTCCCATGACCTTGGGTGACATGACTGTACAGCTGAAGCAATCCCTGAAGAGAGTGACAACTGAAAACTACCGGTAGCATTCTCACTAGCTGGGGCAACAGATTTTTCACCATAAAAGGGTCTGGCAGTATGTTGCAGTAGACCTTGATGACAAGCTGAAGAGTCTAACAGAAAATGAACAAAAGAAGGTATATGAATGGCCATTAAGCACATGAAAACATATCCAACATCATTAGCTATCAAGGATATACCAGTTGATAAGCACAATGAGACAGGCCTATGCACTGTCTAGAATGGTTAAATTAAAAAGACTGGCAATGCCAAGTGCAAGTACTGGGAGTATAGAATGGTACTATCACTATGGAAAAAGTGACACTTTCTATAAAATCCAACATGTACTTACCATTATGACCCAGGAATTCCACTCCTGAGTATTTACCAAAGAGAAATGAAAACATACATACAGAAAGGCTTTGACACAAATGTTCATATAAGCTTCATTCCTACAGCACAAAACTGTAGGGTGCAGGGTGCTTGGGTGGCTCATTCTGTGGAGCAGCCAGCTCTTGTTTTCAGCTCAGGTCTTGATTCCAGGGTTGTGGGATCAAGCCCCACATTGGGCTCCATGTTGAGCATGGAGCCTGCTTAAGATTCTCTCTCTTACTCTGCCCCTCTTCCATGACGCTCTCTATCTAAAATAAATTTTAAAAAACACAACACTACAGTGTGCAAATGTCCATCAATAGGTGAATGGATAAACTAATTTAGATATATGGATACATTGAAGAATAAACTATTCACATGCAACAATATGGATCGATATAAAAAAACATGCTGTGTATAAGGATATAACAAAATTGAGTACATACTGTATGATTGCATATATAAAATTCTAGAACAGCCAAAGTAACGTAGTGTTAGAAAGCAGATCAATAGTTGCCTGCATCTACAGAGGAATGGGACTGCAGAAAGGTTTAAGGGAACTTTTTTTATTTTTAATTCCAGTATAGTTAACATACAGTGTTATATTAGTGTCAGGTGTACAATAAAGTGATTCAACAATTCTGTGCATTACCCAGTGCTCATCATTAGTGTACTTTTAATCCCCTTCACCTATTTCACTCCTGAGGCAACTTTCTGAGGTGATAAAAGGGTTTTATTTCTTAATTGTTGTGATAATTATATGACTATATGTATTTGTCCAAACTTTAAAAGGGTGCATTTTGTTATATTTTTTATACCTTAGTAAAGTTGATTGTTTTTTTTTAAGTAAAATTTAAGAAGAAAAACAAATGAGGGTTTATGTTAATGAAGGACATTAGTTGTTCTTTTAACTTTGTTTTCTGGTAATGTTTTCATCTGATTTGGTATCAGAATTATGCTGGCCTTGTAAAATTAGTTGAGAAATATTTCCTCTTTCTCTGTTTTTTGAAATAGATCATGTAAGATTGGTATTGTATTCTTTTTAAAGTTTATTTATTTATTTTGTGAGAGAGAGAGAGAGAGAGAGAGAGAGAGAGAGAGAGTGTGTGTGTGTGAGAGAGAGAGAGAGAGAGAGAGAGAGAGAGAGAGAGAGAGAGAGAGAGAACAGGAGGAGGAGGGGCAGAGAGAGAGGGACAGAGAGAATCCCAAGCAGGCTTCACACTGTCAGCATAGAACCTGACGTGGAGCTTGATCCCACAAACCTTGAGATCATGACCTGAGCCAAGATCAAGAGCTTAACCAACTGAGCCATTCAGGTGCACCTGGTATCTCATTCTTAAATCTTTGAAAGATTTAGCCAGCAAAGCTGTCTGGACCTGGAGTTCTTCATAGGGGTTTTTAAGTTATGAATCCCTTTTTTTTTAATGGATTTAGAGTTATTCAGAGGTTCTATTTCCTCTTGTGATGGTTTTGTTAATTCAGTCTGTCAATAAAGTTATCATTTTATCTCAGTTGTCTAATTTATTGGCATAAAGCTGTTCATAATATTTCCATCATTTTAATATCTTCAAGATCTGTAGTGATATCTCCTTCTTATTTTGGTAATTAACTTTTTTCCTTTTCTTGATTAATCTAGTTACAAGATTTTAATAAAGTTCAGCATCTTCTTACCTTATGACACAGCAGTTCCATTCCAAGGTATTTACTCAAGAGATGAAAACACAGGTCTACAAAAGTACTTATGTAAGAATGTTCATAATAGTTTTATTCATTTTAACTCTAAGCTGAAAACAAATGCTGGGCAACCAAAGAGAGAATACACAAGTTTTTGTGTATTTTATAATAAAATACTAGTCAGTAGTAAATAGAAATGTATTATTGATATGCAGCAGTATGAATGAATATGATAATACAGTGAATTGAAAGAAATCCCACTAAAAGAATTTGGTCTTTGGCTCCATTTACATGCAGTTCTAGAGCAGACCAAATCACACTGTGGTGGGAGAAATCAGAGCAGTAGCTGCTTGGGAAGGAGAGTAGAAAGGAATTGACTGGGAGGAGTCAGGAGAGAACTTCTGGGGTTATGGAGTGTTTTCTATCTTGATAGAGATGTATGGGTTACGAGTGTATGCATTTATTCAAAACTCCGATCTGTCCATTTCATTATATGTGAAATACACATTAACTTGGTTGTACAATAATGTGAATGTACTTAGTGCCACTGAACTTTACAGTTAAAAATAGGTAAAGTGGTACATATTATATATCTTTTACAATTAAAAAAATGTAAGAGGGTCATTGTGAAGGTTGTAAATGGGCAAACAATTAAAAATTCTTTATTGTCCCCCATAACCTTGTGCTGTTATATTCTTATTTCTTTATTTACCATTTATATACTAAAGTAAAAATGTAATTTAGAAGATGATGAGAAAGTACCAAGTATGAGAAGTAATGTTATATTTATATATTCAACACATTTATCAAATATCTACAGTGTGTATAATTCTTCATTACGTGTGATAATTTAGATAAACAAACCAGGATCTCCTTCAAAGAGCTCACTGTGTACTAAATTTTGACTTAAAATATTTTAAAAAAAGATTTCACAGAAATAAAGAGCTTTCCTCTACCTAATGAATACTCTTTAGTAGGTTTCTATAAGACTCGAAATATTGTAGGAAATTGAGCTTAAAAATCTTTGCCCCAAGGGTAAAGCCTATGACATCTGGTGTTTCTCTTCCTGGCCTTGCTGTAACTTGCATTGGTAGGGGCGAGGCTTATGTTTTGTGCAATGAAGTACAGCCTGCAGTGATGCTGGAGCACCAAAGAGCAGAGTGTCACCAATAATGTTCATATAAGTGCTTGGGTGGTGCCTGACCTAAAGCATTAGTAGATCTAGAATCCCCACCACAAAGAGGTTTAGGGCAGACTCCAAAAAAACAAGGTCAGAGCTCTTGACATTCAGATAGTGATTATCCAAACAATCCTCATTTCCTACCGCTTATGACTCCTGTAATTGAAAGGGTCAAAGATAGTCTGAAAGTGAGGAAAAAACAAAAGCAGGAAAGTCAAGGGCATGGAAATTCTGTACACCAGATGGTTTATGTGCCCACAGGGCAATTGAGAATTAAGTATGTTAAAGGAACTACACTATTTCTGTTGGTTCTGTGACAACAAGCACTTGGAGTACCAATTATATTCTGTTTGGCATAGTTGGATGCCGAGTAAACATCAGTAACTTATTGAATAGTACATAGCATCTCAACTGACATATAAAACTCTGTGAATGCAGAAAATTGCCAGGGGCAGCGGTGGTGGTGGTGATGGTGATAATATTGACAAAGTGACTAACGTGATTTTTCTAGCTTGTTAATATCCACCTACCTGTGTCTCCTCTCTTCACTCTACTTCCCTATTTGGATCTAATTACAATATATTCAGTAGCCTGTGTGTCCCCTGAGCAGTTAATGTAGCAATTCTTGGTGGAATTGGTAATGAGAATGGCTGTGATTCACTTTGTGCCTAGGTGGACTAGTAGGCACTACATCTAGATTAAAATGGATGCCTTGGGGCAACTGAGGAAGCCAGCTATAGGATTCAAACTATAAGACATTCTGGAAAAAGTAAAACAATGGATACAGTAAAGAAAGATAAGAAAGGGAGACAAAGGATCCAAAGTAGCCTCCATTCTTATAGCAGAGAGCCCGATGTGGGGCTCAAACTCACAAGGTCATGACCTGATCTAAAATCCAGAGTTGGATGCTTGGGGTGTCTGGGTGGCTCAGTTGGTTAAGTGTCCGACTCTTGGTTTTGGCTCAGGTCATGATCTCACGGTTCATGAGTTCTAGTCCCACATCAGGCTCTGTGCTGGCAGTGCAGAGCCTGCTTGGGATTCTCAATCTCTCTCTCTCTCTCTCTCTCTCTCTCTCTCTCTCTCTCTCTCTCAATAAATAAACTTAAAAAAAAAATGAGTTGGATGCTTAATGTACTAAGCCACCCAGGTGTCCTGAATAGGCAGATTTTTTAGGGCAGTGAAAATACTCTGTATGGTACCATGATGGTAGATACATGTCATCCTAAATTTGTTTAAACCCATAGAATGTACAGCACCAAGAGAGAACCCTGATGTAGTCTGTGGGCGATAATGATGTGTCAGTGTAGGTTCTTCACTTATAACAAAGGTACCACTCTGGTGGAAAATGTTAATAATAGCGGGGGCGGGGGGCGGGGGGGTCTATGCATGTGTGGGGCAGGGGAATATGGGAAATTTCTGTACCTTCAATTTTGCTGTGAACCTAAAACTGCTCTAAAAAATAATGAAGTTTGAAAAAATACATTAAAGATTTGTGACACTTGAATATGAATTGATTTTAAAATTCCATTTTTCAAAACCTAGAATAGAGTTTATATTATATTGCTAATATTGTGACATACTTGCCAAACAGAATAGTTTGTAAATCCTAAGCAGACTTCCTGTAACCATGTGTTGAATTTCCAGCTGTGTTGAATCAGACTTTGATCCCTCTTAAGAAGATAAATGCAGTATCTGCAGTTTCTAATGGTAAGGGTGGAGGAGAGATGTGCAGATGAAATCTTAAAAGCCAAGTAAGTCCCTGTCCAGATAAGAAATTAAAGATGCTGGGTAAGCCAATATTATTTCATTGGCTTCCCCACCCCCATTCAAATTTGTAGGCTTTATCTCCAAAAGCAAAAACAAACAAATAACAACAACAACAAAATATGAGATGTTATTGTTAAATGCAGTGTACCAGATAAGATTTGATTCCTTCCAATAGAATCACTTTCCTTAATCAGCACTCTTATAAATGGCATACCTGCCTAATTAGAACAAGTTCTAGACTACAGATACAGTGTGAGCATTTCAATTAGCTCCACACAATTGATAACTGTTGGGGCTGAGGTTCTTAGAAAGTCTTCCCCTCCTTCCTTTTCTTATTTCTTTTTGGCCATGCTTTTAATGTTTTATACTTTTGAATTAGCCTTTTGATTGTGCGCATTTCCCAGTATTGGTCATTGATACTGTTTTTGTTTCTAAGTGATTGTTTAAATGAAAAAGGAAGTGACATATTTATGGATATGTATAGTGATGCTTTTAAATATTTTTATTTTATTAGATTTAATTTACTTGTCACTCTTAAAATACAGAGAACCCTCTTCATGGTGACAAGAAGGTAAAATACAGCAGTCACATTTAAGATCTCCATACATTAGCAATAATAAATCCTTTTGCCCAGAGTAATGCAGAAACTCAATCCAGAGCCAGTGGGGATAATGTAGTGCTCCTTCACAGAACCAATTATCCACAGAGAAGTATAATAAGCAGGGGAGGCGATATAATAAAAATCTATATGGTAAGTGTAAAATTATGGTAAAATTGTTGCCTGTGAAAAGTCTTACACTAAGTGTATCTCCAATTATCTTCTGGAAAAAATTATTTAGACATATATTGAGGTCAAAATTCATAATAGAACTGCAAGAACAGCTTTAGAGTAAAACAAAAGGGTCCGTTTGTGTAGAGAAAATGGCAATAGACATGTTACAAACAAGGTTCTGTTGTGACGCTGAAGGATCTGAAGTAGTCCTGATACTGCCATGAAAGTGAGCTGGTCACCAAACCTTCCTGCAGAGGCATGGCTGTACTGACCACAGTGTAGCACATGCCGATGGGAACAAGATAATCCTTTTAAAATTCAAGACATTTTAGATCATCACAGGAAGTCTCTACTTTTAGAGTTAGTGTATTTCCATAGACTACATCTTACGGCAGATTGCCCTAGAGGGAAATCCTGAGTGTGCATGATCTATATCCTAATTAGAAGTGGGCTTGATCAGTTGAATAAGTGGGTTAAGTGGCAGGAAATGAAATGTAGTTCTTTATTTGGTAGGTATCAAGCAGAGTACCTAAGTGGCCAAAAAAAAAAAAAAAAAAAAAAAAAAGTTACCCTAAAAACAATGTAAACATTTTTCAACCTCTCTTGTCCCACTGCTATCAGTTGTGAAGTTTGTGGGAAATTATTCACTACCAATAATAAAGCACCAGAGTTTGTAAAATACTAGGGTGGCTCAGTTGGTTAAGTGGCCACCCATTGATTTTGGCTCAGGTCATGATCTCATAGCTGTGGGATCGAGCCCTGCGTCAGCCTCCATGCTTAGCATGGAGCCTGCTTGGGATTCTCTCTCTCCCCCTCTCTCTGCCCCTCCCCCAGTTGCTCTCTCTCTCTCTCTCTCAAAATAGATAAACGTTAAAAAATCTTAAAAAAAAATTGTAAAATGTTTTTAATAAATTGAATGGATTTAATGCTCTTGTTAGAATTTTGTTATTCTCACTGCAATGTATTCATCTTCCTTGACTATTACTACTTTTTTTTGTATTCTTTTTCTTTTTTTTTTAATGTTTATTTATTTTTGAGAGAGAGACAGAGACAGAGCACAAGTTGGGGAGGGGCAGAGAGGCAGGGAGACACAGAATCCAAAGCAGGCTCCAGGTTCCCAGCTGTCAGCGGAGAGACTGACGGGGGGCTCCAACCCACAAACTGTGAGATCATGACCTGAGCGGAAGAGGGTCGCTTAACCGACTGAGCCAACCAGGCGCCCCTTTTGTATTCTTTCTTAAGAGGGAAGAAAGGCAAGGAGGCTCACAATTAGGTACTGGCACGGCCTCAGATCTATTTTATATATAACCTATAGTGAGTGACTTATCGCTGAGCAAGCCCCAACCCATTGTGGTGAGATAATTTCCTTCCAGCTGATATTTAAATTTTAGTTCTGTCTTGTCAGGTTATACCCAGAAAAGTACAATTGTGCCCAAATGGTCATTCATTATAAATGATGAGAGTAGAAAAAAAGCCTTCAGATTAGACAGTGATGGAAGCCATCTTGCCACTGATGACTGCTTTACATGTCATATTATAGTTATTAAGGATATATGTTAAAGGACAATACTCTTTGGAACCTGTTGAACCAGAGGATCCACTTCCTAACCTAAAAGCAGTTTGTTCATCTATTCAACAAATGTACTTTGAAGCTGGAGCTACAGCAGTGAACAAAGTCTCTGCCCACAGAATGGAGCTTTGATAGTTCAGTAAGTGAAACAAAATAGGCAAATGATAGAATTTGTCAATATGTCTAGCAGTAAGGAATGCTATGCAGAAAAATAAAGCAAGGCCTGGGGGACCCAGAGTGGTGCTGGTGGAAAGCAGTTTCAGAGAGAGAATGGGCAGGGATCAGCCTTTCCAATAAGGTGATATCTGAATCAAGCTCCAAAGGAAATGAGGGACCAGCCACGGGAAAGTGGAAGAGCAAAGGGCTTGCAGTCAGCCGAATGGGTCTTTCTGTCTTGATAGTTATGTGACCTTAGGGAGACCTTGAATTTACCACAGCCCTGTCTCACAGGCTGTTTGTCACTAGTGAGACACTTGAGGAAAGCATTTTGGTAAACAGCAAAGCATTACCTAAACATCAGGTTTCAGTACAAGATGATAAAAGGGTGCAATTTAAAGACATGCATACGGAAGAGCCTTTTTATACAACGCATTCTGAGTTACTGAATTAAGTTGTCTGAGCTAAAGTTTTGAGAATACTCCAAAGATGAACTGCTTGACACTTAGGTATAAAGGATTTATGTTCGTCTTTGTTTACTTTTGTGGTAGTATTCCTTTACAATTTTGTATTCGTGCCTTACTTCCTTGGGCATCTTTTTCTTTTCTCTTTCGTTGAGCTTTCCTTTTATTAGATCAGGCCTCTTGGCTCTCAGTTGAGACATTTTCTATCCTGTTCTTTTATTCCTTGATTAATTCATTAAAAAAAACACACACACATAACAACCCTCTAAAATTAATATTTATCATGGAGACTCACAGAGTCAAAGTCTATTATATAATAATTCTAAACTCCACAACAATTCATTTGTGCTGATATTTATTAAGGACTTGAAGTTGTTTGTTCTTTTTATTTTTATAAACAAAGTGAATTTTGCAATAATCATAATATTTGAATAGAGCTTTATAGTTTACAAAGTACTTTTCACACATTCACATTTGGACTTTAGTGACCCCAGAGCCAGACAATGCAGACACTATTGTGCTGCCCTATTTTACCGATGAGGAAACCTGAGGTTCAAAGATCAATATTTAAATCCAGGTTTTATAATGATGTAAGTATGAATAGATGAATGAAAAATGCTGAGTTGTTTTTAACATTTGGAACTACTTAAATGGTGTGTATTATAAGTAGATTTAAGAAGGTTCTAGAAGACTCGAGATGAATCATTCCATAGGGGATAATGGAAAGAGAGAGCTGTGTCCCTGATCATTGTGATCGGACATCATGGAGACAGAGCCTCTTTTTGTGTCATTGTCAAAGAGGATGTGCACCTGGCTGCAATCTAGCATGAACTTTTATTTTTCTTTACTTACTTAGACTGATGTGATTTACAAACGTGTTGTTTCCTTTAGGGCAGAAACAAGAGTAGCCATAAGCAAATATAAAGCTAAAAATTATCTGAATTAATCTAATTATTTAATTGGAATTAAAGCCTGTTTTCTCAGGAAAGGTTATTTTATTTTGTGGTCAAGGGTGCTGAGGACTTTTAAAATATCTTTTTAAGTAAAATAGAATCAATAAAAAAAAATAGAGCAGAGCTGGGAAGAGCCTTAGATATTATCCATCCATGGAACCATTAAAATATCTGATCTTGAAGGGACCTGTAAAGAGTCCCAGATCTCCAATTTGTGTGAGGTTGCTTTGTCTACTGTAGTACCCTCACTGTCCTGATGGAGCCCATCCAGCCTCTCCATGGTCTCTACCGATTACAGGGGCCATCCCAAAATAATCCATTCCATGAAGACTGTATGATACCACTTGTATGAGGTACCTAGAATAGTCAAACCCATGGAGACAGAAAGTAGAAGGGGGGAAATAGGGAGTTAGAATCTAATGGGGACAGTTTTATTTAGTTTGGGAAGATGAAAAATTTCTGGTGATGGGTGTGGTATTGGTTGCATGAATATACTTAATGCCACTGAACAGTATACTTAAAAATGGTTAATGTGCTGGGGTGCCTGGGTGGCTCAGTCGGTTAAGCGGCCAGCTTCAGCTCAGGTCACGATCTCGCCATCCGTGGGTTCGAGCCCCGCGTCGGGCTCTGGGCTGATGGCTCAGAGCCTGGAGCCTGCTTCCGATTCTGTGTCTCCCTCTGTCTCTGCTCCTCCCCCGTTCACGCTCTGTCTCTCTCTGTCTCAAAAATAAATAAACGTTAAAAAAAATTTTTTTTAAATGGTTAATGTGCTAAATTTTGTGTTGTGTATAATTTACCAAAAATTTTAAAAATAAAATAAAGAAAGCAATTAAAAACAATCCATTCGATTTCTGGACATTTCTGTTGGAAAGTTTAACTCCTTCTACCAGAAGCCCTGTTCAAGTTTATATTCCGGAGCCATGGCAAGTTTCCCTGGATGAAGACTTCTACCTTGTCCCTTCCGAGCAATCTGTTCGAGGCTGACTAGCCCCAGTTCCTTCAAAAGGTCATCCTATTTTGTTTTATTTTATAATTTACCTGAATCATTATCAGGATAATCTATTGGTTCTTATTCCATATGTATTGCTCTCTTTTCCTTGCTTGTTCAGTGTGTCTCCCTTTTAATTTATTTGTTGAAGGAAACTGGGTCATTTGTCCTCGAGAGTGTTGGTACTTGCACCAACACTATAATGAGTTGACAGTTCTTCTGTCCTCTATATTGCCTGTGAATCATTAATTAGATTGAGATTCTTTATTTTATAAATGCTTGTAATCCAATTACATAATAATCCATTGTTGATCTTTTTTTAATAGTGGAAGGGGTACTGTTTTAGCCCCTACCCCCATCCCCAGTAATTTGTTTGGAAAATTGTACACACGCAGAAAAATTGAAAGAACAATATGTTGAACACCCATGTACCCTTTACATAGACTCACCAACCTTTATCACCTTTAATACATGTACAAATACACAATTTCCCCCCCTGCATCTTTTGAGCCAAAGTTATCAGGACACTTTACTCCAAAATATTTTAGCACATGATTGCTAAGAATAAGGACATTCTCCCATAGAAACACAATTGTGTTGATGTAGGAAATTTATGTTCTACCTAATTTATATATTGTCTATGCTTTATGTATTTCCCACATTATCCAAATAATGTCCTTAATAGCTGTGGGTATTATTATTATTTTTAATCCAGAATCTATACAAGGATCACAAACTGTATTTAGTTTTCAGGCCACCTTAGTCGCCTAAATTGGTTCTGTGCTTTATTGGGTCTTATGTGACATTGACATTTCCCAAAGATTCCAGGCCAGTTGTTTTACAGAATGTCTCTAAATTTGGATTTGCCTGATTGGTTCCTTATGATTAGATTCAGGGTAAATAATTCCAGCAAAAATACTACGTAGGCTGTGCTGAATCCTTTAGTGCAACACTTGGGAGGCACATGATGTCAGTTTGTCATGTACGGTGATAGTGTTGATCACTTGGTTAAGCAGGTATCTCTATTGTAAAGCTACCTTTTTGCTTTGGTGAACACAGAGTTGTGTTTCAATTCCAGTTCCACAGTTGAACTCATGCAATTTTAGAAAAACTACCTAACTTCTTAGATCCTCAATTGCCTCCCTAAAATGGGTGTTGTATAAATATTTCTGGCAGAATTGTTAAGATAATTAAATGAGATAGTGTATAAAGTGACCTCTAACCTATCAGCTACACCAGGACCTTTGCACAGGAGATGAGGAGGAATTGCTTCCTGAGCAGGTTGCAGAGTCAGAACCTATCCATGGATGTTAATTCTCCAGATTAGTTTGAAATTTTCAGTAATGTTGATAAGAAAATGTGATCAACACGTTAGGTACCTTTAGGAAATTTCAAAGAAAGTGATTAAGAGTTAGGAGATGTTTGGTTTCATTTTCAGACCTCTTAAATATGATTTGTCTGCAGTGGTCTTATGTAGAATCGAATTGCCATTTATTCAGACCTCTTTCTGACTGCAATCCATTTTAATCTATTACCAGGGATTATTTTTTGAAACAGTTTATATGAAGTCTGATTGAGAATAGTGAATCATAATAATTTTGTGACCCATTTACATGCATTACTGTAAAAGTTTCATTTCTTACAAGTGACAATTTTTTAAAGTTAATTAGACTCGGCTACACTGAGGTTAGCAAAAAGTGCTTTGAATTATCAATAATTCAGCAGGGCAGACATTTCTGTATAATGCAGTGGTTTTATAGAGTATTGTGAGATAGTTATCCCTAAAATAAATGGTTGTGAGCATACATCAGCGTGGTGGGGTTCACTTGAATGTAGCGTGAAGTGATAGCATCTATGCTTCTATTATTGGGCAGAGTGTGGGACATCAGTCTTTCTGGCCATGAACTACTAGCAACCTTTGTCCTTTGTGTTACCTTTAGTTAAAAACGAAAAATGAGCACGAGTGCTGGCTGATGGCCATGTCTTTCTCACAGCTAAAAATTCATCAGGGAAAGAAAAATGGGATTGCAGATTTGGATTTGTTTCATTGCATGAATGATATGTGACATTTTGTAAATTATTTATCACCGCAAGGATGGCAGCAATGGCTTGAGCATTGTTATATCAAATGAAAGCAGGAATCCCATTAGTACAAGGACTGGGTTTTAGCTAGAATCTATCAGGGGAATGTTGTCACTTTAAAACCAGATTGTTCTTTTAATTGCTATTTAAAGGAACAAAAGTGTTCCCAAGGTACTACAGTTGAGCAGTTGCAAGTAATAACTATGGATCCATAATTATGCAGTGCTGATTATCTGGCATTTAAAAAATTGTGGCTGGAGTCAGTGACCAATTTGTTGTTGCTTGTCTTTTTTGGTTTTTCTGGTACAAAGTGTTTTATACTCTGCTTTTTAAATGTGGCTACAAAAATACATTTGCATAGCTACTTCAGAAATTAAAGCCTGTGCATATTAAGAGAACAAATTAAACTGAAAATAAGGTCAAGATAATGAATACTCACATTGTATGATGAAATTAATAATCATATTGAACAATTTTGCACATCCTCAGTCATAAGATGAATTGTGTTTTTTGATGACATGTTTTCACAGTGAACCAAGACATTTGTTGGAATCATTATAACCATTTGAAATCATATCTTAGAGATGAGGGTTTCTTCTTTTAACTAGCATATGTTCCTTCCGTTTATTCAGCTAACATATATTTTGAGTGCCTACTATGTATCAGGCAATGTATTAATTAGGCATTTGGGATAGAGTAGCTGAACAAATAAGGGTTTATTTTGCGCTGATACATATTTAAAAAGTTAGACCTTGCAAAATCTTATTCTTAATTTACATTAAAAAGATTTATGATTATGCTAACTTTTCTTGCCCTGAATTTTTGATTCTTGAGATTCAAATATAAATACATATAGCTGCATTCAGATGGCTAGAGACAACATGTGTGAAGCCTTGGAATATGCAATAAAATTTTAATTTTCATACAGTTTTGGCTGTTCAAAATAAATGTGACCAGATCTGTAGACACAGTCAACTTATTCATATGAATGGGAATATTAGCATCACTGGTAGTCATAAATAACAATGCAGACACTGAGATGTATATGCAGACTTATACATTGTTAACAGCAGTTTCCTCAGAGGCAAGGGGTACTAGGGGATTAGACAAATGTTTTGTTTTTTATTTTATTAATGTGGGGATGTCAGAGATTGAGACTTTATCTCCTTTGTGTGGCATGGTGTGGTTTAATTTGGAAGACCTTGGTGCCAGAAAGACCTTGTTAGTGATCCTTTGAGCTTCCCAAGTGATCTGACATCATTTTAAAGTTCTTGTTTATTATGTCACCTAACAACATGCCAATATTGTATATCAAAAATTTAAGAGATGAATAATAGTGGCCTGCACTAGAACATTTGACAAAGTTTAGTTAAACAATCTGAACTAATTAGATGGTATTCATAAATTATAATGCTGAATAGATGAATCAATTTATTATAGGCATATGGATTATGGGAACAATTGATATTTCAAGTGAATCTGTTTGTTTACAGTAATCTCTGTACCCAATGTGGGACTTGAACTCATGACCCCAAAATCAAGAGTCACATCCTCTACCGACTGAGCCAGCCAGGCACCCCTGAAAAGAGTCTTTAATAATATTCATTTCAGGAAGGTTATATAATATATAAAGGTCTTAGATTTCATTGGCTTACTATAAATTACTTCTGAATCTTACTATTATACTTCAGTGCATTATTCAGGTAATACTTTAGCATCAAATGACTGAAGAGATTTTTTTAAATTAGAAAATGTTGTTTTGTATCCCTTACTCAGCAGTTTCTCTTTGTTAAGGAAGTACATAAGAAGCTTTGAGTTTAATATTTTGTCGTTAATTTTGAAATGGAAAACTGAGTATTTTTTCATTTTAATTTTGTCACAGCCCCGTGCCGATCCCATTCCGATATGTAGCTTCTGTTTGGGGACTAAAGAATCAAATCGTGAAAAGAAACCAGAAGAACTCCTCTCTTGTGCAGATTGTGGCAGTAGTGGTAAGTTGGTATTTTTTTGTATAGTTGCTCCTCTATAACTTGTATGCTATTTATATCTCTATCAAAACTGCATTTGTTTTTTAAAGCAATTATTTGTAATAGCATAGGTTTTAAATTTAGTAAGTAAGTGCAACTAGAGAGGAAAAATGTGTGTTTATATTAGCACTGACATAAAGGTACCATGTATGTTTATATAGTAGTAGTAGTAGTAGTAATATTTATAATTAAGTTTTGATTTCATACCAGCATTGGTAACTCAATGTGGAGTATTTTGCAGGAAAATTCAGTGTAGAGAATTCTACGTTTTCAGGCTGAAAACAACTAGAATCGCTTGTTTTATATAATCTGCAGTCTCAATTTAAGAGAGCCTGGAGTTGGAATATATAGTGTTTCAGGTCATGACACCTACTGGTGAAATATAATATTACAACCCAGCTCTGTGTGACTCTGAATGAAAGGGACAGTGTTCTGGAAACTGCAGGACAGAGTCAAGAAATCATCAGGCATGAAAAAATTCAGATTGCCTAGAATAAGATAGGAAAAGAGTGGTCTATAAAGAAGGCGATGTTGAAATCAAGGAATTGCTGGGTAAGGACACTGGACCAATCGTTGGCAAATTGTAATATTCAGGATGCTGTCAAGTAGCTGTCACCTGTGCTTTTTCCTCAATCTGAGTTTTTAAGACCACATCTCCAGTTCTAAAATGGAAAATAAAAGTCAAATTGTGCTTACCAAGCCGGTCTTCCTTCTTGCTAATTAGATGATAGTTGCCTACATTCTCTCTTTCTGTCTCTCTCTCTCTCTCTAGTTGTATGTATGCATATACACACACAGACCCTCCAGCCGACTGAGTGACAGTTAATTGGATTAAAAAAATAATCTCTTTGTTCATCTTTAAATTTCCTTCTCTCTGTTCTTCTCTCTTCTATCACTTTTCCCCCACAGTGTTATTTTAACATTCATAAGCAAGTATTTCTGTAGTTATAATTATCTTTAAGAACAACAGCAAGCCTGCAAAAAGCCACAGAATACCGTCATTTAGGAAATCAGTATAGTGTAGTGGTTAAGAACAAACTCAAGAGCCAGCCTTGCCCCAGTTCCTGTACCTTGAGTTAGTTACTTAACTATTTTGTGCCTTGATTTCATCACTAGAAAATTAGATAATGGTAGCACCTACCTCTTGGATTTTGTGGGAGTTCAATGAAAGAACACAGGTAAATAGCCTAGCACAGGGTCTACAGTAACTATGGTAAGTGTGCTGTAAATGTCAGCCATTGTCATTATTTGCCATGTTTGCTATTGTCCTTGATTGCTCCAAGTAATTTCAAATCTTATCACCATTTTTGACAGCTGTTTGATGGTTGGATAGAGGAAATGTTTCATGCTGAGGAATGACAGTTGTGTAATGATTCTCCCTCCTCCTATAAAGGTTTAACTTGGTAGGCTGTATGTGGTTCTGCAGTTTTCAGGACCCTTCTAGGAAGGGAGAGCCTTGGAAATAAGACATTTCAAACTCTGCCTGAGAAATGCATTCTGACAGTCTTTTTGATGGGCTTTACAGATTCATTAAAATTCTTTACCTGCCCATGGTATCATGGATAGTGACAAAAGGGCATGGAAACATTATCTGTATGTTCAGTTTAATAAATTTCAACCCTACAATCTCCCTGTTTTATCCTGGTAAAGTAGTCCCTCACTCATCACTTCTGACTCTATCTTTTGGGTTTTCTCACGAGGCTCATTCTGAATGAATTATTCTTTTGTTTAACTGCCTGATCAGTTTAGTGGTGTTCACTTGTCCAGGGTTTACCCTTTGTTATTTTTAAGGTGGTACTTTTAAAACTACCTTCACTGGTTTTTTTTTTTGTTTTTTTTTTTTTTTTTTTAGTGTATCTATTTGTCTGGATGCCGAGACAGATTAAAAGTGCACTTAAATGTGGGAAGAAAAGTTCCCTTCATATATTTCCTTACCTCTGCTGATACACTTACTTGAGTTGATAAGGAATTTGAGATCATTATCTACCAGATCATAACTTCAAGGCCTCCTTCACAAGGTATAAAGGTGTAATTCTAAACAGGTAGATCTTAGATTTTCTGATGTAATCAATCTCCTTCGTCTTTCCCAGATTGAAGACCTGCCAAAGGAGAGGTTTGATCTCCTTTATACTTTGAGGTCACCGAAATTTTTCCCCCTAAAGTTTCTTATTTTACCAGGGTATGTAGGTGTAATGTTAGGTTTTCTCTTCAAAAACACTTTTGTTTTCTCTTTTAACAAATGGAGAATGGACTAAGGATACTGTCTGGAAGGCTTATATAACTAGGGTCATTTTGTGAGCCGGCCTTTCCTCCTCCTTTCAGGTAGAAAAAGCCAGAGGCTTTGGAGTCAAGGTATGGGTCATGGCAGAAATTCAAGCCCTTGGGGGCATCGTGTCCCTTTGTTTAGGATAGAGGATCTCCAAGAGCTGCTCTGGACTCCACCATGGGGACTGGCTCAGTGTTGAGGTTCACCTAATATTCCCTTCAATGTGCTTTGCCAGTCTGGATTTAGCTACTTTAGTCAAAACAACAACAACAACAACAACAACACTGTTCCTAGCTCAGGGCGATGCATTGTAGACATTTACTTCATCTGGTACATCAGAGGAGTAGACTTTGTTATTTGCTACTCTTTAAATAGAAGAATCAAAATAAAATATGGGTCATCTTTGGAGAGCTTGGGGGGATTCTTGTAGTTATAATGTTCTGTTGTGACACTTGATAATTATAGAGGAAAAAACAATAACATAGGCTGGCATGGCTCAACAGTACCCTCTAATAATGGTAGAAACCCCATTGTCACAGTCCAGTCCAGTTTCTCCAATGGGAATTACAGAGAGGTTGGTACCCCTAGTTGGCCTTATGGAAATGGCCACTATCTCACACTCAGAAGAGTCCACTGGTTCTAGGATTGAATTGAAACTGTTTGTAATGATCAAAGGACTCCCTAATGTAAAATGTTCATGTGAAAAAAATACCCAAAGCAGTATAAAACCAGAAAAAGGAAATATAGATGGCAGCCTATAAGGAGGATCATTCTTAAATGTGTTTCCCATATGTGCCTTTTGGTTTGTAGTTGCCTCTGTCTGAAGTACCATTTGTATGATGTCACACTTAAGCTCTGCTTAGATTTCATAGATGAGAGTAATAAATGTTTCCTTCTCCTTACATCATAAAGTAAGCCAATTAGAAATGTCTCTATTTTTAAAGTGGCTTAGTGCTGCAAATGGGCAGTACTTTATTTAACTATGTTTTTCCTGCTGAAAGTTCCTTTGAGAAAATAATTCAGGTTTACAGACAGTAAAAATAAGAGGTGAGGTGCCAAGTGCACGGAGCCCTAAATGTGGTTTTCCAGTTTTCTGCTTGCTGGCTGTGTAAGTGCAGTTTTCATATCTGTAAAATGTGGAGGGTGATGTCTGCAACCCTGCACCCATAGCGCTGTTGTGAGCATCCAGTGAGATAATGATATGAAGATTATCGGTAACTATAAAACATTACACAAGCATGAAGGATTATTCTAACCACTAATACGAATGAGAGAATCATCAGATAGTCTTCAGGTCTTTGGAAATGTTGGGACTAGGAAGTGATTTTACTTGACTTTCATGGATCAGCCTACTTTGAAATTAACACTGTTATATTCTCTTTGCCTCATTAAGACCAAATTATCTTTAATTAGCTTCACATAAGTATTAGATATTATACCAAATGAAATTTTGTGTCTGCTGCTCAGATTGCTGGGTGGTTAAATCTTACTTACAGATGAGTTGTGTGCATGTGTGTTTTCAAATTAGCAAATCTAAGATAAGTGTACAGTTCCAAATTACAGCTTTATTCTAAGTGGAAGCTCATGGAAACTGGAGACAGAGGCCGCTGTGATGCAGCTGGGAAGGCAAGAACCACACCTTTGTACAGTAAAGGGAGCACAAGCTGTGGCATCAGATGTCATTCTGCCCTCAGACCTGAAGTCTCTGCTGGGTTTCTTTAATTGTGTGTTAACCCTGAACAAAACTTGCCTGACTTCTTCTCCCAGACTGAACTGGTAGGTGCAGTATGCAGATAAGTAGGTATATAAAGAAAGATCACTCTTTCTTTGGGTCACTGTGAGAAAATTCCCAGGGATTGGTTGGTTAGTTATCCAGTTTCACACCAAGTCGATCCTGATTGAAGGATTAGGTTGGGAAGGAGACCCTTGACTACAGAGAAACCTAAAGATGGACTCCAAAGAGGAATACATAGATTGGAGGAGGAAGGACTGATGAACCCCACCTTCTCCAAGCCCGCAGCTGGATTGATTATCCAAGTGCAGAAACTTTGCTCATGGCCTTTTATTTCACTGAAATTGTGCTTGTTAGGATTAACAGTGACTTCCATGTAGCAAAATCTGAAGGTCACGTTTCAATCTGTATCAGATTCTAGTGCACATCTCTCAGTTCACACCAGGTAGTCCTCAGCCCGGTGTGGCCTGTTGAGAATCTTTTTCCTTAAGTGTTCTTTTCTTTTGGCTTCTGTGATCTCATATTCTCTGTGTTTTCTGTCACCACTTCCTTGTATATATTTTTTGTTAGCTTCTTTGTCTCTATCCATCCCCTAAATGTTTCTTCAGGCTTCTGTCCTTAGCCCTGTGCTTCTTTGCTTCATAGCTTCAGATAGTTAGATATAAATGCCTTCAGAATTTCTCCACTTGGATGCCCTGTAGGCTTTGCAGAGTTAAGTATCCCAAACAGGCTATCAACCTTGCAGTGCCCCTGCCACCCCAAAACAATAAACACTACGATAACAACAGAAATCTCAGCAAACTGACTTCTTTCTTCTCCTCAGGGATTTCCCATTTCAGCGAATGGCTATTCAGTCAGTTCCACAAGCCATCCTGTGTTCTATTCTCACACCAAGGAATCGCTGAAAATACATGGATTCTGTGTCCTAATCTATATTACACATCCTCAGTAAATCCACACACTCCCACAAACCCGCTCAGATCTGCTATTATAATAACCTAAATATAATCTTGACTCTCTTTCCCCTCCTCATCTATTTTCCATGCTGCAAGGCTAAGTGAAAGATTTAAACTTTAAATCTATTCACAGATTTAGTGGCTACTAATTACCCTTAGGAAAAATCCAAATTCTTTAATATAGTCCCCAAATCCTCTTCAGATTGGGCTCCTGTTCGACCTATTTTGCATCACTACCCCCACCCCGTATATTGTGCACACTAGTTCTGTTGAACCTTTCTTTTGTGAGTGTACCGTGTTCCCCTGTCCCTCAGCACATTCTAGCTTCTCCCACCTTGCCCCTCAACTGGTCCCATCTAATCCCATTCATCCTATGGGTCTCTTCTGTAGGAAGGTGTTCTTCTAACCTGCTAGATTCGCCCATATCTCTGAGCTGCCCATTGTCACATATTAGTTCTAATTCTTAATGTGTCTCTTTCCTGCTAGACTATGCCTGTCTTGTCCTTACCCTGTCTCAGATGGACAGATGGTTGATCAGATAGCCAGTCCGAGGGTCCCAGTGTCAGAGTGCTTATTAGTTTTCCATTGGTGCTGTAACAAATTACCACAAAGTTGTTGACGGAATTCATTTCCTTGGGTTTGTTTCTAGGACCAAGACCCCCATTTTCTTTTTCTTCCTTCCTTTCTTTCTTTCTTTTTAAATTTTTTTTAACGTTTATTTATTTTTGAGAGAAAGAGACAGAGTGTGAGGGGGAGAGGGACAGAGAAAGAGGAAGACACACAATTAGAAGCAGGCTCCAGGCTCTGAGCTGTCAGCACAGAGCCCGATTCGGGGCTCAAACCCCTGAACCGTGAGATCATGACCTGAAGCTGAAGTCGGATGCTCAACCAACTGAGCCACCCAGGCGCCCTGTCTGTCTGTGTGTTCTTTCTTCTTTCCTTCCTTCCTTCTTTCCTTCCTTCCTTCCTTCCTTCCTTCCTTCCTTCCTTCCTTCCTCTCTCTCTCTCCCTCCCTCCCTTTCTTTTCTTTTCTTTTCTTTTCTTTTCTTTTCTTTTCTTTTCTTTTCTTTTCTTTCTTTCTTTCAACAAATACTTGTCTATATGTGTGTATATGTGTGTGTATGCATATATATAATATATTATTTTAATTCCAGTTTAGTTAATGTACAGTGTTATATTAGTTTCAGGTGTACAATATAGTGATTCAACAACTTTAAATATTACTCAGTGCTCCATCAAGGTAAGTGTACTCTTAATCCCCTTCACCCATCCCCCCACTCACCTCCCTTCTGATAACCTTCTGTTTGTTCTCTAGATAATTAAGAGTCTGATTCTTGGTTTGTTTTTTCCCCCTTTGTTTTGTTTCTTAAATTCCACATATGAATGAAATCATATAGTATTTGTCTTTCTCCGACTGACTTATTTCACTTAACATTATAATCTCTAGATTCATTCATGTCATTGCAAATGCCAAGATTTAATTCTTTTTTATGGCTAAATAATATTCTCTCATACACACACACACACACACACACACACAGACACACACACACACACCACATCTTTATCCATTCATCTATCAATGGTCGCTTGGGCTGCCTCCATAATTTGGCTATTGTAAATAATGCTGCTGTAAACATTGGGGTGCATATATCCTTTCAAATTAGTGTTTTTGATTCTTTGGGTAAATACCCAGTATTGCGATGACTGGATCATATGATAATTCTATTTTTAACTTTTTTGGGAACCTCCATAATGTTTTCCACAGTGGCTGCACCAGTTTGCATTCCCACCAACAGTGCATAAGAATTCCTTTTTGTCCACATCTTTGCCAACACTTGTTGTTTCTTGTGTTTTTCATTTTAGCCATTCTGACAGGTGTGAAGTGATAACTCATCATAGTTTAGATTTGCATTTCTCTGATAAGTGATGATGAGCATTTTTTCATGTGTCTGCTGACCATCCCTATGTCTTCTTTAGAGAATTGTCTATCGGTGTCTTCTGCCCATTTTTTATTGGATTATCTGTTGAGTGTTCAGTGGTATCAGCTCTTTATATATTTTGGACACTAACCCTTAATCGGTTATGTCATTTGCAAATATCTTTTTCCATTCAGTAAGTTGCCTTTTAGTTTTATTGATTATTTCCTTCACTATGCAGAATCTTTTTATTTTGATGTAGTTCCACTAGTTTAATTTTGCAATTATTTTCCTTGCCTCAGGACACATATCTAGAAAAATATTGCTACAGACAGTGTCAGAGAAAGTACTGTCTGTGCTTTATTCTAGGATTTTTATGATTTCAGGTCTCACATTTAGGTCCTTAGTCCATTTTGAGTTTATTTTTGTCAGTGATGTAATAGAAAGTGGTTCGGCTACATTCTTTTGCATGTAGCTGTCTAGTTTTCCCAGCACCATTTGTTGAAGAGACTATCTTTTTTCCTATTGCATGTTCTTGCCTTCTTTGTCAAAGATTAATTGACCATATAATCATGAGTTTGTTTCAGGCTTTTTATTCTGTTCCATTGATCTATGTCCATTTTTGTGCCAGTACCATATTGTTTTGATTACTACAGCTTTGTAGTATAATGTGAAATCTGAAATTTTCATACCTCCTGCTTTGTTTTTCTTTTTCAAGATTGCTTTCACTATTCAGAGTCTTTTTTGTTTCCATACAAATTTTAGGGTTGTTTATTCTAGTTCTGTGAAAAATACTACTGGTATTTTGTTAGGCATTAGGATTAGGTTAAATCTGTAGATTACTTTGGGGAGTATGGACATTTTAACAATATTTGTTCATCCAACCTGTGGGCATGAACGTCTTTCCATTTCTCTGCATCATCTTAAATTTCTTTCATCAGTGTTTTATAGTTTACAGTGTAAAGTCTTTCACTTTTCTTGGTGAAGTTTATTCCTAGGTATTTTATTATTTTTGATGCAATTGTAAATGAATTGTTTTCTCAGTTTCTCTTTATTCTGCTTCATTATTAGTGGATAGAAATGCAGCAGATTTCGGGGGCACTTGGGTGGCTCAGTTGGTGAAATGTTCGACTCTTGATTTCTGTTCAGGTCATGATCTCATGGTTTGTGGGCTCAAGCCCCACATCTGTCTCTGCACTGACCGTGTGGAGCCAGCTTGGGATTCTCTCTGTCTGTCTGTCTCTCTCAAAATAAGTAAATAAACATTAACAAAAAAAGAAATGCAACGGATTTATGTACACTGATTTTGTATCCTTTGACCTTACTGAATTCATTTATCAGGACTAGTTGTTTTTTCATAGAATCTTTTGAGGCTTCTATATATAGTACCATGTTGTCTACAAATAGTGAAAGTTTTACTGTTTCCTTACCAATTTGGATGCCTTTTATTCCTTTTTCTTATCTGGTTGCTATGGCTAGGACTTCCAGGACTCTGTTGAATAAAAGGGGTGAGAGTGGACATTCTTGGCTTCTTCCTGACCTTTGGGGGGAAAGCTCTCAGGGTTTTCTTGTTGTTTTGTTTTGTTTTTTTTTTAAGATTTTATTATTTTTTTAAGTAAACTTTCTGTCCAACATGGGGCTTGAACTCACAACCCCACGACCTAGAGTCATGTACTCTACCAACTGAGCTAGCCAGGCACACTCAAAACTCTCAGTTTTTCACCATTGTGTACGTTAGCTGTGCCAAGATCCCCATTTTGTTGTTGGCTGTTAGGTGAATGACATTCCCTGCTTCAAAAGGCCACCCATATTTCTTGGCTTCTGGTCTCCCCTTTCTTCCATCTTCAAAGCTAGCAAAACTGGGTGGAGTCTTTCACATCTTCCTTTTATCATCTCATTTTACTAACCCGTCTGGAAAAGATGCTTCTGTTTTTAAGTACTTGTTGTTAGATTGGGTCTACACATTTAACCCAGAATAATTTCCTCATCTCCAGACCTGTACCCTTAGTCATATCTGCAAAGTCCTGTTTACTGTGTCAGGTAATATAGTTACAGGTTATGTAGGGATTACAGCATAGACATCTTTGGGGGGCATTATTCTGTCTACTACAAAGCCCATAGTTTTTTTCTCCCACAGAGAAAAAGTTTTTACTTCCTCCAAAAATTATTTTTACTGGTTTGTGGTTTCATTGGTATTTTTTTAATTCTAAACAGTATTCCTTTGGTTTTGCTAGATAAAACTGCTGTAAGCGACTATGCTTCATATGTATTCATAATAAGAAAGAATGAGTGAATAAATACACATTATTCTTTCAAATCTGGTTGACTGCACATCACAAAACAAACTCCAAAAAGACAAACCACTATGAATTGTGTGAGCAGAGGGAACTTACATTTTAGAGGGAATTGTTGAGTTTTTGGAATGGGTAAATAGGAGGTAAGGAATTTCATTATCAATAGCATTTTTTGTCCTTTATCTAATTACTATAATTGTGTAGTGGTGCTTCAAGCTCAGTTACAGTCTTTTGTGTTAATTTAAAGTGGCCGTGAGAAAATAAAATGGAAATGTTTCTTCATCCCTCAGCATCCTTTACAGAATCATAGAAATTTAGAGCTGGAAGGGATCTATGGCCAATTCTCTTGAGCTAAATAAAGGTAAGATTGCTGCCTAAAGGGAAGATAGGCTGAAGATTTTAGAATTTGACAGGGTAGCTTAAATGGTAGTTTTGAGATACAATAGCGCTTAAAGTGAGAGAAAGCAATAAGAGGAGGAATATTCCTTGCTCTTGATTGACAGTGGCTGAAATCCTTTAATTTTTAAAATGTGTAATTATTAAAAAGTATTTTCCATAGGATCTCGGTGAGAATAAGTGTAAACTAAAATAAGATGTGAATTACCTTAGTTACTGAATATTAAGCTAAGGTACAAAAGCAGATTTAAATGTAGAGAAAAATTCAGTGCATGAAATTGAGGTCATATGTGCTGGTGATGTATGACTTACAGGAAGTAATAAAAAGGGGGGGAAAAGAAGTAAATGGTATACTTTTAAGCTGATGGGACCCATTTTAAGCGTGGAATTTAAATTGCTGTTCTTTAAAACTTGAGTTCTTACCCCCATAACTATATGGGGAGGGGGGAGGGAGAACCCTGATCAAAGTAGATCTCTCCCCTCTTCTTTCAGAGTACACTTCTTAAAGTAGGCAAGCAAGCTGTCTTTGTTTGCTATTCCTGAGCAGAAAGAGGTGATTGATACCATTTTTATATATTTAAACTTCCTCTCCCTGTACTCATTTGAATGAGAGGAACCCTTCTAAAAGAATGGTGTCATAGGTTAAATGCATCTGCCTGGGTGTCTGTGAAGCCTGAGTTTGTAATCCTATGACAACATTTTATTTGCTCAACATCTTAAATACAGATGTTTAGAATTTTTTTTTTTTTTAGCTCAGGAATAGTGTGCTTTTATTAACGGTATTGATGATTGATTTTGAATGTTTTTACTTCAAAAAGCCAAATCTCCTAGTGGGTGGAATTTTATGAAGCACCTGTTAAGCTTTAGGGAGGAGGACCTTTTTGGCAGCAGCCCAAAAAACATATTTAAACAATGAGCCTGCCAAAGTCAGGAAATTATAAAACAGTTTTGAAATTGCAGAATCTGCTTTTTTTATTACCCTCAGGTTTCTTTTGCAGCTTGGTTATAAGTTCTTTCACATGGGATTTACTAATGTTCTTACTATTTTAAGACCAGATTTAGAAAAAATAAAATCAAGTTTAGGGATCTCAGGTTTATGTGATAAAAGACCATCACATTTTAAACTGAACTGCCTTCCAAAGAGACTAGGCTCACACTCCCAAGCCTTTTGGAGGAATCTATTACTCAGTGTAGGTTGGGTGGCTTCCTTGAATGGTGTTTCTGCTTAGGGTCTCGAGTTTTGCTCTGTGAAGTGAGTGCTGCTAGATAAAGTGTGCCCAAAACTGTGTGGAAAAGGTGAGCACTCAGAAAAATGGGGGAAACCTGCTGAGGGTGTTCTTCTTGGCATATTCCATTTGACGTGGATCTTCCAACTTCTTAACTCTCAGATTCACAATTTCTGCTTCTACTTTCAGAGTTTAAGTTCAAGGACCAGGGGCAAGATGGCAATAGTATCTTCTTTCCATATCCCAGCAATGGGGTATTCTCTGTATACTGTTGGTTTATTTATTTATTTTTATTTTTATTTTTTGGCATTTATAGTTGTGTTATTAAGCAGCCCATTTTACTTAGCTGTCATTTTAAGTTTTATGATTCCAGTATACAGAGCAGGAATTATTTGAACTTCAGTAACTCCTCTCACCATCCAGCACACCAGCAAACTTTGGGTCATTGGTGGCTGATGAGGAGGGCCAGGGCAAGAGGTTAACAGAAGGCACAGGAATGAGAACATGATTTGAGCATGTTATCTTCAAGTTCTCCAAGACTTGATTGGAACCTGGTATAAATTTTCCAAGTTTCTCTTAAGGAATCATTTGTATAATCACTTAGTTACATACAGGGGAAAAAAGGCAGAGAGGGAAGTATCATTTGGATTCTCTGATCTTTTTGTATTTTCCAGTTCTTTAGGTCTTTAACTGGCATTATCACTATCTATGAACAATGAGGGAATGGGAGTTTAAAAAAATCTAAAGCACCATTCCCATAAAGCAATTTGCTTTTTATTCTTGTAGGACACCCATCCTGTTTGAAATTTTGTCCTGAATTAACAACAAATGTAAAGGCCTTAAGGTGGCAGTGCATCGAGTGCAAGACATGCAGTGCATGTAGAATCCAAGGCAAAAATGCAGTAAGTATGGCTTTCAGTAGTCCATCTCCAGGTAAATTGCTAGTTCTCAGTGTTAAGGTTTGTCATTCTTGTAGACAGTTGCTATTTTCTATTTGAAAATTTAAATACACGTGATTTCAAGTTTCAGCAGGGATCATGGTACCCCTTCGTTATATTTAATTACTGCTAAGCAGATAATAAGAGAATTTGTGGCCTTTTACAGTTAGTTGGTTTCAGTCTCAACGACTCTCTAATATGTTATCTTACAGGATAATATGCTTTTTTGTGACTCCTGTGATAGAGGATTCCATATGGAGTGCTGTGACCCCCCACTTTCCAGAATGCCAAAAGGTGAACTTTTAAAACATAGTAAAAATGTGTTTTATGACATACTCATTAGCCTTGTCCAGCTCAGAGGGATACAGGTTCCTTAAGCACTTTTTCATCCCTTCCACCTCCTTATACTTGTGGGTTTGGCACATGTTGTGAGCAGAGAAGTGTAAAAGCATTTAGTTTATGGGTAATGTAATAAAGACTCTAATTCAAGCACAAGGGTAAGAAAGAGACCATTCCTTTCCCAAAACCATTCCCTTATTAGGATGAATTTAGATTAGGTAGGTCAGAAGTTTCGAACACTCTCCATGTTATTCAGTACCATGCTCAGAGGTGAGAAATCACCTATTTTCCATAATGGTTGTAATGATGTCTCCAAATTCCTACGAAATGAGCTACCCCCATTTTCTTGGCCATTAGTTGATAATTTGAACATGAGCATCGGAACTATTTTATATGGATATATCCATATGGAATATGGACTTTTGTCTCTGTATCAGTCTCCTTTCATCATTTTATAATATATTAAACATTAAAAATAACTGCCATATTACAAAATTTATTCATTTTTATTGTGAAAGATTTAGTAAATACAGAGTGGCAGAACAGAATAAAAAGAACAGTCCATTAGGAATTCCCTCTCAGCTCGCTACACACCTTTAAAAAGAAACAGAACATTTTATACATGTTTTTGTAATCTTTTGTTTTTTCCATCTTTATAAGATTCTAACATCTTCACATCATTAAATGTTCTCCTAAACACAGTTTTTAATGAGTGCATAGAACTCCATAGTATAGAGCTGGGGTAGCAAAGCTGTTGACTGTGGGCCACAGTTATACTTTGTTGGTACATATACATATACATATACATATACATATACATATACATATATTTTGAAGACTTCTTTAAAGGCATTACAGGTGAGCTGATACAATATTTTTAAAATTTTTAATTTGCTTCCTTTAGGTGGAGTATGCATGTTGCCCCAATCTCACTACTCCCTCTTGTCTTGAATTCCAGCTTGCTTCAGTTGGGTGGCTCCTGAACATATTTGATTTTGCAACCCCATGTATAAATAAATCATAAGTTACTTAACCCCCAATGGTGGATATTACAAATGTTTTCAATTTTTTCTACCACAATTATTTCCTTAAGATAAATTCTTAGGGGAGGAATTGCTGGATCAAAAGCTGTGTACATGAAAGGTTCTATCAGTTTTCAGACAGACCACCAGTGTGTGAGAATATGTTTCCCTGTATTGTAACCAACACTTACCATTACTCTATTTCATTGAGTGTGAGACACATTTTATAAAAAATCAGATGCATTTTATAGTCCATAGTGTCTCATTCTTGATGAAATACAGTGGTATTATTTACAATTTGTACCAATTTGATATAATAGAAAAAAGGTCTGATTCTTTTTTTAAGTAATGACATTGAACATATTTTATGTTTGATTATTAGCTATTTGTATATCATTGTAAAATGCTTGTTTTTACCCATTAATCATTTTTCTGTTGGGGTTTTAACCTTTTCTTACTGATTTGTAGAAGTTCTTTATATTTTTATATAGTCCAGTCCATGAATCTTTTTCTTTATGGCTTCAGTCTTAAACGCCAGTCATGCTTAAATTAAATAAATAACCACATCTTTTTCCTGGTACTTGGTAACATTTAATTTTGTCATAATATTCATCTGCCTAGAATTTATTTTTATAAAGGATAAGAAATAATTCTTTTCCTTCCATATAGATGGTTATTTGTTCTGTCACCACTTCACTGAGTCATTTCATCCTTTCCCCACTGACTTGAAATATGACCTTTTTGATAGGCTAAACTTCTATAGGTTTCAGTTGTTTTGGTATAAAAATTCTTGTCCAGTGACCTATTTCTCTATACCAGATGTATAGTTTTAGTTCTTGTAGCTTCAGAGTCCTTAAAAATTTTGTTTTAATTAAAAGTTATATTTTATACTGATTTTTTTTTTTTTTTTTAGCGTGGAAGATTTCCAGAAAGAAATAAAATAAATTCCTTTTTCCCAGAGATTCTAAAAACCAATTAACTTAAAAACATCTCCCTCTAATCAAAAGATATCTAATATCCGGCAGGATCGGGTTTTCATGTGTGTTTATGTGGTGGAGGGAGGTTTGGTGACATGTTGCAGAAAGCCTCATAGAAGGGTTCTGAGATAGGGACAGCCCTCTGTTCTCACCACCTTGACCCTGGTTGGGGCAGGGGCGGGGGTGGGGGGAGTGACCTTTAATGAAGGCTTCCTGAGGAGAATGACAAAAGGGAATATCTACGTTCTAGAGTAAAGTTCTGCATACAGGCATATATCCTTGGACAGCTTATTTCCACTGCAGTTTATATTTAATATCTCTCCTAAAATGAAACATTAAAATACTTTTCTCATATATATATTAATTCAGGGATGTGGATTTGCCAAGTCTGCAGACCAAAGAAAAAGGGAAGAAAACTACTTCATGAGAAAGCTGCACAAATAAAACGACGATATGCAAAACCCATTGGACGACCGAAAAATAAATTAAAGCAACGATTGTTGTAGGTTGAGATCTTATCAAAAGAAATCTTTTATCTTATGCTTTAAAATGCAGGCGATTGTAACCCCCTTAGATTCTATTATCTTTTTAGCATCGTTTTAGAAACTCAAGGAACAAGGAATAGTGCTCCTTTTGCATAGCTGTGGAAATTTTTTGAAAATAACATTTTTAATTACAATTGGCATTTGGGGATCTTCTGTTGGCAGTATCTGTGATGATAAGTGACATTTTTCAAGCAGCAAGATGGAAGCAGAATGTAAGAATTGGAAAGAATCATTCTGCCTACTTTATTACTGGCTGAGCATTAGAAGAGCTTAATTACATAAATATTTTTGTGGGGATTTTAAAACAAGAGAGGGATTTGTTCACATCTATAGTGAATCTCTTGTCACTCCAGATAGCATTTTAGAAACACGACTTCTCTTTTCTGGTGCTAATTTAGTATTACAACATTTAAGATCCCTTGTATGAAATAGGAGTTTCCAAGAAACCTATAAATGACTCTCCTCGTGTTTGCACACAAAGAGTTAGAACCATTCAGTATGTGCACATGTGTTCAGATATACAGATGAAATAATATGTTCGTAGTGGCCTGCACATCTACTATGATAATCTACTAACCTGTTGCCATATAGTTGCCATTAAAGCCCAGTGGAACATTCAACCGGAGTTACTTAGAGAAGTAGAGAAAAGATAAGGGGAGAAGTGGATGTGTTTTTTTAACCTTCGAATATAGAATTGGCTTTCAACATCAAATAAGGTGTTAATAAATGAAATCAACAGAGTTGCATATCTGAAGTAGTTCTATCAATAAGACCTTCTCCAGTCTCTTTAGGCTTTAGTGAAAGGGTCATTGTGATGTAGAAATGAATAGATGCTCTGCACACACTGTGAGCAAACACCAGTTATCTTACTTGTTACTCTTCCCCCTAATTTGATCTGAAGCAATTCACTACCTTACCTGCTCTCAGAAAAACAATATTCTCCTGCACCTCTCTCCCAGAGGAGAAATAGAACAATGAATAGAGTTTTCTGTGAAAGCCCTTTTAACTGGTGGACATATTTAAATGGAATTTTTGTTAATTTCTAGAGGCACACGTGAAACATTTATGAATAAAATCTTTCATATTAGCATCATTTGAAGTAGAATTTATATGTTTTTGCATTCATCCTGTGTAAGCATTGTTCTCAAAATGGGACTGTATCCTTAGGGCCCAATTAAAAAAACCAAATTAGGATATAAACTTTCTAAACAAAGGACACAGCTGAAAATTGCATCTGGCACCAGTCCTAACTTTTTGTTTGTCCAAAATTGTCCTTTGAGCTTAGGAATTTTTAAGACAGTCTAGGGAGTTTTCCTTTTTACATGCTTTATAAGCATATTATCCTTTCTGGGCAATCGATTCCAGATACAGTCCAAATGCGGTATTGTAATGTGAAACATTTTAGCTTGGATGACTGTTTATTGGTAACCCTTCCTGTGACACAAGATCTCCAGTGAGATCTCCAGCGTTAACCCGATTTGGCTCTATCAGTGGTGTCGGGCAAAGCTCCTGGCCGCAGAGCTGCCTCAGATGAGCCCGGTGGCTCACCCTGTCGTTCTGCACCAGAATCCACTTGAGCCGACTGCTGAAATTCATCATTAATGTGCAAGATGACCACTAAAATGTGCTCTTCTGTTTGTAATTAAGATATTTTTATAATTTGATATCATATCATTTTCAGGCTTCCATTTCTTCATTATGAGCCTTCAGCTAAATTGATAATTTTGAAAGTGCATTCTTGGGCCCCAGCACTACCATAATTCACATGCAAATGTTTCTATTGTATAAAATTCTGCTGCAAAATGGGTAGCTTTCCAAGCCCTAGCCTGAGGTGAAGGCAGGCAGCTGCTGTTCCTCTAAGCAGCTGTGGTAGTGGAGTGACCTCTGGTCCATGTTGACCACACAGCTGTATGGCAGAACCAGCATCAAATGAACTGAAATAGCGTACAGAGATTCTGATGCCAAGTATCTGATAATGACCATGGTAAATGTGCTGCTTCTTCACCAGACTTTCCATGCCATGTCTGACCCGCTGTAGCTTTTCTTTAATCATTTCTTCAGTTTTTGCTATTGTTGTCCTTTTCTCAGCAATATTTTATGCTGTAATTAATCGTCTCCTCTACTTAGAGAGTATTATTGGTTATGTTATCATCCTAAGCATAAACTGCCCAGAGGAAGAAGCTTTCTTTAACATTTTCTTAAAAAAAAAAAAAAAGTTACTAATTTATAGACCTACCCAAATTCTATTTGTATATAAATTTTCCAATTGAGTTAAAATTGCTTCTAACTAGAGATTAGATAAGCTTATTCTTTCACTTCTAGATAATACGACTTATTAAAAGACGTAGGAAACCATAATTATTTGTGACTACACAAGGGGTAACTTTTTTATTTAAGTATAATGAAGGCATTTGTGTTATTTTAGTCTCTTCAAAACTTTTCTTACTCCTATTGCCCTTGGGTCCACATGGCTTCTTCCAGTGCCTCTTGGATGGGTCCTGGGAGAATCATGACATGCAAATGTGGCGGCTGCTACTTGTTTCTACAAACATCTCGGTGGAGGCACACACACAAAAATAGTTCTTAGGGTTGCAGTCCAGCTTCTTAAGTTTAAGCACATTGAATGCATCTAGTTGCTATAAATTTGTTTTCAATACCTTTATAATTCTATTATTAAATGCTGATACTATTCTCTAAATTTTTGCCTAGGTCTGTAACCAGTGATGAAGGATCCATGAATGCATTCACAGGAAGGGGGTCACCTGGTAGGGGTCAAAAGACTAAAGTCTGTACCACACCTTCATCTGGTCATGCTGCATCTGGGAAGGACTCAAGCAGCAGATTGGCTGTTACAGACCTCACTCGGCCTGGTGCCACCACCAAAATCACCACCACCTCCACCTACATTTCTGCCTCTACACTTAAAGTTAACAAGAAAACCAAAGGGCTCATTGATGGCCTTACTAAGTTTTTTACACCATCACCTGATGGTCGCAGATCACGAGGTGAAATAATAGACTTTTCAAAGCACTACCGTCCAAGGAAAAAGGTCTCTCAGAAACAGTCATGCACTTCTCATGTGTTGGCTACAGGTACCACACAAAAGCTAAAACCTCCACCTTCTTCACTTCCACCCCCAACCCCCATCTCCGGTCAGAGCCCCAGTTCACAAAAGTCCAGCACTTCCGCCTCTTCTACCTCTCCCCAGAGTTCTTCCAGCCAGTCCAGTGTGCCCTCCTTTAGCAGTCTTACTAATAACAGCCAGCTGAAGGCACTCTTTGATGGACTTTCTCATATCTATACCACTCAGGGACAGTCTCGAAAAAAGGGACACCCAAGTTATGCACCACCCAAACGTATGCGTCGTAAATCTGAATTATCTTCCACGGCAAAATCTAAAGCCCATTTCTTTGGAAAACGAGATATTAGAAGTAGGTTTCTTGCTCACTCCTCCTCCTCTAGCTGGGGGATGGCTAGAGGACGTATTTTTAAAGCAATTGCTCACTTCAAGCGAACAACTTTCCTTAAAAAGCACAGGATGCTAGGCAGATTAAAATATAAAGTGACCCCTCAGATGGGGACCCCCTCACCAGGGAAGGGGAGCTTGACAGACGGAAGGATTAAACCTGATCAGGATGATGGTAAGCAAAAGGTCAAAGCTCCAACCAAACCTGCGTCCCGTCCCTTTCTCCCCAACCCCGAAAACAATAAATCAATCAATTCCTATTTGTCACATAGGTCTTAGCTATTTCTCTTGTTCTCACTTCACTTTCATACAGAAGCAGTGAAACTTTGACCTTTTTCTAATGCTGACTAAACCTCCAAAATCTTGGTTTTTTTTCCAACTAATACTCTCCCACCTTTTATTATTTATTTCCATCTGTAGTGACACTAGGACCCCCAGATGCCTTCATAGTGTTGCTTATGGCTTTGTAGTCCCGCATGAGTAGCCACTGTCATGCTTCTGCCACGCACTTTGCTATGCCCGCCTCCTCAGCCCCAGCGCTGCCTGCACACGCTGTCAGCGCTTCCCACGGCAGGGGGGTGGGGGGGGGTGGGTTCAGCTGCTCATTTCAGCTCCCTCTGCTCCATTGCTTTCTCATGACAAAGTTCATCCTGCTTCCTTCTCAACAACGCCTGATCTGTGATCCTGTGAAGTGTGCTTTTGGGTGAGAGTGTGTCTGTGTGTGTAGTCACAGTAGGGAGAAAACTGATTTCATGATTTCCTTGAACAAATTGGCCCGTTACATTTGCTACCCTTTATAAAACAAAAAACAAAAATGTGTCATTTCGACAACGTGGTTGATTTTTTTTTTTTAATCTCAAAAGGGGTAATGGGAATTCTATAATGAGACATTGATGTAATTTCTGATCTCAGTTGAAAAATATGATTTTGCTTTGTGTTACTCTTACTTTCCCTCATTTATTTATTGAAACTATAAACAGATGACAGTGGTAATTCAGATAAAAATTTGGGTCCAGCAGGGAAAGGGCACTGCTGGATCTTTGAGCAGTGCTTGGATATGAAAGCTTCTAAAGCTTAAAAACAATCCCTATTTGCCCGCTATGCTAATTTGGTGCCATTTTGGTAATATATGGTGGTTATTCATGATTCAAGTCAGTGAATACGCTTTCTGCTGGTTTTAAATGACAGATACTGAAATCAAAATAAGCATCAAACAAGAAAGTACAGATATAAATGTGCTTGGAAACAAGGATACCGTTACTGAAGAGGACTTGGATGTTTTTAAGCAGGCCCAGGAACTTTCTTGGGAGGTAAGGCCAGGATACCACATTATAGCAACAAGGATAATATGTGAGTTTTACATAGATGACCATTATGAAATCACTGCTTTGATTTGATAGAAAATCCCCCTCAAAATCCTTTGTGGTCCTTTAACTGTTATCATGATGGTTTTTGTGGAAGAAGATATAGGTTCAAAAGCAGTGGCCCTGTAGAGTTTTCTGTACTCTCAAAAGTTGATAAGGGCTCAGCTGGTCTCACAAAAGGTAACAGCAGCTGAGGCAGATTTGGGAAGGTGCTTCTAGGTGTGAAGGACTAGATTTCTGATTATTTTTGCTGAAATTTAGAAAATAGTTTTAAATGGTTAAAAAGAAGAACATCACGTTTAAATTTACCAGTCCATCTTCCAACACAGATGGTCAGCCATATGAAAAATGTCTTGTAATTTTAACACTTTGGCATTGATTAAGGCAATATTTTGTTGCATGATCAGCTATAATCACTTTTAGTTTCATTGTCCAGTAATTTATTTAAATGATCCCACTTAAAAGAGTAACTCTAGTTAGTTTATTGTCACCAAAACATTGAAAGGTAAGGCTTTGGGACTTCCCAAAAACAGATTTATAATGAAGTATGAATTTTTTATGTCAGTAGACCACATTTAGTTTCTTTGGCAAACTATTCACAGAGAGACTCCCTATCCTACCTAACCCACCTCACTTTCTTTTTTCTGGGGGGAGGGGGATAGCAGTCTCTTAAGCTTTATTTTTTGTAGCAGCCACTTGGGCTAAATACTTCTGATGGTTTCTTATTTAAGGGGCTATTGGATACTTCCATTCCTCATTCTGCTCCTTCAGTATGCTTTGTAATTGTTTTCATTTGGCTAGGATAAATGTCAAAAATTCTCCGTCTTTGAGATTTGAAATCCTTAAGTATTATCAAATTTCCAGCCTACTTCTGGCATTCATAGGTAGACATGATGAACAAGCCATTATCTGAAACATGTAAACATTTAAGCCCTTCCTTTCTTTCCAACACAGTAACACCGGCATTTCATTCAAGAACATTTCTTGTCTATATCAGGCACTGTGCTAGACACTGGGAATAACACAGTGAATCAGGAAGGCAAAGTTCTTAACCTCGTGCTTGGAGTGAGGGAAGTAAAGGAGATGGATATTAAAATGCAGACTTTCACAATCTTAGGATTGTGATTTCACAATTTCGGGATCACTGGTAGTTCATGGAGGAACAGTGCTCATGGAGGAACTGTAAGAGTGTGTAACAGCCATGTCATCTTATAATTTATTCAGTTATAATACATTGTACCAGATCATTAAATTCAGTTCAATAGACATTTTTATGTATTTACCTTTGTACTCATTTCCTGTCTTGGTAATACTGTTTCTCAGGGTATTAGTTTGTTTGTATATGAATCTTACACTGAATTTATTATTTTACAAGGCCCAATGATGTGTTTTCAACAACCTGAAAATTCACAATTAAGATTAGTGTCCTGTTCTTGATAGGTTTTCATATCCACTAGTGAAAGAACCAAAATGTAAGTGAATAAATTCTCTTCTAATACATGCATTTTATTTCCTTCCTTTTCTTTTTCTCTGACAGAAAATAGAGTGTGAAAGTGGGGTGGAAGACTGTGGCCGGTACCCTTCTGTAATAGAATTTGGGAAATATGAAATCCAAACCTGGTACTCCTCGCCTTACCCACAGGAATATGCAAGGTAATGGAATATCCTGGAAGGTCTATAACTTTAATGTCATGTATGTGAGGAATGGAAATACTCAGTTCTAAAGCAAGAATTAGATGATTTTTTTAGGACATAAATTTTGATCGTCGAATCCAAGTGCTTCCAAGTCCAAGACTATTACTTTGTGCCAGCATCGTTTTATACTAGTATTCACTGTTCTGTGTAAACTCCTTCCACTCCTTTGTTACACAGGCATTGTAAATTTTTCCTTTTAGCTTTTAAGACCATGCTTTCTCTCTGGTTAATTGGACAACTGTTCTTTGTGTTTGAAACCAAATAAGGAGGAAAAAACCTCGCCATTGTAAAATACTTGGTAGTTTCTTCTCAGTTGCCCTCTTCATTTTCCTAATTAGGCTTGTTAGTTTTTTCTCTGATTTCTGACATTTTGTTTTCAAGTTTTTTACAGAAATGTAGCAGAAGAATGAAAAATCAAAGAAAGTAGGTGGTCGTGGGTAGCCTTAAGAGACCTTTCCCCAGATCTTTTAGAACTATTTGTGACTAACTTGTTAAAAATGAAGAGAAAATAGTGATATTAGAGTTTTCTTTTGTCTTGATCTAAGATTAGCTGTGAAATTGTCTTGAACTAATATATCTAAAAGTGGGTATCTTGTGAACAGATTTCTTCCTTCTGATACATCAGGATACACTTTAATAGTATCAAATGTTTTAGCCTGCAAAGTTTCTGGTAATCTCAAACTTGCTTTTCTTCTAGAATAGATCTTGTCCTTTTCTGTACCTGATGGGGGGCTAACCCGTCATCTACTAGAGAAAATGAGGAGGGTGTTTTAGAAGTTCAGTGGCAGAGTAAGATTCAGGAGTCTTGGTTTCTCTTTCCAGCTTATATCACTTGCCTATGTGTTCTTGAACAATTTTTTAAAAAAATACTTAGGAGCTTTAATTTCTATGGATAATCATAAGTCATGTGTTCTGAGAGCTTTGAGTAAAATTTGTATATAACTCCAAGATTTGAAGTTACTATTATCTGAGTCTGTAGCTAATTTTCGCCCAAATCATTCTATCCTTTCTTATACCCCAAAGACCTGGAAAGTGCTTCTAAACATTTTCTTACAATACTAGCAATGTGTTTAAATGTGATCGGGCACACATTAAAAATGTTACAATTTTAAAGGTGGAGAAAAAGTCATCATGGGTGAGAAATCTGTGTAATGTTATTCAGAGTCAGTGGAATTGGTAGAAACTAAAATCTTTTTGATTTTTCTACATTTATTGTCATATATATTTATGATAATAACTATATCCATAAATGGAAATTTTAACAATTAAATTCCAGGACTTCTCTGCCTTATAAATCATTTTTTAAAATAATGAATTCACTTTCCTCTGGGTAAAAGACTATTACCGTTACACCACTGACCATATATACTGTTGAAACTATGACATGAAATCTGAAATTTGAAAAATGTGCATGGTTACCTGACAAGAGGCCATCTTTATTGTCGATTTTCCGAGTAGTGGTTCCAAGTCTAAAAACCTGTCTGTTTGTATGACATTTCTAAGGAAACAAATTATTTGTTCACAAAATAATGGCAGCAAATATTATTTTACTGAAAAATAATGTAAGGTTTGTACATTCTCTTTACTACTGGCTTTCTTTTTTTTTTCTTCTTCTTTTGAAACGATTTCTTTCAAATACTGTTGTAGAGTCTTATTATGATTTGGAGAAAATTGAACGATGTTTAATATTTTTTTCCCTGAACAGTATAATCAATCTGATAGATTCTTTGATTTTAAAATTTTAACAGATTACCAAAGCTTTACCTGTGTGAATTCTGTCTTAAATATATGAAAAGTAAAAATATTTTGTTAAGACACTCAAAGAAATGTGGATGGTTTCATCCTCCAGCAAATGAAATTTACCGAAGGAAAGACCTTTCAGTATTTGAGGTAAGCATGTGTAAATAAAAAACTCAGCTTGTGAAACCTAGTACTTACAGTTATTGATTATGTACTGATTTGTTTCTAGAAGGTACACAGTATATTCGATTTCAGCATTCAAATCCAGACTGCTCTGTAAAATATCTCCATGTTTTGGAATGTTTAACCATATTGAGCAACCATTTAGATTGATGATGAATTCCTACTTCATCACATTAACTTTTTTGTCTTCTCCCAAATCCCTGTCTGCACCAGATATATTCACCAGTGAATTTATGATCTTCTCAGCTCTTTGTAAATTCTACTTTCTTTGGCAGGAGAAATTAGCTTTGTTCAGCAGCTCCAGCCAATGTCTGGCAGGTGCTCACTCTTCCAGGGAATTGAGCAGCTGTACATATCTCCTCAGTACACAACCACCTGTGTTTCCATCCATTTCTTGGCAGAGTGGATAATCCTTTTGGTGAGACCCCAGCAGATGTTGGGACTGCCCCCCTCATCTGGAGAGATGGCCACCCCTGGAGAAATCTGCTGTTCACAGGAACCCCTTGTGGCCACGTGTCTGTCATTGTGGGTTCTTAAAGACATTTTGTGTTTTCAGAATTGATTTAGTAGCAAAGGTCTTTGCCTGTATACCATTTCATTGTTTAATCATGTTCTGTTGTCAGTTTCAAGGATCCAGTTGAGCTGTGTCACTTGTGCCTTGAGGAGACCATGCTTCTCTTTTGTTTTATTACCTATTCTCGGGGATCCTTAATTCTCTCCTTTATTCTCGTTACTCCAGTTGAGCACTTCCATTGCCCTGTCTTATTTTTTTCTGTTACCCATCTTGGTGCATTGTTTTCATGCATGGGTGCTCAGAACAAGCCTTCCTTACATAGACGTGATGTCTTTTTTTTCTCTGAAATACACTTTTTCCTTAGGTTTCTCTACTTTTGAGTTGTTCAGACTGAAATTTATTATCCTGCCCCACATTTCACTTTAGTTCTGGTCTGTAATGTCTTGCATATATTTAATATTGGGAAGAGTCATACATAGGTTTCTCTCTCGCAGACAAGACAGGGCCCACTACTTTTTCCAAAGGCTGATCAGAGAACACAGTAACTCCAGCTGCACCTTAGCATTTTTTAAAGACCCTCTTCCTTGTTATATCAGGCTCTTTTGATAAGCCTAAAGGAAGAAAGGGTATTGTTGCTGGGAAGATTTAATAATATAGTAGTTCTTAATAAAGGGTAGGCAGAGGGTTTCTCAGCCTGGGCACAATACACTTTTCAGCCTAAATAATTCTTTGATGTAGGGGCACCCTGTGCATTGTTGGGTGTTTAGTAGCATCCCTGGCCTCTATACTAAATGCCAGTAGCAGCACATTGCTTCCAGTTGTAACAAGCAGAATTTCCTCCAGACATAGTCACTGTCCCTTGGAAGTCAAAATCACTCCCATTGAGGACCCCTGGGCTAGAGGGAGATCTGAATGCAAGTTGCGTAGTCTTGGGATGCTACTTAGTCAGCCCCACCTAATTGAGTCAACAGAGCTATGCTCATGTTAAGTAACTGTTAAGTAAATTAGTATGAATCTGCTTGTGGGGTTGAAGCTCTCATAAATCCTAGGAGAGTCTTCCAGTCTTGTTAGGCTGTTAAGAATGGTCTGCTATTTCAGGGCAGGTGCTTTTGAACCATAACCAAGATGAGAGGGGGAAAAATGAAAAGCCAATTAGTAAAATTTATGCATAAAAATATTTGAAGGAATTGGATTATCTGTGCCAAGATCCCTAGTCTCGAATCCGAGTTAATACTTAGAGAACAGCATGTAGGAAACTTTTCTCTTAGCAGTTTCCTAAGTAACTTATAAAATAAATGAAGAGTAATCATAAATTCCTATTTTCTTGTCTTTATCCCTCTTTAAAGCATGGATATTAGACCTTACACAGCTGATAAGAATTTGCTTCAGCATCATCCTCTCTCTGTTTTTCTGCTTCATGGACACATACATCTCTGTCTTTCCTTTTTGTAATGTCCTATCATTTCCAAAAGGACCATACTCTCAAATACATAAAAACTTCCTTTAATTAAAGAGAGAATTGTATCCTCTGTATCTGTTGCCCATATTTGATTATGTTGCTATGTGTGGGACCTAGGTTTCATCCAAGGGAAATAGTTATATGAAGTCTAAAAATAATTTGTGCAATATGAGAACCTGTATGGTCCACAGGAGACTGGAGAATGGTCAAGTTCATTGTTACAGAGCTCTGGTTAGCAAATATCCATTTCCCCTAAGAATAGTGCTAGGGAAATTCTTGAATCTGCTGTGCTTTTGGTTTTCAACATGTAACTACATTTGATCAAAGAAATTGGCATCTGTGCCTAGCCTCCTGTCTATAACTATCAGTATCACAGCTTGATTCTTTTATTTTGAAGACAAGTAGACTGTAATCATGGTACTTATTGTAGGTTGAAATTCATCTCACTTTCTCAGTAAGTATTCCCAACATAGAAATTTGATCTCTTCCAATTATATTTAAAATGATGCTTGGGATAAAACCAAAATGGAATCCTCTTTTGCTAATCTACACTTCTGAGGAATCAGAATAATACTGTTCATTTATTTCATTTTTACATGAAGTCCTTTTGAAAACAATGTAAAGTTTAACTTCCTTGAGCAGTATTTTGATGTGTTGACATTTCTTTAATTCAGATTTACTTCTTTCAAACAGAGAAGACATGCCTGATCATTTTTTACTTGCAATACATTACAATTAAAAATGAGTCTTTCACTGGTGCTTTTGGCTCTCTTCAGGTAGCTTAAAGAGAAATTTAAGCTAACTTAAATTAAATTAAAGCTAACTTAAATTCACCCTAATTTAAGAGAAAAAATGGAATTTTTATTTGCCAAGTGACAGCTGTTTTCTGGTTGACTTTATATGTGCTTAATGGAGTATTTTAATCTCTCAGTTTGGGATTTGGAAATAAAATTATATACTTTCCCAAATATCATATAAAAATGATTTTATATTGAGCAATATTTTTATGTTAAATAATGTTGTCTGTTTCTCTTTGCTAGGTTGATGGGAATATGAGCAAAATTTATTGCCAAAACCTTTGCTTGTTAGCCAAGCTCTTCCTGGACCACAAAACGTTGTATTATGATGTCGAGCCATTCCTTTTTTATGTCCTTACAAAAAATGATGAAAAGGGCTGTCATCTGGTTGGATACTTCTCTAAGGTAAAACAAGAGCCAGTATGACCTTCATTTTCGTATTCAAAATGTTTTTGGGAGAGCCCAGTTCTTTGAACAGGGCCTTTTTTTATGACTATAATTTGAATAAGTGACACATTCTGCAAAGCTCGGGTTCTTGTTCAGAGCTTATTAAGACAAACAAACAGTAAAGGTTGTGCCTAGAAAGTGTGTAGAGGACCTCAGCACAGTTTGCTGCTGTCTTGACTGTCAGCAACCATGTAATGTTATAATTGCTGCCTTGCAGACCACCTAGCATCTTTGATTTTTTTTTTTTTTTTAATGTTAAGCTTATTTTCCTTTCCCTCCCTAAGTGGTGTCAACCTGAAGGTTTCAGAGTAGTGTAGCATTTAAGAGATGGTTCTCATTTCTCCTCACTGTATTCCCTCTGTAGTCATCAGTATCGCAGTGAGTTGGAACGTTGGCATTTGGACAGTCAAGGTGATATAATGACTGGGTTTACTCATTTGTCTTTTACACTCTATGCTATTGTTTTAAGATCTAAAGCGGCCTCGCCTTTAGAAAGCCTGAGTATCTCCAGCTGTTAATACAGGGAAGCCCTTGACATATTGAGTGGTTACAGTTTGTCTTTTTTACTCACATTCCTCTGTTCAAAGGCTTCTGAAAATAACTCATAGGCAATAAGGAAAAACTGAGTCAGGTAATAAGCTTAACTTTTCTTAGGCACCTACAAGATACTTTAATGTGCCAGGGTGGTAAATTATAAGATTTCTATGCACACGGTAAATGATCTGAACCCTGTATTTTATTTATTTTATGATACATTTTGGCATGTTGAGTGATAAATGAATTTTAATGAATCTTACATAATGTAAATGGAATGCTTATGGAAGTGTCATTTTCATGGAATATCAAAAGATAGAATATATATGAAGGTCCTTTACAAACTGCAATTCTTCTAAATTTGAGAATCAATCCAGAAGTCGTAAATGAAACTATGAATGAGTGACAGCATTCATGAGAAATAGCCTCAGTATTTTAATCCACACGTTTGGTAAAGCTCCAAAACAACAAAAAAGACAAAGTTAATTTGCACATAACAGATTCAAAAGATGACAGAGCATTAACACAAGATAAAACACTAAATAGGAAATCTGCTTATATAATGTATAAAATATCTTACCTTTGTATAGGTTTATAAAAATCGTTTTCTCCAATGATTCAAAAAGAATAGTGGTCATGGGGTGCCTGGCTGCCTCAGTCAGTGGAACATGTGACTCTTGGTCTTGGGGTTTACATTCAAGCCCCACATGGGGTGTAGAGATTACTTAAAAATAAAATCTTTAAAAAAAGGAGACAAAAATAGTGGTCATGATTTTCCTTCCTGTTAGAAAATGGCATTTCTTTAAATGTGTCTGTATTTTAATGTAGATGCTTAATGGTGCCTGCTGTTTTTGGTCCTGCCTTGTCTCAAGTTGGCCTCTGGGTCTAGAGTTGATGGTGTCTGTTAAGGTTTTAGTCTCTGCCTCTCTTCTCCCAGGGGACCCACCATCATACTTAGAACAAGCTAAACTTTTCTCATTTTGTCACAGCTTCTTTTACAGCATGGCAGCAACTACTGTTATCTCTTACTGTACATGGAAAACTCATTCTTTGGCAGTGCTGTAAAACAAAAATCTAAAAAATAAGCATTTAAAAAGTCTAGGTGCATGCAAATTAAACCATATTGTAATGTGCCATTTGGAGTGTGAAGGACTATGGCCCTTTGGGGTTATACTTAAACCAAATTCTAGAGGTTATAGCCAGAGGAATGTCCAAGATGTCCTAGAAGAGTTCAGTGTAAATCATTCCATGCTTTTGACTTCCCAGACAGATAGTAGTAGATGATTTTAAACAGGAGAGAAAGAAGAAACAGTTATTTTATCCATAGATTAGAATTTAGCTGTAGTAACATGTGTTAAAGGGTAGAGTGGGGTGGAGGGGAGGGTTGGACTGTATTACAATGTCTAAAGGAAGGAATGGTTTGGGACCAAAAAAAATGACATAAAGCAGGAATCCTTTCAATCCACAATACTTGTCTTTTTAGATAGAGTGACTCATTTGTCTGACTTTGCAAAGAATACTAATTACTTGAACCCTTGGCACAATGTGCACATCCAATGATGGACAGTCCAGTTTCTTAGGGAAACTGACACATGATTTCTTCCTCCTCATTTCTTAGAGACTCCCAAGGACAGCTACAAATGTGCAAGTGTTGGGAGCACATCTTTTTCACAAAGAAGTCTCTAATTCTGCCCTGTAGGGTTTTTTCCACAATTTCCTGTGATCTTTCAAATAGGTTCATTAAAGATCTGGGTGTTCTGAAGTTATTCTTTCATGTGGTTAGTACCATTTGTGGTCAGTCTTATTTGTGGTTTATATTTGGCCAGAGCATTCACAACCTCAAAAGCCTTTTCCAGATCTTCTCGGTGCAGGCTCTGGCTGCTTCCGTGTACTCTCAGTTAAATATTGCTGCTCTGATGCCACATCCTATGAAGATTGCAAATTTTTCCTTAACTATAAGAACTGCTTCCCTCCATATTCTTCTCATTCTTCCTCCTAGTTTTATACTGTTGGTAACATTTTGGCCTCATTTTTGTATGGATGCTTTGGGGTTTCTTGTTGCTCTTGTCTTTTTTGTTTTGATTTGTTTTCTTGGTTTGAAACGCAGATTATTTCTCGAGCTTTTTACTTTGAATGTTTATCCATGAGACAGATGTATTTGTGCCGCTCTACCTGCACATACACTATTTTAGTTTTCACTGGTCAAGGCAGAAGACAGATGTTACAAATTTGTAAGTTATTTAGCAAGGTAGCCAGCTAAATCCTACCTTAACCCCCTGGGTGACTCTCTGGATGGTTTTTTGGTGTTTTTGTTGTTGTTGTTGTTGTTGTTGTTGTTGTTGTCATTGTTTCCCCACCTCCCAAGTTGTCTGAGCAAAGAAGTCATTTCTTGCATAATGTCTGTGTTCGGTTTCATTTGGCTCATATTTACTTGGATTCTTTATTCATATTTTATGGTACCAACTTTCAAGGATAAAAATGCAAATTGAGAGGCATGCCTGGAGTTGATGATTTGTTGTTAGCTGATAGTTTGATTGATCAACACAGTAGGATTATTCTGCTTGATCCTGACCTAACACATTGGCTCACCTTAGTGGTCTATTGTACAAGGACACTGGCAGGTGCAGGGAATTGCCCACTTAAGCAGAGCTCTGACATACTTGATCTGTTTCTCCTTCCCTCAGGAAAAGCTTTGCCAGCAGAAGTATAATGTCTCCTGCATAATGATCATGCCCCAGCACCAAAGGCAAGGATTTGGACGGTTTCTCATTGATTTCAGTAAGTGAAGTGCTTTACTCACTTTCATGATCCAGGGAACTGATGGCTGTTAAAGGAAAGAGTAACACATAAAACTTTATTTAACATACTTTGTTGTTTTTATCAACAGATAACGGGTTTTCTTTTTATATTTGCATAGGTTAGAAAATCTTCCTCAAGTGAAAAATGTACTGCTGCTCACTTATTGTGCTCTAGGAAATTGAGACTAGATTTCTCAGCAGTGTCACTAGCTCACAAAGCCATTACCCTGAATGAACCGGCAGAATTACATTCCATTCCATGGTGCTCATGCTCATTAGCACCAGAAGAGGCAATTATTTGTGATTAAAGCTAAAGGAAGTATTATTTAAAAGGATTTTCAGCTTTCTAAAATTTTACCTATAATCTTATCAGTACAGAGCAAGAAAGGGATATCTGTATTTAGAAAAACAATTCTTTAGGTGGCTTATCCGATGAGCCTTTGTACTAGAATTAACTATCTTGTTTTGTTAATTTCCCTTTTTTATTATAGAAATTATTACAATGTTTTATCTAGAGGTTGCCCAAGAAATTATTTTTTATACACAATTGTATCTTCAGAGTCTCTTCGATTAAAATTGGAATCCTCTATAAAAATGTGCACAGGATAATGTAAAAAATATTGGTAGTTTTTCCTCCTTGTTTATATTATGTAGGGTATGTAAATGTAGTGCTAAGGTGACGTATGAAGAATGGATTCAAAATATCCAAGTAACACAAAGGCCAGGTATCTCATGATAATAGTAATTTCTGACCATGTAAAAATCTGTCGCTAGGAACGGTGCGCTCCTTCATTAGCAGATTGTAGTCTATCTGATTTTAAACGGAAAGAAGGAAAATGTAGGAAATGACTTCATCTTCATAAGGTACATATCACATGCAAAAACCACAGTGTAAATATGCTCGAGGAAAATCATCAAGAAGTAATGTTGAGTTCATAGCTATATTATAAGATACTGAAATATTAAAGCTGGGGTATGAAATGACCATATAGTAGTTTTGGACTGATTTGCACACTTTATTGACATTGAAAGATATTGTTCTTTTTTTTAAAGTATTTTTTATTGACTATTTTTATATATTCAGATAAAATTTCTAGTTATTAATTAATTATCTTAGTCTTATTTTTTGTTTCCTGATCTAGTTATCCTACGGAGGGCCATCTTACTAGGAGTTTACCATTTTTATCTTACAGAGTTCTAGGTGCAATCACTTCTATGGGCAAGTCCCTTTTTTTGTGTGGCCGCAATTTAGAAGCTGTTCGTCAACATTATAGTTTCTAATATAGAAACTTAACCTTTTGATACTTTGAGTATCTGCATGCCCACAGAATAAGGCAAGCTCCTTGGCTCAGTGTTCAAGGTCTCCCAACACCTAGTTCCAGCCAGTTTTTTGAAGTGTTTTCATGGGCTAATCTCTTTTTCTGTAGATTTTCTGAGCATGTTTCCATATTTCCATTCTCTGTGCAATCCCTTCCCTGAAATGACCACTTTTTCCTTCTCCAGCCTCAGTCTGTTCAGAATCCTACCCATTATTAAGAGCCACCTCAAGAGCCTCTTCTGCTTGATCCCACCTCTTGGAGATTCATCTCATTCCCTTCTTGGCTCCATATCTCTCTGGCATAGCACTTAGACTCAATTCCTGCTTTTGTGGTGATAACTGATGTTGAATGTCATATTTCCAACTCACTGTAAACTCCTTGGGTAACTTCTTCTTTGTTTTCAGTAGGACAGTACAGTCAATAATCTGCATTGGATGTATTTTTTTCTTGTTTTGAATTGAATCTCCAACGTGATATATGGTCACTGCCCACAATAACTTTCCACCTAAAATTAAAAAGGGACTAGTACTGACTGGATAAAATTGCAAGTCTCTAAATATGGTAGCATCTTATTTGTACAACACAATCTGGTAATGAGGCGTTTTATTTTACATAAGAGAATAATAACCCAAGAACAAAGACATTCCCTTCAAGTACTAAATCTTTATGTTAGCCACTTTAGTGAAAACTGTATTTGAATCTGCCCTGTATTTTTAAACAGGAACTATGGAGCCCATTGGAACTTTTCTGGATTGCTCAGGGCCATCATGACAAATGCCATCCATTAGGGTGTGCCCGGGTAGTACAGTGCGGAGGGTATATTTTTAGATTTTCTCTTTCCTGTACCCTTGACATTGCCCCTAACATGAGATTGGGTTAAGGAGTGTGGGTGAATGATTTGAATGAAGTTGGAAAGGAGTTGGTGTTATTCCTTCAGAGGAATGGAAACTAGGGGACGGATTTTATAATACTCAAAAAATGGGAACTGGTGTAAGCCCAATAGAAATTAAATTTAAAGCCAAAAAAATTCCTTGGTCACAAAGGTTTTAAAGAAGATAGAGTAGGCTGCTGAAAAAAATTGATAGCATCTCCTTCTTTGGAGTTACTTAAAATAATGGTAGATAAATATCTTCCCAGAATGATTTAGATCCAATCTTACAGAGTGAGGAGATAAACCCCATGACCTCTCATAATCCTTGTCAACCTCATAATTAATTCAGAACTCAGGGCAAAACAGATAACCAAGGTTACTGCTTTTCTAAAATGTGCTATGTTTTTAAGGTCCTTTTAATGGTTAGATTTATTTTATTTCTATTTTGTACGTGAGCCTGAGGGACTTTTGGTCAGGGGATATATTTTCAGTAATTCAAATAAAGTTGTAAGGCAGGAAAATGTTTTGTCTATAGTAACTGCTAGTTTAGGAAGCCAAAACGAGATAGCAGTAGGAAGAAAGCTGTCGCTGCCCACTTACACAAAGGATTAGAGATACAGGTGCAATGCATTGTGTAGTGTGTATGTAAAGAACTGCAAATCCAGAGCTTTGAACACTATTCTCCGGGATAGTCCAAATAGGAAGAATGGTCATGTATGGGATCAGATGCTGCCCTTGGAATAAGTTGTCTTCTCACTCTTCCCGGGACAGCCTGTCTCCAGTTTGTCAGAGCATGGCTCCCGAGTACGTCATTTGCAGAACTTGGCCAGAGTGATTTAAGGGTACCAGCTCCCAGCCTGCTTATAAACCACCTCATGGGTTTTGTGACTCTTTGCTCAGAACTTAAGTGGGAAGTGAAAGGAGTGACAAGGTTGAAGCTGGTAGCACATCTCTCTCTCCTGGAATCTGAGATTCCTTCTCTTAGTCAGGAAATTTTTAAGTCCTCCCCATCTTTGTTCACACATGCATACACACACACCTCAATCATGAGTTCATACTGTAACCTTGCATTCCAGATCAACGCCACCACACGGTTTTATTCTATCTTTCCACATTTCTATATTTGTAAGTCTCTTCTCTGACAGTGAGAAACTGGACTTGCAATTATCCACAACATATTTCCTTATGTGCTCAGCCCTAGACTACACATTAAGTAGTTGCAGAATTGCTTACTCATACCGTCTAGAAATCCAAACCTCCTAACTAGAGGTCAATATTTGTATATGGTTTTTTCTTTTTTTTTTCAACTTTATGTTGAGTGTATTTAGTCAAAATACTGTGTTCAAATGTTACTTGACTTCATTCTTTTTGATTTTTCCACCTTCAGTGTAGTTATTCGTTTGAAATATAGTTCGGCTTATTTGTTTGTTATCCACATTTCAGTTTTTTCTCTGTCTTTGTTGCCTTTTGTTTTGAAAACATAAAACATGATTTTCAAAGTTAAAACTGTATTAAAGGGTACACTCAGAGAAGTGTCACTTCCCTTCTTCATTCCCTCTACCCACCCCCAGCCCTCGGTTCTTTCCTGCAAAACACCAGCCTCATTGGTTTCTCTTTTATCCTTCCCATGTTTCTTTTTGTACAAATGAGAAGATGTGTGTTTTCTAATTTCTCCTCCTTTCTTACACAAAAGTGATCATACTATAGATAGTCTTTTACAGTTTGCTTTTTTCCAATTAACTGAAAACCCTGGCTCACTCCATTACTACTTCCTAGGGATTTTCTTACTGTCTTCTGTAGCTGCATGGTACTCCAATCATGTGGATGTCCATAGTTTATGCACCTGCTCCCCTGAGCATGGGCATAGAGGGTGTTTCCAGTATTTCACAGTTTTAAAAGGGTGCAATGAGTAGCCTTGGGCACATTTGGACTGATGCATACTAATGTAGCAGTTTTAGTTTGTTATGTGTACTGTTGTTTAGGACTCTGCTTGGCTGGGCAGTAGATAAGCTGATAATGAGTTGTCTTTTACTCGGGCCTGTAGAGCCAGAACCCTGCCTGGGGAACAGGATGCAAAACCCATCCTCCTCAACTGACCCAGTGAAAGCAAACTGATTCAGCAGTAGGTTGCAGAATGTTGTGCCAGGTAGTGGTGAAAGAAGTTGGCATCATTAACTTACTGGTGTGTTTGTTGTAAATGCACTTATCTGATTCTAAACTGGATAATGGAGGAGAACGAAAAGAGTGACTTCATTCATTTTTTACCTCTCCGTGAAACGTTTGGTGACTAGGGGCACCCTGGTCTACACTCTACTAAACACCAGTGACAAAAATGAAGAAGACATAGTTCTTTCTGGGTGGTCAAGTTCACTAACAAGTCAACAGTTGCTGGATAGTATGTTCATATAGTGTATATTGGGAGCTCATAAGAAGTTGCATGAAAACATTCCTGACTAAGGGGATCTAAATCATGACTGTGTGAGGAAACACATCAGATGTTTGGGCAACTACAAAAGAAACTCCAGGTAGATGAAAGACTTAGATAATTAACAAAAAATGAAAACACAAAAACTTTTAAAAAGTGAAAAAAGGATATAAAATTATATGGTCAAGGACATCCTAAGCAATAAGCATTAAACCAATGAAAGAAATCACAAAAGAATATACACATGGGATTGACTATATAAAATGGTAAAATGTATTAATATTTAAAAGCAACCATAATGGGAAAGACGTTGGCAATGCACATGCCAAACAACTCTTTGATAGCTATAGTATTTAAACAAGTATTTAAAAGGAAAGGTTTGATAGTGTTAAAGCATAAACCTTAATAGAAAAACGAGCAGACGACATAGAGGACATGAATGCAGAACGCACAGAAAAGGAGCATCCTTGGTGGCAGCCACACTGCTGACATGTACTGAGAGTCTCGTGTGCCAGCCACTTTCCTAAGATTCCTGACCCATCCAACCCTCACAACGCCAATTGAGACATTTTATTCTTGGTATATGTGTAAGGAAACCAAGGCACAGTTAACACAAACAATAAATAGTGCACCTGCAATTTAAGTCCGAGCACTTGGACTCTTAGCCTCTTTGCTCCAAAGTCTGTCAAGTACAAATGGCTAATTAAAATGTGGGGGGAAATGGTTGGTGATTTAAAAATATAAATTCAAATAACTGAAAGATTATAATTTTTTGCCTACCAAATTAGCAAAGCCTTTAAAATATACCCATATTTAGGGTGCCTGGGTGGCTCAGTTGGTTGGGCGTCCGACTTCAGCTCAGGTCACGATCTCGCCGTCCGTGAGTTCGAGCCCCGCATCGGGCTCTGGGCTGACGGCTCAGAGCCTGGAGCCTGCTTCCGATTCTGTGTCTCCCTCTCTCTCTGCCCCTCCCCCGTTCATGCTCTGTCTCTCTGTCTCAAAAATAAATAAAACGTTAAAAAATAAATAAATAAAATAAAATAAAATATACCCATATTTAAGTTGACATAGGTGGACACTGTTACATTTACACTGGAAAAAGTATAAATTGCTGGACATTTTCCAGAACTTTGACAGTATATATCAAAAACATCCGAAAGGAATTTATTCTAAGAAAATCAACATACTTTAATCAGTATGCATTAATTTCATATTTAATGTAACAACATGTTTTGTGTTATTTTTTTAAATACTGGACATCCCTCCTCACTTCACCCTCTTCCCCAATTATAGCAATATAAACTCATAGTAGAAAGTTAGAAAAACATAGATAAATTACCAAGAGAAAATTAAACCCCTCAGACTTGTGGTACTCAAAGAGTTAATGTTTTAGTATATTGTCTGTCACAGTGTCATTATTTATTAATAGAAACAAAAACTGAAATAGCCTTGATAATTCAAAGATAAGAGAGAACCATTCCCCTGAGAAAATTGTGGTACATCCATATAATGGAGTATTATTAGCTACTTGGAATTAAGAATTATGTTCTAAAGAATTGTTAATAAAATAACAAGATGCTTATAATAAGCAAATTTCAAAATTGTGTGTGCGCACACACACATACACATATATATATATTCTCAATTGTGTAAAAAGTATACGCAAAGAAAGTAAAGAAACACAGTTCTAGATCATCTCTAGAATTAGAATTACAGGCAATTTTTCTTTTCTTACTCATACTTTTTACTGTAACTAAAAAGAAAACTAAGAAAAATCTGTGAAGGCCTGACCTAGGGGAGTGTGGCAATGAGGCTACATGGAAACAAGGCAGGTATTTTCCTGTTTATTCTGCCACAGGTAGAACTCTACCTGGCACCTCGTGGTGCTGAGTCAATGCTAGATGAATGGATGAATGAACTGAACTTGGAAAGGTAGTGAGTGCAACTTTGATCATGTTGCCTTCACTTTGATTTTGAAGATCCACATGCAGCTTTCCTTGGAGTTTGGAGCTCAGCAGGGGTATGCATTAAAAGGAGCTACTGGCATACTGGCATAGTGGGCATACTGTGGTAGTTGAAACCATAGTTGTGGGTGAGGACAACCCGGGGAGAGTGTAGGGAAACAGCGCTGAGGGTGGAGTGCTTAAAGTTCCAACATTTTAGGGACTAGGAAGGGTTTTGAGGATGAGGAGGTTATCAAGGAAATTGAGAAGGGTCCAGACGTAGGAAGAGGATTGAAGAGAATGGTTTCAGGGAAGCCAAGAGGTCAGCCTTGCAACAACAGTAGTCAAAATCATAGCTGATCTTTGTGGACCACTTAAGTGTGTCAGGCACTTGTCACCTATCTGAATTACACAGGTTAATTTGCTCAATCCTTGCAGAGACCTAAGGAGGTTAGTTACTGTTATCATCTCTCTTTTGGAGGCACAGGGACACTAAGAAACTTGTCCAAGATCACTCCCCAGCCAGTGTTTAGTGCCCCAGAGAAGATTAATACACAGTGTAAGAAATATACTTTCGAGGACTGTGGTTTGAGTGGAATTTAAAAAGTGAATTCAGAAAGCTTGACCATCAAGGGCTGGGAGCACAGGAGCCTGGCTTTTGCTTTTAAACTCCAGAGATTGGAGCATTGGTGGAAAGAAGACCGGGGAGTAGTGACAGAAAAAAACAAAAAGTGATATCTAGATGGGGTAATACAGATTCAGAAGATGGGGCACCTGGGTGGCTCAGTCGGTTAAGTGTCCAACTTCGGCTCAGGTCATGATATCACGGGCCATGAGTTCGAGCCCTGCATCGGGCTCAGAGCCTGGAGCCTGCTTCGGCTTCTGTGTCTCCCTCTCTCTCTGACCCTCCCCCGTTCATGCTCTGTCTCTCTCTGCCTCAAAAATAAATGAACATTAAAAAAAATTTTTTTTAAATACAGATTCAGAAGAGGCATTTGACGAAATTCAATCTTCTTTCCTAATTTTAGATAATCATACATACTAACTAGAATTATAAGAATTCTAAATTTTATTATTAACTCTTTTTCTTGTTTGTTTTAGCCTTGGCATAATCTTGGAGAAGCTATAAAGAGTAGATGATAGTGGGTCCAAAAGTCTACAAACTTACACCTTTGGTTTTTTTGAGACTAGTATATAGGCAACATGTTTATCAGTTACATAAATTATCTGCTAACTGTACATTCAGGCTTTTTTTTTTTTAATTAGTGTCTGTTTATTTGTAGACTAATCATGTAAGTTTATAAGCAGATTCAATTCTTGGCTTTCTTTATCCAATATTAAAATATCCTGTAATGTCTCAGGGTTTGTCCTTCATGGAATAGGACTCAAGAGGAAGTAGGAGTGATTGAATTAGGTACTCATTTCAGAAGTCTCCTTTACTGACCTTTTCTGTGATTTAAATAGAGGGGTTTCACTGTGGGTTTCATGAGGAGTATCTACTATTTAAAAACTAAGTCTGTATTTAGTGAGTGCTGCTGGAAGGTGGGTGCAGATGACCCAGTTTTGTGCCTACAAATTATGACTTCGGTCACATTTTAAGTATAGTTAGCAATGTTCTATGTACTTCTCTTTTCTTAAAAATGGCGCACGCACACATGCGCATAAGAAAATAAAAATGTAAGAAAAATAAAAAATATAAGAAACCTTGAGTACAGCTTAATATCTAGTTTTTTTTCTCACTGAGAATTAACAGGTTAATCTTCTACACCTTATTCTTTAGCCCTTTTGGTTCTAATGACAGGCATCTATCTCTTAGTTAGGTACCTAGAAAGTCCCAGGCTTATCTTTTCTTAGTCTCCTTTTTAAAACTCTTGGCTGGTTTCCTAAGGAAGTGCTCCTTAGAACAAGAAAGCATTTTCTACCTGGTTTCCCGCCTCCTACTTCTCTGCCCTTCTAGGTCCATCAAGGAGAATCAGAAAGAAAGCTACATACCTTATCTCTACCTAGTGATCTTGAGAGGGTAACCATATCCTCTCTCAAAGAGAAAACTTCTTCCTCCACATTTTAGATCCTACTGGCTTAAATGTTGTAATGTACGATACCTAAATTCAGGAATACATGTCATAGTAGTTGAGATTGTCAGCTAGCAACTTCCAGTTTTAACAGTCTGCCTTCTAAATACAATTTGAGTTAAACTTAAGAATACTTTTATTTTTTAAAAAATAGAACTACCCTACGACCCAGCAATTGCACTACTAGGTATTTATCAAAGGGATACAGGTATGCTGTTTCAAAGGGACACATGCACCCCAGTGTTTAGAGCAGCACTATTAACAACAGACAAAATATGGGAAGAGCCCAAATGACCATTGATGGATGAATGAATAAAGATGTGATACACACACACACACACACACACACACACACACACACACAGTGGAGTATTACTTGGCAATCAAAAAGAATGAAATCTTGCCATTCGCAACTACATGGATGGAACTAGAGGGTATTATGCCAAAGGAAATTAGTCAGAGAAAGACAAATATCATATGACTTCACTCATAAGAGGACTTTAAGACACAGAAGAGATGAACAGGGAAGGGAAGCAAAAATAACTTAAAAACAGGGAGGGGGACAAAATAGAAGAGACTCTTAAATATGGAGAACAAACAGAGGGTTACTAGAGGGGTTCTTTGAGGGGGGATACTAAATGGGTAAGGGGCATCAAGGAATCTACCCCTGAAATCATTGTTGCACTATATGCTAACTAACTTGGATGTAAGTGTTAAAAAAAAAAAAAAAAAGAATACTTTTATTCTTTTATTTTTTATTTTTTAAGAAATTAAGTTGAATACAAACCAAGCTATGACAAACTTTGATTTTGTTTGTTTGTTTTATTTTAAGAGAGAGAGAGCATGAGCATGAGCCAGTAGGAGCAGAGAAGGAGAGAAAGAGAATCCCAAGCAGGCTGTGCATTGTCAGTGCAGAGCCCAGTGCAGGGCTCAAACTCACAAACCATGAGATCATGAACTTAGATCAAGAGATGGATGCTCAACTGACTGAGTCACCCAGGCACCCCTAAGTAGGAGTGTTAATTTAGGAATCCAGTTGGTTGGATTCTAGTAAGCCATGTTTTACCTGACTGTTGGTAAACTCTAAGGAGCTGAGACTGTATATACAGGGGTCACTAACTTCTCTCTGAAGACAAGTCAAGTATAATTTCAGGATAAGCAGATTCTTCCCAGAAACTGGGTCCTAGCCTGACAAGCCCTGGTGACATGTCCCATTTCTCTAGCAAGAGTTTTTGGGCGTTGCTGCACTTTCCTTTAGGTGATCCGAGAATGGTTATAGGTAAGCTCAGATCGTAATACCTTCAGCCCCATGGTGGCCAGAACTCAGATGCCTCTCACCTCATCCTTAGCAGCCTTTTCCTTTTACCCCAGCGAGACATGTGAATTTTGTCTCATCCATGATGGGGTAGAAGTCATGAAGCACACAATTGGGGCATCGTTTCTCCCTTTAGGTTGCAATATAAATATTTCACTCTCCCCCATTTCTGAGCCCCATAAGCCAAGCATCAAAGGTGTGTTTGAGGGACTGTAACAATGGCTCTTGGGGACATGCTATATGACTTAAACCCTCTTATTCCCTGTAAACAAATTGAATAAAGGAGCTATAAATTTGACATGTGGTATTTATTTGCTTATGCAACTTTTGCTTAATCGTTTTCTCTTTTTTCAGTGGCACTGACCATAAAAAATGCTAAAGGCTGAGCAAGTGCAAAGTCATTTAGAAAGTTGCATGGGTCTTTCATATATTTTTTGTTTATTGCCCATTTCCTTCACCAAAAGTAAGATTCCCAGGGGTAGAGACTGTTCTCTAGTCCCACCTCCTAGAAGAGCCTGACACGTAGTAGGTCCTTACTATTTGTTTAACTAAATGTTAAATGAATTACCATGAGGGGAGCTTTCTTGATGTGCTTTCTCTCCCCATATGTGATTCTTATAAAGAAGAATTTTGTTTTATTAGAACATCATCAGTCAGCTGTTGGTTCACTTCCTTCCAAATGCTGTCCGGTGTGCCCTGCTCCTTTCGAGGTCTGGTGCTTTTGTTTCAGTGCAGCCTCTTCAAAAGAAAGAAGATTCCCATTATCCACTATAAACCTCAGGCAGAGATGAGGGCTGTGACAGAATTCACAGTTACACACGGTTGGAGAAAAACTTCTCTCTTCCTGGCTTTTATCAGATAATTCATTTCTTTATGCATTTATTTTGGAAGGAAAACTCCCAACTTTACTGTTCAGGAACTGTCAGGAAAGCTTTTTGCTTTGTGTAACTTTCCCTGGCAGCTCACCTCCCTGGGTGAGCGCAGTCAAAGCGATCACTAATGAATAGTAAGTTAGGCTTTTGAAATGGGGCTCAAGTCTTTTCCAGCCTTTTCTGAGAGAGTAACCCGTCTCCACACCTCCACCACGACACTTGATCAGACCAGCAGCTGTGTCTTCAGAGTTTTGCTGGCTTTTGTTAGACATGTTTTGACTTCTAGAATCAAGTATAATTTTATATTATAATATTTTAATAGGATTCTAGTTTATAATATGATAAGGAAAATGACTACTTTTCCTTATTTTCTCATTATGTTGCGCTAAAAGCCTTTGCCATGACTGTTTATTACACTGGGCTGAAATGCAATATATTTTAATATGTTAAAGATAACATCAAGGTTGAAAATTGAGCTCTCCGTGATTTATTCAGAGGTTGACTGTTACCGAATGCATTGAAATGAGTTGCATGAGGCAGTGTAGCTAACGATTTATTTATCTTTTTTTTTTAACAAAGCTTGTCATAAATAAGAGCAAATAAATATAGCTCTTATGCAATAGTTTATATTGTTTCAATGAAAACATTGTAAATATGAAGCATACAGTCTGTAGCTACCATTTTGCCTTACATAGTTCCGAATTTTTTCAAGATTTGGCACGCAGGTGGATTTTTACTAATCTTTTGTCTGTTTGGATTTCTAACATTGACCGGCATTTGTAGTGAGTCATTTCAAAATGCTGCTACCAGGGAAATTCTGTTCACGTAATTAATATCGACAAACCTGTGTTCAACAGTAAATGGAACCTTAACAGCACCATCATGAGAGCCAGGCTGATTCACTGCTGAACTCCAAGCCATGAGCACAGTGGGATGCACATAGTAGGCGTGCCAAAGAAAAATTTGTTGTGGGAGTGAGTGAATAAAGGCATGCCCAGATCTTATCTGTGCTCTTCTCTGTGTCCCTGACAACACCTGCCTCATTCACCTGGCTGCCTTTTGGCAATTGGTGCTTAACCTGAGATCTCTCCCCAGTCTCTGTGTTTTCCACTTCTTTATACCCTCCTCACTTCCTTCAGGAAATATGCTTTACGTGGGCTGTACCAGGATTGGCCTAGGTGATAAGGATAAAGGATAAAGGTGAGGATGAAGGATGCCAGCCTTGCCCACAGAGCCATGGGTGGTCAGTGGTCAGACACACAGGATTCATCCCAGGTGTGTGATGCTCCGTATTTGGGTGGCACACGGGGTTGTGCCAGTACTGAAGGGGAAATGCCTCCAACTCCCTTTTCATTTTCCCAGTTAAGCAAATGCATCATCAAAACAAGATCAAGAAAGATTTTGTTCTGATTGGTTGAGATTAGTACTATACCTTAGTTTCGAGGGAACCATTCCCCTTAAACGTATTTTCCAGCTTGTAGAATTATGTTTGAAACACAATATTCTAAGGTAATAGTTGGATGATGTCCTCTCATAATGGTGTTTCTATCCAGCACATCTATAATTTCAGCTGTCTGTAGGGTAGTATTTTTTTTTTCCACATCAATTTGTTTTGGGTGAAGCAAAAGATTTTCTCTCATTTGTTTAGAATTCTGGTAGGAAAATACGAGTTAGGAATCTGAGTTTTTTCCTCTACCATCAATTTGTGGTTAGTTTGTTTTTACTGTAGTATTAGTCCTACATTTTTGCATGTACTAATACAAAAACCTCTGTTTTGTAATTTTTTCTATGGAGTCCTGCTTTGGGTTAACATCGTAGAGGAGCTCCTTTTTTCAACAAAATTGTTTTAAATTAAAATTTTAAATGCTTTCAAATAGCTGAGTGGATTAAGAGCAATTCAGTTATGCATGTAACTATTTGTCCACATTGAAAAAATATATATAATGTGATTATATAGCAGGAGGAATTGAGAAAGTGTTGGTGACATCTTGAGAAAATATAGGCAGACCTTACTGTATACGGTATATTTGCATATATCCTTTTTGGGGGGCAAACTGAATCATTTAAAGTGAAGTAGAGTTCTTAATGTAAAAAGGAGCATTTCTTCATTCATACTAGACAACAAGGAAGAAAAAATTATTAGGGTCTTGTCAAAAGGATTCAGGATTTAACTTGAAGAGGTTCCCACTGGACAACGAATATAACAGTAAGGACAACAATTGCGATTAAAACTCATTAAATGTTTAAACTCACACATTTGTAATGACATTTAAAAACAAATTAAGGGGCTCCTTGGGTGGCTTAGTTGGTTAAGTGTCCAACTTTGGCTCAGGTCATGATCTCACGGTTCGTGAGTTCGAGCCCCACATGGGGCTCTCTCCTGTCGGTGCAGAGCCCGCTTTGGGCCTCTGTCCCCCTTCTCTCTGACCCTCCCCCATTTGCTGTCTCTCTCTCTCTCTTCCTCTCTCTCAGAAATAAATAAACATTAAAAAAAATTTAGAGGATGATAAGAATCAGTTCATTATCTTAAAAACTGGCAAAAAAGCATTGAACTTGCCTTTCCTGTATGAATGATACCACTAAGTAACCAAATAGTAAATGAGGGAAGACATCTTTTTTTTTTAATAAAAAAAAAAATGATTACTATTTTTTTTGAGAGAGAAAGAGACAGAGTACAAGTGGGGGAAGGGCAGAGACAAGGAGACACAGAATCCAAAGCAGGCTCCAGGCTCTGAGCTGTCAGCACACAGTGCACAGTCCAATGCAGGGCTCAAACTCACAAACCACGAGATCGTGACCTGAGCCAAAGTCGGACGCTTAACAGATTGAGCCACCCAGGCGCCCGAAGGGAAAACATCTTTTTATAAACATATTCCAACTAACAAGTGAAATGACAGAATTAAGATATGACCATTTTGCAATTCTGCTAATGAATTAACTGATCTACCTAGACATCGAACTTCAACAGCAGCACACATTGTGAAAAGGGGGACAACCAGAAATTACATGTCTCCTGATCAAGGGACATACCGTCACCTATAGTTTTGCCAGAGGATCAAGCCTAAAGTCTGATCAAGCCTCTGGCATTTTTCAGAACACAGAGGAAAGAGAAATAAATTGAACTGCATCACGTGAATGCAATCAGCAAAAACCAGACTGTGGAAACTCTGTAGGTCAAATGGCCCTAGTTCATCAATAGATTAATTATAAGGAAAAGAAAGGGGGTGGTGAGGGGAACCCATAGACTAAAAGAGACTTGAAAGATATATTTTTTTTAATGGACAATACTATATTGTAGTACCTGGGGACATTTGAGTGATAAAAGTATAAGGAAACACAAAGGATTGTTATGAAAGTTGGGATAGTAGTTACTTGTGAGGGGAAAAGGAGGGATGATTGGGATGGGACAAATGAAACGTTTTTCAGGACGGCTGGCAAACTTCTATTTCTTGGTCCTGGGTGATGATTACAAAGGTAATCAGTAAATGTTATTTGTTTAATGGCATTTTCTAGATCTGTGTTTTATTTTTGCCTTTTTTGTTTTTTAACAAAAGTGAAGGTCTTAAAATGGGCGTTCACACCCAATGGTATCTATTTTGGAGCTTAGATTTTTGTAACTCTTAAAATGAAAACTTTGGTTTATTGGTGGCATTATGTTAATGATGTTTTTAAAAGAGATACAGTTTTTCATCTTTACTGCTTTAAAATCAAAATGCAAGTACATGGGTATTTGGGTATTGGGATCTTCTCCACTTCAGACTTTGCAGAGCCAGGTTTTTTTTGAAGGAAATGTACTGAAATTTACCAGAATCATATCCTCTGAAGTGCTGAGTTGAGTCCATTAGAAAACTGCATTCCTGTAAATTGTGCTTCCACTCTTAAACCTGGAGAAGCATAATTCAAGGGTGGTGTGTTAACAGATGGTGATAAAATGGTGTATTTAGACAAAGAATGGCCAGGCAGGTGTGGATGGGGGAGAAAATAGGGAACAGAGAGGCCAGAGAGATGGAGAACAGACACTGTAGCATTGGAACATCTCTTGTTGCCTTTCTCTCCATCCCTCCATCTGTCTCTCCCCTTTTGCCCTCTCCTCTCTCACCCTGTCTCACTTCCTTTCTCTCTTTTTTGTTTCTTTTTGATATAAAATGAGGGAAAGCAACACTGGCAGACACCATAACTATATAAAATTGCCCTTCCTTCCTCCTAGAATGCTGGGTGTTCAGCAGTTCCGATGTTTGGGACAGATCTTTAAGCACCAGGAACCATGCTTTACAAAAGAGAAAAGATGTTAAAATTTAGATTTTAAGAAAGGGAAGGTAAAAGCCTGGAATGTCTTAAAATATGCTGAGATGAAGTTTTGCTGATTATTTATTGCAAAACAGGCTTCCATCTTCTTAAGATGATGGTTCTCTGTTCATAGATTAGAAGCCCTGCCCTGTGGTTTGCCCAGTGTTGGAGCTATTCCCCATGAATTTCAGGAAGTTAATGAGATTTTTTTCCTACCAAAGCAGAAGATATGTCTGAGGACTCTGACAGCCTTCTACCCCTGCAGCTTTTCCCTTGCATCCTGTTAAAAACTTGGAAACCATAATGAATGTTTTTAGAGAGAAAATAAAATGAATGACGCCTGTGAATTTGTTTTAAATGTTGTTTATTTTAACAAATAATTTAGATAAATCTTTCCTGAAAAGGAAGAGAAATCATCAAGTTTCATCAATAATCTGGAGCTTTTCAGAGGATTACTTTGAAATACCTCCCTGCCAACTTTTCATAAATTGAGTATAACCTTTCTTTGACCTTATCACACATAATTAAATAGCTGTTGAAGGGTTAAAACCAACTAAAAAGCAATTCTGTATCTTGATCTCTATTCTCCTGCAAAATTATACAGGAAGTTTCTTTTGGTTCTCAAGCGGGGTAATTACAAGAGACAGTTACATAATTTACAGTTTCAATCTGCTCGTCCATAATCACACACTTCCACCTAGTTGTATATACCCCCATGAGTATCTGCCTTGTACTTTGATTTGTAAATGATGATTGCAGTGTGATTGATTGCTTGCCTGTAGCATATTGAATTGATTCTTAAAAATGAACTTTAGCTGTTAACATGTCTATTTGAGTTCCTGTTATTTATGTAGTTTGTGGTTCTTGCGTTCAAGCAGATGCATAGTAGTTAAGAAATTAAACTCCCATAGCTTTTTTCCTTATTAAATTTAGAAAAGGGAGTGTCTGTATACAACCTAACTAGAAGAGTGCCCGGAACACAGTAGGCACTCAACTGTGGAACACACTATGAAACCATTCCAGTCCTTTGAAAGTTGAATGGAGATTCTTTGATTAACAGTGACCCCACAGTAAAAGTCTTACAGGGATAATATTGGTATATCGTGGCCAAAGCTGGGCTAATATTAATACATTGTTACTGAAATCTCAACTCTTAAGTGCCGCTGGCATTAGGGAGGCAATCTCAACAGTGGACTTGGAGAAAGCTATCGCCTACTAACTGAAGGGGTAGTAACTGATGTCTTTAAATACTGCTGGTGATGATATTTCATACGGTTTTGTGTTTCCCAATAGCTAACGTCTAATTTAGCCAATTTGGACTTTAAGATTCCTGTAGTATCAACGGCTAGATGCCTACATGACACCAAATCTGCTGGCAAACCAGCCAGTCTCTTGGTTGAACACCTCATGCCACCCCAGCTTCCACCCTAGCCTGTATGTGCCGCATGTGTGTCAGAATGGGCTCGGTGGTAACCCTGTGGGGACACCACCATTTATTGCCAGAGGCTTTTTACCTCAAATCCTGTTTGAAAGAGAATGGGAGATAAATAAAAAATCAGCTTAAAAGAGAAGTTTTCGATTTCTGTAGACCAGTGGGATAGGACTGTTTGTCTGGATGACCTGAGGAGAACCGAAGATAGTTTCTTTGCCTTTACATTTTCAGCATTAATTGATCGATCAGATTGGGTGATGGTCTGTGCTTTGATTTTAGAATGTTATCTCAAAAACTGACAGATTCCCTTTGAAATGTAATTCAAAAACAAAGAAAACTTATAGAGAGATTTGTATTCTCCACTTTTTCCTTTATTCAATCTTGCTCTATATCTGTGTTTGCCGTGTGAAAGCTTATCACTTAGAATTACAACATTCTTCTGTTTTAGAAAATTATAGCTGGTACACACACACACACACACACACACACCCGATTTGGGGCGGGTTGTGGGAGAACAAATGGAAAGGAGAGTCGCTTAGGGCTTGGTTCTGAAATCACTGGCAGTGTCCACACTTCCCCCTTAGTCTACGGGTAGGATTAGACCCTACAACGAGATGTGAACTATCACAGCTACACCCACAGAACCTCAGACCTATAATAGTGAGCAAAAGAAACTCTAGTTTTTGCTTTTATTAGCTTACTTAAGGAACATTTCCATTGTAATGTTTTAGCAACAGGAGAATGGTCTTACAGGTGAGGCATTACAAGTTATATGCAATTATTCTCTTGGAGCAGTTGCGTTTTTTGAAGTATGCATGTTTTTAATGCAGTGTTTAAAAACTTACAATTTCTCAGTGGTAAATTTTTGTTAGCAGGATTTTGTTTCTTAGAAATTGTGAAAAATTTAACCGAGTTTTAACTTGGAAAAATTAAATTAATTTCTGAAACAGTTTTTCAGATTGAATCTCTCACATGGACTTTTACCTATTTATAAGAAAGGAAATAATTTTAAAATGCCAAATAGTTTCATCTTAAGAATTTTGTGTGCGAGTATAAATTTGTTTTACCTAAAACGTGCCAGGATTTAAAAGTGATTTGAGCTGTGGAAAATCAAAAGAGGTCAAAGAGGAGGGCATTATTCTGACATGTCTTTCAAATTTGTATTCAAAGGCCATGATAGTGCTTTATCATTACCTAACTAGATGTGCCTCTAGGGGTGAATCAGAGCTTTAGTTAGATTTGTAATAGGCAGTGGGCTTCATGAAGAATGTGGTTACTTCCCAGTTATATTTAAAGAAAGTTATTTTTAAAAATTCCTCCCCAAACAGTTTAGTTTGGGAATAAGTGATATTGATGAGACCTCTTGTTCTATTATCATTTAAACCTTTGTCAGCGGTGCAAGGAAATTGAGAGACTGAATCTATTTCGTATATGGTCATTTCCTTGGAACAGAAAATTATATTCTCCTAATCCACCAGGCCAGAACCTTGCTGGTGTGGTGACTCAATGCCATATATAAACAAATATTCCTTAAACGTCTAAATAAATAAAACTCCTGTGAAGTCTGTCACAGAGCTTTCTTTCCCCAGTGACCATCTCCTCCCTAGCCTCAACTCTTAGATGTGTCCATTTCCCCCAGGATTCACCATCTACTTGGATTTGTCATTAGTCACCACTGGTACTAGCATAGCCCTTTGGGGTGGCAGAGATGGAGAAGGGGGATTGGTGTTTACCATTCTGGCCATGGTGTCATCCTCGGGACCCTTTGCTTAATATAACCCGTAATGCATCTGTGACCAGACTAGCCTGAAAGAAGCAAGAGTTGAGATTGGGGTAAGGCACAGACATCTGTAGTTTGTAAAAGCCCCTACGTGATCCTAATGTACAATCAGGGTTGAGAACCACTGGGCTAGCCTAGAGGATAAAGAAAGGAGAAATAGAGACATTCTTGGTGATTTAGATTATCAGTTACACAATTACCATTAATTCATTTTGGCCTCTGACTGTGTCATAGAGGTCTGTCTCTGGCCCTGGTCATCCTCAATTCAGAAGCTTGTTCACAGGTGTTTCACCCTCCTCAAAGGGCACCACAGAGGGAGGAGCATCCTCTTTCCTGCTGCCTGATGCCCTATTTGTGAGTTCATATAATAGGTGAGTTCCTATATTCCCTGGGTGACTGACATACAGAATGACCACCTCTTTCAAGGGAATCCACACCCAGTCACAGAATCATGGAACTCATCTGTTAAGTTCCAGCATGATCTGGAGGTTGTGCACAAACATACAGCGGCAGGGGAGTCATGCCTCTACCATACACACCTTCCACTGGGTAGGGTTGAAGAAGCATCATTCCTCTTGCAGTGGACTTGGCCAGGAAGCCGGGGGGGTGGGGGTGGTACTCAATTCAATAAGAAAGTCTAGAGGTACCTCCACATAACTGAGCCAGAGCCCAGTATCCTAAGCAGTCTATGAGGAGCTTGTGAGAAGAGAGATCTTAAAAGGGCACTTAGAGAGACAGTCTAGTTTGTGACCCAGAGTAACCAGCCTTTCTTCCTCAGAGACCCGCTGTCTCCTTCCTCTGGGTTTCACAGGCTCAGACCATTTTCCCAGGGACACACTTGGGTCTTCGAGAACATTTGGGTCTTTGTTTCATCTGTCCTGGGACTGTCTCAGGGTTCTTCTGACGCCCTCAAGCAGTCATTGTTATTGTGGTTTGAAGGGCTTGCTGTTTCCTAAGGATAGTCCTTGAAGTTAAGGACTTAAGGGCCAAAGGGAATTTGGGGGGCACAGAACTATTCTTGCTGTGAACTGCAGTCGCCACTTTCTTCAGATCATTACTGAGGCAGAATATGTGGGGTTTTTTTCATGGCTTCTTTCTTTAATTAAATTTATATTTGGGTGGTTAGCTGGGGGGTAGGGGGAGGAGAACTTTTGTCTGAGGCACTGGAGTAAATGGAATGATTTTCAGATGCCTAAGGGAAAAGTAAGAAAAGCTCTTCTTAATCTGACCCTATAGAGCAGTCAGTCTTCTTCCTTTTGTCCACGTTTCCTTTCCCCTACATGAAGTATACCTGGTCACCCAAACGATCACCTTGAAATTTCATTCATTTACTATGTTGAACAATGATAATAGCTAACACCTATGTTGTGTTTCAGTAACATGCCAAGCATGGTTCTGCATCCTTTGTGCTTATTCGTTTAATTCTTACTACAACCCTAAGAGATAGGTATGATTATTCTCCAAATTTTATTGGTGAGGGACCTGAAACACAGAGAGATTAAATAACTTGCCCAGCCAATGTCACGTAGTTGGTACATAGTAGACCCTGGATTCCATTCCAGGCAGTCTGGCTGTAGCACCCTTGCTCTTAACCAACCTGTAGTGCCTCTTATGACCTGCCATACTTTATTTAGTAAATGCCGTATTGTTTTAAAATACCTGTGGCCTTGGCGCCCAACTTTTAAAAATTCTTGTCAGTTTTTATGTAAAGCGGATAGTCTCAAAGTATGATCCAGGGACTCCTGGGGATCCTTAAGGCCCTTTTAGGGACTCTACAAGGTCATAACTATTTTCAAAGTAATACTAAAGTACTACTTGTCCATTTCACTCTTATGAATGTACATTGGCATTTTCAAGAACTTTCATGACCTGTGATAATCACAACAGATTGAGTACCAAAGCAGATATGAGAATGTAGCTTCTCTCTTAAGCCAGACATTGAAGAGATTTGGAAAAATATGAAACAGTGCCAGTCTCCTCACTATTTTTTTTAATTTTAGACAATATTTTTTCGTAAAAAATGTTAACCCTTAATGGGTTTATTGGTTCTTAATAAGTATTTGTCAAATTTCTCTAAAAAATTGATAACGGCTCTTATAAACAGAAGCTCTTAAATAATTTTTTTTTTTAATGTAAAGAGGTCTAGAAACCAAAAACTTTGAGAACCACTGATTTAATGTATAAACCCTTGGAATGCAAGTGTGGCACATAGTATACGAACTTGTTAGAAATGTAGGGTCTCTGGCCTACTGAATCAGAATCGAGTTGTAATGAGAGGTGACTGTATAATGAAGGTTGAGAAGCACAGGCATAGAATTTATGAAAAAAGCCACTCAGCAACTCAGTGATCTCTTGCTAAATATCAGTCTGGTGGGGCTTTGGAGATTCCTGGACCCACTTCTCTACCACCAAGTTGCTGGGTGAGGGAGGTCTCCTCGCCAAGCTGAGATTGTTTAGTCCTCCCATCCAGTGGCTCTCCTATTGCATACGATGGTTTTAACATCTTCATCAAAACCAGTAGCTCCATAGCAGAATTTATAGCAGTGGTCCTCAAATTTGTGTGCATCATAACCACCTGGAGGGCTTATTGAAACGGAAGTGCTGGGGCCTTCCCACAGTGTTTCTGGTTCATAGGTCTAAGAATTTGTGATTTTAACAAGTTACCGGGTGATGCTGATACTGCCAGTCTGGGGGACTTCTATAAGAAGTAGACTGAGAAGTCTGTGGAAAAGTCAAGCAATATTTACTCTAAGTTGTTACGTAATTAATTACTTCAAGCCCATAGAATTGTGAGAGAAATGTCTTAAACATTCACATTTTCAAAACCAACCTCTTAAAGTATAAAATATCTCAAAAATTCAAAATTTCCATTTTTGCTAGGGAGGCATCTATATCTTTTAATAAATGGATAGGGTGCCTGGGTGGCTTAGTCGGTTAAGCAGCCGACTTCGGCTCAGGTCATGATCTCACGGTCCGTGAGTTCAAGCCCCGCGTCGGGCTCTGTGCTGACAGCTTAGAACCTGGAGCCTGTTTCAGATTCTGTGTCTCCCTCTCTCTGACCCTCCCCCATTCATGCTCTGTCTCTCTCTGTCTCAAAAATAAATAAATGTTAAAAAAAATTTTTTTTGGGGCGCCTGGGTGGCGCAGTCGGTTAAGCGTCCGACTTCAGCCAGGTCACGATCTCGCGGTCCGTGAGTTCGAGCCCCGCGTCGGGCTCTGGGCTGATGGCTCAGAGCCTGGAGCTTGTTTCTGATTCTGTGTCTCCGTCTCTCTCTGCCCCTCCCCCGTTCATGCTCTGTCTCTCTCTGTCCCAAAAATAAATAAACGTTGAAAAAAAAAATTTTTTTTTTTAAAAAAAAAAATTTTTTTTTAATAAAAAATAAAAAAATAAATGGAAAGTAGTAAGGAATCAGGCAGGTCACAGGTCATCTGGAGCACTCTAGTTCTCTGAAAACAGTAGGAAGAGTAAGGTTCAGTTTCCTTTTTTACTAATTGCAAAATCATCACAAAATTTCAGCAGGTTCTTTATCACTATTTAAACTGATAACACGCCATTCATCCACTTGGTCACAGGGCTGCTTAACCCTAGAAACCAGTAACAGATGACACAGACCAGTGAATTTCCATCCTTAATCATGAGATACATGGTTAGAGCCATCTGATTTCCTCTGCTCAAGACCTGCCATAAATCCCTGGCCTGGTGTCAGTTCCCAGGCTTGCAAACCCAGTGCTGTCTACTGATAATGAACCTTTCAGCAAGGTTTGCTGAGCTAAACAGGTGTCTGATGAAAGGTGTGTAATCCTTGAAGATTATCTTCTCCTAAAAGCAGCCAGTAACCCCAGACTCACACGATCCAGACAGATGGGAATTGGGAGTAGCTTGCCAGAGTTCACACTTTGTATTTGAGGAGGTTCATACGGTTTGGTTCCAGATGGTAGAAGATGAAGGTGTGCAGGAGTGAAGAGTGGCTGCCTTTGTGGGGGGAAATCCTTATCCATGAAAATTATTCCACTTCTGGTCCAGCCTACAATCTTGAAATATTACTAGTTTAAAAGGAAGGAATGTTTCACATTAAACAAGGGTTAGCTTTGCAGTTAATACGCTGGGAGCTCAACTAATTTGGGAATTTAGGTCTGCAAAAACAACTCTTGACCTTGTCCAGATAGTTCCTTCCTTATCCTAAAAGATCTGTTTACACAAAGGCAACTTTCTACCACTTTAACCATTTCAAACACAAGCAATCATGATTCTCTTCCTACAAGTAGGTCAGCCTTAACAGAGGTGAGGTAAATTTGGGTCCTACGTAATCAGTACAGCTTAGACATGCTTACCTTTTGCAGACACAACATTGGTCTTAACTTTCCCTTTAAGCAAACACCTTGATAATCTTTTGAATTAGTGTGTGGTCCATACACCAAAACTGAGACCTCACCTTCCATTGGGTAAGTGGTTCCAGTGAAGCAAAAGAGAAAGCCACCTTTCTGTAGTATCAAGATAGTTGATGTGGGTGAAGAGTTGATGGGCCATTTTCCAATTACAAGTCTCCTGATCACAGAATAAGTGCTGTTCACCTGCACCTCTAGCTCCCAGACAATTTAAAGGTAATAATTTCACCAGCAATTAATTATACTGCAGCTACTGGGATTTGTCCTCCAAACACCACTTTGTTTTTAGTCTGAACAGCCAGGTTTCCCCAGAGATAGTTCAGGTTTTCTGATTCAGAGTGTCCTCCGTTAAGGAAAGGTGTGAGAGGGGCACCTGGCTGGCTCAGTCATTTGAGCGTCTGACTTCGGCTCAGGTTATGATCTCACAGCTCATGAGTTCAAGCTGCGTATCGGCCCCAAGAGCCTGGGGCCTGCCTTGGATTCCGTGTCTCCCTCTCTCTGCCCCTCCCCTGCTCGTGCTCTGTCTCTCTCTCAAAATAAATAGACGTTAAAAAGAAAAGGAAAGGTGTGAGAGCACCATGGGAATCTGTTCACCAGGGGTGTGGTATACTTGTTTCAGATCTTCAGGATAATACACCGGCTTCCAAGATAAGTGCTTTTTATTTCCCTGCATCTTACATCAATTATTTGGAATCTTTTTGGTAAGTTAAATTTAAGAGCTGTAACATTAAATCACCACATCACTATAATTACTCAACAACTAAATGAACTAAATGTTCTTACCAAAAATTGTTCTGTCAATTGGCTATATAGTAATTCTGATTTGAGGAGCCTAAAAAAAGTAGAAGAAAACAAAAGATGGCTAGAAATTCATTATTTAAATCATTCCATGTTAAAAGGTCAGAGTAGTGAAGTGCTACCAGCTACAGCTTTTTTTTTTTTTTTTTAATGTTTATTTATTTATTTTTGAGGGAGAGGGAGAGAGAAAGAGACAGCATGAGCAAGCAAGGGGCAGAGAGACAGGGCGAGAGAGAATCCCAAGCAGGCTCCACACTATGATTGCAGAGCCTGATGCAGGGCTCAGAGTCACACACTGTGAGAACATGACCTGAGCCAAAATCAAGAGTCGGATGCTTAAACGACTGAGCAACCCAGACGCCTTCCCAGTTACAACTTTTTTGAGGGAAAGTGCTGCAGGTAAAATTTAAATTCTGTATTACAGCAACCTAGTCCACCTATGGAGTAGACGTGGACATTTTTTCTTCTAAGCTATCCATTTTAACACATTACAAGTGATTTCACTTAACTAGTAAGGAATCAGAAATTTACCTTTGGTCATTCTTATTTTGGAGATGAATTGCATTTAATCTAAACATTTCTCCTTTCGGAGGAGACTTCGTGGACTCATAAATGGCTCTCAGCTTAATGCAAGTTATTTCCATTGCTATAAGACCCTTGAGGGTCTCATGAGTCAGAGAAGGAAAAACTAACATCAGGCAATGCAGTGATGCCTTTGGACCGTGGCATTGTGTGGTCTGAAATGCTGGTGCACATCATCCCTGAAGACCTGCTTGATGTTTTCTAGTTGGAGTTTTGGCTTGCAATTTTTCTTCCCCAGCACCCAGGAAATTACCACTTGCTGGCAGGTGTTGGTAACCTTCCTGCTTTGTAGCCTTCACTAGTGCCATATGGAGGTGTTTGCTGTGAAAGTCCAGTGGGCTTCCCGGGCTCAGTGTACACATGCTCCCTGCCACCACCTCCCCAACCCCCTTCGAGTCCCAGGACTCTCCCGTGGTAGTGTCAGCCACAGACTGCGGATTGTGTCCGAGAGTGTCCCAAGAGACAGCCACTTAGCGAGGTGGGAATTGCAGGTGCTGAAAAGTTTATGCCTAAAGGCTCTCCACAGACCCCAGGTTGCCTGAGAGTTCCAGTGGCCTGACCAATTTAGGCTGAGGCCATGATAAGCTATATTTGTACTGCCTCGGGGTGTGAAAACATGAGCAGCTGTATAAAATATGTTTTGGGGGGATTTTGGCTGAGCCCAGGGTAGAGACTGAGGGAAGAGAAGACAGAACAAAGAAATCCATGTGCTTCCTGGGTAAGACTGCTCATAGCGGAACCTAAGGTAGGAAGGAAGGGCACATACCGCCTTCTGACCACTTTAGTTGTATAGAAAGCTTTCTGCTGAGCTGAGAGACTGAGGCTTTCTGTCCCTAACTGGGAGGTTCAGATAAGAACCAGTGAGGGACTGCGGATCAAGGGGATAGTTCCACAGCCATGGTACTATGGTCCTCTCCCCTCGCAGTAGTACAGAGCCGGGTCCTCCAGCCAACTGAGTAGATTTCTCAGCATGTGCCAAGCACTTAGGAGGCAGGTGATGGATGTGCCAATTATCTGTGCTCTGGGGTTTGGGCACCCTTTGTACTTGAGCGACAGAGAGCTCTTCTCCATATTGACAGGGCATGATCTGGGCTGGATTCAGCACCGTGGTCATCACTGTTAGCATTCCGGACACACTGCTCTTGAAAGCCTCTGGATGCAGCTGAATGACGTGTCGACAGTGGTTTGACTGTAAAATTTGGTGGTGCTTGTTTACCATTCAATCAAATACATTACTCTTAAGCATGAGTTAAAGAGACAAATAAGTCAAAAGACTGCAGGAAAGCCTAAAGTTAAATGTATGCTTATTCTTTATCATGGCATTCAGATTAAAACCATCAAAATGCAAAATGCTGTGGTTACACCCCTATAGGGTGTAGGTCAGTTTGGGTTTCTTGTTCTATATTTCTGCATTATTTACAGTGATTTTGAGAGGCAGGAAAATGCATCAGAGGCTTGATTTTGTCCTTCTAAGAAAAAATCCAAAATTGAGAAAATTCTTGAGAATGCAGCCATTTTGGAAATGGAGATAAAGAAGAAAAATGCTGAAGATTTGGGTGGTTTACAGAGCAGCATGATTTTGTAATTGCTGCCACCTACTGTATGTGGTTGATGTTTGTTTAAATTTAGGAAGTTCATGAAGGTGAGGCTATTGAAATTGATAATTAGAGCAAGGTAGACATCATTAGTTTACAGCATTCCTTCTCTACTCCATAAGTGGCTCTTAATTACCAAGACAGCCGCCAGCTTTCATTCATTACCTTCAAGTGGATTTAAAGTTTTAAATCATTTAAAAAATCCCTTTGCCAAGAACCTTCACAGTAATGCTGCAGAACGCATATTCAGAAGCTTACCATGCTCGGGGATTTCCTGAGTATACATAAAACAGTTTGTTTTAAGGAGGTTGTTTTGTTTTAATTTGTGGGAGCAACATTCTGGGGTTGGATTATAAATTAATTTACATGAAAGAGGTGAAAATAGAGCTAGTAGAGCTGATGTGAGTTGCAGCAGTCGACTTAAAAGACATTCTTTTATTAGTCCTAAAACAAAGCTTCAGATCAGCCGGCTAGTTAAATGTAACAAGCAATATAGAATCTGAGTCAACAGAGACCCTTCTCTTTTATTAAGATCCAGCTGTCAAAGGGTCATTAGGTCCTTCCTGTGGAAAACAACTTGCCCATTAATGTTTAGGGTGGTCCCTTGACAGGATTTCTAAGTGCCTGACATTTCGATTTTGAGAAAATCTAAAGCTGGTGGGAAACTTGGATGTTGAAATTTATCAGAAGTAACGTCCTCAACCTTAGCTTTGTTAAATATGCCATGACGTATATTTGAAATGCAGCCTCTAGCAATGTGAATTGACTTACAGTGCTACTGTAAAGGATTCATAAGCATAAACTTCATGGAGATCAAATCACTATAACTGGGAAGAGACTGCATACATAAAGTTTGATGTGATGTCTTTACCTTATTGCTACTTATTTTATTTTGAGGGGCCCCTATCCCAATGTCTAAAAACACCACGGTGAAGTCATCTTTGGCTTTTTCTGCCCTAGGCTATTTGCTTTCTAGAAGAGAAGGCCAAGCAGGGTCTCCTGAAAAGCCACTCTCCGATCTGGGCCGTCTCTCCTACCTGGCCTATTGGAAGAGTGTCATCTTAGAATATCTCTACCACCACCAGGAGAGGCACATCAGCATCAAGGCGATCAGCAGAGCTACAGGCATGTGCCCACATGACATCGCCACCACTCTGCAGCACCTCCATATGATTGACAAGAGGGATGGCAGGTGAGTACCGATGCCGGGGCATCACTGGCTGCCTCTCAAGCATCTTACACCAGAAAGTGTCCCAGGAGTTAGGTGGCCTCATTCCAGTTTAAGATAAGAGGTTCCCCCAAAGGTATTATCAAAACCTTTCTCCTAAACAGAAAACAGGAAATGATACTGTTTTGCTGGTCAGATTTCAATTTGCTATATTTTTTCATTGATGAGCTCTCTGATTTTTCCTAACCTAGTAGCATTTGTCAACGTGTGTAGGTGAAATGAAATTTCAGCTTTTGATTGCACTTTGTTCTGCCTCATCACATTACAGATTTGTCATCATTAGAAGGGAAAAGTTGATACTGGGCCACATGGAAAAGCTGAAAACCTGTTCCCGGACCAATGAACTTGATCCAGAGAGTCTAAGATGGACCCCAATTTTAATTTCTAATGCTGCAGTTTCTGAAGAAGAGCGAGAAGCTGAGAAAGAGGTAATGATTGACTTCATCTGCCTAAGTTGTGTGACTTCACTCCTGCAGCATTCTTAGGCTGAGAAAGTCATTAACATCGTTGTCAAAGGCTTGGTTATGTAGAAAGAGCTTGTGAAATGATATGGCACTAATTTATCCTAACTGAGGTTGCATGGTAAGACATGATAATTTTATTGAATTGAGTATGAAAAATGAAACATTTATCATTGATCACAAAGCAGCATTTTTCACTACTGACAGCATGTAATCAGATCACATTTGGTGCTGAGCTCCAAGGCTGCAATGTCAATCGATTCTTTGTGTTTATGAACTTGCTTAAAGTGCTCCATGCCAGTGAGCATGTAATGTAGTGATAAAGGACTCAAATCAATTCGCTGCATCATTAATACTGCTAAATATCCCATGAAACCCAATCTTCTTTGATTTGTTATCCTAACTGATGCAAAAGAGTCCTGAGATGATGCAGCTGGAATGTTGCTTGGCTGGCTGACTGTTCTGTTCAGAAACAACTTAAGAGATCCTTTGCCTTTGATCCTTAGAGGCTGTGTCTTAACTGCCCTTTCACTGGCCCACCATTTTTACCCTCCCCCCCCCCCCCCCCTTAGGCCGAGCGGCTAATGGAACAAGCTAGCTGCTGGGAAAAGGAGGAGCAAGAAATCCTGTCCTCTAGAGCGAACAGTAGGCAATCACCTGCAAAAGTACAATCGAAAAATAAATATTTGCACTCCCCGGAGAGCCGGCCAGTGGCAGGGGAGCGAGGGCAGCTTATGGAGCTGTCTAAAGAGAGCAGTGAAGAGGAGGAGGAGGAGGAAGAGGAGGAGGAGGAGGAAGAGGAAGAGGAGGAAGAGGAGGAGGAGGAAGAGGAAGAGGAGGAGGAGGAGGAAGAGGAGGAGGAAGAAGAGGAAGAGGAGGAGGAGGAGGAGGAGGAAGAAGAAAATATTCAGAGTTCTCCTCCAAGATTGACTAAACCACAATCAGTTGCTATAAAGAGAAAGGTATGTGTGTTTAGATTTTCAGTGAGTCAGTTTCAATCAAATCTTATTTGTCATTGCAAACATTCTATTAGTATTTGTTTCACTCTCTATTCTTTAGAAGTAGTCTGTATTCAGTCCTGCTGATCATATATCATCATCCTTTATCTTACAGTCATGATTGTGTTTACTTTTTGAGGTTAGTGCTGTTTTGTTAAAGTAGGGACAGGCGGGCTTCCTAGTCTAGTAGTTACTGCCACCTGCTGGTTTGTGGGACTAGAGAAGTCAGGCTATGCAAACAGAAAAGGACCCTGGAGAGCACTTCAACCACCCTTCAGTGTGTTTTGATGAAAACACCAAAGCCTAGGAAGGCTAGGAGACTTGTCCAAGGTCATCCAGCTCCACAGAGATGGAGCTAGAACCAGATGAGTGCTCAGACTCCAACCCCAGCACTCCTGATAATATTATTTCTTATCAAAATATTCTATATTATATAGATTATATTATTTTATATTATATAGATATAAATAAATTTATTCTATATTATGTAGATAGATAACATTATATTATAATATTCTAACAATTCTATGCGAAGAACAAGAAAAATATTATCAGAAAAATATTAATATTTTTCTTGTTCTTCGCATAGAATTGTTAGAAGGTACTTCAGGCTCTCCATACTGATGCTGATGTTTTGCATTGGTGGACAAGTACACAATTTCTCATAGCCTGGTGGTCACTGTAGATATACCTTGTGCACAAGGTAAAAAATTGATCTTGTCTTTAGGTGATTGTTTAACCCAGATCTGATATTTTTGTCTTCAGTATCTATCTGTGACATAGTAAGGAACCAGATATTATTAGTATAGCTAAGACTTACAGAAATAACACAAGTTGCAGCTCTGCCCCAAGGCCATCCTATGTACTGTGTGTCAAAGAACCTGCTGTTGTAAATCCCAGCTTGGTGCGCTTTCTTCTAAGCCTGCTAGTCTTTTAATGGAAGGGCAGCTGTGGGGAAGGGGTAGAAAAGAGCTCTCCATAAAGTAAACTTCAGACTTGTGAGTAATCTTGGATTTCTTACCAGACAAATGTATTCAGGTATTATGTATACTACAAAAGAAATCTGTTTTAAAAACAACAAAACCAGGATTATCCAAGGTACGATATGGACTCCCATCATATAAATTGATTCAATTTAAAGAAAACTAGTTCTTTGGGGTGCCTGGGTGGCTCAGTCAGTTAAGCGTCTGACTTTTCGGCTTGGGTCATGATCTTGCGGTTCATGTGTTCAAGCCCCGCATCAGGCTCTGTGCTGACAGCTCAGAGCCTGGAGCCAGGTTCAGATTCTGTGTCTCCCTGTCTCTCTCTGCCCCTCCCCTGCTCACACTCTGTGTCTGTCTCAAAAATAAACAAACACTAAAAAAATAAAGAAAACTAGTTCTTTACATGGGTTGTACTCACGTTTGGGAAAATTAGTGAGTTAGGGAGGGCAGGCCAACTGGGAGTGTTAATAACCATAAATGTTAATTACAGAATATGATTATCAGGTTTATACGTGAAGATTCAGAGAGTTAATGTGAGCAACAGTAATTCTTGGATACAGTTTACTTAGACTTTGAGTTTTTGTTGTTGTTGTTGTTGTTGTTGTTGTTCTTTAGAGAGAAAGAATATGTGAGCAAGGGAGGGACATAGAGAGAAGGAAAGAAACTCAAGTAGGCTCCATGCCCAGTGCATGGGGCTCAATCTCATGAACCGTGCGTGAGATCATGACCTGAGCCAAAATCAAGAGTCGGAACACTTAACTGACTGAGCCACCCAGGCACCGTAAGAGTTTGAGTTTTAACCAAGCATATTGAACCTTCTTTGCAATATATTTTAAATAATTTTTCAGGCCCACTATTGACACGTTCCATTTAAGCAGCAAATCGGTTATTCCTATATTTTAATTTTGTTTCATTAAATGCTTTTTTGCATGGGCAAAAGTATTTTATAATTGCTACCAACCTGTAGTACAATCAGAAAAAAATTTTTCGTATCTTCTATAAACAGGACAGATTTCACATGTCTTAATTTTTTAGATGCCTTGTATAATAAAATACTTTATAAAGTTGTCAGTTGCTGACATCCCTGTAGTCACCAATACATGACTCTCTTAACATTTTAAACATTAAATAATCCTTTCTTCTAGTACCCTGTCTTCTTCCCTTTTCATTGTTCCTGAAGTCTTATGAAATAGGGAACAATTAGGTTAACCTTGTATGCCATCAAACTTCCTGTAGCATTTTGCATAGAGAAGGTGCTCCTTGAACAGTTATCAAGTATTAAATGAGTGACCCAGTGGCTAGTTGGTTATTGCAACATTTATGGAAACATCTGTGTCCATGAGGACTTAATAGCTATAATGTAGAATATTGAAGTCTGCAAGTACCATCGGAAAATATATTCTAGAAAAGCAAACCTTAGCTTTTTAAAGTCTACAGTTCAGCTGCGGTGATGTTCCCTCTCAAAGCATCTTCTTGAGTAAACAACTGTTTTATTTGGAAAACACTTGCCTGTGTAGTTGGAGCCCGAGAGGGATGTTAAACATCAAATGGAAGGTTAAGTACAAAGGCATTACAGAAGTCTTTACGTGTAAGATTCTGAGACATGCCTTCAGTACATGTTTGCTGCATATCAACTCAACCATTTAATTTCTCATGAGCTCTTATGTATTGTTTGGAATTAATTTCAGCGGCCTTTTGTACTAAAGAAGAAAAGGGGTCGTAAACGCAGGAGGATCAACAGCAGTGTAACAACTGAGACCATTTCTGAGACGACAGAAGTACTGAATGAGCCCTTTGACAACTCAGATGAAGAGAGGCCAATGCCGCACCTGGAGCCTACCTGTGAGATTGAAGTGGAGGAAGATGGAGGGAAGCCAGTCCTGAGAAAAGCATTCCAACATCAGCCTGGGAAGAAAAGAAAAACAGAGGAAGAGGAAGAAAAAGACAATCATTGTTTTAAGAATGCTGACCCTTGTAGAAGTAAGTGGAAGAATTATAAAAATCTTATCCTTGTGAATATCTTGTGTGTTACTGCCAAAAGGCAGGCACCTGAAGTTATACCCAAAGGCATCTCTGAGGTTGTGTCGACCCACCAGGAATAAGTGCTCATCTGTCTATTCTCATTCATAAAAGGTTCTATCCCTTCTTCCTGGAATTGAATTTTATTTTAAACAACTTCTAAGGCCAGAACATTCCTCTAGGTGGGTTCATCTTAGAAATTGGCTTGTCCTCAAAAACTTTGAAGTCTCTCAGTAAGAAATACACTGCGTCTCCTTGATTCTACTAAGTGCTTTTTTTCACATTAAATATTTCCAGAATCAGGGTTTATATTACTGTGAGCATTGAATGCAATAATTTCTTTTTTCCTATAAAAAATCGATGGCACATCTTGTAATTAGTGGTGTCTTAGGATATATTATTATCAAGAATCATTTCAACTCACCCACACCATCAGTATTAGCTTTGATAATATAGGATAATGTAGAAATCAGGAAATTGTCCTTCCTTTTAAATTACCAATTCAAAATTTGCTGTTGGCAGAGACACCCCACCCCATCCTCTAAAAACAAATACTAACACCAGTGAATCAACTTTGATATCCAGTTTAAAAGCAACCATTCCTTGCCTTTTGGGCTGGGAACTTAAGCTCCCAGCTGAATCATGAGGATTTGTGGGGCAATCTATCCACTCTACAGCTGAAATGACTGTATTTAAAAACTTATTCCAACATCTCTTCCATCTAGGAAGAGGCCATCTCATTTCTTTGGGAACTGCAGGTATCTCTCTTGCTTTTGAAAAGTCACAACTTTGGGGGCGCCTGGGTGGCGCAGTCGGTTAAGCGTCCGACTTCAGCCAGGTCACGATCTCGCAGTCCGTGAGTTCGAGCCCCGCGTCGGGCTCTGGGCTGATGGCTCGGAGCCTGGAGCCTGTTTCCGATTCTGTGTCTCCCTCTCTCTCTGCCCCTCCCCCGTTCATGCTCTGTCTCTCTCTGTCCCAAAAATAAACGTAGAAAAAAAAATTTTTTTAAAGAAAAGTCACAACTTTAAGGGCATGAGCAAGCATCTTCCTGACTTTTATAATTAATAGGTATACTATTACTACATACAGTAGTGTCCTGAGGGAATAACATCTTGCCCGGGGTATAAAGAATCTCAAGCCTTCCCCCCCCACCCCATTTCTTTAAACAAACAAACAACAACAACAACAAACTATAGCAAGACACCATTTTTTGTGTGGACATTGAGCCTTATTTCCAGTTCTTAACTCCCTTCTCAGGAGGCTGTAAATGAATCATCACTACCTTTTATTCTCCACTTTGTGCCATTTGTCTTTAAAATCCTAAGTGGCCATATTACTTCTGATTCCTTTCAAGATCTTCTTTCTTAAAAAATTAATCATCAGAAAACTCATCTTCTGATTTAGAGAGGTGTTCCTACAAAAGCTGTAGGTCCAGTAACATGTGGACTCCAGGGGCACTGGCATGGTTATTACTGTGAATAGAAATAAAATCATTTGAGCATCTTGCAGTGACTGTTAATTGGGTGTTGTACTTTGAACTTCTGAAGGAATCCCTCTACATCACTTATGTGTTCTCAGCTAGCCAATTTGAATGTAGTACTTGCAGGTAAGTTTATGGGTAATCCTTTTATTACATAAATGAGCTAAGGCTTACCCTGCTCTGCACTGACAGATTAGAAATCCCTCCATTCCGACAAAAAAAGATCTCTGTTCCACATTGAATGTAAAATCTTCTGTTTGTTCTCCACAGTAATGTTTGTAATAAGGCTATTTTTCTTTGTAAAGCTTTTCCTTTACATTGACTCCTCCAGGAGATGAGTTTGAGCTTTAACTCTCTAAAGGTCTCATGAAGACTTAGGTATTTTATATTTGCATTTATTCATATATTTATTTGCTTGCTTATATTTCTACAAATATACTTACAAATTGGTTTATATTCATATGTGTGTAAAGGTACAGTAAAAATAATATTAGCTGGGTTAAAATGAACATGACAGTTTTGGTTTGTTTCTTATTTACTTTAATATTCAAACCTTACATTTGAGCAACAAATTGATCAAAATACAATGTGGACATGGGGCGCCTGGGTGGCGCAGTCGGTTAAGCATCCGACTTCAGCCAGGTCACGATCTCACGGTCCGTGAGTTCGAGTCCCGCGTCAGGCTCTGGGCTGATGGCTCAGAGCCTGGAGCCTGCTTCCGATTCTGTGTCTCCCTCTCTCTCTGCCCCTCCCCTGTTCATGCTCTGTCTCTCTCTGTCCCAAAAATAAATAAACGTTGAAAAAAAAAAATACAATGTGGACAGAATTAGTGATAAAAAGAATGCCAGTTGTTTAAATATTCAATTGTTTCATGGTAACTACATCATAGTTTGTATCATGCAAAAATGATGATCCTCTAATATAGATAACAGATGCATTTGTATTTTGGAGTTATGTCTTCATTTGTTTCGGAGGTACACAGTTTATTCTTATGTCAGAGAGAACATTCAAATCAAAGTAAGTCATGTCATCTGAGATCATTTAAATCTAGTAAATGTCCACAAACAGAAATTTACTTTCTCAGGACAGATATGTGAGTTAGGCTTCTATTCGTTTTACATTGTGGAATGAATTCCAGGCTTTTACATCAGAGAATGTCTTATTTGTTAAACTCAAATAAGAGTATTATAGTTGTCTGTATCTGCGTGCTTTCTATAAAAAGCACAACTTTCTGTCGGAGGTCGGGAGGGAAGGGGAGAGAGGGAATATACAAGACATATATTACTTTCCCAGACCTGGACTGTTTACTTGGTTTATAGCACAATATGATTCTGTATTCGTTTTGATTATGTCTTTATCATCGACTCTTGAAATCAAAAGCAGTGTTTACTGATTAATTGAAAAGAATGAATTCAAGTTGTTCAAGGTTATGCTTTCTAAGACTTTGTTTTTCTTCCTCTCGTTTCTCTCTGTCTCCTCGCTAAGACAATATGGATGATGATACAGATAACTTGAAAGAAGGCAGTAGAGACAATCTTGAACCTCTAAAGTGCAAACAAGTGTGGCCAAAAGGAACAAAACGTAGTCTATCTAAGTGGAGGCCAAACAAAGAGAGGAAGACCGGATTTAAACTGAACTTGTACACCCCGCCAGAAACACCCATGGAACCTGATGACCAGATAACAGTAGAAGAACAGAAAGAGACTCCAGAAGGCAAAACCAGCCCTACTCCCACCAGGATTGAGGAGGAAGTCAAGGAAGCCGTGGAACCCCTGCTGCCTCGGGATGAAAACACAAGGGATGAAACATGTGCACCGATAAGTCCAAATAAATCACCAGGTGAAAAACCAGAAGATGATCTAATGAAACCCGAGGAGGAAGAAGAGGAGGAAGAAGAAGAGGAAGAGGAGGAAGAAGAAGAAAATGTAGAAAAAGACCCAGGTGGTGCTAAAAATCAGGAAAAAGAGGAACCAGAAGTCTTCACGGACAAAGAAGACCCTGTTCCTCTGGATGATCATGAAGAGGAGGAGGAAGAGGATGAAGAGCCATCTCACAACGAGGGTCATGATGCAGATGATGAAGATGACAGTCACATGGAGTGTGGAGAAGCAGAGAAGGAAGAACGCCCAAGAGAATCCTTTAAAGAAGTACTAGAAAACCAGGAGGCTTTTTTAGACCTTAGTGTCCAGCCTAGTCATTCGAACTCAGAGGTCCTAATGGAGTGTGGCGTTGACCTTGCAGCTGCGTGTAACAGTGAACCTAAGGAGCTTTCTGGAGACACTGAAGCTGCACCTGAATCTGATGAGGAATCCCCAGAAGAACAGGCACAGAAGCAGGACCAAAAGAGTGGCGAAGAAGTGGATTCTGAGTTCAAAGAGAGAAACACGACGGCCATGGAAATTGACTCTGAGACCGTTCAGGCAGTTCAATCTTTGACCCAGGAGAATAGTGAACAGGACGACACTTTTCAGGATTGTGCTGAGACTCAAGAGGCCTGCAGAAGCCTACAAAACTACACCCATGCAGACCAAAGCCCACAGATAGCCGCCACTCTAGATGATTGCCAGCAGTCAGACCACAGTAGCCCAGTTTCATCTGTCCATTCCCATCCTGGCCAGTCAGTACGTTCTGTCAACAGCCCAAGTGTCCCTGCCCTGGAAAACAGCTATGCCCAAATCAGCCCGGATCAAAGTGCCATCTCCGTGCCGTCTTTGCAAAACATGGAAACCAGTCCAATGATGGATGTCCCGTCAGTTTCAGATCATTCCCAGCAAGTCGTGGACAGTGGATTTAGTGACCTGGGCAGTATCGAGAGCACAACCGAGAACTACGAGAACCCTAGTAGCTATGATTCTACTATGGGCAGCAGCATTTGCGGAAACGGCTCTTCACAGAACAGCTGCTCCTATAGCAACCTCACCTCTAGCAATCTGACACAGAGCAGCTGTGCTGTCACCCAGCAGATGTCCAACATCAGTGGGAGCTGCAGCATGCTGCAGCAAACCAGCATCAGTTCTCCCCCAACCTGCAGCGTCAAGTCTCCTCAAGGCTGTGTGGTGGAGAGGCCTCCAAGCAGCAGCCAGCAGCTGGCTCAGTGTAGCATGGCCACTAACTTCACCCCACCGATGCAGCTGGCTGACATCCCTGAGACTGGCAACGCCAACATTGGCTTATATGAACGAATGGGTCAGAGTGATTTTGGGGCTGGGCATTACCCACAGCCATCAGCCACCTTCAGCCTTGCCAAACTACAGCAGTTAACTAATACACTTATTGATCATTCATTGCCTTACAGCCATTCCGCTGCTGTAACTTCCTATGCAAACAGTGCCTCTTTGTCCACACCATTAAGTAACACAGGGCTTGTCCAGCTTTCTCAGTCTCCGCACTCTGTCCCTGGGGGACCCCAAGCACAAGCTACAATGACCCCACCCCCCAACCTGACTCCTCCTCCGATGAATCTGCCACCGCCTCTTTTGCAACGGAACATGGCTGCATCAAACATTGGCATCTCTCACAGCCAAAGACTGCAAACCCAGATTGCCAGCAAGGGCCACGTCTCCATGAGAACCAAATCGGCATCTCTGTCACCAGCCGCTGCCACCCATCAGTCTCAGATCTATGGGCGCTCCCAGACTGTAGCCATGCAGGGTCCTGCACGGACTTTAACGATGCAGAGAGGTATGAACATGAGTGTGAACCTGATGCCAGCCCCAGCCTACAATGTCAACTCTGTGAACATGAACATGAATACTCTCAATGCCATGAATGGGTACAGCATGTCCCAGCCGATGATGAACAGCGGCTACCACAGCAATCATGGCTACATGAATCAAACACCCCAATACCCTATGCAGATGCAGATGGGCATGATGGGAACCCAGCCATATGCCCAGCAGCCAATGCAGACCCCGCCCCATGGTAACATGATGTACACAGCCCCCGGACATCACGGCTACATGAACACGGGCATGTCCAAACAGTCTCTCAATGGGTCCTACATGAGAAGGTAGGCAACATGGGCAGTCACAAGATCCCCCTGGGCATCACTATTGGATTGAATCTGCACAAATACCTTCGAAGAGTACGATTTCAAAACCAGCAATTGGTGTGAATGCAAAAACATTTGTTGGCACCATTTATTTAAAAAAAAAAAAAAAGCTGTATGCAGCAGAAAGCCTTATACAAGTTGTTTTTCTTTTTTTCCTTTTTCTTTTTTTGGTATCTTTGTTTCTGTTACTTTTATATGAAATTCTCTGCAAAGGAAGGCCTCTCTGGACTACAATTTGAAGGCAGCCACTTGTTGTGCCTGCTTCCATGAAATGATGTGGATATCAAGCCCCGCCCCACCAAATTATCTGTTTTAATACTGAACCTAGAACTTTTTTTTTTCTTCCCTGTCCACTCCATGTAAATGCCTTTAGCATTTCAGTTATTGTATATTTTGTTTAAGGTGACACTTCAGCATGCCGCTAATGTCTTTGTTAGTGACAGTGCATTTTGTAGTACTGTACAAGTGTTGTGCTAACAGTAAGCCATTTCTTAAGTTTTTTGCCTTGATTAGGGTGCCCTAATTTGAGGGTTTAAAAAAAATTATATTTTTGTTAATTATAAAACTGTAAAGAGCTATAAAAGCTATTCCCATTTGGTTAGTCAAAAGGGGTTTTATTGCTAAATGTTTGGTGTAAAGTTGAGACCCTTTTCCATTTTGGTGACAGATTTCTTTGGGGAAAAAAGGCAGCTTTCTGTTTTATAAATGCAGACTTCTGTTTATTGAATGAAGCATATCTCAGTGTTTATCTGTCAGGTTTTGAAACATTTCATATATGTCCAAATACTTGGCAGGATTTAAAAAAAAATAGTGAATTTGGTGTAAAGTTGCTATTTTATGGAAATGCCTCTAACTTTACATTTTCATTCCATCTGTAGATTTTTCTATCTTTATAAAATATTGGAGTTATTTTTTAAGGAAAAATAGAGAAGTAGCTTGTGAATAGCTCAAACTAAGCTTACAAATCGCATGTAAAAAAGCAAAAAAAAGTTATTTGTGTCTGTTTATATTGCTTCCTTTTTTGTAGCCTTTGTACCTGTACAGGGTGACTGTAAGGGCCAAGCAGGAGAGGCGTAATCCTTGTATAAAATAGGAGCCAGCGACACTCTTGTATTTATCTGTTCTCTTTTTAGTCAGTCACTTCAAAAAAAAGAAGAAAAAAAACAAACAAAAAAAAAGCTGTACATTTTAACATAAAATAAATTATGATGAGCCATTTTTAGCCTCTTGTGTCCTGTCATATTATGATTGATAGAGAATGACCAATGGAACTGTATCATGTGTCACATCTCAGAACACATACACATTTTGGGAAAATAAATTATTTAGTGTAAATTGGAGTTATGAGATTTTCTGATTTGTTTTGACTTTGGGGGAGGGGGTTGGCAATAAATAAGAGTAATATCTAATAAAACCATCACATATACCAAATACCTATTTAATAAATTAATTTATAATGGATTTTAATGCTTTTCATGAAAGTTTATTTTATGCTGGTGCATACCTTCTGTATGCCAATCATTGTCTTTAAAATAAAGTGAATTTGTTTTTTTCTTTTTGACTTTGATCTTCATTTGCAAAGGGATCCTATACAAATATTCAGTTGCCTCATCTGTACCGTCTGTGTAAACACCCCTCAGGGCCTTAGCACAGTGGTAGCAAACTTCATTTTTATAAAAGTTAATACCCAAACACCCAATTTGGGATCGTACGTTTGAAAAATCATCTCAAAAAAAAAAAAAAAGTGTGAAAGTTTTGCTCTTGTGAATGAATGATTGGATGTTTTCTTTAGAGTCTAAAGTTTAGACCAAAAACAAAAAGTCATTGTTTACAAACACTATTCTGTGGCATTCAGAGAAACTTCTGTCTGACTGTTAAAACAGTTTATTATTTGAGCTTCTAGCCTAGAAATAAATGCCTCACTTGGCATCCATGGGAACTGGCCCATTAAGCTCCCAATGTGTCTAAATGTGGGTGCTCACAACTCTCCTGTCTCTTCTTTTATATCGCGCAGAGGGAGAACGTTTTTCCATCAGTGGTTCAACACAAATCAAGTGTTGTATAGACATAGACACAAACTTTCAAGTAGACTCAGAATAAAACCGAAAAGGCAGGCTAGTGCACATGCCCCAGGATCACAGGACACTGTAGAGGGAGGAGGCCCAATGGGGTGTTCTTTGTGCTCTCACCCTTACTAGGTTTCCTTCACAGTTACAAAGCGTTCTCGGTTTAGCGTCTGGCAAGACGTTGTCTTTAGGTCCTTTCTTTCCACAAATGCCCAGTCCGTGAGGGAATTCTCTGTAGTGGCTGAGGGAGAGCTCAAGAAAAGACACTTCTGCAAGGGCTTTAGTCACAAAGGGAAGAAGAGAAACTAATAGGAAGGAAAACCTAATCCAGCTTCAGAGAGGGAGGTGATGGTGTGCCGCTAGTTCGGGAGTAGCCATGAATCTTAGCAGCCCAGTGGGTGCACCTGTCAGGCAAGAGGCTGCCTGAGCCTAAGAGCTGGGGTGGAGGCCTGCTAACAAGCTGATATGGAAGCTTCCACAGGCCCCATCTTGAAACCTTCACATATGTAGTCTCTTTCCTCTTCTGTTGAGGTCCTTTGGGACTGAGATTCCCTAGTGTTTTCCTTTTGACATGGCCTGCTAATCACACCCTGTGGTTTGTGTGAAACTGGGGTTCCATCACCCCCACACCCTGCCTTCCTCACAGTCCTCCAGGGAGCTTGTGGGCAAGTTCTGGTCGCTGCCCCAGACCTACCAGATCAGAATCCAAGAACACTACTAGGGACTCCTTGTGTCATAGGCTCCCAAGGGACTGCAGCATATCCAGGTACAGGACCCCCTCTGCTGGCCTCTATCTCCAGCATTCATGGGCAGAACAGAAAGGCTTGGGGGAGAGGAACTGCTGATCTGAGGTGGCCTCAGAACACTGCACACTCTTCCTTACTCACCCACTCTCACTAGAGAAAGCAATTCAGACCAAAATGTGACACCAAGGATCCTGGAAAACAGGAACTTGGATTCATCAGAACTGAAATGGAGTCACCATCAGGTTGAGATTCATTAACAAGCCATGTTTTTTAAGCCCAGTAATCTGTTCTTTCATTTACCTTATAAGAGTCTTGAGTGGTCATCAGCTGTCGACCTTTTCTTTTGAATCGCTCAAGCAGTGCCTACCCAGGTGTGAAGGCATCGGCCTTCCTCGCCGACACTCTGTTTCAGAAATGATGACTCACAATACTGTTACCAAGCTTTCATAAACAGCCTTCCCACGTGATCCACACGCCTACCCTGTGCAGGAAATGGGGCCATTGTCTCCGGTGTCGGATGAGGAGATCGGGCTCAAAGAACCTATCTTAATTGCCCAAACTCACTCAGCTAACATTTGGAAGCTGAAACAAACCCAATTCTCCAAATGGCAGCTCTTCTTCCTACACGTAACTCTGAAAAGACCGTAAGTTGTCATCTCTCTGATTTCAAGGCTCAGCTAACAAATTCACGATGCTACAGGAACTATTAAGTGCCATACAAATAAATTTTACTTTGTTATAAGCAAGCATTGTCTCCAGTGTACAGTCAACAGACTACCAGTACTGTTAAATTATGAAACTGTGCCCAGGTGTCCATAATTCCACACTCCTGGTTTTTCTTCTTCCTTCTCTGTCCTCTTTCCTGGTTCTCCCTCTGCCACCCAGGCCCAGCTCTAAACACTGATGTTGAAGCACTCAGGCCTGGGACTTCCTCCCTTTTCTCATTATCTCACCCAGGATGATGAGTTCCAACACCACCTATGCACAGATAACACCCAGAATTACACCTCCAGTTGTGAACATTCCTCTGAGCTCCTAGATTCAAGGTCCAATGACACGGGATACTTTATGTATGTCTTACAGATGTAACTGGTGATCTCCAGCCCTCTCCCCCCATTTCTGCCCTCGTCCACCTCATCTCCATACTCAGGCAAGAAACCGAATCAATAGCTTTCATTTTTCTTTGCCCTCTCATCAGGTTCTGTCGACTCTCCAGGATAATTCCAAAATAATCTTGAGTAGTAGTCCCCTGGGGCTCAGTCCAGGCCACCATCCTCTCCTGTCTAGGGTTCCAACAGCTTTCTGTCTGGTCTTCTTGCCTTCCTTCTTAATTCCCAACAATCCATTCTCCATACTTCAGCCAGAGTGATCTCCTTAAAACATAGGTCATACCATTCCCCTGCTTAAAACCATTCGGTGGCTTTTCTCTGTACTTGAAATAGAATCTAGCTTCTATAACCCACATCTTCCAATTTCCCCCTACCTATGGGCTCCAGCTTCACTGAGGGGCGTTTCCTCAAAAATATACCTCTTTATCACCCTGGGGCTTTCACCAGGGCTGTTCTGTTCCTCAGCCTAGAATGACTCCCCCTTTGGAGGGTGTGCTCCTTCAAGTCTCAGCTCACCCCATCTCCTCAGGTCTTCACCCCATCCCCAATTGTCCTTCACCTCAGTACCTGTTTGCCTCATTGCACTTTATCACAACATGCCTTTTTGTTTTTACTTTTGGCTTTCTAACCCAATTTTTGGCATGCGGTAGGTTCTCAATGAATACTTATTGGCCAAATAAATAATTTACTTCTGAAGACTTGAAATGCTTTTGCAAAAATTTCTGTTCCTCCTTTCTCCCACCTCTGGCCCCCAGGAGCCATCTTGCAGAGACCAGAACTCCAACTTTAAAGTTCTCTGCTCCTGCTGTCCTCAGTAAGACTCACAGCCCCACAAAGAGATGGGCCCATGTAGGAAAGTATAGAGAAGCTCAAGAGAACACCAGCATTTCATCCTACCATACATCCCACAATGGATTCATTTAAATGTAAGTATGTCATTATGATGTATTAAATGTAATATTTCATTAAAATGGAAATACTAATTTCTTTCTAGACAAGGAATATATTAGACCTAGGAGATAAATGAGTTTTGAGTGGGTTATTGGAATCCTGTGATGGGAAAGTCCAGGTAGGTGCCTCTGGGACCCTAGAGCTTCTTTTGGTCTATATCTCTTTCCCATAAGCCTGTGTCTGGCTCCCCTCACACTCAGATCCAAGTCCTTATGAGGACCTGACTACTCTTGGACCACAATGACTCTCAGAGCAGTCCCAGGAAGCCAGGCCCAGCCACCAAGGGCCCAGGCCACAAGTCCTCTCCTGTGGCACAAAATCAGGGCAGCCCACCTAAACTCACAGGGAAGTTTTACAAGGCTGCTGGGCCCCCCGACACTATGCTTCCTCCATCAAGAACTTCCTCTTTCATTCTGCTGAAAACCATAACCAAATCGAAGGACCAAGCCCCTTTTCATATTTTCTTCCACAGGCATTTATCACACTCTTTTTGCTTTCTCCGGGCAGTTTTCATTTCTGGTCCTTGACCTCTGGCATCTCCATCAGCATTTCTCTTTGGGTTCTGTCTAGTTTAGGGTTCCTGGTTCCAGAAGCCATCTCTATCTGCTTGATGTCTCCTGCTGTTTTCTCCTCGAGAATGAAAATCACACAGGCAGGGCACCTGGCTTAGCTCTCAGGGGCAGGGAAATTCCACACCTGAGCTCACCTGGCTGCCTTGTTCTCCCATTCCACAGCAAACACATTTGCAAATGCTTTTTGGTATGACTGAAAACAAGCCTGTGTTGCTTTGACTAGAATCAAAATGAAAGGAGTTTCTCCAAGTGCCAGTTCCCTAAAGAATATCCCCCTTCTTTTTTCCAAAATTGTAAAGTTAAACTTGTCCACAATTCGTTGAATTTTTCTGGGTGGTGGCAGCTCTGGCTAGGATTCTGCGAGCCCTGGCTCCCGAGGAAGGTAGAAGAGCACAAGGCAAGGGCCAGTGTACGGGACTCAGGACAGCAACCACCCCTCCCCCCCCCTCCCGCCCTATCCCTAATAAATGAGTTGCTCTCTGCAGGTTGCAGACAGCGACATCTATGAGTGGTGATCCAAGCCTGGGGATTTCGTGGAAAAGAGGGTGCAGGAGATGATAAGGAAATACAGATGCCCCAGAAAAGGGGCCTGCTAATAAGCTATGCAGACTCTTCTGTAACACAGCTCTCCCGGGCACTTTTCTGCAGCTAAAAAATAAATTTATATTTTACAATTATTTTTTAAGAATGTGACTTTCGGGGGCACCTGAATGACTCAGTTGGTTAAGCATCTGACTCTTAATTTTGGCTCAGGTCATGGTCTCACGGTTCATGGTATTGAGCCCTGTGTCAGGTTCTGTGCTGAAAGCCTGAAGGCTGCTTGTGATTCTCTCTCTCCCTCTCTCTCTCTCCCCTGCATGTATGAACTCTTTCTCTCTCTCTCTCTCAAAATAAATAAACATAAAAAAAAAAAAAGAATGTGACTTTCAGACAAAGCCAAACATTTAATCACAGCACAATGCCTACATATTTTCCAATCCTTTTCTGCTTCCATCTTACCAGAAAATAATAATAATGATGACAATAATAATAATAATAAAATACAGGCACCTTTGTGCAGAACTGTGTGCTCATCTGTAACCAATTCTGCTGAGAAGGCAGTCTGCCCCATTCTGCTATGAAGCCAAGTCCTCATCCAGGAGGCAGATTTGAATCCCCCCCCCCCCCATTCATCAGCATACACCTGGGAAGTTTAAGATTGAAGGAAGTCAAGCTTTGGTTCACTGTCCCAGGTCACAGGGCAGGGCTATTTCAGCCTCCCTCTCTATTCCCGAGTATCTCTGTGGGCCCTGCTAGGGGTGCTATGGCTCCTTCTCACCAGCCTTCTCACTGTTGTCACTGTGGTTGGCCTGTCGCCTCTGCTGCACCAGCTGCTTGTCCAGTTCCCGGAGCTGCTTCAGAAAGCCCCGGTTGGGTAGGACACAGCGGTTCTTGGCCACTTGTTGAATGGCGTCCACCAGGGTCATGTTCTTGTGGATCATCAGGTAGGCCAGGACCAGGGTTGCTGAACGGCTGCGGCCCATGACACAGTGAACCAGGATCTTACCTGAAATGCAGTGGGAAGAAGAGGTACCACACTATACTGGTAATCATTGCATTCTTCACCACCATGTGCTCTCGGGGGGAGGGGGGGAACACCGATTTCCCTTAAGAATATCCTTGATGAAGCAATACAAATTAATTTTTATCAAATTTCAGCCTTTGGTTACACTTCTGCTTAATATTTTGCGTGATAAAATGGTATGTACACTTAAAGCACTTTGGCTGAGTGCCAAAGTAAGATGGTTATCTCAAGAACAAGCACATAGGAGGTAGAGTTGCAAGCTGAATTAGCCACTGTTTCATGAAACACTGTTTTTACTTAAAAGAGCAAATGACAGAAAAACCATGATAATTCACACTTGGATATTTGGCAGACTTCGTCTCAGAAGTGAACAAAGTAGGGAGCCTGGCTGGCTCAGTTGGAAGAGCATGCAACTCTTGATCTCAGGGTTGTGAGTTTGAGCCCCACGTTGAGTGTACTTATTGCTCAAAAATAAAATCTTAAAAAAAAAAAAAGTGAACAAAATAGGCCTTTCATGTCAAAGCAAATAACCAATGGTGTTTGTTGCCAGTGACAAAATTCAGGCTTTTGAGGAAAATAGAATTTTGGAAAACTTGTATCTATTACTGTGGGGTTGACAGTTTCCCAATACTTTTAGATTTTTCTGTTAAGATTGGTGGTGATATTAACAAATGTGTTCTTTTGATAACATACAATGAAAATTGTCAACATTTGGAAGATCTACATAACTTAGTGAACCAATATTTTCCAAATGACCAATGTGGGATATTACAAAGTCATGCGTGAGTAAAAAAAAATCCATCCAAAATGCAAGACAGACCAATGGATTTTCATATAACAGAGTACGTATGAAGTTTATGTGTATGGTTTCAGATTGCAAGACATCATAGCTAGCCTTTAAGAAACTATTGCTTGTCAAGTTTTGGTGTAGTATTAAAGAAAAATATCCATAATTACCGGAAAAGGCTATTAAAATATCCTTCCCTTCTCCATCTACATGTCTGAATGAAGCTGGATTTTCTTTATATACTTCAACCAAAACAACACTACCATGGCATCAGCTAGGCCCGGCTTCACAGTGTGAAGCAGCTTCTGCACCCTTCAGGTCTGCATTTGGTAGTGCTCTCGAGCTCACACAGTAGTACATCAATGTGCGTTATCTCATTTTATCCTTAACAGAAACTTCAAGGTTTCATTATCATCATTCCTGCCTCACAGATGGGAAACAGGCTCAGAGTGGTGAAATGACATGCCAGAGGTCACCCAAAAAGCAGGTGCCATGGCTAGAAATAGTTAAAAGCAACTTGTTACTGAGGCCCTTCTGTGTGCTAGCCACTGGCCACTGTGTTCAGGGGACAGAGAAAGTAATGAGATTAGGCTCTCCGGCTGTCCCCACCAATGCCATCCCAGTGGCTGCCCTCTCCTGTGTTTGTGGGATAGGGGCAGCTTGAGCTATGTGACTTGTGACTCCAGTGATGTCTCTTCCTGAGTCTCAGGCCTGTGGCTCAGAAGGATGACCAAAAAGACACTTATGAACATCACTGAGCTTATGGAACATCAGGATATGAGAACAGCTTGTTGAAGAATACTTCTGAACAGACATGGCTCCCCCGTGTCCTTCTCACCGCCACCCCCTCACCTGTGCCAGGGGACCATGCCCAGGACCATGCCCAGGCAGAGTGAGAAATCCAAGAGGGCCTGACCATCAGGCACAGGATTCTCTCTCCCCTCCTCCCAGCTGGCAAGGCCTGCACATCTTGCCCATCAGGAAGAACTCCATGATGGCCTCTCCACACACACAGGGCTGGCGCAGAAAGGTGCTTCATAAGGAACTGTTCATTTTGTCACAATTCATTTTCACCAATCTCCACAAGCTTACCAGGCGGCCCTGCAATCCCACCTGCCATGATGCTGAGCTACAAGAGTGTGACCGCACCACATTTCCCTTGGGCACATTTGCTAGAAAGGAAGGCAAGAAGCAGGGCCTGCTTCTTTTTTGCTGGGTCGGGTTTGGGGGAGGCTGGCCCTGGCTCTTGCATGGCATGGTTGTGCTCCTGGACTGGAATGTCTACCTCTGGCATTCTAATCCCCACAGACTGTTCCAGAGGCTGGCTGGCTTCTTGCCAGCTGTGCTGATAACTAAAGCGTTTCTTCCTCTCCTGGCAAAAAGGGTAATTCTTTCTGTCACGACTAAATGCTTGAAACAGACGAAAGCTGTAGTTCATTAAGTCTTTTGGGAGCCTGAAGTCTGTTAAGTGGGAGGAGGGGAGGGGAGAAAAATGGCAAAGGGAGATGGAGGGGGTTGGAAGAGAAAGGGGGAAGGGAGAGAAGGGCGTGCTCAGCTCCAGCAGAAGCTCCTGGAGCTGAATTTTGGTTTTACAAAAGCGGCGTGAATGCCCTCAGCCATGTGAGCTTGGTAGGTAGGTCTTCCTCCCTTGGTAAAGGGCCTGTCTCAGCACCCTCCAGGCACTGCTCTCTCTTTGCTCTGTGGCTCTGCTAAGCACCACCCTTTGGGGCCCAGCATTGGGTGGTGAGAAAGCTCTCAGAGGGTTCAGGAGACAAGGGCAAGGAGACCTGCACGGGGCCTGCTCCCGACATGGACCATACCGTAGAAACTAGGAGGCTCTCTGTTAGACACCAGCCAGAGTTAGGGCCCTAAGTGAAGGCAGCTTTGTCAGGGCACACATTTCCTAGATCAGTGGCTTTCACTTCTTTGTGTGCCCCCTGAAAACACAACACACAGTTCACAGTTTACGTGTACATAGCCCTACCTCGCCCCCAGATCGTCCAAGTACATTTTTACATAGCTTACCGTACTCGATCAGCATGACAGACTGATGATGAAATTATCATCTCCATTTTACAGAAGAGATAATGTGCAAAGAAGTGAGCGGCCCTGTTTGCACAGCTGGGAAGTGACAGAACCATGCATGATTTGAGCCCAGGCTCCCTGACACCAGATTCAGAGCTCTATGTGATATCACAAGTGTGTGTGTATCAGACAAAAGTTCCACAAGGTAATATGAACTTTTACTACGTGCAATGCATGCTGCTATATTCAATTATTTTCTAATCAATTCATTCTTTTTAAGGAAATGCTGGCTGCACTCACTAATCTCATTTTATGACACACCAATAGGTCACAATCTATGTTTGAGAAATGGTGATTTCAATTTAATAATTCCCCTTAGCCTTTACCAAAAGGTGAATTCCCACAGTCTTATAAAGAAAACCCATATCCAGAATCTCTGCTGCTCCCCAATTGCGTATTTTCAACTGGTGACCAAAAGATAGACCTCTGTCACTCAAATCATATATACAGGCCAAGCCTGTTACCCACCGACCCCACCAACCCCCACCCTCAACTCAACCCCACCCCTGCCAGCTGTGCCCTCTCATAAACAGCCTCCTTCCTGGTCCCTTCCTCCTCCTTCCCCCTGGTTTTGGGGGATACTCTTTGCCTGTCTCTTGCTCACTCACCTCCCTCAGCAGCCTGCAAAGGCAGCATTCATACTTCTCCCAAAACACTTCTGGGGGTGTGGAAGCCATCAGAAGAAGGGTCCACATTGTGTTTTGAACTGCTGGGGGGCAGGCCTGTGTGTGCTGCAGTAGGGCAGGGGATCCTTAAAATACCCTGAATATCTGGTCTGGTTAAAGCTTGGAGGCACCAGAGGACCACGCTCCTGCTCAAAAGCAGACTCGCTTTGTTTATTCATACCTGCCTTAGCCATAATAGATTTTAAGATGCCTTCAGAAGCAGGCTGTGGACTGTTTAAGAAAAAGAAAGAAAGAACAGAGAGTGGTGATACTAAAATCTGATCTTTAGAGCCTTACAGTATCTGCCCCGGGATTTCTTAGAAGATTTCATTAAATTAAGCCCACACTACTTCACCTCTGAGGATGCCATGGCAGGAGGAGTGTAGGCAGTCCAAATGGGGTTCCCATGGCAGTATTTTGTCAGTACTTCTTTCTCTGCTGAAGAATGACAAGTTCAGTTGTTTCAGATGTCATAACCAGCAGGAGTGCCTCACCTTTCATGATTTTTGGTGACCTCTTATACAGTTAGGTCACCGAGTGCTCAAAATAAGAGCAAAGGACTCTCCTGAGAGGTCCAAATGACAGAAGGAATTCCCGCTGGCCTCTGATCAGCTCTGTGACCCTGGGCACATCACTTGGCTTCTCCAGGCCTCTGTTTCCCCAGCTCTTGGGGCAAAACACTGGACTAGATTATTTCTGAGATTTTCCAAGAGTGACTGCGGTTGCCTGGGGAGTTCTTTCGGAAGAGATGCGTCAGGGTAGGATAGGGGTGGGAGTGGGCCCCGTGGGGCTCACTACAAGCCCTGGGCACAACTCTATAGCACCACGAGAAAGGTTTTTTCAACAAGAATAAACAAGACTGGATGTGAGGGGCAGCAGTGAGAAACAGTGTACGCTTGGCTGAAACTAGCAAAGGAAGAACAGGAAAGACAAGAGAGGGGAGAGAGAGAGAGAGATGCCTTGCCTTTGGGCCAGACTGTCCATCAACACCTCTTACATCAAGAATATAATAAGAAACATACGAGTGATCCTGGCTCTAAAATGCTACAGTAGTGTCCCCTAGATCTCCAATGAACGACTAGACACACCACATGGCATGAAGGCTGAGCACATGCCATCCCCACTGGATGGAGTCTATGACAATGTCATTGCTGGGCTAATGAGTATTTTTATTTTGTTACTCTGACTACTTAGCACAGGTTACAAACTGACAGTCACTGGATATCTTTTGTTTGGCCTTTGCAGTATTGTAAGAAGTTTTCAATTTGTTGCCAACACTTAAAAATTGGGCAATTTCACATTAAAATCCAGATTGGAAACTTTTCCTGAAAAATCAGATCTACCACATTTGCATTGATTCTCACAAGATGCTGGCTGAGACTGAATAGCAGCTGCCCCCTTTGGAAAATGTATGGGGCTCTCCACTTAGCTATAAGCACCCTCTACCCACACTCCTCTGCTTTCCACACAGCTAGCTTCATTTTTTTTTTTACATTCCCTACCAGGTTCTGTAGAGTTCACATTTGATTTGAGCCCCAGACTTGAGGATATTCAATTGTGAAGGGCACTGAGAAGGGACCCCAGCTTCCCTCCTGGCAATGAGGTCATGTCCTGCTCTCTTCACCCGCCAACTATTCTAGTCCCACACTCCTGCCCACTGATTCTAATCCCTGCATGTTCTCTGATCTGGGCATATACTTTTCTCTCTTGACCCTTTCTTTGCTAGGTGCTTTTGACCATATGGTCCATTAGGACCCACACGGGCCTGACATCGCCACATCAATGCTCTGTGATCTGCCCAGGCCTAAGTATGACTTGAGAGCCCCATTCTTTCCTAATTTAGCAGGGGTGGGGGTGGGGGGTGAAAGACTCTAAAATGTTGTGCCAGGAACTGAAAACAAGCTGTCATACGAGTCTATTGTACTAGTTCAAAGTTGGAATGTCTTTTTTCCTTTTGGGATTGGAAACTTTATTATTATGATGCACACATGCTAGTGTGGTTATGTGCTTCATGGTGCACAACCTCTTTTTATCAAACACATCTGAGAACCTGCTGTGCACCAGGTTCTCTGCTAAGAGCTCTATGTGGGTTACTCCTGATCCTCATTATAACCTTTCAGGGTAAATATTTTCATCACCAGATTGAGAAACCAAGGCTTAGAGAAATCACATTGTTAGTAAGTTGTGAATTTGATCCCCGCCCTGTCTTCTCTAAAGCCTGCCAGACCCCTTCCATTAAGAGAAAGTTTGAAGATACAGTAATGGCAAAAGAGTACATTAAACAGAAACTGAAGGATTGGGTTGTTGTAGCTTTTTGTTTTTTCTTGTCAAATATGTTTTCAGTTAACTTCAAATAATCTGAGGCAAATTTTACCTCATGTTGATGAGTCAGAGTCCAGTTGCTTTTTGATACTGCTTGGAAACCCAGAATGTGCATAATACAAAAGATGGTCCATAAATAGACTCATAAAAGCACGACTTTGAAATGAAGCATCCCTTAATATAAGCACTTAGGCTCTGTAGGTTTTTCTTCTTTTCATTGTGACATTGCTTTCTGAACCAAAATAATGGCAAATCCTTGGTGCCTATGGCTACCTGTGGGGCCAGGACCACTTTGGGATGGCCATCAAGGTCTGGGACTTGGCCTGCGCCCAACCTGCAGATTGCAAATTCCTGAAGCAGGCCAGCTGGTCAGGCAGTGAGCCTCATAATCCCAGACTCTTGTGGCAAGAAAGGGTTTCAGTAGCTGGATATCCTGAATTATGTGATGGTCCTATAAAGGAGTATGACGCGTGTGTCTGAAATCAGAGCACAGAGGAGGGAGTTGAAGTCCCTCTGGCCTCTATAAAATGCCCTGAGTTACACCCTGCAGCAATAACTGCACATTGTTTTACCCCCAATGCATACCTAAGCCATGCCTTTCTCTCTAAAATAGCCTTGTAGACTTAACCTGGATTAGACCAGCTAAAACTGTATTTTGAGTGCAAGGACTAGCACTGTGATTTTAAAAAATGGATAATTGGGGCACCTGAGTGGCTCAGTCAGTTGACAACCGAGTTTTGGTTTCGGCTCAGGTCATGATCTCCCAGTTCATGGAATCTGAGCTGAAATCAAGAGTCGGACACCTAACGGACTGAGCCACCCAGGCACCTCCACATGATTTGTGGGATTGAGCCCCTGCACTGGAGTCTATGCTGACAGTTTAGAGACTCCTTGGGATTCTCTCTCCCCCTCACTCTTTGTCCTTTCCCTGCTCTCTCTCTCTCTCTCTCTCTCTCTCTCTCAAAATAAATAAATAAACTTAAAAATTAAAAAAAAAAAAGAATGGATAATTAACCTTGGGAAACTTGGACACCATGAGTGCAAAACTCAGATTCTCAAATATATTTTGCCATATATAAAGGCTAGATTGTCAGCTTTCTATAGGAGGCCTAACTAGACGGAGTATGTGGGAAGGAGGGGATTGGGGGAGGCTGCCAGCTTGGTTGGTTGGCAGGAAAATCTGAAGTCTCTCCATAGATTCCCAGTCAAGGCAGCTTCCTGAAGGTTTTCTGGCATTGAAGCCCCTAGCTATTAGTCAGGTTTGGGTGCAGGCACAATTAGTGTCTGGGCTGTAGTCCCAGGTTTGAGGGCATCCAGACGTCCCTGCTGCTCCAAGGATTGCTGATGAGCCTTAGGGGATTGGGATTCAGGCCAAAGGCCTTTCCTCTGAACCCTCCCGATCCCGATTCCCCACAGAGGCGATCAAGCCCCGAACCCCACCAGCCGCATGCTCAGTGTGGTTCTTGTGTTCCTGGGCCTCGGACATTCCCAGCTTAATCACACACAACCCCCGCAGAACCGGCTTCAACAGTGCGCAGATCCCGCCTCCAGCCAAGGTGAGGGGCGGGGCTTCGGTTTGGGGCGGGGCTTCGTGGGGGTGGGGCGGGGCCTCGGGCGGGTTTGTTGGGGTTGGACCACCAAGGGTCACAGGTCTCTTACTGTGGTCGTGGCTGAGCGCTGCGTCGATGAAAGCGGCCGCCGGGTAGAAGAAGACGCTGAGGTCGAAGGTGGGCAGGTCGTCCGCCTCAACACCGTGGTATTCGATGGCCATGTCGCTGTAGTAGTCGGGCCCAGTGTCCACGTTCCAGCGGCCGTGGGCTGCATTCAGCACGTGAGTGAAGCCCGCCTTCTGCAGCCCGTAGCGGTCCAGTGCCGTAGCTCTGGGCACGAGGGGAGAGGCTGGTTGGCTAAGTGGTGTCGTAGCCTGGATCTAGGGTGAAACTCGGGGCCCGCCAATGGGTTTATGCCATCAGTTCCAAAATAAAACCTAGTCACTGCAGTGAAGGACTTCCCTGGTCCAAAACCCTGATTACTGACCCCTTCACCGCTTGTTTCTGGATAGGCTGGTTCGAGAAGGGAGAGAGTGGAGGGTGGGGTAGGTGAGCTAATCCATCGTCCATTCATTCTTTCATCATTCACCATAAACAGAAGAGCTTAGTGCTAGACACTATGGTGGTTGCAGGAGTGCAGTTGTTACCTGCCAACTCCCCTAGAAGACCGCCAGAATAATCTGTTCATCCAGCAAAGCTGAATGTAAGGGAGGGGGTCACCTTCACAGAGCCTCAGGAAACCCTTTAAAGCAGGTCGCTCCTCTGAACCTTCCAGACGTTTATAGGGTTTGGTGGGCTGGGGCTGGAATGACTGATTTAAGATGGTGTTACAGTGCAAAGATTTTATTGAGATTGGGCAAAATTCTTGACATTGATGTTCACAGGGTTGGTGAACACGGTGCAGAACCCTTGCTTTGATAAGTGAATCATTGCCTAGTTTGGCAAAGCGTTTTTCTAAGGAGAGGTATTTGAGCTGTCTATTGTTTGAGTTGATTTCAGGAGCCAACAGTGAAGTTATTTTCTGATTTATAGCCTTATCTTTCTAGACAGGAATTTCCAGGAAGAAAGAATAAAGCCATGTTGAAGTAGGTGGCCTTGGAATATGCGGCAGAGGTAGGTTGTCAGAGGAACCAGGAGTTATTTCTGTCTAGAAGGGCCAAGGGAGGCTTTATGGGAGAGGGCTGTTTGAGTTTGTCTTACTACAAATGTTAACACGGTGATGGAGGGGAAGAGGGAAGCAAGGGCAGGGAATTAGCACTACTTACAGTGTGGAGACTGGAGATAATGAAGCCCTTCGAGGAAATGCTTATTATTTCCTGCAGTCAGTCATTTATCACAAATAATGATTTAAAATCTATTGTGTGCCTGTCACTGTCCTGGGTGCCGATGGTGCAACAGTGAACAGGTTAGTCAAGGTCTCTTGGGACCTCACTCTCAGACACTGCACTCCCTTCTACTTCAAACCCACTATGACCAAAGGATGAAATAGCAAAAAAGTGAGGCAACTGGGTGGCTCAGTCTGTTGAGCGTCCGACTTCGGCTCAGGTCATGATCTCACGATTTGTGGGTTCAAGCCCTGCATCAGGGTCTGTGCTGCCAGCTCAGAGTCTGGAGCCTGCTTCAGATTCTGTGTCTCCCTCTCTGCCTCTCCCCTCCTCATGCCCTGTCTCTCTCTGTCTCTCAAAAACAAATAAATGTTAAAAAAAATTTTTTTTTTTTTTTAAGTTCAGATGGCAGTAAAAGCTGTGCTTATGACTGTGGTCCTGCTTTATGTAAGGTGGTCAGGCAAGGCCTTGCCAGGAGGTAGTATTTGAGCTAAGACTGAGGGATGAGAAGGAGTTAGGAAGGGGTAGAGTTGGAGGAAAAGTGTCTCATCCAGGCCTAGGGAACAGCAAGTGCCAAGAACAGAATGGAAACAAGCATGGCTGTAGTAGCAAGGGGGATAGTGGTACAAGAGGAAGTTGGAGAGATAGGCAGGGGCTGGGTCATGGTAGACCTTGTAGGCCAAGGAAAGAGTCTGCATTTTACTCTAAGTGTGGTGGAACATCACATGCTACAGAGGGTTTAAGGAAGAGGTGAACATTGTTTACTTTTTTAAAGACCAGTCTGGGGATGTGTGGAGATGGATTGGAGAGGGGGGAAAATGGAAGCAGGGAGCTCTGTTGGAGACTGTTGCAGTTGTACAGCCAGGAGAGGAAGGTGGTTGGACCAGGGTGGGATCACAGCAGGGCTTGCTGAGGGACTGGGAGAGGGGCAGGGAGGAGGAGGCTGGTATGGCCAGAGCACAGGATGTGAGAGGAGAGGAGAGGAAAGTCTGGAGGAGTGTGAGGTTGGAACACGGAAGTGCTTGGATCTGTATTTGGGGCGGGGGGTGGGGGTAGGGGCGGGGGTCAAGGAGAGTGGTTGAGGAGGGGTGATCCCAACTAGATTTTAACAGCACAAAGAGCAGTCTACAGCTCAGGAAAGATGACAAGGGCCTGAAACCATAATAATAAGAGGCCAGAAGTGACATTTTGCTCCAGCTGAGGACTCATCTCAAGGTCACTGGTAAAAGGTAGACAGAAGGGGCCATATTGGGTACCAACAGTGATCAATACCCTGGGCCAAGAGGAGCCTTGCAGCAGGAAACATGCCACGGCCCCTTGGCCAAGGGCCCCCCATCTGTTGCTGGTTTCCTGGAGCTTTTTCTTGGTCGTGAGAGGAACCATGATGGAGTCCAGTGTTTGGGAAAGAGAGATCCAAACACAGGCACTGAGCTTTTAGAAACATTGCAAACAGCCCATTGGAATTGAGCTGTGGAATGGTGGAGAGTTCCACCAACCCCCTCAGCTAGACTTTGGTGCTGCCATCCTGACTACGGACTACATTCTGCTTTCAGTTTTTCCTCAGAAAGACCTGTTTTTCATTTTTCTTCTTGTCCCAAAGTATGTATACAACAAACGTTATGCTTTTGGGACATAGATCTGCACTCAATTAATGCCTCCACTAATGCAGTCCATCTTGCTGAGTAGCAATCCACCTCACTTTGAGGTTGAGCTCAGTGGAAAAATTAAAATGAACTGTCCTTGACAGGAAGTTCCTACCCACCATAAAGACTGTTATCTCTGGGTTCAGCAGCTGGGTTTCAACATAATCAAATAGTAGTTTGAATAAATAGCAATTTGCACTTTGTTGCTTTTGGGGTCAAGGATCAGGGTAAATATGTGACAAGACTCGTTGCATGACACCTCCACAGTCAGACCACAGAGCTGGTTTTAGCTGTCTGAGGGAGAGAAAAGGGCTCCTGGGGAGGATCAGACCTGGTGGGTGTCTGAGGCCCACTGCAGGTTTTGGGGCATCCTATGGCTACCTGAGCCAGGAAGGGAGGCAGTGTCCTTATGCACCACTCTGGGATTTCCCCCAGTTTCCTCATTCAGAGTCCTCCTCTCCTTTCCTCCTTATTTACTCAGAGTCCAGTTGAGAGCTCAGAAGAGTATCCATGGCAAAATGAGGATCTGCAAAGAGCAAGTAGTCTTGGTATATAGTGGCTGTGATGGAGGCAGATCCCCAATTGGTCCAAATGCCTGGCTCAGCAATTATTGGGAGTAGGATGGGTCAGAGGGTTCTCCCTAGCACTGTATTGTTGTTTTCTTAAATTTTAGGGCCATCTGCTTACGTATGTTATGTGGGGAAGAGACTAAGAAATATGCTTCTGCTTTGGAGAAAAGCTCAGAAGAAAAACTGACTTACCAATTTACCTCTAGAATCTAGATGATGCAGGAGCCTTAGTTTCTGGTTTAGTTAAAAATCCTTATGTAAGCAATTTGTTTATTTAAGAAATTATGTCATAAAAATGTGTCATCTGATTACAAAAATAACACTTGCTCAGTGCAGATTATGAAAAACAGGGGCACCTGGGTGGCTCAGTCAGTTAAGCATCCAACTTTGGCTCAGGTCATGATCTCACAGTTTGTGGGTTCGAGCCCTGTGTCGGGCTCTGCTCTGACAGCGTGGAGCCTGGAGCCTGGAGCCTGCTTCCTATTCTGTGTCTCCCTCTTTCTCTCTCTCTCTGCCCCTCCCTGCTCATGGTCTCTCTCTCTTTCTCTCTCAAAAATAAGTAAACATTAAAAAAAATTTTTTTAAATATGAAAAACATATTCCTTCCCACATGCAAAAAAATCACCTGTATTTCTACCACCTAGAGATAAAGTCTCTTTGCTTTTTGATATAAGATTCCTCAGTTGCTTTTCTATGCATAGATTTAGATATTTTATATAGAGATTTGTTTGGGGGGTACAATACTACATGTAAGTTTCAAAACCTTTGACATAGTGATAAATTGTAAACATCTGCCTCTGTCGACATACAGCCTTCAATAGCTGCCTGCTGTTCCATTCTGTAGGGAAATCTCAATTTTACCTCACCAAGCCCCTACTTCTGGATATTTGTCTCCTCTCTCCCCCTCTTGCTCTTGCTCTCTCTCTATCTTTATCTCTTTCATGAAGAGGGAGTGGCAGGTATTATAAGAAACACTATAAATGAACAACTTTGCTTTATTTCTTTGGGCACATCTCTGATTACGTCCTTAGAAGAAATTTTAAGCAGAATTTTGGGGTCAATGGGTATGAGCATTTTTAACACATGTGCTGTGTTGCTAAATTATCCTCCTTAAAGCTTGCTCATTTTGCATTCTTTGCTAATTTCACTGGCAAAAAAAAAAAGGAAGGAGAAGAAGAGGAAAAGATATCTCATTTTCATTCATTGTAGCAATAAGGCTGGACATTTTATCACACATTTGTTGGACTCATGCAGTTTACTTTTGAAGAACATTGCCATATCTCTGTTTCTGACCCAATTCCCTTTATCTCCTCTCACTGTGAACCTCTGGCCTGGCCCTGGATTCTTAGTGCAGATTGGAGGGCCAGAGAAGTGACTCCCCTCTTGCATGGCCCAGTTTCCTCATTCGGAGTCCTCCCCTCCTTCCTCCTTATCTGGCCTGACCCAGCCTCCTTTCAGCTCCTCTGAAGTTCCTTCAGGAAGCTTGTTTCAACCCACTACCCTTGAGGAATGGCAAATAAGAGCACTCTTGGTGAAGCAGTCTCCTTGGGCAGCACTCCTGACATTCCACTTTTCCAGGTCTCTTGCTGCCCTGCTGATCCCCAGCCGAAATACCTCAGCATCCACCCCAAAGCCCGTTCCGCCCCACTCCCCGGGTGTATGCTCTGGCGCAGAGGGGAGGAGGGGCATGCATGTATACATCTATTCAAGCCCTCCCTCAGCTCCCTTGTGGTGGGAAACCAGCTGCTCCCACATTGTCAGGATTCTACATTGGGCACTGAAGAAAGTCCACCAGTGACTGGGCGTTCTCTATACCCTTGTGTCTGTGAAGACCCACCTATTTCCTGCACCTGACTGTGGACTCTTGTTTGCCAATAGCCTGTATCCTGTACTCTGGCACCCTGTTCATTGGTGCATATGACACTTTGGTGTTTGCGTGTTATTTCATGGGCATGACCCTGATGGAGACCTTCTCCTTTGGAGTCTCGACCACACCTACTGCTTACAGGTGGATTTTAAAAGCAGGGATATTTCTAGCTTTTGATCTCCATCAATTCTCCATCAATTTCATCAATGAAAGTGAAATTCCCTGGCTTTCTAGTTTCTTGGGTGTTCTTGTTACTTGCTGACGATGAAACTGTTTGGTTTTGAGGCCCTTCAGAACACACAGGGCTGGCAGGTGCAGTTTATACACTTACACTGCTGCACGAGCTAAAACAACTGAACCTCTGGGACCTTCAGTTTTCTTTCTTTGTCAAACTGAACCAATTACACTGGCAGTACTTTTCCTTACAGGATTCTTGTAAATTGAATGATGCCATACTCGAGTTTCTTTGAAAGGTTAAAAGATAAATTTAAGAGAAGAAAGCAGTAGAAAGATGTACAGCAAAATGTTACCAGTGGCTATCTCTGGGTAAAGGGATTATAGAGAATTTTAATTTTCTTCTTTTTGTCTGTGTTTTGTAAATATCCGTGATGAGTAGGTCATATATTCACTTAACATGCAAGTGTTTACCATGATTTTTATTGATATTTTCTTAGTTCTTGTGAGACACTGGCTATTCAAAGATATAAGGTGACCCCAGCATTTTTAATTCTTGTTAGATATCCCTTCATCATCTGCCCCAAGAAGGGAGGCTAAGAGGGGAAAGAGAATACTCGGAGGCTTGGATTTGAGAAGTGATATTGTATTAATGATTACACTAGGCATTTTGCTAACCATGAAAGGAAGTGGTTGATGTTGCTTGAGGCCTTCACTGAGAAGCCTACTGGAAAAGCCCAGCCAGGTCTCCCCATTCACTTTGCCCATGACTGGTGCCCAGTTGTATCTAAGTCACCTTTGGTACTTGGAGGTTCAGAATCCAGGCTTTCCAACTCTTTCCACTAACATTCAGCACGTTAAATTGGCAACCGTGGCTGTGTTTTCACTGCATCCTAAACCACGGTCCACCCTGGAGAAGCAGGTCAAGTTTGAGCTCTGCTTGGTGCCTGAAGGCTGAGTTAATTCCTTCTTTTTGTGGGGAAAGGTTGCAGCTGTCCAGGTGTCCCGGAAGCCCTCTCATAGGCTGAGGGCCAGCTAAGCTGACTGACTTGCTTTCTCCTCACTTTCCAGCCTCCTCAACTACAGGCCAGGCCTGGAGATGCCTCTGCTTTCAAGGCTGTTGGTCTGGTTGGGAGGAGAAAAGCAGGAAGGGCAAGATAGCAAGACCACTTGAAAGTGAGCTCAGGCTGAGTAGGGCTGACCACAGGGAGGAATCAGGCTTTAAGGGGAAGGGCAGCTGTCTGTTGATGACCTCAAAAGCCAGACCTTGGAGGCAACTATAGTTTTAATAAAAATGGAGAGCTGCTCAGCACCCCCGCCATTCAAACGGCAGAGCAAGTTAGCGCCGTGGCGTTGGCTCACGGGATGCTGACATCAGGAGGGAGAAGAGAGATTTCTCAATTTTCCTGTTCCAGCCAAGCCTATGGGAGGCTGTCCTGCCTGGGAATTTGCAATCACTTTGACAGTAACCAGGATATTTCCCCTCCTGCTGACTACAAGGGAAAAAAAGAAAAATGAAAAAAGATTTCTCTAAGCAAATGAAAAATGTGAATGAGATTAAAGAGAGAATATTTAAATTACAGAAACTCAGTGCTTTCAAGCATACTCAAGCACTTTTGAAGCACTCATTTAGGGACTGCTGATTGATAAGAGGCGATGAATTATTCTTATCTCATCATTGACGCAAGTCCCTGGCTCTCTGGAGGGCAACACTTGGTTAACCTAATTTGAATCTAATTTGAATGACTTAAAAGTAATAAAACAAGTATGTGCTTGAACCTAATGAAGCCTAATTTATTTAATAGCACATTTCTTAAGGAATTTTATTTTAGAGCTGGAAGAGACCTTTGAAATAAATCATCCTTGTATTTTACAAATAAAGAAACTGAGTCCCAGAACAGTAAAATGTTTTGCCAAAGGCCACACATAATGACCACCAGCACGGGGGCTTAAACTCTGTGCCCTGAATCCCATTTGAGGCCTTTTGCCCTACTCCATCCATGCTGACCCTAAAATTCCCACTTGTAGCAGATTCAGACCCCCTACCGAGCTGTGGGAAATGGGTGGGAAGAGGGTGGCTGTGCCTGGAGCCAGGATGACATTCTGGTGAAAATCTCTGATCGTCGGCCCGTTTTCTTGTCCCAGTGCCTCCATTGATCCAGCACACTCAACACCACCCAGATCCTCACAGGGCTGCAGTGGTGGTGTCAACTCTGCCCTCCGTGGGCTGGTAAGCAATAGGGACTTGGAGTCATCAGGCACTCCACGTGGTGAATCCTCTCGGGATAATCTTGGATTGAGAAAATGCTGTAGAAGTTCTGAAATCCACAGGCCCATTGGGTTTTGGTGTGGCACTGCCTCCTTAGGCCTCAGGCCACCTGGGTTCCTGGAAGGCCAGGACAGTATCTGTGGGGGCAATTGATGCACGAGCCTGAAAAAGCCCATTAGGAGGTACCTTCCTTGCAGCCTGAACTTGAGTTCGTGATAGCATCTCATGGGAGAAATTTGACCAGGAGTGTTTCCCATCTCAAGGCTGCCCTTAACACAGAAGGACCTTAATGGCAAAGCACAATGACAGTTCTTTATCTTTTACACTGTGAGCTGAGTTTTCAGAACCTGCCTGATCTGTAATAGTTCACACTTATTGGGTGTGCCGCACACGGTGCTAAGTGGCATATGTATTAACTCATTGAATCCACATCTTATAGGTAAAGAAATTGAATCTCAGAAAGCATGAGGGACTTGCCCAAGGCCACATGGGGACCAGTGTTTGACTAGGCACTGTGGCTTCAGAGCAGATGCTCAGCCCTTCTGCCTCTCTCCATGAAGAAGCCCTTGAGGGGAGAGGAGGGAGAAAAAGTGACCTGCTTCTTTGGGCTAAGTCTGGTCCCCAGAGGGTCCCAGGCATCACCAGCTACCCCAGAACATCCATCCTCACTCCTGGATCCTAACCACCCTCACTTCCAGAGCCTTGATACTTACCTTTCAAAAACTGTAGGTGCTTTTAAGGAAAGGAAGAAAAAATCAAGCTAAATGCAACTTTCAAATTAAAACTGAGACTTTGTGCATGAGGAGCCAGCCGTGAGCTTTTTGCTGCTTTGGGCAACACCTACAGAGAGACCAAGAAACAAAGGCAACCTTGCCTGCTCTCAGCAGGGTTTTAACCTCCATGTGGCTGCATTGGCAGTGGAATTAATTGCTCTCTCAATAAGCATTTGTGAGTCTCATTAGCCTTGTAAGCTGGTGTCTAGGAGGGACCCTGAGCAGAGATGAGGACAAGCACCATGAAGCATCATGCCATGCTGGCTTGTGCCCCCCGCCCCCACTGTGCACGCAGGTCACACACTGACCGTGGAGCCTGCCTAGACTGTATATGTGTGTGTTTGTTTTGGGGCTCTACCAGGCAGAGCTGGAATGAATCGAAAGGGCAGTAACATTTTCTTGGTTGAAGGAACAAGGTTGCGGTCAGATGTCAAGGAGGCAAGCATATCTTACTGCATCACACCCTGTTGTCTGGCACTCTGTTAACTAGAACTTGACTGTTCTGCTCACTCAGTGGCTTCCTGAAGAGAGTCACTCAGTGGGCATTCAGTCTTCCACAAGCTGGCCCTGACCTACCTTCCCATGTTTCTTTCTCATTAGGTAACAATAACGATAACATTTGTATTTGTCTTACAAAACGTTCTCATATTCCATATTTCTTTGAATCTTCGTACTGATCATTTTTGGAGATGAGGGCATAGGCCCAGAAAGGTAAAAGGACCTGCCCAAAGCCACTACACCTGCAGTAGATTGTGGCTGTGGTCTATTATGCATTACCACTTGGAATATTTGACAGGTTACACTTTCCTGTCCTATTAACATGAGGGTTTGGCTTGAACTTGCTTTAGCCACTAAAACGTGGGCAGAAGTGGCATGTGTCACTTCTGAGTCAGCTCGTGACTTTCCATGGCCCTTCTCTCCAAGAAACTGGCAATATCCCAGATAGGGGCTGCTCTGTCAGCCTGGGTCCTGAGGCCTAGAGTGACGTGGATGTGGAGCAGTAAGAATTGGCCCCCCATGGACGTGGCATGTGCATGAGAAATAACCCTCTGCTGTGGTAAGCCACCAAGACGTTGGGGTCATCTGTTACTGCAGCACAGCTAAGTCTGAGCTGACCACATGGCGATCAAACATAGCTCAGTTCTAGACACCCTGAAAGTGTACATCTACCACATCTATCCCTGGTATTCTAGACACACCATCCTGCTTATTCTCACCTCCGTGCATTTCTTCATCTTGCTCCCTCTGCCCAGAACTCTGTTGAAATCCTACCCATCTTCCAGAGTCATGCTTGGAATTCATCTCTTCTGTGACACTTTCTCAGAATCATAATAGTACCAAACAGTGGCATTTACTTACTATGTGCCAAGCACTTTGTTTTAATTCATTTCATATTCACCCCACGGAATGAGCCCTATCTCTGTTGCCACATAAAGTGAAGAGAGGTAAAATAAGTTGTCCAAGATCACATAAGTGGTGGCTGGCAGAGCCAAGACTCGAACCCCACACTCCTTCTATTCCACTACCCCTTCTCCTTCTGTTCCCTGTTACATTTCTACACATCTCTTCTCCGTAGCTATAAAACAGCTTCTTTATCTGATTGACCACATTTCTTTTCTTTTTTTTTTTTAATGTTTTATTTATATCTGAGAGAGAGAGAGAGAGAGAGAGACAGAGTTCGAGCAGGGGAGGGGCAGAGAGGGAGGGAGACAGAATCCGAAGCAGGCTCCAGGCTCCCGAGCTGTCAGCACAGAGCCTGATGTGGGGCTTGAACCCGTGAACTGTGAGATCATGACCGGAGCCAGTCAGATGCTTAACTGACTGAGCCACCCAGGCACCCCTTTTCTTTTCTTTTTTTAAAGGTTTTAAGTAATCTATCACTTCTCGGCCTTTTGGCAAAGATCAAGTGACGATTTTAAATAATCTCTACACCCACATGTAGGGCTTGAACTCAGAACCCCGAGATCAAGAGTCACATGCCCCACCGTCTGAGCAAGCCAGGTGCCCCTTGACCACATTTTCTTGATCTGAGTTTAGGTATAAGTTATACCACTTACTGGTGGTATGACCTTGAGCTGGTCACTTAATTTCTCTGAGCCTCAGTTTCCTCTTTGTATTCCCCACAGCTCCTAGCAAGGTTCCCAGTAAATACTAACTGAGCAAATGGATAAACTTTCTGAGCCCTGGTTTGCCCGTTTGTAAAATAAGAGTAATAAGGGTACTTCCTTGGTTGTTGAGTTTAAATGATGCCTAGCAACAGGGCACAACACACAGTAAGATATATACAACACAACAAGCTATTGTTATTAATTATTATAAGCTGTAGGAAATGTAAATATAGTGTATAAAATACAGAGAAAAAACTTACTTCTCACTATGCAGATTGAGGAAAGCTAGCTTTATGGCAGAAGTGACTTGAGTGGTTTTTGCAGAATGTATAGAATCTGGACACAGAAAGGAGGTGGGGGGCAGGGCATTTTAGGCAAAGAGAACAGCATAGATAAAGAGCCAGAGACAGTGTAAATCTTAAAATCTTAATCTCTCTTCCCTCAGGTATACCACGATTAGGGTCATATCTAAGGAAATAATCCTAAATATGAAAAGATTTTATGCATAAAGATGTCCATTGCAGCATTATTTATAAAAGTGAGAACATAGAAATAGTGATATGTCCAACAATAGGGAAGTGGTTAAATAAATGACCTTACATCCACCTGATATATTATTATCTGATAGATAATATTATATTATAATTAAAAGTATGAGAAATATGTCATAAGGGAAAAGTTTATGAATGATGCTATGTGGGGAAAAAAGATAAAATGAATAATCAATACGATTACAACCACATAAAAATAAGTTTTAAAACCAAAATAATACACAGAAATTCCAGGTGGAAATTCTGTCCTTTGATTTCTTATCCTTAAGAGTAAGGAGTAGCTTCAGAGTAATGGGGTTTGGTGATTGCTCTGAGAGATTTAAGTTTTCTTCCTTACGTTAATCACTACTTTATTATTAGAGCTAACTTTTATTGAGTGCTCACTACGTACTAGGCACTGCACGGATACTTTACATAATTATCTCACTTAATCCATACAACCCAATGAGGAAGATTCTCTTGTTAATCTACTACAAATAGAGAAATTAAGACATATATTCATACAATAAACATGTATTACTTTTATAATAGGAAAACCATATATTTACTGAATTTAATATTTTATAATTAAAAGATAAGAGATTCAGATCCTCCCCCCCCCATTTTGCTACTTCAATGATAAAATACACATTGTTGTGCATATTTCCTTACGTATTGATACTATTATTTCTATAAATCACATTTCTTAAGTGATATTTGGGGTCAAAATGTATGTGTACCTTTTTAAATTTTGAACTAATTTTGGAGTTAATCTTAGGGAAGTTGCAAAACCAGTACAGAGATTGGCAATAAAAAAGAATAAAATACTCGTCCATGCTACAACTTGGATGAACCTTGAAAACATTATGCTAAGTGAAAGAAGCCAGACACAAAAGTCATATATTATGATTCCATTTATATAGGAAATGCCCAGAATAGGTAAATCTATAGAAATAGAAAGCAGATGGGTGGTTGCCTAAGACTGTGAAAAGATGGAGAATGGACAGTTTTCAGGTGGTTTCCTTTGGAGGAGATGAAAATGCTTTGAAATGAGTGGTGCTGGTTGTACAACTTTTTAACTATAATAAAAAAAAATCGCTGAACTCTGCACTTTAAAAGGGTGATTTTATGGAATGTGAGCTATATCTGAATTAAGCTGTTATTTAAAAAAAAGAAAACAGGGGTGCCTGGCTGGCTCAGTTGATTAAGCGTCCAACTTTGGCTCAGGTCATTATCTCATGGCTTTGTTGGTTCGAACCCCGCATCAGGCTCTATGCTGACAGTGTGGAGTCTGCTTAGGATTCTCTGTCTCCTTCTGTCTGTGACCCTCCCCTACTCCCTCTCTCTCTCTCTATCTCTCTCAAAAATAAACTTTTAAAAAATTAAAAAAAAAAAAACAGTACAGAGAGTCCCATAAACCCCTCACTGATGTTCCCCTAATGTTCACAACTGGGAAACGATTGGATAAATCAGAGCACAGCTCTCCTACGAGATAGTAAAAGTACCCATAGCATGATTCCTTTTTTTCTCCTAAAAATTATTTAAAAGAAGCAAAAACCCTTCATATGTGTGTGTGTGTTACCTTACATTTGCAGCAGCACACATAAAGTAGTGGGAGTATGAAAGTGAGCTTAATACTGGTTACTTGGTGGCAGAATTAAGGCGGACAGAGGGAGATTAGCAGTTTGTTTTTATAACCCTCTATTTAGTTTAATTTAGTATAAAAAGACATGTAATTTTTCTAACTTTTTCAATTTAGAAATATTAAGGAGGGGCACCTGGGTGGCTCAGTGGGTTAAGCATCTGACTTCAGCTCAGGTCATGACCTCGTGGTTCGTGAGTTCAAGGCCCACCTGGGCTCTCTGCTGTCAGCATGGAGCTAGCTTTGGATCCTCTGTCTCCCTCTCGCTGACCCTCCCCCGCTCATGCATGCAATCCCTCCCTCTTAAAAATAAACAAACATTGAAAACACTTTTAAATATTAAGGGGAAAAAAAGGCAAGGGATGCTGCCCCTGGATTTCCCATGACTAGGCAGTCATCTCCAGGTTTTATGCAGCATGGTGTTTATTAACATCACACACGCAAGGGTCCTACACCATCAGCTCCTGGGAGAGATGGAACCTGAGCAGGAATCCTGGGGAATAGATGGAGGAGCAGGAGTACTGGTTAATATAAAAGCTTCTGGGTTAGGCAGAACTGCGTTTGAATCCCAGATTCTGCCACCTACTGAGCTGTGGACCTTGGACCAGTTGCTTAACTGCCCTGTCCCTTGATTTCTTATCCTTAAAATGGGAGTAATTGGATGACTTTCATTGGGCTATAATGAAAACAAAATGAGCTCATTCATGCAAGATGCTTAACACTGTGACTAGAACATGGTATTCAGTAAGTGAAAGGAATTATTATTATTAATATTATTTATAGTAGACATTTTCCAGTTGTTGGAGGAATGGGAAATGGTGGCTATAAAAATCTAGAGGAGGGGACGGTGACCTCAACTTTGCTAGACCTAACATGTTCCCAACACATAAGTTGATGTGCTCCTGTGTCATCAATCTGAGAACTGACTTTGTTCTTGCCACTCTTATACCCAGCTAAAACAAAAGGCTCTGGTTCCCAGCCTCCCTTGCAGCTAGAGGCAGGGGAGGTCTTGGGAGACACTTTCTTCTGGAAAGATGCACTTACTTTCTCCTTATGTTTCTGTGGCCTGGATCCCACAGATGGTGGCTGGAGCTCTATCAGCACTATTGGCTCATGCAACAACTTTGAGGAGGGAAACCATACCCTTGGGATGGTGGAGCAGAGCACAGGAGCCTGAGACGCTGATGACCCTGGAGTCACCACGCCAGCCCCAGCTTACCTTCCTCTGCACCTCTTTTATATAAAAGAGAAATAAACCTCTATGTTGCATAAGCCCTTTCTCTGGGTTTTCTATAATGTGAAGATAAACCCAGCCCTAATTGAGTTCTCACAATACAACTAACCCAAAAAGCAAAAGCTCATGTCTAGGAGGGAGTGAGGGGTGTGAGCTGGGGAGGGGCTGGCTGCCTTCTCCTGGGTGAGGCCAGAGGTGAGGCTTGGCCTGGACACTTACTCATCGCCGATGTAGAGCTGGGGCCAGACCTCGTTGACATGGGTGTACTGGGGACTGCCCTTCCAGAAGAGACGCTCCAGCTCAAAGGCTCCGGGGGTACAGTAGTCCTCTGCTTCTACCTCCCCCTCCACCTTCGGCAGCAGCCTCTTGGCAGATGGGTAGGCATTTTTGAGACTTGTCTTTGGTTCTCTGGATGTCATTTTGAAGCCAAGGGATTTTCTTTCGTTTCTGCAATTGGTCATGAGAGAGGGTCAGGATTTGAGTCAGCAGGAGGCAGAGGTAGGGAAAGGCCTTTACAAAAAGAGGTGGGAATAAACTGATCTTAAGATTCAACAGGCATTTCCCCTGCCTGCTGTGCTTCTGCTTCCTTTTCTCAGGCCACAGAAGTAACCAAGGAGGGCCATGATGGCAGTTAAACACTTCAGCAACATTCCATTCTCCTTCAGCGCAGTAGTGCTGGGGGCCCTCTGACATGGGCCGAGGAGGATTTGCAGCAGAGTCAAGACAGGCTTCAAGCCTCAGAAATCCCTGTGGGCAGCCAGTCCCTTGCCTCCTTTCTTTTAGCTTTTACCCCTTCTTTGGTCCTAGTTTTTCTTTTATCTGACTAAAATCTGCTGGTTCTGACCATTTTGAATCCTAATAGGAAGGGCCAGAAGATTCCTACCATTCCAGGCCTGGGATACTCAACACCTGCAGGGAGCCATTAGCCACAGGACAGGGCACACCTGTAAATCCAGAGCCCATTTGAGCCAAGCAGCCATGCACATTCTGGAATCTCCAGGAGCCCTCGGGTAGAAGGAGGCTTGGCTGCATGAGGGTTCCTCAATGCATTAGGACAGTTGAAGGCAATGTTGTTGGCTGCTCTCACGCTAGAGGCTGGCAGTTGTGCTAACTTACCAGGGGTCAGAAGAGATGTTCCAAGCTGTAAAGCTGTGTTTGCAGATTGAAATGCATATTTGGAGACCTTGTCAGGCTCTGCAAATGGAATGTGGGAGAAGAGTTTCCACTGTCCCCAAAGAAAGGAATTTGCTGTGGAATTGGGCAGTGTTTGTTCCCTGAGCTGAGTGACTGATGCATCTACACTCAGACAGCCTGAGGGGAGGTTATGCTCTGAGACTAGAGGCAAGGAGAAAAAAGGCAGAGTGACTGAGAAATGTGCAGGTGAGTGATGGGGAGGGAGTGTTATTCATTTAACAAATACTTAGCTGGCACTTACTTTGCACCAGGCACTGTTCCAGTGCTTTACAATTACTAACTCATTTAATCTTCTTAACAACCCTATGAGGTAGGCATTATTGTTATCTCTATTTTACAGATGAGGAACATTGTAAATTGAGGCTGTTTATAACACATGGTCTTAGTCTTCTGAGAAGCAAATAACTGCTGAGAGGGTGGGGTGAGGGTAGGGATGCATTGTGAGGGGGGCACACTAGGGATTTGAAGAACGTAAAAAAAAGTTTGCTAGCTTCAAAGACCGCTAGGATCATGCCAGGGACTGAGAACACAACACAGAGAGGCTCCCGCTTGTCAAAAACGGGACAATTTGAGCATGATTAATAAAAATAACTGCAATGGGTTAAAACAAATCAGACATTTAAATCGTAATGACACTTAAAACAATTACTCACTGTTGGAAGATGTAAGGGACTAGCTCATTATTTTGAAGACAGACAAGTAAAGGGAAAGAATCTAGCATTTACTGTTCCTTTCTGATACAAACTGTACTACTGGGTAGATGAGGAAGATTTGCTCTTTTATATAAGTATCCCAGATAATAAAGATGGAAGAAAGCCCCTTTTTATAACACTTGATGAACTAATGGATATAGGCATTCAACTCTGACCGCTACAGAAGAGACAATCAGACATTATGGGTCTTCTGTTGGGAGGACATGCCATCACCAGAAGAGTCTTCTCTTCTGGAAAGAAAAACCTGTCTTAGCAGAGTCCTCAGAGTCTGAACCTAACAATTAATTTGCAGGAGATTCAAAGAACAGCTAAATTATACCATAGGTTTTTACCTTTTATTTTTTATTTTTTTAATTAATTTATTTTTTTGTTTTGTTAAGGTAACTTTTTTCATTTCTAAATTTTTTAAAATCATTTTTTAATTGTGTACACACTGTGTACAGTGTGCTAGGTTTTTACCTTTTAAAAATACGTATTGAAATATTCACAGATGAAATGATATGATATCTGGGATCTGCTTCAAAAATAATATACTTGGGGGATGCCTGGGTGACTCAGTCGGTTAAGCATCCAACTTAGGCTCAAGTCATGATCTTGCGATTCATGAGTGTGAGCCCTGTGTTGGGCTCAGTGCTACCAGCTCAGAGCCTGGAGCCTACTTCCGATTCTGTGTCTCCCTCTCTCTCTGCCTCTCTCCCATTCGTGGTCTGTCTCTCTCAAAAATAAGTAAAAAACATTAAAAAATGATAATAATATACCTGGAAAATTCTAACAATATATTGTGTATGGGGTGGGGGGTAAAATGGAGGTATGTATGATAGGCAGGATTGGCCATGGATGGTGGTGGTTGGGGTTGGATGATGGTTGCAAGGTAGAGTTACTGTTTTTCTCTTTGTGTGTCTTTGAAATTTTTCATTAAAAAATGTTAGGAAGAGGGGCACCTGGGTGCCTCAGTCAGTTGAGTGTCTGACTTTGGCTCAGGTCATGATCTCGTGGTTTGTGAGTTGGAGCCCTACATCGGGCTCTGTGCTGACAGCTCAGAGCCTGGAGCCTGCTTTGGATTCTGTGTCTCCCTCTGTCTCTTTATCCCTCCCCTGCTCACACTCTGTCTCTCTCTCTCTCTCTCTCTCTCTCTCTCAAAATAAATAAACATTAAAAGAATAGTTTTTTAAATGTTAGGAAGAAAAGGAGAGGGCTGAAACTGCTCTGGGGAACTGGATTCTCCCAAGTTTACAGCGGATGAATTAAAGGATCACTAGCCAGCAGTGTGTCTTTGGGGATCCTGGGAAGCCAGGATCCGTGACTTTCTCCTGCAGTGTCCTGAGTTGGGGGTTGGGGCAACAGAGGTAGTCCTTCTGTGGATTCTCTCAAAGTGTGATCTAAAGACCACCTCTGTCTGAATAATCTGGCACTTGCTAGAAATACAGATTCCTGGGTGGCACCCTCGATGAGAGCCAAGGACCTAGGAGTCTGTAGTTTTTTTTTTTCAAAATTTTTTTACATTCATTTATTTTTGAGAGGCAGAGAGACAGAGCACAAGTGGGAAGGGGCAGAGAGACAAGGAGACAGAATCCAAAGCAGCCTCCAGGCCCTGAGCTGTCAGCATAGAGCCTGACGCAGGGCTCAAACTCACAACCCATGAGATCATGACCTGAGCCAAAGTCGGACGCTTAACCAACTGAGCCACCCAGGTGCCCCTAGGAGTCTGTATTTTAACAAGCTCCCAAGTAAGTCTGATGCTCATTGAGGACTGATAATGATTGCCCAAGCATGTGGCTAGAGAGTCAAGGAGCTGGTGAGTCAAGAGAAGGATAGCAAGGGTGTTCAAAATATGTTCTATCTTCTCATTGAAGTAGAGGCCATATCTTTAGCCCAGAATAAGGTGCAGGGCTGGGAGGAGGGAAGAGCTGGATGACCTTACCTGGAGATTCCCTGCCCTGGGTTGATTTCTCTAGGCCCAGTGTCTGACATGTAGTGAATGAATGGAGGGAGTGAATGAATGACTGAAGGGTGGATGAATGAGGGATTGCGAGGCCTGTGCTAGGGACTCAGCCAGAGCTGATGAGGCAGGACTGAGCCTTTTAGCCAATGGAGGAGGGACAAAGGTGAGCAAAGTGCACAATGCAGGACGGATAGTCTCCTGTGGTTGCTTAGGCCCAAACTCTGCTCTAGGGCCTGACTGCTGGTGTTTCCAGTCACAAAGGGAGGAGTTGTTTTCAGGGATGGCCAGAAACTTCTGCTGCAGGAAACAGCCCACAAAACCCTGTCTGCCACTAAGGAGGCCTCAGAAGAGGTGATTTTAGGGTGATGCTGGAGTAAACTGCATTCTGAAACCTCTGCCTGCCTCCTTTGATCACTGAAGCTGACCTCACCCTTGCTGAGGCTGTTGCTCCTTCATTACACTGTGGAAGGAGCCATCCCCAACCCCATCTCCGTGCTGAAAGCCTCGGCTGGATTTCCAGACAGAAGAGGAAGTGGTGCGGTCTACCCAGAGCGGCTTGGCACGCAGAGGGAGCTCTGGGATCCATTATCCTCCAGTGTGCAGATTTGATGGGGGAAGAGAACAAAGCGCAGAACAGTCCAGAAACCACAGACCTGTAATCTTTCCAAATCCTGAAGGCGGCTTGTGTGCATCCCTCTCTACATGGCTCCCAAATTTCTGAATCTCAGAGAAGCCGAGAGCGTCTGTTTCCCAGACCACAGCCAAAATGGAAGGGGAAGACAAATCTGTTCTGTTTGGTTTCCATAGATTCGACCCAGAGATTAACTGCCAAGGTCTTGATGACACACACAATATCAATCACGGGCTAAATGTCATAATGAGAACTGGGCAGGTTGTCAAGAGAGGCCTCCAGGTTTCTGTTACAGCTTCATATTTAAAGGTTCGGTCCCAGGAAACCAAATGCCAACTTGAAGGCTACTCAGCGTATGTATGGCATCAGCCTGTCTCCTCAAAGGATAGCAGACTCAGGCTCCTTCCTGGAGGGGCCAGGAAGGTAACATAGAGGGGAGGTAGGGTGCATGTTAAAGAATAAAACAAACAAAAAAACCCTAACAGTTGGCCTCAGGTAGGAGACAACAGGGAGTGGTAGGGACTGTGGTAGTATAGAAAACAAATGCTCCCCTGAAGGGTGCGGCTGCTTGCCCTTCCCTGTGGGAATGTAAGCCAGATTGTCTGATATTTTTATAAGAAGTCAGAAAGCCAGAATTTTGTGAGAAATCCGCTGGTTTTTAAATGTAGGCAGCTGAAGGAGATGCTGTCCTTGCCCTGTTCCATTCCTCAGCTCAGATTGCTGAGGTAGAAGTGGGTAGTTCCCTCCTACACAAAAGGCATCCTCCCTCAAGCCCCTGTATTTCCTTGCTCGAGGGTATTTTCTGGTCTTTGTGCTGGTCGGGCCTAAAATAAGAGGAGTTACCCTCAGAAAGTTATTTGCAAATGAGGGGCAGGAGTTGGTGGAGGAGTACCCCAGCTTCACCACCCCCCCCCCTCCCTTGCTCAGTGGGATCTCAGTGGGAAGTCCGTTCTCCACGGTCTCCTGGAGGCTCCGCCCTGTGCTCCAGCCCCAGTTGCCCTGATTGGTGACCTCACGCAAGTCCCGTGCTGGCTCTCTTCCCTCAGACTTGCTTCACTCCGCGCCACACTCCTGGAGCACCTTGCAAATAAACAACTTGAACCCAAACCCTCGTCTCAGCGTCAGCTGTTGAGGGAAACTAACCTAAGATACTTACTGCTAATTTTAAAACATTTGAAGATACTTTGATGACAGAATTCAGGGGCCAAGTGATACTTGACCACTAAGGCCTAGAGTGGTATTTCTCTCTGTGAAATGGTGGCCCTGACTTTCAGGTACTATTTCCAGGAATAATTAACACAGGGACCCCTTTTTAATTCTGACTCCGTTTCAGAATTTTCAATGGTACAGCTTAACGTTTGGTTAAAGATTTCCCCTGCCCAATGAGGGAAGGCTTTGAATGAATTCAAAACTATAATTGCAACACCATGATTTGACTTTATGTAAAAACAAAACAAAACACCTTATATAGTTTTGTTTTCTTTTTTAAACTAGAAGAAAAACATCAAAATGTCAATGCTGTGAGCAAGTGGCAGGACTCAGGGAGATTTTTTTTCTGTTTTCTATTTTGGGAGTCTTTGAATAAATAATCATATTTTATAATAAATAACCATGTCTATATTTTTAAACTGTGCTGACCAAACAGAACAGCTGGGCAGGAAGCTGCCTGTGACTTCTAATTTGTGATTTCCACTCTATCTTACTTGCTCCCAGGACCTGGCTCTTTCCTGGGGCCCCTCTCCCTCCCTGTCCCTCTCTCCCTGTATTCACTGGCTTGAGGCCCTTCTCTGTTCTCACGGCTCCAACAATTACTCAAGACTCTCAGATCTACATAATTCATGTTCCCTAAGCTTCACTTTCTTCTTTGATAACATGGAGTTATAGGGGCGCCTGAGTGGCTCAGTCCATTAAGTGACTGACTCTTGGTTTCAGCTGAGCTCATGATCTCATGGTTTGTGAGATTGAGCCCCGTGTTAGGCTCTGTGCTGACAGCATGTAGCCTGCTTGGGATTCTCTCCCACCCTGTCTCTCTCTGCCCCTCTCCCTGCTCCTCAGAGCATGCTCTCGCTCTCAAAATAAATACACATTTTGGGGCGCCTGGGTGGCTCAGTCAGTTAAGCGTCCGACTTCAGCTCAGGTCACAATCTCACGGTCCGTGAGTTCGAGCCCCGCGTCGGGCTCTGGGCTGATGGCTCAGAGCCTGGAGCCTGCTTCCCATTCCGTGTCTCCCTCTCTCTCTGCCCCTCCCCCATTCATGCTCTGTCTCTCTCTGTCTCAAAAATAAATAAACTTTAAAAAATAAATAAATAAATAAATAAATACACATTTTAAAAAACGGAGCTGTAACAAGAAGGGAAAGATGGTTTTAAAAACAAACAAAAGGGGCACCTGGGTGGCTCAGTCTGTTGAGCATCTGACTTTGGCACAGGTCATGATCTCATGGTTCATGAGTTCGAGCCCCACATTGGGCTCTGTGCTGACAGCTCAGAGCCTGGAACCTGCTTCATATTCTGGGTATCCCTCTCTCTCTCTCTGCCCCTCCCCTGCTCATGCTGTTTCTGTCTCTCAAAAATAAATAAGCATTTAAAAAAACAAGCAAACAAACAAAAAACCTAACCTAAACTCTTTCTAAGGTGGAGGATGGGAGAAGCCAGGTAGAGAGATTCATTACTTATTTCAGTGGGAAAACGAAATCTCTATGTAGACCCCTATGCCTACAAAGACTGGCCAGATAGCCGTGGAATGTGAGTCACAGAACAGGCCTCCTGCTCAACAAAAATTACCATTTGAGGACCCTTTGGATGAGAAAAAGTTAAGTCCCGAAGCATGATTGGGAAGATGGTGATGCCAAACAAAGAGAGCTAAATTGTTCTTTACAGGGGGGGAGGGGGGGTTCTGAGCCTCCTAGAACATTCCAGAAGAGGTGAGGGGCCCTGCTGGTGGGAAGGGCGGGAGGGTCACAGGCAGCCATGTGTGTAGTGTCCAGGGCGTACGGTTCTGGGGAGAGCAAGGATTCCCAGGGCTTCACTGGGCAGTGCCCTAAAGCCATGTCAGCCCTCTTTTTTGTCACCCTAAACCTTGAAACTGTTAGATGCAACAGGCAGCTGTGTTGGTGGTGGTTTTGAGAAATCAAAGGGAAAGAGGCTTGAGCAGGTAGAGAGAAGAGACCAGAAGTATGTTCAGTGTTCACCAAAATAATTAACACTGGTTATATACTTATTTTAGGATGATGAAATTATATGTGATTTTTCTTCTTCTCCTTTTTTCTTTTAAGAAACAATCTATCCTAAAATTTCTGTGTTGAACATGTATTACTTGAGTATATGAAGGGATGGGGGAAGTCTGTGCAAGTTCTATTTTAGGATTGTTCTGGACAAAGGAGATGCTCACCCTAACCTGTGGTTTAGGCACAGGAAGGTGACCTTCAGGACAAGGCCTAGCCAGGTGTTCCTTACATCTTGCATGGCACCGAGTGCCCTCCCCAGGAGTCAGTGTGAGCTCCCCAAAGGCAGAGCCGCGTCCTGCTTGAGGCCTCTGGTAGCAGAGTAGGTCATGTCAGAAAATCATTCTAATCCCTCAGTGCTTCCTGAGAAACCAGGGGAGAATTAAGTTTTGTGTGTCCTGAAGCTTACACAATTTGTATAAGAAAAGGAAAACCGGGGTGCCTGGGTGGCTCAGTTGGTTGAGTGTCCAACTTCAGCTCAGGTCATGATCTTGCAGTTTGTGAGTTCAAGCCTGCATCGGGCTCTGTGCTGACAGCTCAGAGCCTGGAGCCTGCTTCAGATTTTGTTGCCCTGTCTCTCTGTCCCTCCCTGACTTGCTCTCTGTCTTTCGCTCTCTAAAAACAAATAAACATAAGAAAAGAAAAGAAAAGAAAAGAAAAGAAAAGAAAAGAAAAGAAAAGAAAAGAGAAAAGAAAAAGGAAAACCAAAGGGCATGTGGGTGGCTCAGTGGGTTAAGCATCTGACTTCAGCTCAGGTCATAATTTCACAGTTCATGAGTTCAGACCCCGCATCAGGTGGGCACAAAGCCACACTTCTGGTAAAACACAAGTCCCGCTTCAGGTGAGTCCCACTTCTCTCTCTCTTTCCCTCTCTGCTCACTTGTGCCCTCTCCCCCCACCAAAAAATAGAAAAGGAAAACCAAATAGGTGCAGGGCTTGGAAGAGGGCTATGTAAGTGTGGGGTTCTGAAGCTTTGGGGTAAATCTACCTCTGAAACTTCCTTCCCCTCTGACTGCGGACAGACCTCAGGTGAAGAGGGCAGCACCCTTTCCTTGTCCCATGGCGTCAGAGCCAGCATCCTTGACTTGCCTTACCTAGTCTCAGTTTAGTCTGAGTCAACCAACATTAGCTCTGGTGGGTCAAAAATGAGCATGAATGGCTTTGTTTTCTTTTTGACTTCACCTCATCCGTTAGACCTGGCCCTGCCCTCCACCTCCAGGCTTTCCTCACACATCCCTCTGTTATGCACCAGGTATGGGCTAGCCCAGAGAGGTCTCTGCCTTCTAGAGGCTTTTAGCCTAATGGAGCAATTTCTAAACTAATCTTCAGACAGTCTCTTCTCCCTTTGAAGTCATTCTGTATCTGTGCATGTGTGTACATTGCGTATTTACCTTCCTGATGCACTGGGATCATGGGGGAAAGTTAGTCCGTATTTAAATACATGCACACCACACTTCTTCCATGACACTACCCAAGTGGGGCTTGGAATGTGCCTTGAAAGAAGAGGGAGAGTAAAAATGTTCCTGTGGTTGGATAAATTTCTCTGTTAGGAGAGTGATACCTTCTGCTGAGGTATGTGAAGGGATGGAATTTGGCAGCAGTGTATGTATATAAATAAACATTTTTAATTTACTGCAAGTCAGTGCTTGTCTTTACCCATCTTAAATCTATAAAAATGATCCCAACTAGAAAATAAAAGTTGTGGATTTTAAAAAAATTAAAACCTGGATGTGAAAACCCAGGAATTTTTTGTTGCCTATAATTTAATTCTTAACATATCTGACACAATCCAAGTTTAACAGATTTTTTTTTTCTTTTGGATTCTGGCAAGTATGTTAACAGGAGGCAATTATGTGAATTAATATAAAGTCCTTTTATTAAAAAAACAGAAATGCTTTCATTTAAAGAGGTAATTTAATATTCCTTCTGTGATGGTGTTGATGTCATAACTTGTTTGATTAACTCTTCAAATGGTTTCAAAGCGCTTCAGGGTGGTAATTTATGAACTCCTAATTGATTTCCCCAATCTTGGTTTGGCAGAGTTGAGCCTCCCGGAAACCATGAGGAGGCTGGACGCCCATACTCTACTTCCTTTTCAGACACGGGAGCAGGCTGGGATGGACTACCTCTGCAGCCTGGCTCTAGTACAGGGTGAGGAAGAGGAGGCTCTAGTACAGGGACAAGAGACCATGGCGTTGTTGTTCCTGACTCCCAAGCGGCTCAGCTTTTTGCCTCCTCTGAAGATGTGTGGAAATACTGTAGGCAGTTTCACAGCTCGTGAATTCAGGAATAGATGGCCTTTTAGACCACAACTTACAAAAACTATCTCCCACTGTGCATCACCTCAGAACATGAGGCTTCCTTGAGGCCAGAAAAGATGAGGTGGGGTGGACTACGGAAGTGTGGCCCTCACCGTGGGCCTGCCACCTTTTCATTTCCCCATCTAGGCCACTATTACTCACTAGGCCTGTCTCTGAGTACTGTACAGAGGAGGCTCTGGGCCTTGGGAAGGTTTTTGGCCAAGTACTCACATTTGAAGCTGCCATGAAAGTTCACTGAGAAATCAAGGCCTGGCAGGACCCAGGGAAATGATCATACAGTTATTACTTTTATTTGTTTTTATATGTTTTAATGTTTATTTCTTTATTTTGAGAGAGTGAGAGGAAGCGAGCACAAGAGGGGAAGGGGCAGAGAGAGGGAGAGAGAGAATCCCAAGCAGGGTCCATGCTGATCAGTAAAGACCGCGAGATCATGACCTGAGCTGAAATCAAGAGTTGGACACTTAACGACTGAGCCACCCAGGTGCCCCCATTGTTACTTTTATTGTGTGCCCAGTGATAATCTGCTCTCAAAACCTCCTAGACAGAGAATGACTGTCCTTACTTTACAGATGAGCAAAATGAGGGTCAGAGATTAGTAACATGACACCAGGTGGTAAGACTTGGGCTCCACCCAGGCAGCCACGTATCCCAACCCATGTCAGTAGACAGTCATTATATTCTTGGCCACAAAGTTTACACTCCTGAGGATGGGCTTAGGCCTTTCAGTTTTGTGCTGCCAGAGTGTGTGCGTCCCAGAGTGTGTGCAGTTGTGGAGACAGCTCTCTCTGGCCTTGGAGTCTCAATACCTGGGCTTCAGCTTCCTCATCTGAGGATAGGGATAGTATCCACCTAACTGGTTCCTGGATTAAATGAGATGATATAACTCTTTGGTACATTGACACGGGCCCAGAAAATGTTCCACGAAAGGGGACAAGGAAGCAGTGGGGAGGCTGGATAGAGAATTCCCAACTGTGTTGGAAGCTAAGTTCTGAGCCAAAAGTAGGGACTATAGGTAGAACAGTTTGGCCAGGGCCAAACATCTTTGTGGTGTTGTTATGGCAGATGGGATGGGGCATAAATAAGCCTGAACATTTTCCTATGGGTGATGGGGCTCATTTGCTCGTGTGCAAAGTATAAGAAGGCTTTGGGGAGGAGGAGAAAGGACTCTCTCCATCTTGTTGATGTCTGGTGGCTGTGCCAGACTGCTATGAGACTTGACCTCCTATTTACTGTGGACTTGGTGGACCCACTTCCAGTGATCAAGGGTCACTGGAAGCAAAAATTCAAACACCGTCTGCTCTGGAGGCAGACTGCAAAGGACAAATGGAGCTGTGACCCCTGGCCCCACTATCTGGAGTGGCTGTTCCCTGGGGACCAGACCCAGGTTGGAGTTCAGGCATCAAGGGAAGCGGGAGAGTGAGATGTCACCCCTGCTTCCACCCCACCAAGGGGCCCCAGAGCACAGTGCCTGTGCCATCAGACTCTAAGATACACTGGATTCTGGCCTTGACTACTGTCTTGGATGTATGATGTGGGCAAACCACTTCACTTCTTTGTGTCTCAGCTTCCTCGTCTGAAAATGGAGATGATGAGGTACCTCCCTCATAGGGCTGTTGCAGTTCTGTGGAGTAAGTGAATTAATACTTATAAGAAAAGCTTTTGGAACCATGCCTGACACATCAGCACCAGGAAACATTCAGATTCACAAGGGTTGTGCAGAGCCAACCTCTGGCTCTATGGAGGGCAGGCTGCCCCCTCCCCAAGTGGACTCAGCCTGGCCTCAGCAGGGTTACAGGAAATGCTAACAGCCAAGCCTCCAGCCTCAGTGCCCCTGCTCTGCTCCTCACCCCTTGTGGGATAGACAGTAGCCACAGGAACCCCACCCTCAGAGAGGACTCAGAGTCCCCTCCAACACAATCCATCCTAGGACAGAAATGTTCCCAGTGAGGGCTTCCAGCTTATCACATGGTGGAGAACCGTTGCCTCCCTTGTCACCCTCCACACACATTTGCCCCCTAAAGAGGCCCCTAAGTCTTCAGACCCTCTCCCACATCCCAATCCCCAACCCCAGGCCCAAGGCTCATTTCCCTGTACAAGACTCAGCTCAGAAGCCCTTCAACTGTTGTTTATAAATGTCCCTTGGTGGGACCAAAGTGATTTTCTCATAAATAGAACAAGGAGGGGCTACAAGCCATAGGTCAGGGCAACTGAACAAATACCAAGTACCAGGGACACTCCGGTGCTGGGGCCATAAGTGAGGAGGCCTCTCTAAACATGCACCTCATGCCCCCTCCCTTCTGACTTGATAGCTTTTTCCCTTGAACATTTTCAGGCTTTCCTAAACAGTCAGAGCTCGCAATCCCCACAGCTCTCAGGTTCCAGGCTCACAAGGAGCGGGTTGGGCCACAGGAAAAGGGCACCAGAGTCTACGAGGCGAACCCTGCTCTGAGACACAGTATGACTTCCCACCTTCTTATCTACATACGCTGCCGTCTTGGTCAAGTGACTCTGTCCCTCCGTGACCCAATCTCCCCACCTTTACCAGGGCGGTCATCCCCATCCTTATCCTCCCACCAGGACTGGGGAAAAGCTTTAAAAATGGCCACTCACTCTTTCCAAATGATGCTTAGCATTATCCAGAACACAGAAAGAATTCTCACCCCTGGAATTTTGAGTGCCGTGTTTGTAATTTGTGCTGCCCTGCACATGATGTGAGTCACTACAGTGTTTCTATCACCCCTCCTGCTGAGATTTTTTTCCCCTCCACTAGCTAAGTGGACAAATGTAGAACTTTGCTGGAAACGATACGTGATACAATCCATCCAATGCCTCACAAGGGCCCAATGAGCTTTAACCCACCCCATTATCCTTTAGAAATGGTCACTGAACTAGAAGCTCAGATTTAGAGGGAGGGAAGTGGAGAAAATTCCATGGAGTCCCTAGAGAAAGATGGGGCAACAAGAAGCCTATCATACTAAAAGAATGTCAGCTCTTCTCTGCCACTCTAGAAACAGAGTAGAAAGGGGTCTTCTAAGCCCCACACCCAGACCCCCAAAGAACACTTGACTGGACCCAAGAGGAGTCAGCCTCCCCACCAAAGGTCCTTACCTGTGTGCGCTGGGGCCTGGCCGGGTCAGGAGGTGCTGGTCTGTGGGGTGTGTGGCAGCTGCACACCCGGCCACCTCGACTGGCATCCAAGAGCCTATTTTTAGGGTCAGATCTGCTGACGCTGACCTTGCGTGCTGTCCAGTCTGAGAAGAGACCCATGGCATCTGTTTGCAAAATGATGTGCCAGTGTGACCTGAAACCCTTGACTTTGGGAGACCTGTACCTGGAGCCCACACGCTTGTCCCTGGCCCAGCCACAGAGGCAGGACACATGGCTGTCCAGGGCGGGGACAGACAGGGGGATTTCCCAGCTTTGTGTTCTTGGGATGGACGAGGCCAGGTGTCTGTGGGGCCCTGCCCTGGACTCTGTTCCAGAATGACTGGAACAGGGGAGGTTTGCCAGCTAATGTGGAGCCTGTGGGAAGGTTGGGAGCACCCAGACTGGAGACGGACTCTCCACTGCCATTTTTTCCGGGAGTTTGGGCAGCCATCTCTGGGGGGGTCGATGGAATAGATGCTGCAGTATGGGTGGGTTGTGATCAGTGAAACACAGCAGATAGAGACTCTGTAAGCTTGGGTTCATTTGCATTGTGTCATTTCATGTGAGACCTCCAACGAGTGTCCAACCCTTCTGGGCTTCAGTGGGGAAAATAATCATAATGCTGTCCTCTTGTGGTTATGAGGATTAAGTGAGATGAAGTATGGAAAATACTTAGCACAGTGCCTGGTACGTGGTAAATACTTTTAAAATGCTAGATGATAGGGGGCGCCTGCATGGCTTAGTCAGTTAAGCATCTAATTCTTGGTTTGGGCTCAGGTCATGATCTCACGGTTCATGGGTTTAAGCCCCACATCAGGCTCTGCGCTGATGGCGAGGAACCTGCTTGGGATTCTCTCTCTCTCCCTCTCTCTCTCTCTCTGCCCCACTCCCACTCTCTCTCACACATGCATGCTCTCAAAAATAAATAAATGTTTTTTTATTAATGCTCGATGATATTAGGATGCCCAAAATATTTCCAATCCAACAGTTACTCCCAGGTCTTTCTTCCTGGTGGTGCCTTCTGTCAACCCCGCCTCCTTGGCTCTAGGTTTCTTTGCTCCAGGAGCCCCCTACCATGCCCTACTACTATGACTCTCCTTTTAAGTGCTGAGGGCCATAGTCCTGTCAAGCCTTCTCTAATATTCTATTAAAATCTTACCAGGGCTGCGGCACCTGGGTGGCTCAGTCGGTTGAGTGCCTGACTTCAGCTCAGATCACGATCTCAGGGTTCATGAGTTTGAGCCCCGCATCAGGCTCACTGCTATCAGTGCACAGCCTGCTTGGGATTCTCTGTCTTCCTCTCTCCCTGCCCCTCCTCCACTGGCATTCTCTATCTCAAAAATAAATAAGCATAAGAAAAAAATCTTTCCAGGGCTTCCTACAGTTCCTTATAATGAATGAGGTGTTTTTCCATCCTTCCCCATCCTTGTCACCACCCCCTACCCCGACTTTGAGCATACTTTAATGTGTGAAAGATTGGGGGGGAGGGGTCACCAGTCTCCCCATATACTTCACTTAACAGAGTCTTCTTGTGTTGGGGTCATTATATTGTCCTCTGCAACTCTGTATTCTGCAAACCAAAAATCCTCCCCACAATTTGCACGTTTAGCTACTGCCAGTGTTATTTAGGGGGATTATTTCTACTAGTATGTTTCATTGTGAAAGACTGCTTTTACTGATTTCTTGGTGCAAAGAATATTCACAAGGCAGAGACTCAGGACCTGAGTGTATAAAGGGTCAAAATGTCAGGGCCCAAATGTCCTTGCTGTCAAGTGCTGGAGTCAGAGCAGCAGGGTCAAAAGGCCCTTCTGCAATTACCCCAGGAACTAAAGGAGTCAGAGATTCTGGAACTGACAACGGGTGAAGAACGATTTCTGTCTAGCTAGGAGCCCAGGGGGTGGTCCCAGCCCCTGCCCTAACCCCAGACCAAGTCAAGGTTAAGGAAGCAAAAGGGACCTCTGAAGATGTAGGTTCAGCAGGGGGCAAAAATCAAATATCTAAAGACATCTGAGATAGATGATTAATAAGTGTGGGAGATAATATTTCACACTGTCTAGAGGGATATTGAAATAAAGCCAAGAAAAAAATGGGGTGAGTTGCTGGATTATCATCTGCATTAGAGCAGACCCTACAATGTAGTTGATGAGAAGACTGGTGCCCCTCTCCCCACACCCCTCATGCCCCCAATCCTTCACACATTAACATATGCCCAGGGGTGCCTGGGTGGCTCAGTCGGTTCAGTATCCGACTCTTGATTTTGGGTCAGGTCATGATCTCACAGTTCGTGAGATCAAGCCTGGCAATGGGCTCTGTGCTGGCAGCTTGGAGCCTGCTCGGGATTCTCTCTCTCCCCTCTCTCTGCTCCTCCCCCACTCACACTCTTTCTCTTTCTCTCAAAATAAACACTTAAAAAAATAATAAAGTATGCCTCAAAAAGTGTGACAAGAATAGGGAAGGGTGGGAAGCCACATCATTATGAGGAATTATAGGAAACCCTGGGAAGATTTTATTAGGAAAGAGTGGTGGTGGTGTCAGGAGACATCCAGCCTGTCTTCTAGCAGCTGGAGGGCTGACCTGTGATGGAAACAATAACATTCTCTGCACAGCTCTCAGGGCAGAACTCAGGCAATGTTCCCCCAGGTGCTGTCTTATGTGGACTCAGCAGATACACCATTATGCCAGGATGGGAGTGAGCCAGGTAACCGGCCGGACTTGGAGATGTGTCTGTCTGTTCCAAACTCCAAGGATAGTCTGCCAGGGTTCTGTGCAACAGCAAACTGCACTAGCGCAGGTAAAGTATGATCTGTAGAAACAGCTGTTATTTTCATTGTAGCTTCTTGGGAATTTACCTATGGCAGCATTTGACAAGGGTTTCTCCCTATGCCACTTCTCTGACCCACGTTATTTTCATTAGCAAACTTCTTTTCCCCAGAATTTCCCTGTGCTTTTCTCCACCACTCTTTGCCCCAACTTCTGTGGATCAGAATCCCACTTAGGCCCAGTGGTAAGTGTGGTAGGCAGAATGAACTCCCCAGCCAAAGATGTCCACATCCTAATCCGTGGGATGTATGTATATGTCATGTTACAAGGCAAAGGGGAATTAAAGTTGCAGATGAAATTAAGGTTGCTAATCATTTGACCTTAATATGAGGAGAGTGTCCTGGATCATTCGGGTGGGTCCAGTGTAATTACAAAGGTTCTTAAATGGGGAAGAGAAAGGGGCACCTGGCAGGCTCAGTATGAAGAACATGTGACCCTTGATCTTGGGGTCATGAGTTCGAGCCCCATGCAGAGTGTAGCAGTTAAATAAATAAAACATTAAAAAGTGGAAGAGAGAAGCAGCAGAGGAAGTTGGCGTGATGCAGTGTGAGATAGACTCAACTCCTCTTATTGGTTTGGAAGATGGAAGGAGGGGCCACAGCCAGGTTGGGAAAGGCAAGGAAACAGATTCTCCCCTAGAACCTGCAGAAAGAATGCTGTCCTGCCAATACCTTGATTTTATCCCAGTGAGACTCATGTCAGAATTCTACCCTACAGAACTGTAAGATCATAAATGTGTTATTTTAAGCCACTAAGTTTGAGATAATTTGTTACAGCAGCAGTAGGAAACTAATATGTGATATTTGATTAATACATGACTTTTCTGAGTCCAAAACATCCAGAGGGATCGTAGTGCTCTGTGGACACCTGAGTTTATGTGGATGCTGAATCCAGCTAGAGTCCAGGGGTGAGGACCCCCACCCAGAGGGCAGAGGGCATGTTTCCATAGCAGATGTGTGTATTCTGATAACCATAAGTCCTCTGCTCTCCCAGAGGTCTCTCTCTTCTTTAATATTAAAAAAAACAAAACAGGGATGCTTGGGTGGCTCAGTTGGTTAAGCGTCTGACTTCTGCTCAGGTCATGATCTTACAGCTCATGAGTTCAAGCCCCGTGTCGGGCTCTTTGCTGACAGCTCAGAGCCTAGAGCCTGCTTTGGATTCTGTGTCTTCATCTCTCTCTCTGCCCCTCCCCTGTTTGTGCTCTTTCTCTCTGTCTCAAAAACAAATAAACATTAAAAAAATAAAAAAAATAAAAAAAAAAGCAGGGGCTCCTGGCTGGCTCAGTCAGTAGAGCATGCAACTCGATCTTGGGATTGTGAGTTCGAGCCCCACATTGGATGTAGAAATTACACAAAAATAAAAGCTTAAAAACAAAAACAAAAACAACAAAACAAAGCAAACAACCCACCCAATGCCATTCTGTGTGGCAGAAGGGACCATGGCACAGAACAGGAGACAACTCCAAATTCAATGTCTGGCCTCCTATTATTAAAAGGTTGTTGGCTGGGCCCCTTCCCCAGGGATTTCTCCCTGAGGACTTCTGTCCACAAACTTCTGTCCCTGTCCCTGACCTGTTCGTAAGGCTCCTCTCTATGTGCTACCACAGGTTTCCTTTTTTTCCATTCTTGGTCTCTCACCTTCCTCTCTAGAACTGACTCTTTTAGGGGAGCTCCAGATCCCTCTTCCCTTATGATCACACAGAGCAGGTGCTCCCTCTCAGTCTCAGTTTCCCAAGCAGGCTAAGCCTGGGGCCTCCCGCTGTCATCAAAAAGCCCCCTATAAGGCATTTTCCTAGATATGTCATCAGTCCAAAAGGGGAGTTTTTTGACTCCTCTAGATAATAACATCCATAGACCCCAGAAACAGGAGGCCCTGCCCTAAGCTTGGTTCTTAGAGGTCCCTGCATATCGCAAACCTACAGTGGTTGGGACACTGCTACGTACCTGTTAGAATGGCTAAAAACAAATAAACAAAAACCCAACAATACCAAACTCTGGTAAGAATGTTGGGGGGTGCTGGAACTGTTCTGTATCTTGGTCATGGTGATGGTTACACACATCCGTAAAAGCAAGAGGAGTGAATTTTGCTATATATAAATTTAGAAACAAAAAGGATACACGGGTACCTCTTTCACTTGGGATCTGGCTTTTGACACTGGAAGAACGTGACCCGAAGCTGTATCCACTTTTGTGACAAACACCATTCTTGCTCTGTGTCCTCAAAACAAAAGGTAACTGAGTCTGAATTCCATGCAGGTTGGTGGGTTGTGTTGCTGCTAACCTTGGAGTACAGGGAGGATTCGAGGTGTGGAAGTGCTGAGGTGAGATAGAAGATGTCTTATTCAGCTTACCCAGTTGTCTACTCTACAAAAAGCTGAGCGCCCTTGGTGTCTCTGTGTTCTGCTTCAGGGTTTTGGGTAGGATCCAGAATTCGTGTGATATTCACAAACCGTTCCACAACAGCTGAAGAATAAGTATGTTGGTGTATTGATTCATAATATTCTTTCACGTATACATAGGTAGGTCCAGATATAATGAGTGTGAAGCATAATGCCAATTCTTTACATTGGCTAATAGAATTGTCAATGATTTTATTTTTATAACAATAGTCTTCAAGAACCTTTAAAGAAGTCAGTTAATATTTTCAGGTTCATATAGATAATTTTGATTTAAAACCTTGATATTCAATAATTACATATCCCCTTTTATTTTTTAAAGTTTATTTATTTAGAGAGAGAGAGAGAGAGGGCACACGTGGCGGAAGAGCAGAGAGAGAGAGAATGAGAATCCCAAGCAGGATCCACACTGTCAGCATCAAGCCTGACGTGGGGTTCAAACCCAAGAATTGTGAGAACATGACCTGAGCTGAAGTTGGACACTTAACCAACTGAGCCCCCCAGGCGCCCCACCCCCCACTACCTTTTATTTTTAATAGAAACTTTGAATGCTTTAGAAATACAACTCTTCTTGGGGCGCCTGGGTGGTGCAGTCGGTTAAGCGTCCGACTTCAGCCAGGTCACGATCTCGCGGTCCGTGAGTTCGAGCCCCGCATCGGGGTCTGGGCTGATGGCTCAGAGCCTGGAGCCTGTTTCCGATTCTGTGTCTCCCTCTCTCTCTGCCCCTCCCCCGTTCATGCTCTGTCTCTCTCTGTCCCAAAAATAAAAATAAAACGTTGAAAAAAAAATTAAAAAAAAAAAAGAAATACAACTCTTCTGAAAATATGCATGGAAATCATTTTAGTTTTTTTATTGTTTTCATTTAATTTACATTTTGATTAAAATAATATTTACCTGTGTTCACTTTGAATTCGAGTACATTTTATTTTTGATCCTTCAGATCAGCACTGTCCAACAGAAATATAATGCAAGCCATGTATGCAATTCAACATTTTCTAGTAGCCACATTAAAGAGTAAAAAGAAACAGGTGAAATTAATTTTAATAAAATAATTTAGTTAACTGACTCTACCCCAAATATTATCATTTCAGCATGTAATCGATATGAAAAATTATTGAGATATTTGACATTCTTTTCTTCCAGATGAAGTCTTTGAAATCTGTGAGTACTTTACACTTAACAGCACACCTCAACTTGGACTAGCCACGTTTAAAGTGGTCAATAGCCCCACGGTGCTGATAGCTTGCATACTGGACAGCCTGGGTCTAGGTCACTGAGGATGAGACAAGTGAGTGTCAGGATGGGAATATAGAATGGGGACTTGCATTTGTCCTTCTGCCCAGGCCTGGCCTGCCTCATGACCATAGACCATCCCTCCTCCCAGCCTGAGTTGTCCCCAGTCCCTGAAGCCTGTTGTGTAGGTGCCTTAGGAGTTTCTGTGCCCCCACCCCGCCCCCCAGGAATTTGCGGGCAGCTGGCTGTGCCATGTCTGTTGTGAAGCTGTCACTCTTGACTCTGATAGCCAAGCAACATGAGGACATTGTGTTTGGAGAGAAGGTCTAAGGGCCAAGGATGTTTCTCTGAAATCAATACCTCTGTTTATCTCTCTGGCTATCAAAATACTGGGAGTGCCTGCTGCCAGCCTCCTGCTGGGGGGCTCTGGAGCCCTTAGGACTGAGGGCATGGGCAGTGGGGCAGTGGCCCCCTGAACTCCTCCCTTTCCCAGGAGGTTAAATGCCACTTGAGCCCTGTTCAAGTCTGTCAGTGATCTTGGCAAATGGGTAAATTGTGTCTCTATTAGCACCTCTGTCTTCATGCCAGAACTAGTTTATTTTACAGATAGATGGCTGTTTCCTCTTCATGGCCTGTTAGTGCATCAAAGTGACATTGATGAGCCTTGACAGTGTGTGATTATTCGTGGGTGGGAGGCAGGAAAGCAGAGGAGTGAAGGGCATGTGCTTTTGAAACATAAGGACTTGGGTTCAAATCCTGTCCCTGCCACTTGGCCCTGAGCTAGTGCAAGTCCCTTAACTTCTCTGAGCCTGTCCATTGGAAATAATAACAGGATCTTACCTATAGGGTTATTTTGCAGATTAAATAAGATAATGCATGTGAAGCTCTTGGCTTGGAAGAAGCAACCAATACATGCTAGTCATTGCTATTCTTTTTCTCATTCTCCTTTGACTCTGGTTAATTGTGTTAGTGCTCACTGGATGGATTAAGAAGTCCCTATAAAGATTTAAATTAACAAACTATTTGTTAGGAACCAAAATCTCCCTGTGGATTTAACAGACATTTACTGAGGTAACACCCTATTCTGTGTCCAGGTTTTGTTCTGGAAGCAGGTGGCAGAACAGGGAGGCTGGAAATCAGGCCCTGTCTTGGGTGAACTCACTGTCCAATAGGGAAGCAGAGCTCCCAGTGAACACTAGCAGCTCAGCGAGTGAGGGCTGTGATGGGGTGCACAAGGGCCAAGGGTTGCCCAGAAGAGCCGAGAGACTCAGTAAAAATGCTCAGAGAAGGCCAACTTTAGCACTGGGAGAAGAAGGCTGGATGGAAGTGTCATATGATAATATGTTGGTCATCCATGAACCCAGTAGGCACTCAGTCAATACTTGTTTCCATGAGAGTGATATTACCTCAAACTGTCATGGACATTTTTGTTCAATGATAGGCATTAGCCAACCTATAATAGTTTAGTCATGACAGGTACCTTGAGCTAATCCTACCAGCCAGAGTGAGTTAAACTTTTTAAAAAAATGTTTTAATTTAAATCCAAATTAGTTAACATATAGTGTAGTAATGGTTTCAGGAGTAGAACCCAGTGATTCATCACTTACATACACAAGCCAGTGCTCATCCCAACAAGTGCCCTCCTTAATGCCCATCACCCATTTATCCCATCCCCCCATCCAACTCTTCCAGCAACCCTCAGTTTGTTCTCTGTATTTAAGAATCTCTTATACTTTGCTTCTCTCTCCGTTTTTATCTTATTTTTCCTTCCCTTCCCCTATGTTCATCTGTTTTGTTTCTTAAAGTCCACATATGAGTGAAATCATGATATCTGTCTTTCTCTGACTGACGTATTTCACTTAGCATGATACAATCTAGTTCCATCCATGTTGTTGCAAATGGCAAGAGTTTATTCTTTTTGATCACTAAGTAATATTCCATTGTGTGTGTGTATATATATATTTATACACCACATCTTCTTTATCCGTTCATCAGTCAGTGGACATTTGGCCTCTTTCCATAATTTGGCTATTGTCTATAGTGCTGCTATAAACATTGGGGTGCATTGCCTCTTCAAATTATCATTTTTTTATCCTATGGATACCTAGTAGTGCAATACTGGGTCATAGGGTAGTTCTATTTTTAATTTTTTGAGGAACCACCATACTGTTTTCCAGAGTGGCTGCACCAGTTTGCATTCCTACCAACAGTGCAAAAGGATTCCCCTTTCTCTGCATCCTCACCAACATCTGTGGTTGCCTGAGTTGTTAATTTTAGCCATTCTGACAGGTGTGAGGTGATATCTCATTGTGGTTTTGATTTGTATTTCCCTGATGATGAGTGATGTTGAGCATCTTTTCATGAATCTGTTAGCATTCTGGATGTCTTCTATGGAAAAGTGTCTGTTCATGTCTTTTGCCCACTTCTTCACTGGATTATTTGATTTTGAGGTATTGAGTTTGATAAGTTCTTTATAGATTTTGGATACTAACTCTTTATCTGATAAGTCATTTGCAAATATCTTCTCCCATTTTGTAGGCTGCCCTTTCATTTTCTTGATTGTTTCCTTCACTGTGCATAAGGTTTTTATCTTGATGAGGTCCCAATAGTTCATTTTTGCTTTTGTTTCCCTTGCCTCCAGAGACATATCAAGTAAGAAGTTGCTGCAGCTGAGGTCAAAGAGGTTGTTTCCTGTTTTCTCTTATAGGATTTTAATGGTTTCCTGTCTTACATTTAGGTCTTTCATCCATTTTGAATTTTTGTGTATGGTATAAGAAAGTGATTCAGGTTCATTCTTCTGCATGTCATTGTCCAATTTTTGGAATGTGCTCAATATTAGGAAGGGATTGACTTTGACACATTGCACCTGATCAGTCAGGGTCAAGCAAAGGACAGAATTCACCAGAGATGGTTTACATGAAAAGATGTTAGGGGCATCTCAGTGGCTCATTCAGTTAAGTGTCTGGCTTTGGCCCATGTCATGATCTCACAGTCTGTTGGTTCAAACCACACACTGGGCTCTCTGCTGTCAGCTTCGGATTCTCTATCCTCTTCTCTGTCTGCCCCTTCCCCACTTATGTGCACACACTCTCTCTCTCTCAAAAATAATAAAAAATAAAAAATAAGTTAAAAAAAGAAAATATGTTAATAAAGGGATTACATACAGAGTATGAGCAGAGTTAAGGGAACAAATAAGTAATGTTGAAGCACCTAAGAGGTAGCAACGGTGGAAAGCCATAGAATACAGATGTGTTCAACACAGCAGATGAGGACAACACTCTCAGGGATGGCAGAACAATGAGGTGGAAAAAACGTGGGTTCCTACATGACCTCTTGAAGCCAAGTCCCCTTGCCTATCTGGACTGCCCATCTATCTCTGTACAGCAATGTGAGAGATAAATAAACATTTGTCCATTTAAGCCATTGTATTTTTAAGTGTCTGTTATAGTAACCTAATCTAATGCATTCAAAGGCCAGTGTGGTTGCAATACAGAGAGTGAGGGAGAGAACATTAGCAGATGAGAACCTATAACCACAGAGCCTTGTAGCCTTGGGAAGGAGTTTGGATTTTATTCTATGGAGGATGCTTACATGATCTAATTTGCATTTTTAACATTTTTAAGTTTATTTATTTGAGAGAGAGCACGCGCACATACACGAGAGGGGGAGGAGCAGAGAGGAAGAGATAGAATCCCAAGCAGGCTCAGTACTGTTAGTGAAGAACCCAATACAGGGCTTGATCCCACGAACTGTGTGAGACCATGATCTGAGCCAAAGTCAAGAGTCAGATGCTTAACTGACTGAACCACCCAGCACCCCCTTCGCATTTGTAAGAACATTTCCACTGGTATGTGGAGAATGGAATGTGGTAAACAAAAGGTGAGTCCGTGAGGGGATTATTCTGGTTGTTCAGGAAAGAGATGCTAGTGGCTTCGTCAAGGATAGTAGTGGCAGTTTGTGAGAAGTGGCTTCGATTCTGAGTATGTTTTGGTGGTAGATGATAAAGAATCACCTGATAACTTTGACTTTGAGGGGTTTGCATGTTCAGGAATAAATGAACAACATAACAATAGAACTATTATTGTTATTGTTTTAATAAAGTCTTTCTGACCCTGATGATATAACTTTTCCCTGCACAAGGTGCTGATGGATTGAGTTAGGAAAGAAATTCGTGTTTTATTAAGCAACTTACTACTTTGGTGTCTGTGCTCACGGTCTCAGATTGCCCCTGAGGCCAGTCTTGGGGAGAGAGTACAGCCCAGACCCAAAGAGGCCCTCATCACTGCGATCAGTTTGGCTTGCAGTGGGTTGAAAATTCACTCAGTCTGTATATCCCCATATAACACCTACTATGTATGAGGCAGTATTCTAGAAACTGAGGGAAAAGTCACAGCAAGACATATTATGTCACTCCCCTTATGTTGTTGCTCTTCTTTTCACTGAGATGTATAAAGAAAGTGAGGCATCTTTGTTTTCCTTTAGCTCATCTATCTTCCCCACAATCCTGCTGGGAATTCAGGACACTTAATTTGCTAAATAATAATACCACTATCTCTTCCCAGTTAAAAGCTCAAGCTCTCAGAATTCTGCCTTCCCAAGATGGATTATGGATGTACCTCCTGGTTTACTGCAAGAGGCAAGGTGGGGAGGAGGTATTGATGTTATGGGGTCCCTTGAGCCTGGCTGCTGCTGCTCTTGGACAAAATGATTTCCCTCCAGATGCCTAAGTGGGGAAAGAGTAAAGTGCCCCACTTTTCACTTTGTCTTTGGGACACTGTCCTAGACAATGGAGGTCACCATCTGTAGACCTCTCTGCCAGCTCTCCTTCCTCCTTCCTCAACCATCCATTTGCTTTTCCTTTCTTACCAGAACATCCTCTGGGCCTCCTCCTTTCCCATTTGGCCTTCCTTTCCCATTTCTCTGGGGCCATAAGGAAAGAATGACTTCCAGGTAGGTGTGACTGATGTACAAGTAAATTTTTAGTGTAAGTATGTTCTCTGTAATATTTAGGACATGTTTATACTAAAAAATCATTTGTTGCTTACCTGAAATTCAAATCTAATTTCTCCAGTAAATCTACTTCTAGGGAACTAAGTTATGGCAAAGAGCAATGAAAAACACCGCTGTACAATATTTTCAAAGTACTCTATTATGCCCCAAATGAGGCTTACCCCCTGCTGGCCTCTTGGCTGGACAGACTTAGAGGAGCTTCAGAAAGGTTTTCCTCTACCTCCTCCCTAGCAAAGACTGTTCCAGTTCCTTAGAGGAACTCATCATGTGTGTGTATGGCATGTGTATATGAGATGGAGGGTGGAGGGATGGTGAAGGAAACCACCTTTGGCTTCCTGCCCTTCACCCCTCAATCTCACCAGGCAGCCCTCCTTAGGATGTGGGTAGCCCTATTCTGCTAGCAAAGTGATTGCTTACCTAGAATTTTTATGAGGACATTTTTATTGAGCTGTAATTGAAAAGAAAAAAATTCCAAGACATTCCAGATTTTTCTCATAAGCCTCCTTCAGAAATGTGTGTGTGTGCATGCATGTGTGTGCATGTGTGTGTGTGTGGTGTGTGAGTGTGTGTGTGTGTGTGTGTGTGACATTTAATTTTTCTCTCTTCTTCTCTAAATTATGGACCAGAATGAAGATGAGCTGGGAGTCTGGAGAGCCTGTAAAACTCTTTTCATTAAGCAAATATTCTACTGTTTGGAGAATTGGGGTTTTATGTAAGAGGGCTGCATTTGTCATTACAGCCTAATATCCTAATGTAAGTTTACAACCCTACTTAAGAAACCTGTAATAGAATGCAGAGCCTGTTATGTATGTAAAACTGCTTGGTAAAAGTTTATAAATCATACAGATTTATTTTAAAGAATGCGAAACTAAATCCAGATGATGGCCTTTTAGAAACAGACTGGTTTTGAATACCACATTGTGCCCCACTGCTGTCCTGAGAAGCTGCAAGAAAAGACTACATCTGTCCTGGGGTCTCTGTGACCAGCCCTCTCACCCTCCCCATTCAGGAAAGATAGAGATCCAGATCTTCTTTCCCAACACCCTGGTTGTTTCAGCAGGAAGGAAAGAAACTCAAGCTTTTGTTGAGCACCTACTATGTGCTAAGTGCTGGGCTCCTCTGTCTTCATCCTCACAACAGACCTATGCAATGCTATTATCCTCTCCATTTTTACTCTTGGGGAATGTAAGGTTCAGAGGAGTCAGCTATCTGTTCAGGCTCACACAGGTTGTTAAAGGATGGAGTCTGAGTGAAAACCTAAGTCCACCTATATCCAAGGCTCCTGTTCTTCCCATCTGTTCTTCCCATTATTCCACTCCTACCCCAGGCAGCTCCACATGGTGGTGGTCATGGTGTATGTTATAGTCTCCTTGGCTAGACACATATTGCCACTTCTCAGGAGGGACAAAGCTGGATTGGGGGTGAGAGAGGGCAGGCCGGGCACCTCTGTGCAGTGGCCATTTCTGGAACAGTCCTGAATTCACTGACCCACTGTCCTGCCAGATGGACTCATTCTTGTCAGACCATGGCTGTGGTCTTATTGAAGTTCATGAAATGAATAGATGAGGTTCTTTGGGGCCAAAAGGTAGACTCAGAATCAAGTGACCTCAGAGATTCATTGGAAGAACACACACTTGAAAGCAAGGATCTCCTGGAGAATGGGAATGTCTCCCAGGATATACCGTGACTCTGGTGCCCAGGTTAACATGGGGTCTCCTCAAGTTCAGGCTGCTCCTCACCCCGTGGCTCTGGCTTTCTTTAGACTCGGCTCTTCTCTGCTTGGCTTCTGCCTTCTGACTCCGTCTGCTCCTCTACCATCTGACTTCCTCTCTTCCTCTGCCATCTGACTCCCTCTGTTTCTCTACTTCGAGACTTCCGCTGCCTTACAGCTCCTGCTTCCCGACTTCTCTCGGGGTACCTCTCCACTCATCCTGCTACCGTCTCCCACTCAAATTCTCCAAAAGAGAGGACCTTATTGGGTCAGTAGTCTTGTCTGGGAAAGAGCACCCATCAGTGGCAGCCTCTCATATTAGACCACCCACAGGCCTCTCACTACCTGTGGGTCAGGAGATTTAACAGTTAAGGGCTGATTTGGCTGCAAGTAACAGAGACTTGAAAAATAGTGGCCTAAACAGGATAAGCCTTTCTTTCTTTAGTAAAGGAAGTGTGGAGGCAGAGGCAGTCAGGACGAGCAGGGAACCCAGCCAGTGCTATTCACATTTAAGGCAGCACTGTGGAGAGGAGAAATCCAAGGACACTCTCCTTCACCTGTTAAAGAGACATATCAGAAGTCCCACACAATAATTCCACTTATATCTTATTGGCCAGAATGTAGTCATTTGGCCACACTTACCAGCAAGGGAAGTTGGGAGAGGTTCTATGTTAGCTGGGTACATTTCCAGCCAGCTAATAACTGAGGTTCTTTACCAAAAGGGGAGGATATTAGAAGCAAGTAGAAGTCTGTGCCCAGGTGCCCATCCTGATGTAACTACCTATAGCTAGGACAGCAGAGCCTTATTGTAGAGAGTATGTGATGCCAGGAATACCTGAGAAAGGACTACGTGCCAGTATTGGCATGATGGGGCCCTTGCATGGCTGGTACAAGGTGCATATCTTTATTTGTGTGGTGTGGTCTAAACGGAACTAGAAGCATCCCCTCATTTCTTCTCCCAAGTTTCCCCTTAGTTGTCCTGTCTGAAAGTTCACCATTCAAGTAAAACAATGGCTTCCCCCAACATCCCTTTTAAAGCCTGCACATGATCCTGGGAAAATCAACCTGTACTCAATTATTTATGTATTTTTTTCATGTCTGCCTAAGCAGCAACCCTCATCCCCAGTCACTGCCAAAGTCAGGATAGCCCTAGGAGGCAACAGCACTAAGCCAGAATCCTGGAAAGCTTGATAGCTAGTCTTTTGGAGTCCCACTTGTAGGTCCCAAGAGTCCCATTTTAGGCCCAGAGGATATAGGAAGCAAAGCCCAAATATCTGTAAAGGGATGTGAAAAGGGAAGGGTGTGGAGAGAGGACACACATATGGGCTTATGAAAGGTTCTGAAGTGGCAGCTGAGGTGCAGGAAATCTCAGAGTAGGGGAAATTCTAACAGCCCTCAAGGAGAAAGGACCAGGTGGATCAGATATCAAATGGCTCAGGAAGCATGGATAAGGAAGTTAATGCAGAAGTCTGGGGGAATGAGCTGGGAAGAACAGAGTGATCTGAGGAAAGTGAGAATACTGATAGCTGGTTCCTCTTGCCTGCCAGAGAGGGCAGTACCTGTGGAGGTGGGGGTGGGGTATTATTTTCCTTTGAGTTTTCCTCAAACCAGGTTTCCCCAAGACCCCAATGGCCGCAGAGTCCATACTGTGGCTGCCCACCTCACCCTCCGTGGGGTTGGAAATGGAGGAGGCAGCTATCTAGATGAGGCTGAGAGGTAGAGGCCAGTAGATCCACAGGGACCCCTGTTAGCCTGGAAATCCTGGGCTCCTCAGCAGGAGTCTGTTGGCCTGGTAGGTAGGGTGAGTGGAGCTTAGGACAGAGCTTGGGAGAGAGGTGCCCACCCTGCCCATCTCAAGGCCTTTGCCACCAGTATTCCCCTTGAGCCCCTAACTATCTTCCAATCTTGAGCGGGGCTCTGAGCAGATGTAAGACAGAACTCTCTTGTCCTCTATCTTCCCCTGTAGATATGGGAGCTCATCTTCATGAACTCTGCAGCAGTGGAATGGAATAATGTGTCTGTTCTGTCCCTCCCTCATTCACCCCATTCCTCCAGAGGCTAATTTGGTGTTCAAAAGCCAGGGCTTTTGGTCATAGGTTCTGCTGCTGTGCCGGTTATGTGTTCATGCATAATCAACTATCCCAAAACTTAGTGACTTAAAACAAGAGCATTTTCTTATATCTCATGATTTTATGGGTCCTTAATTCGGGCAGGGTTGGATAGACTATTCTTCTGTTCCATGTGACATTGATGGAGGCCACTCAGTGGTATATAATAGCTGACAGACATGCTGGTCTGGAGAGTCCAAGATGGACTCATTTAAATATCTAGTGCCTTCATGAAAAGATGCTCAATGTCGCTCCTTATCAAGGAAATATAAATCAAAACCACACTCAGATACCACCTCACGCCAGTCAGAGTGGCTAAAATGAACAAATCAGGAGACTATAGATGCTGGAGAGGATGTGGAGAAACGGGAACCCTCTTGCACTGTTGGTGGGAATGCAAACTGGTGCAGCCACTCTGGAAAACAGTGTGGAGGTTCCTCAGAAAATTAAAAATAGACCTACCCTATAACCCAGCAATAGCACTGCTAGGAATTTACCCAAGGGATACAGGAGTACTGATGCATAGGGGAACTTGTACCCCAATGTTTATAGCAGCACTCTCAACAATAGCCAAATTATGGAAAGAGCCTAAATGTCCATCAACTGATGAATGGATAAAGAAATTGTGGTTTATATACACAATGGAGTACTACAGGGCAATGAGAAAGAATGAAATATGGCCCTTTGTAGCAACGTGCATGGAACTGGAGAGTGTGATGCTAAGTGAAATAAGCCATACAGAGAAAGACAGATACCATATGTTTTCACTCTTATGTGGATCCTGAGAAACTTAACAGAAACCCATGGGGGAGGGGAAGGAAAAAAAAAAAAGAGGTTAGAGTGGGAGAGAGCCAAAGCATAAGAGACTTTAAAAACTGAGAACAAACTGAGGGTTGATGGGGGGTGGGAGGGAGGGGAGGGTGGGTGATGGGTATTGAGGAGGGCACCTTTTGGGATGAGCACTGGGTGTTGTATGGAAACCAATTTGACAATAAATTTCATATATTGAAAAATAAATAAATAAATAAATAAATATCTAGTGCCTTGAAAGGGAGGCTGGAAGACTAGACTCAACTGAGACTGTTGACCTGTTGGACTACACATGGACTCTCTAGCATGGTAGTCTTAGAGCAGTATGACTTCTTGTATAGTGATTCAGGGCTCCTAGGGTGTTCTCAGAGACCCAGGCAGAGGTTATAAGGCATCTTATGACCCAGCTTCAGAAGTCCCAGAATGCTACTTCTCAAAATTCTATTGGCAGGCAAGTCACTAAGGCCAACCCAGAATAAAAGTTCAGGAAGTATAGTATGACCACTGTCAGCTGAGTGACCTTGAGAAAGGTTACTTAAACCCTTTGAGCCTCAGTTTTCACATCTATAAGATAGGAATACTGTAATAGTATCTACCTCTTATGGCCTATGAGAATTAAATAATTGTATGTCTAATCAACAACTGCTGTCTAAAAGCCTGCTTATGATCACCAGCATCTGCAGTTTCCTCTTCTTGGGCACCCTGCTAGACTACATTTCTCCGCCTTCCTTGTAGTTGGATGTGACCATGTGACAGTTCTGCTCATGGAACTAGAGGGGACAAGATATATCTGGCCTCTACATCCTCCATGCTTGCTCCCCCTACCCTCCATGCCCCCATCAGCCTGTGTTGCAAGGAAGAAATAAAGTTTTGCTTGTCAGAGCCATTAGCCTACCCTGACTAGTGCAATGATACATACTAAGCTCTCAATTAAAATTAGGGGTCCTCCTGGGGCACCTGGTGACTCAGTAGGTTAAGCATCCTACTCTTGATTTCAGCTCAGGTCATGATCTCATGGTTCATGAGATAGAGCCCCACGTCCAGCTCTGCGCTGATAGCCCAGAGCCTGCTGGAGATTCTCTCTCTCCTTATCTCTCTGCCCCTTGCCCACTCACTCATGTGTGCTTGTGCATGCACTCTCTCTCTCTCAAAATAAATAAATAAACATTGAAAAAAAAATAAAGTTAGGGACTCACAGGCCTAACCTCTATACACCTGTGTTCTCATCTGTACAATGGGGGTGATGTTAGGAACCTACCCCATAGGGTGGTGAGGATTGGATGAAATAATATATAGTTTGACTTAATGGCTTAGCTCCTCTTTGATCACAATGAAATGTCATCATTACCTTTCTCTTGAAACAAAATTATGTAAGTTTGCAGTATTTTAGGTCAGAAGCCAATAAAAATGATACCATTTTAATTCAGAATACGTCCTAAAATCCATTTGATATGGGTTTCAGAACCTAAATATGCCAAATCCTAAATAGAATAGGATGTTTCTAAGTTTAAAAGTTAATTTATTTTTGATGTTTTAAATTAGGAAATATTTTAAGAATACAAAAGAAAAGATGTAATAAGCACCTACATTCCCACAACTCAATATGGTCAAATCTTAACATTTTGTTATATTTGATATGTGGTTTTTTTCATAAAGAAATAAAACCCTATGGGTGAAACTGGAAAAATAAATGATGTCTCATTTATTTAGCATAGTGCTTGACATATGCAAAGCAGTCCGTAACAGTCAGCAAGTTTTTTTAACTTTTTATTTTGAAATAATTTTACATGTATAGTTATAAAGATAGTGGAGACGTTTCTTGTATACCCACCACCCAGCTTCCTCTGTTAACCTCTTACATAACCATGACATATTTATCAAAAAGATTAAAATTGTCGTAACACTATTAACTGCAAACTTTCCCCAGATTCTACCAGTTTTCTTACTTACGTCCTTTTGTTCCAAAATACTATGTGGCATTTAGGTTAGTTAATTTTTATTTTTCATTTAGGTTTATTTATTTATTTTGAGAGAGTGTATGTGTGCACGAGTGGGAGAGGGGCAGAGAGAGAAGGAAAGAGAGAGAATCCCAAGCAAGCTTTGCACTGTCAGTGCAGAGCCCAACACGGGGCTCGATCCCACAATCTGTGAGATCACGACCTGAGCCAAGATCAAGAGCTTAACCAGCTAAGCCACCCAGGCGTCCCTGTTAGCTAATTTTTAATCGTTCATTCAACACTGAAAGCACTGCCAACTTTTAGTCCAACATGCTGTTCTGTGTAGCAGATGATGCCAGGGGCCGATGTACTATGTGCTGTGGCTCTCATTTTGGGGAGCTATCATTTTGGGGAGCATTCCACCTGTTGCACAAAGCACTTTCTATATTCCCCATGTGATCCTTACAATAATCCTATATGTTGGCTATTATTACTCTTACATCACAGGTGAGGAAAATGAAGTCTGGAGAGATTAACTGAGGTCAGACACCTCAGGTAAAGGGCAAAGTAGGATTTGAACCCAGCTCCAAAGTCATGCTCTTAACAAGACCCCCACTGCCCTAGAGAAGAAGAGGAGCAGATGCATCATCATAGACTTCCCAGGGCAAGTGTGGCAGGCAGGCACCTTCCTGATGGAGGTGCCAGTCTGGAGCTCCGCCTCTGTTTCCTCAGATGCTCTGGGGAATGTTTGGCCTTCCTACCACATGCCTCGTCAGGGCTTCCCTCCCTCTTTTCCCTGCAGCCCCATTTTCTGAGCCCAAGCCTCAGAGCTCCAAGATGACCTGCTGTAACTCAAGCCCCAGGGTGTGGTTCTGTCCTAGATTCTGGGCACCCCAGCCTAGTTAGCAGGGACAGGCTGCCCACACTCATAGACCCGGATGTTGATTTAGAGACTGACTTCTGGAACCACTATTTTGGGTCCCGCTGACAGTGCATTAGCAAGAAATAGCAACAAGGGCTGAGTTGTCAGGCAGAGGGGGGATCCACGGGAATTGGGGGTGGGCAGGCTGGTCTACTGAGCAGGGACTAGCTTTGTCTACTCTGGAGAATTATAGGCCCCACCAACCTGAGAATGAATCGAGAACAGTTTTCCATCCCCAGATTGGAGAGATGCCCTGCCTGGTTGGGCAGAGCAGCCGCAGCCCTTCTGCAATCCTCCAGCTGGGATGTATGTTTACCCTTTGGAAAAGGCTCAGAGAGCACCTGAGGTAGCCAACCACCAGCCATTAATGGGACCAAGTGCTGTAGGGAGGAGAGCAGGGAGCTGGCAGGGCAGTTCCTGCCCTTTGAGGCCAGAGCCCAGAGGTCCCACATCCCTGCGGCAACATTCCAACTGTGTTTCATCTTCTCTGAGCCTTGGGTTGTTTAATTTTAAAATGGGGGTGTTAATCCCTATGTCTCAGACAAGGCAGCATAGGTTTGCTCAGTTTTATGATTTGCAGGAGGAGGAGCAGGGGCTAAAACACAGCCTGTGCTCAGCTCACTCAGATGGGCACCCTGACCTGGAGCTACGTCTGCTTGGGAGAAAGGGACACCTTTTCCTCAACCAAGCCCAGGAGCAATTATGCCTGAAAGGTTTGTTTGCTCCCAAGGGGGGACCTTGTCTGATTTGTACAGAGGAAAAGCACCTGCCATCTGGAAATAGGCAAGATGGCAGAGAAGGGCAAGGACCCCTCTGCCCAGAAGGCAGAGCTGGCCCCAGAGAGTGTTGGTAGGGAGTGAGGAGGCAGGGTCAAGGTGACCAAAGAAGAACAAGATGTGCTGGGAAGAAGGTGTCAGGGTGCCCAAGTGGTGAGCATGCGGGCAGAGCTGGGGGAAGCAAAGGTACCCTCTGGAGGCAGGCCTGCTCCTGGGGCTGGCTGGGACCCACTCCCCCTGGTGACCTCCATAGAGGAGACCTGGTGCCAGCGGTGCCAACCTGTAGTTGTGGTCCACACAAGCACAGAGCTATGCCTGAGGGCAGGGTCATAACCAGGGTGTGGGAGCCATGGGAGCTTTGAGACCATGGGAAGAAGCCTGGTCAGAAACAGCCAGTTGGAAGAGAATGATAAGGCACCAGTAAATTATGATTCAGAGTGACAGGTGATGTCACAGAAGGTGGGTGGACATTTTGGTGGTTCGAATAGAAGCACTTCTCTCAGGTTTGGAGGGTCCAGGAGGGCTTCCCAAAACTAACTGCTAAACTGAGACCTCATAGAGACCCCAGTGAAAGTGGGGGAGGGTGGTACACTCAGGTGGTACAACCTGAAGCATGTTTCAAAGTGCCAGAGGTAAGAGAATGTGGTGCATTCTGGAAACTGCAAGTGGATCTACCATTTCTTAATTACACAGTGTGTATAGAAACAGAATTACAAGAGATAAGGCTAGAGATACAAGAAGTTTCTCAGATAATGAAGCATCTTTATACTTTGTCAAGGTGTTTGTACTTAGGGGGTTGTAAGCAGAGTGGCGATGTGATCAGATTTCCATTTTAGTAAGATTGTGTATGGAGATTGGAGGGGCAGGGCTTGAGGCAGAGAGACCAATAGTAGGCTGCTGCAAGGATCCAGTGAGAGGTGAGGGTGGCTTGAACTTGGATCCTCACAACAAAGATGAAGCTAAGTGAGCAGGTCCCAAAGGTATTGAGGAAGTAGAATCAATAGGCCAATTGTAGGAGGGGACATGATACCCATCACTGACTTGAGCAATGGTGGCTGTCAGAACTCTTCACGAAAATGAAGAACTAGGAAGAGTTCAGCTGGTGGGGTGAGGCTGCGGAAAAGCTCAGCTGAGTTTGAAATTCAAGTGCAGTATTCACATAGAGGTGGGCAGTGGGATACAGAGGTTTGAAGCTCAGGAGAGCAAACCAGGCTGCCTCAGAGGAGTCATCAGCCTAGAGATGTGAACTGAGGCTGGGGTGGGGACAAAGGGATCCCCCCAGCAGAGTGAGAACTGTGAGGAAGAGAAGAGGCAGTGGCCAGAACCATGAGAAACCTTGAGGCTTAAGGGTCACCTGGAAGAGACAAGGGCTAAAATAGGAGCAGCCTGAGAGGTGGGAGGAGAGCAGCCCGTGACACTTTGCTCCAGTTGAGGAACCTGGGGCTTTTCATATTGTGCTATTAGGGCACAAAACGAAGAATCTTGAAACTAAATGTTTTTGCTGCTTCATAAAACCATTCTTCACCCAGGACTCTTGGGCTGTCTCTTCCCTAGACCCTCTTCTCTCGGTTGGTGCTTGTTTTAGTCTGTCCTTTTGAAAGTACGCATAAGTGAAAAGATTCAAGAGATGTTATTTGTACAGCAAGTTTTGATGATCGCTTTTTGATGGGGTGGGCATGGAGGAGGATGGTGACGGACTGAACCTTGGTCTTTATTCAGACAACCTTGCTCTTGGGTGATGATATGAGGAGGACAAGATGAGGAAAAGGCCAGCTAATTCTCAGCGCTGGTACTCCCAGTCCTCCCTTTTGTACCCAAGGCAGATACTACTAATTGATCCTCATGTGCCCTCTTTCTTCACGAAGACTCAACATGGACTCAGACTCTCTCTGTAGGCTGCCAACATGCTGACTCAGAGCTGGCAAGCCTTCTGGACTCTCGTGGCCATCCTGAAAGTAAGCCACCACTCCCACAAACCACCAGAAGATCTCCTGTCTTTATTATGATGAACATTTTATTATAGAGACAGACTGAACTCTCTTTTGTATAAAGAATCTTTGGATTGGGTCAGGGAAATCCACCTGCTAAAGGTCACCACTCAATTCTCCCTGCTTCTGCCTCAGCTAAGCCCCCACTTGCTATTTATACCTCAAGGTCACTGGAAACAGCAGAGGCTGCTGTCCCCAGGGCCAGGCTGGTTGGGTTGGGCCATGCTGGCCAGAAGGTCAGGGCTTCTGGCTGCTCACCAAGTCAGAGCCGCCCCGTCTCCCGCCCCAGTCGGTTGTCCAGAACCTGGAGCTGCTGGAGGAAGCCCGAGTTGGGGCAGATATCACGGTGGGCCTGCACCGTCTGGATGGCCTCCACCAGCGTCATGTTCTCGCAGATCATGAGGAAGGCCAGGACAACTGTAGCAGAGCGGCTCACCCCCATAGCACAGTGTACCAGCACACGGCCTGTTGGAAAGACCCAACCTAGCGTCAGCTACCTGCCCTCACACTGACCACCCACCCCAGCGGGAATTGGAGATGCTTCTGGCCATCCTTCAGCCCACCTATCACAGCACCCTGGAATACTGACAATGTTCTTACAGTCAGATGGGGCAGCTGAGGCCCAGAGAGGGAAAGGGACTGGCTTAAGGTCACGGAGCAAGTTAGTGGCCCAGCTAAGGTTAACAGCTGGGATTCCCTTCTCCAGGTCCAAGGTGCTTCTTCTGGCATCCTTTCCAACTCTGCCATCCTGTTGTGAAGGGTGGGAGAGGGGACAGTATTCCTGGAGTCCCCTGGATTTGTGGTTGATTAGAGGGAGTGTCCCTTACCCCCTTAGTTCTGCCCTCTCCTCTATCCCTGCAGCCCTATGCCAAGGCCTCATCTTAGAGGGGTCTGTTTAGCCTTTGCTAGGTTGTGTACCTTCTGCCCAATGCCAGACCTCTTACTGAGGGATGGTTACCCTGAACCACATCAGACCTTAGCTATGTCTGTGATTTGTTGGTCCCCTGAAGGGGACACTGACTAAATGGTAGTAGCTATTTGCTCCATGGGGTGGGAGGGTTGTTGAAGATGTTTGTAACTCTGGACACCCCACCCACCAGTGCTACTGGGAAAAGTGCCCCAGATCCCACCCCCTCACCACCATCCCTACCCCCACCTCCACCCCAGTGTCTTCCCCAGCAGTTCACCTTTAGGAACACTGAGGGCAGTCCGGATGTATCGAGCAACAGGCAGAAAGTAGACACTGAGGTCGAAGAAGGGGTTGTCATCAGCCTCAATGCCATAGTACTCCAAGGGCATTCCGCGGTAAAACTTGGCACCTGTGTCCACTTGAAACTTGCCCGCAGCAACATTCACGACATGGGTGATGCCCAGCTGGGTCAGCTTGTTCTTGTCCCGGGCTGCGTACCTGCAGGGAGGACATGGGGACGTTGAGAGGTGGGACAGGTCTCATTGGGTCACCTCTGGCTGGGCTGGAACTTGTCCCCTTCCCTCCTCTGCCACCCCTCCTCCAAGTGTGAGACTGGAAACAGTGAACAGGCCCAGATGATCAAGACTCTGTTTCATGCAGCCCAACTTTTCTAGAGGGCAGTTTGGCCACATGCATCAGAAGCCTTAAAAATATGCATAATATATTGGGGCACCTGGGTGCCTCAGTCGGTTGGGCGGCCGTCTACAGCTCAGGTCATGATCTCGCGGTCTGTGAGTTCGAGCCCTGCATCGGGCTCTGTCCTGAGTGCTCAGAGTCTGGAGCCTGCTTCCGATTCTGTGTCTCCCTCTCTCTCTGCCCCTTCCCTGCTTGCTCTCAGTCTCTCTCTCTCTCTCTCTCTCTCTCTCAAAAATAATAAACAAAAAAAATTAAAAAATATATGCATAATATATACATCCTTTGCCTCAGCAAGTCCCCTTCTAGGAACTTGAAAAAAACCCAAAATGTGCCCACAGACATATATAAATTGGACCTAATGATATTCAAGATAGTGAAAAATTGGAAAAAATCACTATCTTGTAATAGGAGACTGAGTATGGTATATCTAAATGAAATACTATGCAACCACTAAAATGTTGTAGATTGTTGCAGGTAAACAAGGAAAGGTGTTTGTGCTATATTGAGCACCTGTGAAAAATGCAGGCTACATTGGGGCACCTGGATGGCTCAGTCAGTTAAGCGTCTGACTCTTGGTTTCAGCTCAGGTCATGATCTCACAGTTTTGTGAGTTCTGGCCCCACATTGGGCTCTTCCCTGGCAGCTCAGAGCTTGCTTAGGATTCTCTCTCTCTCCCTGTCTCTCTGCTCTTCCCTCACTAGCACTGTCTCTGTCTTTCTCAAATAAATAAATAAACTTAAAAAGAATGCAGGATACAGAACTTTGTTTAAAAATGTTTTCAAAGGATGTGTGGTTCCATTCAAAAAGCTTTAAAAAAAATCTTTCTACATAAAGTAGATTACAAAATGGGACTAGAAAGAGGTATCATTTCTGTAAAAAAAAAAATGTGACAAAGCGTTTATGTCTGTATATTTTTATTTTTAATGTTTATTTATTTTTGAGAGAGAGAGAGAGAGACAGAGCACAAGCGGAGGAGGGGCAGAGAGAGAGGGAGACACAGAATCTGAAGCAGGCTCCAGGCTCTGAGCGCTCAGCACAGAGCCCGATGCGGGGCTTGAAATCACAGACTGCGAGATCATGACCTGAGCAAGTAGGATGCTTAACCGACTGAGCCACCTACATGCCCCATGTGTGTGTATTTTTAAAAAGTCAACAAGGATTTTATAACTGGTTATCTGGTGCGGGGAGGGCATATTTGCCATATTATTTATAAGATATTGAACCATATTTTCTAAATATTAAGGAAAATGTCTGAAATCCACGTATATTCATCCATATATTCCAAATTTTAGGAAAACTTTTGGGGAAATGACTCACAATTCTACTTTCTTTATACATATACACCCTATAGAAACTTGGTGTGTGTATTCCCAGGAACCATGTACTAGACTGTTCCTAGGATCACTGTTCATAATAGCCAAAAAGTGAAAACAACTCAAATGCCCACGTACAATAGAATGGATAAAGTATGGGATAGTCATACAAACAAATAGTATGCAGCAATGCAAAATGACTGAGCTTCAGCTGCATATAATGCAAGTGAATTTCACAACACTGAGCAAAGGATGCCAGGCACAAAGGATCCACAATAGGATTCCATTCATATGACTTTAAAAGACAAACAAAACTAACTACATTGTCAGGTATATAGGTGTTAAAACCATAAAGAAAAGCAAGGAAATAATTATTTCAATACTTAGTAGTTATCTACAAGGAAAGGGATTATGATGAGTGGGACTTCTAGGGCATAAGTAATGTCCTATTTCTTGTCCTGGATGGCGAAATGGTTCATATGTGCTCTATACACTTTTCTTTTTTTCTTTTTCTTTTCTTTCTCTCTCTCTCTTTTTTTAATTTTAGAGGGGGAGCGAGAGAGTGCATGTGTGTGAGTGGGGGAGGGGGCAGAAGGAGAGAGAGAGCAGAGCCAGATATAGGGCTCAATCCCAAGACTCTGGGATCATGATCTGAGCTGAAATCAAGAGTTGGACACTCAACTGAATGAGCCCCTCTATGCACTTTTCTTATGTGTATTCTGTTTCCACAGCTAAAATTAATAGTAATACAGAAGGAAAGGAACATGTGGAAAGAAATGGTGGGGGGCAAAGAGGGTGCCACCTCTGCTCCTGGAGGACTCTGGGAGAGGCTCTCCTTCTGTTCCCTCTACCTCCCACCGTGGGTAGTACTTACGCATCTCCTAGGAAGAGGTTGGGCCAGACCTCATCGATGTGGCTCAGCATGGCAGCCCGACGGACCCACAGCAAGCGCTGTAGGGAGGCCAGTGTGGGTGGCTGGTAGGGGGACACCCGGACTGCCCCATGGATCTTGGGCCTCCGGAGGTCCTGCTTCTGCAGTGAGTTCATTCTGAAACATAGTGGACACTGTGGTGGTTGGGGGCAGGATCCCTACCTGTGGGTCAAGCTGATGGAAAGGCCCAGGCATGGTGCAGTGCCCAGGTGCCACTGGGATGCTGCAAAAAGGGCCTCAGTTATTTTGGATGAGGTTATTAACCAGCTCAGGTGGGGCTGAGGCCTAGACCCTTTCCCCAGGGAACAAGGGAATCAATCCCTTGTCACCCCTGTGAAGCTGAGAAGCTCTCTCCTGTACTTTCCAGAGGTCCCTGATGGTGGAAGCTTTGGCCAAGGGGCCCTCGGAGTTCCCTGTTTGTAACAACTAGTCAGTGAAGACCCTGTCCCTTAAGTCACAGGTACTTGGGACTTTATAGGGATGAGGACTTCAGATGACTGTGGCTCTCAGAGGGCACCTACGAAGGCCCCCACAACCTGGCAGCTCATCTCAAGCTCCCTCCTCTGCTACTTCCCCAGGTCCCCATTCCCTCCCAGTTTCAGGTGCTTGAAGGGCAGAGCCCATCTCAGGAATAAGGGGGCCTGGGCCATGAACTGACATTTGTTGGTATTTCTGTGCTAAGTAAACTGAAGCTCTTATAGGCCTGAGGCCTCACTTGGGTTAGTTCCCTATTTTACATAGGAGGAAGCTGAAGGTCAGAGAGAATTTTTAAGTGATGCCCAAAGCCATATGGGTGATAAGTAGCAAGGCTGGGTTTTCCATCCAGTTGTGTTCCTTCAGTTCTGTCTCTAAGCCTTCCACTTGCCATCGTTGGGGACTCCAGAGAATGGTCACTACTAATCCGTCTGTCTCTACATGAGAGCCTAGTGTTGGGGTCACACATCTGCCTATAGGCCCTGGGATTTTCCTCCTTACCCCCATGACTCAGGCCAGTGCTGAAGATCAGGCCTCACCCAGGGAGGGTGAGTTGTGTCAGGAGTCATCTGGCTGAGGGTATCCGGGACCCTGCAGAGCTGGGTTATCTGTGGCACCAGAACCTGGGTCTGGTGCTGTGCTGGGAAGGAGTGCCTATCTTGGCTAATTGTCCCTGGCCCCCTCAACCAGTAACTAGGGAAGGTACAAACTGGGAAGAACATCTTTTCTCTTTGGTAGGCAGTTCCAGGACCAGGAAGAGAAATGGGCACCCAGGAGGCCACTGGCTTGGCCAAGCTCACCCAGCGGGTAGCCGGTGGGCAGGGTGGAAGTGAAGACCCAGCTTTCCCCTTCATCCCCCACTGTGACCTCTCAGGGCAGGCTGAATGGCCTGCCACCTACCTAGGGCATGGTCTGGGGCCAGGAATGGGGGAGTGGGTACAGGGACAGGACTCAGCACATGAGCGGAACTGGGCTGGGGCAGGTTCCGCCAGAACACAAATGCTGTGAAGCGGCTAGAATTCCAGGTCCTTCCCTTGGAGCCTGTGGGGGTGGGGTCTGAGAGCAGACCTAGGCTGCTGTAGACTGAAGCACAGTCCTTTCAAACCCTCTCTGCTTGGCATCTCTTTGGGATGAAAGGCTTTTGGCCCTGAGCTTCCCATGTCCAATGGAAGCTACCTGAAGTGGTGGAAAGAGAACTTTGGAGGGAGGGAGGACAGCATGGCCATAACTCATTTGGTGGCCTCCAGCAAGTCTTTGCTCCTGTCTGGCCGATGGTCTGTCTAATGTTTAAGATCCTGGCCTTGCCTGACTTTAGGATTCCCTGGGGGTGTGACCTGAGAATGAGTGGCTGGGTTTGCAGTAGCTACAGGGTAGGGAGTGGCATAGTGTGTTGGGGTGGAGAAAGCCCCAGGCCCCAGGGTTGTCCAACAGCCACACTGGTCTGCCGCCAGCAGCTGGAGCTGCAGGAGATGGAGCTCTGGGAAGCCTGGCAGACCCACGCTGGCCTCTGAGCTTGGCGTGGGGTACTTCCGCCACCCTGTGGCCATTGGGTGCATCGCAGTCCAGCTGTGCCAGGGAGCAGGCAGCCAGGCTCTGGCTGACACAGAGCTGGTCCCAAGGGGGCTCCTGGGAAGAGGAGGAACCAGCAGAGGGATCAGGAATTGGGGGCTGTTAGGCCACAGCCCATGTTTCAATCTCCTAGGGGCCTTAGACCCAAGTCTGAAGAATGGGGGCCTTTTCCTTGGACTTTGGGGTATTCCTTGTCTGGTCCCACCTAGGTTCTCATACCTGATGCTCACAGATGTACCCCACATTTGTCCACTCTGTCCTACTGGGGGTCCAGCCCCTGCGCAAGAACTCATCCTTCAAGCTCCAGGCACATCCAAGGAAGGGAAGTCAGTGGCTACAGCAGCTCCTCTGGTTTCTGCTGCCCCCGGACCTGGACTGACTCCTCCTCCCACATCTCCTTGGCCACCACAGAGTGAAGCATGCGCCCAACATTTAGTAGGGACAGGTCAGGCCTGGCTCTTCTCCTCATTCACTCTGGCCCTCATTCTGCCTCCTTCTTGTGTCTTCTCCCTAAGCTGAATACCTGCCTCTGTGGGCAGTGGTTTCTCTGCTCTTGTGCTGCCGCTGTTGACAAGTTTAGGTATTTGTTTTCTGTCTTTGTGTGTGTCCCTCCTCCTGTCTATGCTGCTCTCCCCAGCCTCTCGTAGGAGCTCATGCTCCTCCACAGCCCCTGACACACCACTCTGCCTGCTGGTAGGCCAAGGCACAGCCCTCCTCGGGGCGGGGGGCAGCTCTTGCCATCCACCTCTTCAGCTGAAGCTCCAGACGTCCCCCTGGCCTTCCCTCCTCCCCAGGCTCTCTGCTTCCCCCTCCTCCTCCCCAAGCAGACCAGATAGGACTGTGGCCACAGGAGAGTTGAGGCCAGAGATCTCAGGGCAAGACGAGTGAGGAGTCTGGTAAAGGAAGCCTCGGGGAGGGTGGCAGGCGGGCAGCCAACATGAGCTGCCAGTGGGGCTCTGCACTCAGCACGCAGGCCCTGGAGGAGGACAGATCTGGGCAGTCCTCAGGTCAGGTGTTTGTATGGTCTTCTTCGAGCCAGTTTTTTCATGGGGCTGCTGTGAGAATTTCATGAGATACTAAATGTAAGGCACCTCCCACAGGGTCTGCCTTATGGTAGATGCCTTCAGAATGGTGCATCTTACTATTATTATCATTACTACTATTATTACTCTTACCCTTTCAAGCCTCAGCCATATCCTGGGTAGAGGGTAACCTCCCCCAGGACAGTGAGGCTTAGTCTCTGTTTCTTTGTGTCTCTTAAGGTTTTTTTTCTCCGTCCAGCAATAATTGTTATTATATTCACCACCTACTAAGGATAGACTGTGTACCAGACAGAGCTAAATGCTTACATTTTCTCATTGGATCATCACGGTACCCTTATAAAGCAGATAACGTTATCATCCCCATTTTACAGATGAGGAAACTGAGGCTCAGAGAGATTAAGTGATGTGTTCAAGGTCACGCGGCCAGTAAGCATGGGATCCAGGATTTGAGCCCACATCTTTCTGACTATTCTGCTCTTGTCTGTGCCTGTATCTCCAGCCCACTCTGTCCTCCAATCTAACCCAGTCCCTCCACAACACACATAGACACAGGTGCCCTGACCCTCATGACTCAGCATGCTCTGTGGCCCCCCTGAAATAGGGGCACTCACCCACCTGTGGGGATATCTGGCCCAGGCTGTGGTCTTCTCTGACGGCCACTTTGTGCTGCCGGCTTCCAGCTGCCTGTCTCCGCACACTTGATGCTGTTTCTATTTTTTGATTTGAGTTTAATTATAAAGCATGATGTGCTGCTCCCCTCTTCTGGCCTCCCCCTGACACTCCCAACTCACCCACTGGGTCCCTGGCATGGTCAGTGCCAAGCCCAGCCAGGCATCTGGCCTTGCTGGGAGTGGAGGCAGCTCGCAGGGGTCTGCTATGGTGTGTATGCATATGTGGAGCAGGGAGAAAGAAGATCCAATAAGCCATTTTAAAAGCTCCCTTGGCCTTCGAGGGTGGTATGAAGGATGGGAAGAAGGTTAGAGCTAGAAGGATCTTCCATGGAGGAGGACAGAAAAGAGACTAGCCAAAACCAGACACAAACTGGCAGTGATGTCAACATCAGAACCCAGGTCCAGGGGTGCTTAGTTGGGAGCTGAGGATTATAGGACTGGCCCAGGATTAAGATCTAGAAGACCCAGGCTGAGGGAAGTGTGGGTACACTTAACAAAGCTGTAAGTGGGGTTCAGAGCAGGCCTTTAGACCTGCGCTGGCCTGCCATCAGAGGCTGTGTGTCCAGAAGCCACTCTGCCCTCTGCCAGGCTCCTCTTTCCTCCAGAAAGTATTCCTAACCCAGGTCTCACTGTCCCTTGAGGTCAGCAAGATGGTGTTTTAGGTCCTTCCAAGGCCACTGTGGTCAGTTAAGGACCTTGGATTTAGGCCTGTTAAGAATCCTTCCTGCTCTCCAGATACCCTTCTCATATAGACTTCAGGACTCCTCCACACACACTCCCAGATGACAGACACACACAGAGACATATGCACACCTGCGGCCACACCTATACCTTCAGGCACCTGTACCTTCAGGCACACCTGAAGTCTGAACTCCAGGGAGCTAGGGCTCAGCCCCTGCTGGGGTCCCCTGAGCCCTGGGGAGAGCTGGTGGAGGCAGCTATGGCTAAGGGCAATCATGAACACTTAGAGTCCCCTCCCGCTCTCCTCCCATCCTCCCACCCCAGGAAACTTGGAGCCCCTGCCTAAGGAGCCTCAGGATTGGCTGAGAAGGCAGACCATTCCCACCTGCAGGGACTGAAGACAGTGGCTGGCAGGGAGTGCAGGCAGCGGGAGGAAGCAGATGGAGTAGCAGGCTCTAGGGCGGACTCCACACTGGGTTCTTACCATCTTCTTGGAATCCACCTGGGCCAGAGCCTCCAGCAGCACCAACAGGACCAGTGCCAGGGCAGCAAAGTGGCACAGCCCTGCGGCAGGGAGTAATGACCAGCTCTGGGGAAGAGATGAGCTCCATGTTATAGGCAGGCAACCCAAGTCCCAGAATGGCTGGGACTTGTCAGGGCAGAGGCAAGAACTGCCATCTAAACCTGCCTCTGCCTTGAGTCCTCTATGTAAGGTCAAGTGGGTACAGGTGCTGGGAGAAATAAGGCAGGTCTGGGGCCTAGGGCTCATGGAGAGAAATGACCTTTCCCCAAGGCCCCCTCATCTTTCGGAGTCCCTAGGTCTGCTGTGTATGGCCATATAGGCTGCACACTGCACAACTCCTGGGGACTCCAGTAGCACAGGCTGTCTGGTGGGTGGCACCTCAAGGAAGTGTGCAGTGCTGCAGCCCAACTGATTTCCCCCAAGCTGCTTGATGGAGAGATACTGAAATTGGAGGTCAGGGCATTTAAGGGTTCCAAGCCAAGGAAGTGGGGCAGTTGGGCATAATCAGAGATCTGCTTTCCACCAGTTTCCTGAAACCTGTTTAGAGGAGAGAGCAGGATGGGAACATGCCATTCTTGTCTCCCTCTTGGCTCCGCATACCCACAGAGCTCCGCACAGTGGTTTCCCACCCAGCTCAGCCCTAGGCCTAATCCCAACCACGGCTATAACCCTAATTTTCTTCCATTACACTCACCCCCAAACTCTAAACCTATCTCTCCGTCCTGCTCTGATCCCCATCCCCAAGATGCTCATCCTTCTGAAAGTATCAGGAAGGGGTCAGTGTTGCTACATGGCTCCCTGGCAGTGGTGCCAGTTACCAATTCAGAAACAAGAACAGCTTTTAGTGGGGAGCAGGGCAGAGGGAAATTCAGTCCACATCCTGGGAAGCTCTTGGTAGGAAAAAGCTACCACTTTTCCAACTCCCAAGAGAGCCCAGGCCCATCACCCACCCCTAGCTGGCAACCCCTCTGAGCCAGTGGGCACTGAGGCACAGAGCCCAAGTCAAGGTTGAGGAGAGATGAGGGAAGGCACAGCATGGGTAGGAGGCTTAGCTCCCTGGCTGATGGCCCTCAAGGGGGATGTGAATGTGAGGCAGGTGGGCTACTGGGGACAGACAAAACAGACCCAGCCTCAGCATGGTGAGAGAAGAAGGGCAGGTGACACCGCAGCTCCCTCACAATGCTGGTGCCAGCACAGCCACTCCACCACAGGAAGAGACGTCCCTGTGGCCTCCCAGCTGAGCTGGAGGAAAACAGGGCTGATGCCAAAGAAATTGAAGTAGCACCTCGGTGACCGTTTGTGGGCCAGGAGCCTGAGAAGCAGTGTTGCTGTTGGGAGCAGCCAACTCCTTCTACTAGGCAGCTGGGGATACAGGAGGCCCCCATCAGGAGTGGGGAGACCTGGGGGAGGAAGTGTTGAGGATCTGTTCCTCTTTTGTAACTTAAGGACCATCTGCTAATGCTCTGAATGCACTGCACATGGGGCCGCAGGACGGAGGGTAAACGGAAGTAGAAAGGAGCTGGATAGACCTTTAATGTCCTACAGGGGTCCTCAGAACCTGAGAGGGAATGAAGTTAGGGAGGCTGCTTCTGTGGATCTCTGACATCAGACTGATTGGGGGAGGACAGGTAGGGAGTGGGGTACTGGGTCTGAGGCAAGGAATGGAATGGCATGATGGCAGGAGAACTTTATATCAAGCTGGGCTCAGGTAAGGAGGCCATGGCTGGTGGCAGGAGTACCTGTACTCCTTCTCCATTGTGAGAAGGGTGAGGCAGGGCTGATGTGAAAATTAGCTAAGCCTGGAGTGACAGCTGTAGCCCCACTTTCCCCCCAGAGCTGGAGCTGGGATCTGGACCTGGGAAGGAGGTATGCAGAGGTGTGGGAATGTCCAGACAGCCCACAGGTGTCAGGAATGGCGGTGTTGCTGCCTTAGTGGGGTTCAGGTGAGCCCCCACTGGCTTTTGGCCAAGGAAGCAGGGCAGCCCACATCAGAACCAGGTAAGAAGGCCTCACCTCTTCCATTATATGCTTTCCACCTCTTTCCTTCCTAACATTTCCATCCTCTCAGGGGTCTGAAGAACATGAGTAGGCTGCAGGAGAAAGGCTCCTTCTGGAAGGTTGCCTTAGCCAGGCCCCTTCAACCCTCCCTCTGGCTACACATAGCCCTGACAACCCACTTCTGAACTGGTCCCATTCCATGTCCCCCACCAACCCTCACGGGCCTTCCCTTTCCTGGTTCCCCATCCAGCCCTGATCTGACCTCTCACTTCTTAACTGCACCCAGTCTTGCCCCTCACCTCCTCATTCCCTGCCCAGCCCTCACCTGGCCCCTCAGCTCCGGCCTGCACCCCGCAGCTGCTGGTCCAGCTGGCAGAGCTGGTGGAGGAAGCCTCGGTTGGGAAAGACCCATCGGTGTTGCCTCACGGTGATCACTGCCTCGCGCAGGGACAGCTGCTGGTGTAGCATGAGGTAGGCCAGCACCAGTGTGGCAGAGCGGCTCACCCCTACCACACAGTGCACCAGGACCTTGGCTGAGGAAGACATCCCGGTGAAAGACCCTTTCCCACCAGCTGGCCCACCCAAGGGCAGGGGTAGGGACCCAAGTTCCTTTCCCCGCTCTGCCTTGGGTGTACTATGTAACCCTGGGCAAACCATTCAGCCTTTAGGGTTCCCAGTTTCCTGATCAGTCAAATGGGTATATCAACACCCTTTGCCTCCCCTTGGGATAGGGTCCAAACTCCTTAACACACGGCTTACAAGACCCTCCGTGAGCTGGCCCCTGCTAACCTTACAGCTTCATCTCAGGCTGTCTCACCCCAACCTTCAGATCTAAGAACACTGGGTAACTTTCAGTTCCTTAAAGCTCTTATGGTCTCTGGCCTCCAGCCCTAGAACATGCTATTCCAACTACCTATAGCTTCTCTAGCTCATGGTCTGACTAATGTTTAGTACTCATCTGTCAGGTTTCAGCTAAGACATGATTTCCTTGTACAGGCTTTCCTGACCACTCATGGTATCACTTGAATCACAAAGCAGCTCATCCTTTTTGCATGTGGCCCAGTGAATACTGCTGTAGAGGGAAGTCTCCTCACTTCCTGGTCCTCTGGACTGAGCACCCTTGCCCTGTCCCTGGTCTCCCACGTCTCTTCACATTTACCCATTCAAAGGAATAGTACCCACAATATTCCACATTCTGACCATCTTTCCACAAAACATATAATGGCAAGTTCCATTAGAGCAGGGATCCTGCCTTGTCTAAGTGTGGATTTAGTACCTAGCTCAGTGCCTGGCACAGAAAAAATAATAAATAGCTGGTAAATGAATGCTTGTAAAACGAATGTCAAAGTGCTCTGGATGTTAAAGAGTGCTGTGAGCCATAGTCTTGTCTTTCCTGTCACATAGATGAGAAACTGAAGTCCAGAGAGGGACACTGGCTTGCCCAGGGTCAGGTAAGAAGGGGCATGGCCCTTACCCAGGATGAACACAGAGTGTGGGCCCCAGCTTCCCCAGCCTCCTTTGTTCTACCCTGGGTATTAGAAGTTTGTTGGTTTTTTAGGGGCATATGGGTGGCTTAGTCAGTTAATTATCCGACTTCAGCTCAGGTCATGATCTCAGTTTGTGGATTTGAACCCCGCATTGGGCTCTGTGCTGACAGTTCAGAGCCTGGAGCCTGCCTTGGGTTCTGTGTCTCCCTCTCTCTATGCCCCTCCCCCACTCATGCTCTGTCTCTGTCTCTCATAAATGAATAAACGTTAAAAAAAATTTTTTTAAGTTTGCTTTCTTTTTCATTTGAAAATACTTTAGAAACCAAACATCTAGTTACTAAATGGCAATTTCTCAAAGCTGAATGATGCAGAGAAAGAACTGTTCTGCTATTTGTGAAACTTGGCTTTCAGTCCCAGGGCTGCTCCTAACTTGTGACATGACCTTGTATTCTAGGCCTCAGTTTCCCTGTCTATGAAGCAATGAAGTTGGATAAATTGTAGTAGCACTGAGCAGAGGATTTTTAAAAACCTGAAGGCTTTTGAAAAACTAGAAATGGGAGGGCACCGATATTTGAGGGGAAACTTGATATCTCGCCCCCCAATGACTGAGCAGGTTGGAATATGAGTTCAGACCCAACTCCTACCCCCAGGTGTGCTGAGGGCACGGTGGATGAAGTCAGCTGCTGAGGAGAAGTAGGCACTGATGTCGAAATTGGGGAGGTCGTGGGCTGGCACGCCCAGATAGCTCACACTGCTGCCGTAGAAGTCAGGGCTGCCCTGACAGTAGAGTCCGCCGTGGGCTGCATTCAGCACATGGGTGATGCCCAGCTTCCATAGCTCAAAGCGGTTATTTGCCGTGGCCCTAGGAAGGGGAGGAATGGGGCTGGTTGCTGGCTAAGCCATGGGGTCCAGAAGAGAGGTTTTGTCTGGCCCCCTGCTTCAGAGGGACAGAGCCATCAATATCCAAAGGGAGCCAAGAAGGAACCCAGTAAACTTGAGCCCCACCCTCAGAGCTTTCTGGTGGAAGGGTTGGTGGTATAGGGAGTTATCTTCAGACCCTCTTTGCTACCTGAGGTGATCTGCTCCTGCCTTAGCCAAGACAGGAAGGAAAGAATTGCTTCAGTTCTGGAAACCAGCTGCCCCTCCTTTCCTGTCCCATGCCCTCCCACGGACATCTGGCCTCTTGTGGCCACCACCCCGTACCTGTTTCTAATTTGCAAATGTTTAATGACACCTTCCCTGATTCACCTTCCTCACCCACTCTGTGTCCAGAGGAGGCTGGACTCAGGAAAGGGAGCTCTCTGTCCATCCCATGTCATACCAGAAAGCACCATTCCCCAGGTCTCTATCCCTGAGACTCGCCAATTGTCCAGGATATATCAGAAGATTTCAGAATCCTCTGGGAGCGCCAATCATCCAGGCAGGCAAAAGCTTTCCTCCCCCTGGTGGTCACATCTGATCACTGCACTCACCCCAGCACACAGGAGTCCTAGAGTCAGTCCCTGGCCTGAGATGTGCAGAACAGAACTATTTCTCCTTGTGCCACCTAACCCCTCATCTCTGATAAAGAGCCCAAGAACTGTCTCTCCTTGTCCCCTTCCCCACACCCTTTCCGACGAGCTATCACTCACGCATCTCCTATGTAAAGGTTGGGCCAAACTTCGTCCACGTGGCTGCAAGAAACTTTCCCTGCCCTCAGGAGCTCCTCCAGTTCCAGAACACTGGGGCAAGGCGTGGCTTCGGCATCTCCCCTCAGCACTGGGACTGAGGCTTCAGCCATGGGCCAGCCCACCCAGCCCTCTGTCTCCGCGGTCACTCCTCTTCTGCCTCTCCAGTGTCATTTCTCCTTCCTGGAGATTGGCAGGGACAGGTGGGACAGAAGCAAGTGACTCAGCAAGTCGTGGGGCCTCCAGAGAGAACAGGACATTTTTCCCCCCAAGTTACTCCCCTAACCCCAAACTCCATGACAACATAGAATCCATCATATCTCTGCAAGTTATTTTACTTCTCCACCTGGGTTTCTTCATCTGTAAAGTAAGGATAATTGCAATTACTTCAAAGAATTGTGAGGATTAAATGAAACAAAGGATATTCTGTATCTAACACATCGTAATGCCTAACATTTGTTGAACTAAGAGGCTTTGGGCCCTGAGGAAGGCTATTTAGTTCTGAGGACTGAGTTAAAATAGAGATCTAGGGTGGAGAGGGGTGATTGATTCCAAGGATGAATGATAAAAAAAAGCTCCGCAGGTCTGGGTGGGCTACCAGTTGGGTGGGAACCATATGGCTGCTGAGTGAGCCTCTGGATTATGCAGCCCAGGGAAAGTTTCGAGGGTTGTGGAGTCAGAGAAATGTGGAGAGGAGGCAAGGAGGACTTCATCTCAAGGATGCCATGGGGTTTGTGGGGGAAGGTTTGAACAATGGTTCTGTACTGAAGATGGCTTTCTCAAAAGAGAAAGCTGAAATGGGCTGTGTATATCAAAGTGGGGAGAAGGGAAGTGAATGTTGCCCTAGACTTCTGAAGAGCCAAAAGGACTGTCATCAGAAACATTTTGGGGGCGTCTGGGTGGCTCAGTCGGTTGAGCGTCCGACTCCGGCTCTGGGCGCGATCTCGTGGTCTGTAAGTTCGAGCCCTGCGTCAGGCTCTGTGCTGACATCTCAGAGCCTGGAGCCTGCTTCAGATTCCGTGTCTCCCTCTCTCTCTGCCCTCCCCTGCTCATACTCTGTCTGTCAAAAATAAATAAACATTAAAAAAAAATTAGAAACATTTTGGGGATGGGAGGGAGATTCCCCTGCTTACAAGGGCTTTTGTCCCACAACAGAAACTAAGAAAGCTCTATATCTGCCCTCCTGTCAGAGGCAGTTATGGGCAAAAGAGGTAAGAGGACTTGCCCGCTCTCAGGTGAGTTCGTGAAGGCTCTGATGGGTTGGGAGGAATATGATTTGCTGTGGTGATGGGGTTTTGAGGTGGTGGGAGTTTGGAGCTGACAGCCAAGAAAGAATCCTTGAAGACATCTTTGGTGCAAAAAGGTGATTTTATTAAAGCCTGGGGACAGGACCCTGGGCAGAAAGAGCTATGAAGAGTGACTGGTTATATACTATGGAGTTGGGGAAAGTAAAGTCCAGAGGAAGTTTCTTAAAGAGATTTCCATATGCTAAGACTCACAGATTACTGAAGGCCTAGCTATTGTCAAACTAAAGTTGTTTTTCCCTCTAGCAAAGCATTATCTTTAAGACAGTAGGGAGTTCCTGGAGATAAAACTATTGATAAGATTGCCTTTTTCTTGTAATTTGTAAAATGATGGAGAGTCTCAGTTTAACCATTTGTTTTCTTTTTTTTTAAGTTTATTTATTTTTGAGAGAGAGAAACAGAGAGTAGGTGGGGGAGGGGCAGAAAGGGAGGGAGACACACAATCCGAAGCAGGCTCCAGGCTCTGAGCTGTCAGCAGAGAGCCCATGGTGGGGCTCAAACCTACGAACCATGAGATCATGACCTGAGTTGAAGTCAGAAACTCAAGTGACTGAGCCACCAAGGTGCCCCTTGACCATTTGTTTACTGTCCTTTATTTTGTTCTCAGACAGCCTGAAAGTGCCTGAGGAATGTCACATATATCCCACGGGGGTGGGGGTTGGGGGTGTTGTTAGCTTGTGCTTTGCCCTCAGCTTGCCTTATGCTTCCTCATCAGTGGGAAGGCTCCCAACTGCCTCTGGCCTTGAGTCCAGCCTGAGGGTAAAGGCTACAGCAGGGCATCCCACAGGAGCAGTAGGCACTCTTGTCCCCTCCCCCCCAACCTGTCTCCATCCCATCAGAGCCTCCGAAGTCTGCCCTGCACTTGATGGGGAAGCAAGATCAAGGAGGGTTTGGAGCTCAGGTCACAGGTGGCTTTGGAGTTGGTTTCTGCCAATTCTAGGCCAGGTTAGGTACTTTCGGGTAATGGAATAAGAAGAGTACAGAATCTTGTTAGATTTAAGAATACTGGCTTCGGCATGTATTAATTGCAGTACCTCAGGTAGGTTTCTTGGCAGTTCTGTGTTATAACACCCTGAGAGTTGGCACAAGGATTAAGTGAGATATTTATATAACATTTGGTATAAGCGCTGTCAGAAAGTAAAGGCAATAAATGGTAACAATGATCCCTGGATATTGGCTCTTGCAGAGGAGCTGGCTCCCTCCAAAGGAATTAGGTAATTTCTTGTTCCCAAACCCCACTTACTAATCCCATAGCCCCCACCCCAACTTCACCAGCCCTTTATTTTCTCCCCCTTTGGCGTTGGGCTTGACGCATGCGCTCTCAGACTTCCTTGCTGCGGTTTTCCTTCCCCCAGCCCAGCTGGAGTCCCGCGAACCTTCCGGTTTGGGCCCCACCCCCGCCCGTAGGCTCCGCCTCCCTCCGGTACGGCCCCTCCTCCCGAAGCAGTTCCGGTTCGGATTCAAGTGGCTCCCGGCGCGGCAGAGACAGGCCGAAGCGATGCCTGCGCGCAGCCGCCACCGCCCCCGTCTCCACTCGGGCTCTCCTCCCCGGGCTCCGCCCCCGCCGCTCGAGGAGCTTCACTCCGGCGAGGCCCGGAGGGCCCGGGATTCCGACAGCGGCTCAGACGCCGACTCGGAGTTGGGTCGGGGGAGCCCGACCCGGACCGCAGAGGTGAGCGGCAGCTGAGCCTGAGGAGAGGGGGGTTTGGGGTCGCCTGCAGCCGAGGGTGAGTTGGGAGTCAGGGGCGGAGCCGGGGCTCCCACAGACTGGGGTCTGGAGGGGCCACAGGAGACGGTTGAGGGAGCCTGGAGAGTCGGCTCTAGAATGGAATCTGTGGGAAATGGAGGCTGTTGAGCCGAGAGCCTGAGGTGAGGTGGGAGAGTGGGAGACTGAGGGAGAGATGGCTTTGAAGAGACAAGGGCTTGGAAGGTTTTGAGAGCCGAATAGTGAGGGAAGCAGATCGAAGGGGTCCCGCGTGAATGCGGGACTGGAGAAAGAGATGCTCCAGGATTTGGCAGTGGGGGCGAGGCACCGTAGGAGCCAGGAACACGGTCAGTGTTGCTGCCTGGCGAGCGACGGAACCCGGGTGTGAATGATGAGGTAGCTGACCAGAGTCGGGGGGGGTGGGGGGTGGGGGGTGATAATTAGGGGAAGGATTTAGGTTTGATTGGAAAAGGGAGGGGCTGTCCGCTAGGAAGTCGTCTGACCTAAAGGGCCTTAAAAAGAGAAACGGTGTCAAGAAAGAAAAAGAGCCCTGGGGGATCTAATTTAGGGCTTTGGCATTTTCACAGGTGTCTTTGAAAACGTGGAAGATCACTAGGGTAATGTGCTTGGATAATGGGGCTTTCTCATTTGTGAATAGGGGATCGTTTTAATAATCTGGGGCGGTGTTGAACATTGATTTGCCGTAAAGACTGGGGGGAAGTAGTAAAAAGGAAGTGATGTTTGGAAAAGATAGTGAAGGGGGTGATTCTGAACATAAAGGTATCATTTTGGGTTTTTTACTAACAGTAATAGCGTGTTTTTGTCTTTGTATTTTTTCTTCAAGTTTACTTTAAATACCAGACAAGTTTAGATCTTTAAAAAAGAAGAGACTTAATACGTTACCATTAAATTAAAAAAAAAAAAAAAAAAACCTCAAAACAAGAATTTGGACGCTTAGGTTTTACAGAGACTCAGTATTGACTGGTTCCGCTTTGACAATTTGAGTTGACACATTATTTTGACCACAGGGTAAAAATATGATCAATGCAGGTTAAAAGGGTTATAAAACTGCAGTTCACCCTTGCACACCAGGAGGTTGGAAGCATGCAGTCATAATCCCCTATAACTCTTGACTCTACAAAAACTTAGCTAATAGCCTGTTGACCAGGAGCCTTACTGATAACATAAACGATTAACACATTTTGTATGTTATGTGTGTTATATACTGTATCCTTATAGTAAAGTAAGCTAGAGAAAAGAAAATGTTAAAATCATAAGGAAGAGAAAATGAATACATTTACAGTACCGTATTTATCGGGAAACAAGTCTGCATATAAGTGGACCTGTGCAACTCAAACCCATGTTGTTCAAGGGCCAGCTGTCTACGTGAAATCACTGCAGCCCAGGAGTACCAGCTCTTTCTCTCACCCGTAGCTCCAGGATTGGAGTCACCTCTTGAAAATCGGAGAAGTTCTTTTGATACATTTGCAGGACCAGTATTAATGCAATTTTGTATATCTTGTATAAATAATATTTTTAGGAGAGTAATCTAGAAGAATAAGAAATAGAGGATGCTTGTAGTTGTCAGTAAACAGAACTGGGATAGGTGGGTACACAAATGCTTCTTATAGAAGACGGTACCAAAACAATAATTGTGCCAGAAAAATAATGATTGCACTACTTATGTTCACTTTAGTATAAGTAAGTTAATTTCCTTTTGTAATTGTTAAATTATAACATGGCTTCAAGAAGTCTTTGACTTCAGCTATGTTTCATATGTTGTTTTACTTTTGCAGCTTTTTATTTGACTGTATGTTTTGCACATTTGTTGGCCATTTCAAAACAAACTTTTGATCAAGTGTTTCTTCTCTAAACAGGTATCTACTATTTAATCTTCATGCAGTGAAAATGTACTTTATTGCAAAAACTTTTCAATTAGCTTATGTATATAGACTGTCATCTTCAAATGCTTAGTGGACTAGTAATTATTTCTTCAAAGGAGAGATGAATTCTTTGCTTTAACTGTTGTCAAAAGATTAACTCCCTTTTAACTTAATACAAAAGATATTTAGTTGGAAATTACGTAGTATTACTATTGCTTATATCTCTGTTTACCCTCACCAGACAGATTTCTCTAAAGACCTTGCCTTTATACTTAGCTCTAAATAAAAGTCTTGGCATTTAAAAATTTACTGAATGGATCTGAAATAGAACTCTCTCTAAGGTTACATCTTAATATTACTATAACATTAAAGAAACTATTAAATGGAATTGTATAATTTTTAATGTTTATTTATCTTTGGGGGGGGGAGGGGCAGAGAGGGAGGGGAAACAAAGAATCCAAAGTAGGCTCCAGGCTCTGAACTGTCAGCACAGAGCCTGATGTGGGGCTCCAACTCACAAACTGCGAGATCAGGACCCCTGCCAAAGTCAGACTAACTGACTGAGCCACCCAGGCACCCCTGGAGTTGTATAATTAACATATTAAATGCCTAATGGTTACTTTTGTTTCCCTTTGACAGTTCTCATTGTCCCTTAGTTGTAAAGAAAATCAGTTTTGTGGTAGAGCATTTTCCCTAAAACCAGAAGAAGCCATCATGACCACAGTGGCAGAACTTGCAGATATACTTAAATAAATCCATTTTTGTTTATATTTTTAAACTTATTTTATTTTTACTATTTGTTTATCACAGATAAATCAGTTTTGATTTCAGTAGTACTCTCTGCATTCTGTAAAAACTCTCACATTGCACAACTACTTGTAAAAATGTATTTTGCTAACCACTAAATCCTCAATGCGTTTTCAAAACTTTGCCATAGTTGATTTGGAAACATTTTCATGGCTTTTCTGAGAATTGAAATTTAAACACTGTTTTTGAGAAATTGTTGAATCGCAGATGTTCTAATGAATATTATTATTTTGTCTTATAAGAATAACCATATTAAGTGGACATTCTTTGAAAATTCTTACCTTCTGGCCTGATGTAATATATGGTGTTACGTAGTGTGAATCTAACACAGCCATTAATCATGACAGTAATTCTTACTTTAGGTTTTACTGTCCTCTTACCTTTGAGAAATCTAGAAGTTAACAAAAATTGGAGAGCATGGACCAGGCACGCTTGGAGAACAATTCAGTGTTTACATGCTGCCTCTGTCACTGGTTGGTAATTTGTCACATGAGTATTGGATATGAATTTGTGACAGACTTGTGTGAATATTCCTCGGCTCCCCCCCCCCCCCCCCCCATATACACAGCACTGTCATCACTGGATCTTAAGCTTAACCTTCTAGTTGAGTCTAGACTTCATGTCTCCATATTGAAGTGTTCTGTTACTTCCCTACACATTGGGTCTTCCTGGTAATAAAATCACTTCAGTACAGAATGTAACATAATATGAGTTTATCTTTGCTCTTGCTTAGGAATGTAGAAACTAGGAAAACTTGGTTGCAATAGTTTCATCACAGTCTTTCACCATAAAATAGTTTTTATCATGTGTACCTCAAAAGACTGTTGTGGAGTCAGTGACCTATATTTATATTTGTCTTAAATTTTTATTGTAGGCTTAGGTGAGTAATTGTTGCAGTGGACAAGAGAGGTAGTATCTAATATCTTGATCCTTTGTTCTCTTAAAATTCTTGACAGGTAAGACATTCTATCTAGTAGGAGGTGAGAACCACGAATTCTGCTAATTTCAAATCTTGTAAGTCATGCCGTATCACTGAGTTATTGAAAATGTCTGCAAATTGGTTTTGCTTTGGAACTTCGAGACTAAATTAAATCAATGTCAGTTTTATCAATGTAATATTGTCATGAAAGTCAAAGATTGCCAAAACTATACATTAAATTTTGAGTCCAAATTCAGTATATTTTCACAATATTGTGATGGGTTTTGAAATCTTGAGCCAGTTTCTCATTTTCCATCATGTTGATTTGATTTGGAGGTGTAGCATATTTAGAAATAAAGATTTTACCAATCAATATATCAAACTACTAGTCTTTCCAAATATCATTTTAGTGATTAGAATAATAATTAGAATTTATATACTTCTTTGCTGGTATATTTCTTTGTACTGGCATGCAGTCAGATCAAGAACCCCTCATCAAATTTACTACTAAATTATCATCATTGTGTAAAACATTTTACTGCAACTGAGGGTTTAAACTGAGCAATATTGTCTAATTAGATTCTTACTCATTGAGCTGTGATGGTTCTGGATGTGGTATAGAATTAGATGCATCCTGCCAGTGGGAGTCTTAGTTTAAAGGCAAGTTGGAGCCAGAAAAAGTGTGGGTTCTTTGGTGTACATGACAATTTTTTTTTTAATAGCTATGAGATTGCATGATCTGGACAGCAAAAAACGTCCCTGAACTGAAGTGCAGCCAAAAGAATGATGATGTAACTAAGAAGGCAATTTAATTTCTTCAAATGTGCTGCATCAAACTCTACTGCTCAGAAGTAGGACATAACAAAATAGTAAAGAATCACTGCTGGAGTTTCAAAAATGGTTGGTAGAAATTGGTTCAGGGTCTTTGTAACTTTTGAAATTATACCAGATTTCATAGATGTTTTGGAAACAATGCTCTGTGCAAGGTAAACGGGGCATCTGGGTGGCTCAGGCGGTTAAGTATCCGATTCTTGATCTGAAGCATGATCTCACTGTGAGTTTGAGCCCCACATGGGGCTCTCTGCTGTCAGCACAAAGCCTGACAAATTGGTTCAGGGTCTTTGTAACTTTTGAAATTATACCAGATTTCATAGATGTTTTGGAAACAATGCTCTGTGCAAGGTAAACGGGGCATCTGGGTGGCTCAAACGGTTAAGTATCCGATTCTTGATCTGAAGCATGATCTCACTGTGAGTTTGAGCCCCACATGGGGCTCTCTGCTGTCAGCACAAAGCCTGCTTCAGATCCTTTGTCCCCCTCGCTCTCTGCCCCTCCTCCACTCATGCTCTCTCTAAACAATAAATAAACAAACATTTAGAAAAAGAAAGAGAAATTTTGATGAAAAGATTTAAAAATAGGATTAAAAAATAAAAATGGGATTAGAAAAAAAGCTGCATAGTTCTAAATACTACAAACTGCAGAGCTAAATGCCCAAAGTAAACTTCATTCTTCTACATTATAGTTTAGTCTTCTTACTTTCATAAAAGTTAATTTTATGCTCTGGCTTATGGATCTGCAAACTGATAGAATTTGTCTGTATTAAATGTATAATAAGTAAGCTTTATTAGGTAAAATTGGATTTAATGTTATTTTAGCTTGAGTTTAACTATAATGTTTAATTGTTTTAAGGGGAATATATTTACTATATAATTTTTAAAAATCTCTTCCCCTCTTTTGTAAAAAAATTTTTTAATGATTTGTTTATTTTTGAGAGAGAGCATGCACAAGCTGGGGAGGAGGGTGGGCAGAGAGAGGGAGACACAAAAACCGAAGCAAGCTTCAGATTCCATGTTGTCAGCACAGAGCCTGACACAGGGCTCAAACGCACGAACTGGGAGATTGATGACCTGAGCTGATGAAGTCCAACGTTTAACCAACTGAGCCACCCAGTCACCCTTCTTCCCCCTCTTTTTTGTCTTGGGATATGGTCACTTGGAAATTATAATTTAAAAAAATTTTACTGTATGCCAAATCAGTAATAACTTTCAAAAACAGCACATTTTGTGTTCATGAATCAAGTTTAATCAGTTCTAAATTCCTTTAGAGGAATTCGAATGTATGGTTTTTATTTTTTTTTTCAACGTTTATTTATTTTTGGGACAGAGAGAGACAGAGCATGAACGGGGGAGGGGCAGAGAGAGAGGGAGACACAGAATCTGAAACAGGCTCCAGGCTCTGAGCCATCAGCCCAGAGCCCGACGCGGGGCTCGAACTCACGGACCGCGAGATCGTGACCTGGCTGAAGTCGGACGCTTAACCGACTGCGCCACCCAGGTGCCCCTGATGTATGGTTTTTGAAGACAATATATAGTTTTTAAATAAGACAATTACTTCAGGTTATACTCTAGTATTTTAGATTACACATGATCGAGTGAAACTACAAGAAAAATCCAGCATATTTAAATTACTATCATCATATGAACCTCAACATTGGTTCTGAAAACACACAGAAAGTAAAGTTTTTGGGGCACCTGGGTAGCTCAGTCAGTTAAGCATCAGACTCTTGGTCTCAGCTTAGGTCTTGACATTAGGGTTGTGAGTTTGAGCCCTGCATTGGGTTCTGTGCTGGGCACGAAGCCCACTTAAAAAAAAAAAGTAAAGTTTTCATTTTGTTCATATATCCTTTGTATTCTAAAGATTGCATAATGATAACTTGAAAGTCATTTTGGTCTCTTATGTGTTTGTATAATTAAGACCACCAGGATGGTTTGTCTATTTCCAGTTATTGGTACCTCTCACTTTTTTTTTTTAAGTTTATTTATTTTTTTATTTATTTTTTTAGAGCGAGAAAAGGAGAGACAGAATCCCAAGTAGGAGATTCTCAGGGATTCTCCATGCCGACAGCAGAGAGCCTGACTTGGGGCTCAGTCTCACAAACTGTAAGATCATGACCTAGGCGGACATCAAGTGTCAGAAGCTTATCCAACTAAGCCACCCAGGTGCCCTGTGCCTGTCACTTTAGGAAAATTTCCCAAGTTAATTGTTAAGGTATAGAAGTACTTTTTTTTTTTTTTTTTTAAGATTTTATTTTTAAGTAACCTCTACAGCCAGCGTGGGACTTGAACCTACATTCCTGGGATGAAGATTCTCATGCTCCACCGACCAACCAGGCACCCCTAGGAGTACTTTTAGATGTCAACAATAATCAATTATCATCAACCTATAACATATTTTTTAAAATATTCATATGCTCCTGTTGAAATATTTTTTATTTAGTTAAACTTGATATTAAGGAAGTTTTTATATGAGAAACTCAGGTTGAGTTGAAGTCTACACCGATTAATTGGAATCACTATTGTTATTTTACTTTTCAGTTTGTTCTTTGATTACATTGTTGTTTCCCTGAAAGGTAATTCCATCTTGAGCAAAACCTTAATAAGATTTTACAGCTGTTTTCAAATATTCATAAATATTTCATATTAACCCAAAGGTTGAGTTAAGAGTGGGTTTGGGGGTACCTGGGTGGCTCAGTCGGTTAAGTGTCTGATTCTTGATTTCAGCTCAGGTCACCATCTCACAGTTTGTGAGATCCAGTCTTGTGTCAAGCTGAGCTCTGCACTGAGCATGGAGTCTGGTTTGGATACTCTCTCTCCCTGCCTTTCCCCTGCTCGCTTGCTCTCTTTCTCTCAAAATAAATAAATATACATTAAAAAAAAAAAAAAAGAGTGGATTTAACTATTAGTTGATAGGTGACTATCCTAATGATTTAATTTCAGGCCTAGCGCAATACTGGCAGAAAGAGGAGTTAGTGAGGATGGCAGTATTAGCTTATATTTACTGAGCATTATTACAAAAGCATTACATGTTTTAGTCCATGTAATCTTAATAAGCCTGTGGAGTAAGAGCTAGTATTCTCTCCATTTTGCAGATAAAAATAATGAGGCCCAAGGAGGTTAAGTAACTAATGCAGGGTCACATAGCTGTGAGTTGTAAGTCCCTGATTTGAATCTAGGCTCTGATTCCAGAGCCAGCATTCTTAACTGCTATGCATTCTGGGTTATTTGTTGAATTCTGTTGCAGAATAGCTTTCTGAAATTTATTTAACTCTCAAGGCTTTGTTTCTTAAGCTGTCAGTTGAGGAATTGTACTAAATCTTCCATTCAAGTCATTTCCAATTCTACCATTTTAAGAATTCTGTCATCCTGATTTACAAAACATTGTATGTTTGATATTTCTGATTAGGTTCTGTTCGTAATCTCTTGATCTCTTAAAGTACAAAGGTTAAGTCATTTTCCAAAGTCACACTGGTAATGGGTGATGGTGCTGGATCTGCAATTAGATATTTTTTTGGACCTCTTGGGCTTGTTAGTTGCCTCACTGTTTCTTTTATTTAGTGTATATATGCATACATAGATTAATAATTGAGTTTAATTGATTTTCTTTCTTAATTTTCTATTCATATCTTATTTGTGTGATATGCTTCAAACAGGGAGAGATAATATTGTTTTCATTTTCTTTAAAGAGTCTTTTCTCTTTGGTTATCAACTATTATATGCTTATTGTATAAAATGTAGAAATTTTAGAAATGTTTAATGTAGATAGTGAAGGAGTCCACTGGAGAACTCTTAATAGTTTGACATTTTACTTATTTAAAGATACATACATATGATGCATCTGCTATTTTTTAGGACATTTTGCTCCTTTAAATTTTTTTTTAACTTTTATTTTGAAATAATTAAAGGTTCACAGTATGTTGTGTAGATAGTACAGAGAGATCCCACATACCTTTCACTGGTTATATCTTACATATTTATAGTACAATATCAAGGCCAGGAAATTGACATTGGTTCAAAAGGTGTGTGTAGTTGTGTGTTACTTTAGCATGAGTAGATTTGTGTAACCATTGCACTGATTAAGATATAGAGGGGCACCTGGCTGGCTCAGAAGAGTATGCAACTCTTAATATCTGGGTCGTGAGTTCAAGCCCCACATTGGGTGTAGTAGCGATTACTTAAATAAATAAATTTTAAAAGTTAAAAAAAATTTTTTTTTTTTAAATACAGAATTATTCCATCACTATAAGGATTTCCCTTGGGTTACCCTCCACCCTCAATACGTACTCTTTCCTGTGTTCCACCTGTATAATTTTGATATTTTGAGGATATTACAGAGGGAATCATACTGTATATGACCATTTGAGATTGGATTTTTTCCAAATACCACAATGCCCTTGAGATCCATCTACTTATTGTATGTATCCATAGTTTATTAATTTTTATTGCTAAATAGTATTCCATGGTATAGATGTACCACAGTTAAACTGTTCACATATTATGGGATATTTTGTTTTTATACACCTTTCAGCTATTAAAACTAATAAAGCTGGGGATATTTGTATACAGGTTTTTGTGTGAACCTTAGTTTTCATTTTTCTTGGATAAATGCCCAGAAGTACAGTTGCTCGGTTGTATGGTAAGCGTATGCTCAGATTTTAAAGAAATTGGCCAAACTATCATCCAGCATGGCTGTACAATTTTACTTTCCCCCAGCAGTGTGTGAGAGGTCCAGTTTCTCTGCATCCTTGACAGCATTCCATATTGTAACAATTTATACCTCATCATGGTCTTAATTTGCATTTCCCTAGCAGCTCGTGATGTTGAACATCTTTTCATGTGCTTTTTTGCCATTCATACATCTTTTTTTTTTTTTTTTTTTTAATTTTTTTTTCAACGTTTATTTATTTTTGGGACAGAGAGAGACAGAGCATGAACCGGGGAGGGGCAGAGAGAGAGGGAGACACAGAATCGGAAACAGGCTCCAGGCTCTGAACCATCAGCCCAGACAGAGCCTGACGCGGGGCTCAAACTCACGGACCGCGAGATTGTGACCTGGCTGAAGTCGGACGCTTAACCGACTGCGCCACCCAGGCGCCCCATACATCTTTTTTGATGACATGCCTGTTCATGTCTTTCACCGATTTTAATTAGATTTTTAGTTTCTTATTGTTGAATTTTAGGAATTCTTTGTATGTTCTAGATTTGAGTTCATCCAGGGAGTAATAGTGAAAAGTATGTCTACTCCATCTTCCCACAAGCAGAAGTCCACATATGCTCTTTTTAAAAATGTACTTGTCAGGGGCCCCTGGGTGGCTCAGTCGATTAAGCGTCCGACTTCAGCTCAGGTCATGATCTCGCGGTCCGCAAGTTTGAGCCCCATGTCAGGCTCTGGGCTGATGGCTCAGAGCCTGGAGCCTGCTTCCGATTCTGTGTCTCCCTCTCTCTCTGCCCCTCCCCCGTTCATGCTGTGTCTCTCTCTGTCTCAAAAATAAATAAACGTTACAAAAAAATTTTTAAAAATAATAAAAATGTACTTGTCAGAGGGGCGCCTGGGTGGCTCAGTTAGTTAAGCATCCGACTTTGGCTCAGGTCGTGGATTCGAGCCCTGTGTCTGACTCTGTACTGCTGGTGCAGAGCCTGCTTAGAATTCTCTCTCTCTCTCTCTCTCTCTCTCTCTCTCTCTCTGTCTTTGCCCTTTCCCTGCTTGCACTCTGTCTCTTTCAAAATAAACTTAAAAAAAAAAGTATTTATCAGAAAGAATGCTGTTACCGCCATTTTTTCATCTGCTGTCGTATTTCCTTCATCTCTTGCCTCTATTTTTTAAATTTTCTTTCAATTTTTTTAATGTTTATTTATTTCTGAGAGAGACACACAGTGTGAGTGGGGGAGGGGCAGAGTGAGAGTGAGACACAGAATCTGAAGCAGGCTCCAGGCTCAGAACTGTCAGCACAGAGCCCCACACGGGGCTCAAACCCACGAACTGTGAAGCCTCTATTTTTAGAAGCTATTTCCTTCATTTAGTCTGTTAAATACTTTTATGCTAGCTTCATCCCTCACAGTCTGTTTTACACTTTCTGACAGCTATTCTCCTTAAAGCACACTTATTATGTCATCCTCTTACTCAAAAATCTCTAGTGGTTCCCCATTGTCTATAGAATACCCTTAACTTGATGGGGCACCTGGGTGGCTCAGTCAGTTAAAGCCTCTGACTTTCGCTCAGGTCATGATCTCACGGTTTGTTGAGTTCAAGCCCCACATTCTCTGCTGTCCGTGGAGCCCGCTTCAGATTCTCTGTCCCCCTTTCTTTCTGCCTCTCTCTTTCTTTTTCTTTCTCTCTCTCTCAAAAGTAAATAAACATTAAAAAAATTTTTAAAAGAATATCATTAACTTGACAAACGTTTCCATGATCTAGCCCCAATTTATATTTTCAGCTTAATATCCCAGTAGTCCTTTGTGCCTTGTGAACACTAATAGTTCTCCATTGTTTTCTGTCTTCATACCTTTGCTGATACAATTTTCCTCTATTAATGTACTTTTTTTTTAACTTTTTTTTTTTTTTAACGTTTATTTTTGAGAGACCGAGAGAGTAGAGCACAAGCAAGGGAAGGGCAGAGAGAAAGGGAGACACAGAATCTGAAGCAGGCTCCAGGCTCTGAGCTGTCAGCACAGAGTCTGACGCGGGGCTTGAACCCACGAACCATGAGATCATGACCTCAGCTGAAGTCGGACGCTTAACCGACTGAGCCACTCAGCTGCCCCTTTGTTAGTGTACTTTTATTTTTCTGTCTCTGTTCACAGCGCCACCCTTCCTTAAAGGCTCAGCTCAGATGTCACTTCCAAGAACTCTTCTGATCTCACCAACTGGAAATAACCTCTCTTTCCCTTAACTTCCTAATTTTTTAAACAAGTTTCATAAGTAACCACTTTATTAGTGTTGTTTTAAGGATTAAGTGAGCTAATGTATATAAATAGCAGCTGTAATTTGTTTTACCGTTTTTTCATAATGACTTTCTTTAATATCCCTTTCTAGACTAAAAATCATTGAGGCCAGGATCTGTTTCATATTTATCTAGGTAAGTGCTACATTGCCTAGTGAGATACTCTTCACGTAGTATGTGCACAGTAAATATTTAATAGGTGAACAAACATAACATGAGGGCATTTTAATACTGTCTATATCCCCAGTGCCTTATTACCTGACATCTGGATATAGCAGACAGTAAATGTTTGAGCCTGTACAGTGCAAATTTGTGATTCAAAAAGCTTCCATCATTAAGCAGTCTCATTGATGTAATCTTTATGTAATGTAACTGAAAACCTTTGATAAATTCCTCTGCTGATAACTAGAAAATATTTAATGTTTATGAGATTCAATCCCTACAGAAGTACAAGAACCCTCAGCTTATGTGAGGTGGTGTGGTGTAGTGAGAAAGAACATGGACTTTGAAATGAGATTGCCTGGGTTGGAAACCTGTCTGTACTAGTTACTAGTACAAGTTTATCTTGGGCAAGTTATTTAACCCATCTGTTTCAGTTATCTCATCTGTAAACTGAGGAAGATGATAATACCTACTTTATGTGGTTGTGAGAATTATATGAACATACAAGTAAAACACTTAGAGCACTTTCTGGCCCTTCATAAATGTCTTAAGGTGGTAGCTAATCTAATTATTGCCTGTTGTTACTTCCTAAAAATGTACTGAACACAGTTCAGAAATCAAAGAGTGTGTGAGTTAGGACATACATTCTTTTAAAGAACAACACTCTGCAGAGATGGAATATCTTGTACCTGCACATCCTGCCCGCTGTATTCCTCTTCCAGTAGGTGTTGATTGGGTAACTGATAATCCTGTTCACCTCATTGTACTAATCATACAAAAGTCAAAGAAACAAGTCTTCCAGGGACTTTTTACTGAAAAAGGATTATGAGTTCATATCAAGGAACAGTACATACTTTTGTCTTCTTCCTTTGAAGAATATGATAACTGAGTTTTTTTGGTTCTGGTTGAATATGCTTCCCTATTTTGTGCAGTTAATTCTTCTGAGGTGATATACCATTAATTTTGTCTTCATGGACAAATTAAAATGGCTATTTAACATTTCCTATATTACTTTGAATCTTGAGTCTGTTTTTATCAATTTAGCAGTGCTCTAAACTTTTTCCAAAATTACTGTCATTCAAATTTTTTTAAAACAAGTGAATGCTACAATCTACTTTTGTATAATACTTGAAGAATGCATACAGTGTGATTCGATTCATATAAAAGAAAAACAAGCAAAACTAAACTATATTGTTTATGAATATATGCTTAGGTACTGAAACTATAAAGAAAAACAAGGGATTATCACAAAGATAGGTTTGTAGTTCCCCTGGGGGAAAGAATAGAGTTGTTCGTTGGGATACTAGGCTGGTGACATGGTGGTTATAAAATAAGGGAAATTAATAGTTGCCTGAAATGAAAAGATTTTTTGAAATCCAGCTGTTTGTATTATTATTACGTGTATGTACCTGATTTTGGTACCTAAATAGTTAGCCTAGATTTCCCAACAAATAATGAGGAAAATGTATTATTTCTATCTGTAAAAGGGTCTCTTAACAAAAGTTGAAAGTTTTATAATGAAGAAGCTGTATTACAAATCACCTCCAAATCATCTGGATCTTACTTCTAGTATGTATTTTTTTATTCTGAAGATATTTTGGTCTTGAGAGTGATTAGCTAGTCTCATTTGACATCTTCAGTTTTTGGGGGTTTTATTAAGTTTTACTTTGAGAGAGAGAATCCCAAGCAGGCTCCACATTATCAGCACAGCTTGATGCGGGGCTTGAACCCACCAACTGCCAGATCATGATGTGATCTGAATGAATTTGGACACTTAATCAGTTAAGCCACCCAGGCGCCCCTTGGGATTTTAAATTCAAGCCCTACATTGGGTGTAGAGATTACTTAAAAATAAAATCCTAGGGGCTCTTGGGTGGCCAGTCTGTTGAATGACTGACCTCAGCTCAAGTCATACATAATCTCACAGTCCGTGGGTTCAAGCCCTAAGTCAGGCTCTGTGCTGACAGCTCGGAGCCTGGAGCCTGCTTTGGATTCTGTGTCTCCCTCTCTCTCTCTGCCCCTTCCCTGATATCACTCTGTCTCTCTCTCTCTCTCAAAAATAAATAAACATAAAAAAGGAGGAGAAATAATATATATTCTTAAAAATAAATATAAAAATTAAAAAATAAAATCTTAAAAAAATAATGAGTAAAATAAAACGTAAAACAGGTCCAGTCAGACAGAGTCCCCAAAGCAACTAGGCAAAGACGAAGCAGGAATTATTATTACAATTATTGCTATTAATATTATTATTATTATTAAATCACATGTGAAATCATCCTGGACAGTGTCTGATCTATAATAGATGTTCATAAATATTAGTTTCCTTCTATTAGCTCTTTCTTTGCCTCCTCATTTTATAGATAAGGTATTGAGATGCCAAGAAGTTTAGATTGTTTTAAATCACCTAAAAGGTTAATTAATGTTGTTGAAATTGAGCTCCAAGAATGTTGACAACCAATTCACTGCTCTTCACCATATCATGCTACTTTTCTTTTAAGTTAAAGGACAGGTTGAAAATAAAGCTCTTAAATCCTACCAGGAATTTATAGAGTTAATATTTATTATAGATTTTTTTTTTTTTTTTTTAGCTTTCTTACTATGTTTTGAAGACTTTTTTCCTTATAATTATCAGAAATATATAAATTGTGGGGGCACCTGGGTAGCACATTCAGTTAAGTGTCTGACTTCAGCTCAGGTCATGATCTCATGGTCTGTGAGTTCGAGTCCTGCGTCAGGCCCTGTGCTGACAGCTCAGAGCCTAGAGCCTGCTTCAGATTCTGTGTCTCCCTCTCTCTCTGCCCCTCCCCCACTCATGCTCTATCAAAAACATGAATAAACATTAAAAAAAATTTTTTTAATATATAGATTGTGGGTAAATTTATTTAAGTTTATTTATTTTTGAGAGAGAGAGAAAGTGTGCACATGTGTGAGCACATGCGGAGGAGGGGCATAGAGAATTCCAAGCAGTCTCCACACTGTCAAGCAGATTGCAACACAGCTCTGAACCCACGGAACATAAGATCATGCCTGAGCCAAAATCAAGAGTCAGATGCTCAACCGACTGAGCCACCCAGGCACCCCAAATTGTGGGTACATTTGATCAGTTATTTAAAATAATAAAAAGTTTCTGTTTCCTGGCTGCTAGGGTATTATAAACAGACTCTGAAGGATTATTTTTAGTATAAACTAAATGCATTTTTTCTTAATATATATATCAGTAGTCAACCCTAGAGTGTGATATGTCTTTACCTGCAGTTCTGTGTATAGGTATAGTTTATTCAGTTGTACCATGTAGATTTTTATATAGGAGAAACAGCTACTCAACACAGAATCAACATATAATGGATGAAATAAGATATGTGTGAAAGAACTTGAAAGATTAAATGTTAGCCAAGCCAGAAGTAGAAGAACAAGCAGAGTTAGATTGGATGGTCTGGTGTAGTGCTTCAGAATCACTTGGGGAGCTTTTAAAAAATGCAGATGTCAAGCTTCTTAGATTCTGATCCAGTAAGAAAGTTAAAAAAAAAAAAAAAAAAGCATGGGAAGTAGAACAGGCATGTTTTGTTTTGTTTTTTATTTCAGATTATTCTAATGTGTAGCCAGGTTGAAAACCATTGTTTATATTGATTCCATGGAGCATAGGCAAAGGAGGAGTCAAAGGTTTTTTATATCTACTCTGTGGAAAAGAGAGATAAACTGAGAGATGTAAACAACTTTTTCTAGACAGATACTCTGTGAGGCACAGACATTATACATTAAGTCTCATAAAAATGTTGCTTAAAATCATCTGCTTTTCTGTGCTCTGATTACTTACTCTATAAGTAACATTCTGCTTATTAAGTCAGCCTTCTAGATACTTCAGAGTTGTGAACAAATCTGCCTGGGACAAGATTCTTGAGTATTCTTTCTAGACACTTATGTGCCTAGTATTGGCATTCTAGTTTATCCATCAGTACCTTATATAAGTTCGCTTGTAGTCTCACTCAATTTGATCAACTCTAGGGTAATGACAAAAGATCAAGTTTTGAATCATTGAGGCTGATTACCAGATCCTGATTCCTATGGGTTTATCAAATTAGTGACCAGGGGTTGTCTCTTGGCAGTTAGACATTCTAAATTTGTTGATGTAAAACTGAAGCCCTGAAGAATTTGTAATAACATTTTATTATTCAAAAATGTGCATAAATAAAGGGAAAATGTAAAATCTTTTTAAGACTATACATATTCTTAAGAATGAAATAGCCAGTGTAAAACAAGGCGTTTTGTTTTTAATAATCCTGTTTGGAAGGGCATTGGGGCAGTTATTTTGATTGCTACTTTGTTTTTGCACATTTATTTAATAATGCTTGTTGAGAACCTATTATGTGCTCATCATACAGGTCTTTGTAATATTCTTAGTAATCCCTACTGTAGTCTCTAAAAATAAAAATAGTCTAACGTAAAAAATCTCTTAAGCTCTCCTGCTGCCCTAGGTGCTAGATAACTTTTTTTGCTAGATATATTCATGTTTTACTTTTTCTCCCCCTTTCTTTAATTTGTCGTGCTATTTGCCTCCTTTATTTTCTCCCCTGTGGGCTTCACAGTAGGCAGTCTGGTGCACCCAAGCCCACAGCCTCCTCACTTTTCCTGTACTCCCAGGAGACCTATGGCTGGCTAGAAGACGTGGGGCACCTGTCTACTTTCTTATTCTTAATAGATAGAGTTGAACCTATTTAACAGATGAAATGACCAGATCAGAGCCTTTGTTGTGTTTAAATTATCAATGGGACATTTTACTGCTTCATCTTTTTCCATTGGCACAGTGTGCTTGGTTGAGAAAAAAATATGTTGTACAGCTTATTGAAATAAAACAAGTCATTCATTCCAAAGATAATGCAAGAGTATGTGCATTTAATGGGGGGGGGGAACAGATGAAACCATATCCTGCTTAATTAATTTCCCAGGAAGTTGAAATAGCATAAATTTATTTGCCTTACTTAGAATTGAACTAGAATGTGGACCTTGTGAGCAAGCTTGAAGCCTTTAACCTTAGGTACTTCACTTGCTTTGAAAGATGACAGTTTGGAGCACCTGGGTGGCTCAGTTGGTTGAGTGTCCCAACTCTTGATTTCAGCTCAGGTCATGATCTCATGGCTGGTGGGATCAGGCCCCACCCATGTCAGGCCTCTGTGCTAAGAGTGCAGAGCCTGCTTGGGATTTCTGTCTCTGCCTCTCCCCTGCTCCCACATGCCTGCCCTTTCTCAAAATAAATAAGTAAACATTTAAAGAAGAAAAGAAAAGAAAGTTAACAACTGGGAAGATTGAATGGCCTGGCCTATACTGACATGTTCAGGCGAGGTTCAATTACAAGAGATAGAAACTACTCTAGGCTCTGGGCTGGGCTGCTAGGAATGACTTCTGTAACAAGATTTGAACTTGTGTGCCAAAGAAGTGCTACCTTTGCCACAGTCATCAAAGGTATTAGAAGGCCAGCGTGGAACAATTTTAAGAATGTACCATTTCAGAGCACCTGGGTGGCTCAGTCGGTTAAGCATCCGACTTCAGCTCAGGTCATGGTCTTGTGGTCCGTGAGTTCAAGTTCCACATCGGGCTCCGTACTGACAGCTCAGAGCCTGGAGCCCGCTTCAGACTCTGTGTCTCCCTCTGTCTCTTGCCCCTCCCCACTTATGCTCTGTCTCTCTGTCTCTCTGTCTCTGTCTCTCACAAAGAAATAAAAACATTAAAAAGTTAAAAAGAATATACCATTTCAACAACAAAACCAACTTGATTCAAAAATAGGCAAAGGACTTGAACAAACATTTCCCTAAAGAAAATATACAAATGTCCAGTAAGCACATGAAAAGATTCTCAACATCACTAATCATTATGGAAATCAAATAAAAACTACTTTACACTTTACATCCACTAGGATGACTATTGTTAAAAAAAAAAAAAAACATAAAATAACAAGTGTTGGCAAGAGTATGGAAAAATTGGAACACTTGTACATTGCTGGTGGAAATGTAAAATAGTATAGCTACTTTGAAAAATGGTATGGTGGGCTCCTGGGTGGCTCAGTTGGTTAAGCAGCTGGCTTTGACTCGGTCATGATCTCACAGTTTGTGAGTTTGAGTCCTGCTTTGGGTGAGCCCTGCTTCTCTCTCCCCCCACAGTACTCTCGCAGTCCCTCATGAGATTTTCTCTTTTTCTCTCTCTCTTTCTCTGCCCCTTCTCACTTGCGCCATCTCTCTCTCTCTCTCTAAAAAAAAAAAAAAGAAAAGAAAAAGAAAAATGGTGTGGTGATTCCTGAAGATAAAAAAAATTACCAAAGACTCAGCAATTCTGAGTTTATACACCAAAGAAGCGAAAATAGGACTTGAACAGTTATTGTACAGCCGTGTTTATAGGAGCATTATTCACAATAGCCAAAAGTTGAAAGCAACTCATGTCTGTTGATGGATGAATGGGTAAACAAAATGTGATATATGTATATAATGAAATATTTTTTAAATGTTTGTTTATTTTTGAGATAGGCAGAGAGAGAGAGTTCCAAGCAGGCTCTATGCTGTCAGCAGAGAGCCCGATGTGGGGCTCAAACTCATGAACCATGATGTGATCTGAAATCAAGGTTCAGGTTCAACCCACTGAGCCACCCAGGCGCCCCCATGCAACAAAATATTATTCAGCCTTAAAAAGGAAGGAAATTCTGATAACATGTTACAACATGGACTAACTTTGAAGACATTATGCTAAGGAAAATAAGCCAGACACAGAAGACAAATATTGTCTCACTTATATGAGGTACCTAGTGTCCAATTTATAGAGACAGAAAGTAGAATGTTGGTTGTTGTGGGGTGAGGAAGTAGGGGATAATGGGGGGGGGGGGGTTATTGTTTAATGGATACAAAGTTTTCACTTGGGATGAAGAAAAAGTTCTGAAAGTGGATGGTGGTGATGGTTGCACATCCATGTGAATGTACTTAATACTACTGTTCTGTACACTTAAAAATTGTTAAAATAGTAAGTTTTATGTATGGTTTAACAAACATAAACAAAAAAAAGAATGTATCATCGTGTCTGATGCAGGCATTAGAAAGGCAGCATTCCTGCTCCACAATTGCAACTTCTTCCTTATACTCAACACTTAGTGACTGAAAACTGGAGAATTGTGCGCGCATGCACACACACACACACACACATACAACACACACCCAACATTTACATAGTCTTGTCTTGTGGACAGCCAGAACTTCAGGAAAATGGCCCCTACTTCACTTACTGTTTTCCGTATCTCTTGTCAGAGAATCCACTTGGCCGAACCTAATTCACATTTAGAACTCTAGTTGCAAGGGATCCTGGGGAATAATTTTTTAGCTTTCAACCTCTGTAGTAGCAGAAAACAATTAGAGGGAGATTGGAAAAGATGCCAATTCATCAGTGCCAAATTCATCGTATCTGTCACAGACACTGAGTCAGTGTGATTCACGAAGGTAATGCTCCTTTCAGTTCAGTCATTTTCAGTGGGGGCCAGATTGTTCTGCAACTGGTCATACAGAGGTAGGGTGGAGCACACAAATAGTTTCAACAAGGAGGAGTAGGGAAAGAGTTCATTGATAATCATTATCTGCTTTTGCAGTTCTGGACTGGTTGTACTTTGTCAAGCCTAACATACAGTACTTGCAGTTTTAATAGAGAAGAACACAACTGAGTTATTTATATTATTGTGAAGAGATTTGGGTCATTCTAATGGGATGCATGAAAGGCTTGTTGATTGAGGAATAGCTATGCTACTGTTAAGAAATACCAAACTAAAGTTCTTATGATAAGGTTTTTTCATTTTATTAAGTATGGAGATAAAGTCATCTTTACAGTATATAGGCAATATACTGTAAGCTCTTTTGCTCTCAGGCTGGTGAAATCTCTAATTAGTATGAACCAAATTTGGAAAGAAAAGAAATATGCTTGTAAATAAAAGAGTTGATGTGCCGAAAATTGCATTTTTTATAGTTTTCAAAAATTTCTAACTGGAGTCCATCCATAAGATACTTTTGTTCCCCTTTGTACAGAACAGTCAGCTCCTTTTGTTTATCTGTTATCTAGGACTTGGAACTCTGACTAATGCCTGTTAATAATGAGATTCTGCAGGAGTTGAATATTCTCTCAGTGCCTTTGATAATTAAATTCTTAATTGTTCATGATTTCAGAGTAAACCTCTTTAGAATTTTATCTCAAATGGGGATGTTTCCTTTATACATACCAATTAATGTTTTAGACAAGTACAAGCTTTTCATGCAGTGTTTTTTAATTGTGAATTAAGCTTTAATGACGTTAGTGGGGAAACACTTGAGATTTTTTTTGATAGTTACTTGACTCCTAGAAATCTTAAGTAAGGCACTACAGTACTATTTGTAATAGTAATAATATTGTGAACAATTGCCAACAATGGAGAGATGGACAAACTATTGTATAACCATTAATGGACTGTCCTTTTCAAAGGATAATTTAATAATATTAGGATTCATGTAATAATGTTAAGGAAAAATGAGACAATTATCTATGGTATGATTTCTTTTCGTAGAAAATTCTGTAAGAGTTATAACAAATTACAAGCAGTAGTCTCAAAGGTAATTTTAATATTTTATTTCTTCAATGAATATATATTACTTTTATGTATTTTCTGTCTTTTTAGTATAGAAATACATTGCTATAAAAGATTCAAACAATGCAGAAATTTACAGACTAAAAACTATAAAAGTCCTTCAGTCTCCTACCTAGACAAATGAAATCCAGTTTATCAGTTTATTCTTTTATGGATTTTGCTTTTGGTGTCATATCTAAGAAATCTTGACCTAACCTAAGGTAAGAAAGATTTTCTCTTGTGTTTTCTTCTAGATGATTTATAGTTTTAGACTTCACATTTGGTCTGTGATGCATTTGGGGTTAATTTTTATATGTGGTGAGAGATATCGATTGATTTTTTTGCATATGGATATCCATTTGTTCCAATACTATTTGATGAAGACTATCCTTTCTTCATTAAATTGCCTTTACATGTTTGTAGAAAAACAGGTATCTATCGATCTGTCTATCTATCTAGGTCTATTTCCAGATTCCCTGTTCTGTTCCATTGCTTTATTTATCATCATGCCACTACCACTTTGTCTTGATTTGGGGTAGATGATAGAATTCTAAAGTGGTCTCCAGTGACTGTTGTATAATAATAGAAGGGACCTGTAAATATGATGGGCGATCACTCCTGTGATTATGTTGTGTTAATGTGGCACAGTTGACTAAGAAACTAAGATTATTCTTAGTGGACCTGACTTAATCAGGCAAGTCCTTGAGAAGGAATGTGCTTTTCCAGGAGAGATTCCAGGTACAAGGGGAGTTCAACACAGGTGAAGCTGCTGCTTTTCAGAATAAGAAGAGGCAAGAACTGAGGGTGCTCACTAAGTTTATAGTAATTAGCTACATAGCGGTAGAAAATAATTGCTGTATGATAAGTCTTGAAATCAGCTAATTTGTTCTTTTTCAGAGTTGTTTTTGGTTATTTTGGATCTTCTACATTTCCATATGAGCTTTTGTGAGTTAAGTTTATCAACATCTACAAAAAAGCCTGCCAGGATTTTGATTAGAATTGCACTGAATCTGTAGTTCAAATTTGGGGGAGAATTGACATCTTAACAATATTGAATCTTCTGACCCACCCATCTCTCATTGTTTATTTAGATCTTTAATTTCTCTTACAGTATTTTATAGATTTTAGTGTACAGGTCTTTTCCGGGTTTGGTCAGATTTATCCTTGAGTATTTGATATTTTTTGATGCTATTGTAAATGGTAGTGTTTTATACATTTCAATTTTTTTAAGTGTATTTAATTATTTTGAGAGAGAGAGCATGAACAAGGGAGGGTCAGAGAGAGTGAGAGAGGGGATCCAAAGCAGGCTCCACACTGTCAGCACAGAGCCAATGTTCTGGAACTCAGGAACCACGAGGTCATGACCTGAGCTGAAACCAAGAGTCAGATGCTTAACCAACTGAGCCTCCCCGGTGCCCCTATAAATTTCAGTTTTTGAATTTTTATTACTAGTATATAGAAATACAATTGATTTTTTCATATTGATCTTATATCTAGCAATCTTGCTAAACTAACTTACTAGTTGTGGTAGGTTTTTGTGTGTACGTATAGATTCCACTGAATTTCCTAAATAAACAATTATATTGCTTGCAAATTCTGCAGATTGTGAGTTTTATTTCTTACTATCTAATCTGTATGGCTTTATTCCCTTTTCTTGCCTTATTTTACTGGCCAGAATGTCCAATGTATAGAATTGGTGAGAATGGATAGTTTTGGCTTGTTCCTGATATTATAAGAAAGCGTATAGACTTCTGTCATTAAGTATGATATTAGCTACAGGTTTTTCAAAGATGCCCTTTATAAAGTTGATGACGCTTCTATTTTTGGTTTGCCGAGAGGTTTTATCAGGAATAAATATTGGGTTTTTTCAAATGCTTTTTTTTTGAGTGTCTTTTTAAAAAACTTTTTTCTTAACATTTATTTACTTTTAAGAGACAGAGAGAGACAGAGCATGAGTGGGGGAGGGGCAGAGAGAGAGGGAGACACAGAATCCAAAGCAGGCTCTAGGCTCTGAGCTGTCAGCACAGAGCCCGACGCGGGGCTCCCACTCAGGAACCATGGGATCATGACCTGAGCCGAAGTCGGACACTTAACAGGCTGAGCCACCCAGGTGCCCCTACAAGGTCTTTCAAAGGAAAAAAAAAACTTATCTTTTCTTGTGTTTCATTTTGAGTAATTCCTATTGTTGTGTCTTCAAGTTTATTATTCTTATCTTTTGTAATGTCTAATCAGCTGTTAATCCAATCCAGTGTATTTTTCATTCTGTGTATTGTAATTTCATCTTTAGAAGTTTCCATTGGAGCTTGTTTATGGCCCATGTCTATAACTTCTTGAATATGTAATAGAGTTATCATAACTTCATTGATTTTCTTGTCTGCTAATTCTATTTAATCTGTATTAGTTCTGGGTCAATTTTGATTGATTTGTTTTCTATTAATTATAGGTAATTTTTCCTACTCTGGATAGAGAGTAGGCATCTTTGATTGGATGCCAGACATAATGGATTTTATCTGTTGAGTGCTAAATAATCCTAGTAATCTTGAACTTTGTTGTAGGATGTAGTTAAGTTACTGGAAAATAATTTGATTCTTTTGGATCTTGATTTTAACATTTGTTTGGCTGGGGGTGCCTGTGTGGCTCAGTCGGCTAAGTGTCCGATTCTTGATTGCGGCTCAAGTCATGATATCACAATTCATGAGATCGAGCCCCACGTTGGACTCTGTGATGACAGTATGGAGCCTGGGGATAATCTCTCTTTCTCTGTCTCTGTCTCTGTCTCTCTTTATCTCGCTCTCTGTCTCAAAAATAAATAAACTTCAAGAAAAAAAAGATTTATTTGACTGGACCAGAGACCTGTTCATTGTAGGGCAGGGTTTTTCAACATCAGCACTCAATATCAACATCTTGAATCAGTTATTTCTTTGTTGTGAAGGGCTATGCTGTGCTTTGTAGAATGTTTAACAGCATCTGTAGCCTCTGCCCTTTAAGTGACTCCCTACTTGTAACAACCAAAAATGTCTCCAGAAATTGCCAAATGTTGGGGAGGGGGTAGCAAATTGCCCCCAGTCAAACAACTACTGCTTTAGGATTAATTTTGTCTTATTACTATGCAAGATCTTCCTATGCACTTTGCCTAATGCCCCATGAATTGTGAGATTCTTTTGTTTTTTTTCAGTCTGTTTGGGGTAGGCATTTGTATTGGTCTTGTGTGTGTACTGAGTGTTGTTCCCTCTAATCTTTCTGGGTGGTGCTTTTTTCAGTCCTGTTTTGTTTCCTCGTGTGTATGTGATGATCAGCATTTTAGCTGCATATTCAAAGGACAATCTCTGCAGATCTCTGGGGTCTGTGTTAGTCTTTTCAGGCTACTATAACAAAAATACTGTAGACTGGGTGGCTTAAACAAAGCACACTTATTTCTCACAGTTCTGGAGACTGAGGAGTCCAAGATCAAAGCCCAGCAGATTTGGTATCTGGTGAGAGAGAGCCTGACTCTTGCTTCATAGTCATCTTCTAGTTATGTCTTTAGGTGGTGGAAGGGGTGATAAAATTCTCTGGAGTATCTCTTAAAAGGCAACTAATCCCATTTATGAGGGTTCTGCCCTCATGACTAGTCACCTCCTAATTGGGGGGTTAGGATTTCAATATATGAATTTTGGAGAGACAAAGCATTCAGTTTATAACAAGTTCTCTGTCTGTGCATCTTTCTCTTCTCCAGTAATCTGTGTCATGAACACTAGCCACCTGGATCTCCCCAGACCCTCAGCTCTATCTCCTCAACTCAGCAAGTCCACTAGCCCTCACCCATTTTGTGTCCTGTGTCACACATGACTTGGAACCTCTCAGGGCAGTAAGCTGGGGCAGTAGGGTTCACTTTGTATTCTGTCTGGCAGCGATCTTTTTTGTCTGATACCCAGTGTCTTGATGCTGGTTTTTCTTTCCCATGTATTTTGTCTATTATTTGGTTATTTGTGGTGGGAGGGTAAATTTGGTCCCTCTCATTAAATCTTGGTCAAAAATGGAGTCCCTTTAAACCTTAATTGATTCATATTAATTATTGATTAAAGCTGAAAGTGTTCTTAAACACTAACTTAATTTCATTTTTTTGGATTTATATGAAACTCATAGCCATCATATCTTTGTTCAAAATTTCCTGTTCCATGTAGTTTCTATGGCACAACATAAATACTAAATTGGCCCTAAAGCCTTTTATCATCTTTTTAATATACCTCTTTAGTGCAGGTTTTCACAGTGTTACATAAATATGGGCCTCTAACTATATGTAGTAGCATACAATTAAAGGACATGTCCTGACCTGATGAAGCACATTAGTGGAGTGTGTCATGTTTTTAGGACATTGCCACAGCAGGCTCAAAGACTTCCAGAAGGCTTCCTTGTGTTACTCGTTTTGTAGCAGCTAAAACACCAGCGTCAAACTCTGATTGTTGGCCCAATTGAGAGTATAGAGAACTGGTGATCTAAGACGGGGGGAAAAAAAGAAAAAAACAAAAAGAAGATCATTTTGAACAGTGTATGAGACAAAACCGTACTGAAGGATAATGCTATAAGGATGGGAGTGACTTGGAACCCATTGGTGGTAAGCTGTTTGAGAAAGGAGAAAGGTAGCAGAATAGAAAATAAAATGACAGAAGAATCCAGCCTTGTTTTGTGCGAGATGAACTTCGCAAATTTGCTACATCGTAACTGCTGCAGAGTTTGTATGTAACAGGTGTGGTTGGATATTCAAAGATGAAGAAATTTATTCAGAGCATATCTTTGGGGAAGAGATATGTATGTAGTGGGTGGGGTGAAACCATCTGGATATATATATGAACTAAAACATACCAAAGTCATTTTAATGGAATTTTGTATATATGTGATAACTTACATAAAATGATACACATCGGTGTGTATAAATTCAGTGTGGTAAACTGCATAAAACATGTTTGGGATGGCGATGATATACTGTAGCTAAAAAGAGCTGAGTAAGAGTTTATGTAGCTCTTTAGTACATAAGAATTAGGCAGCTTTTTAAAGCATACAGATCCTTATAGGCAGATGTGCTGTTAATGTTCTAAGACTGAAAAGCTATTGTGGATTGATAATATGAAAAACTCTGTTTGGAAGCAAAATCTGATTAAAGTTTCCAAAAATTAGGATTGCTTTTTAGTAATTAAGAAATAAATATTTAATAAGCATTTCTTGTTGCCTGAATATTTTTGATGGTGTAAGTGGTGGTGCTCATGTAGTTAAGTATCTGCCTTTTTCAAGTGTTTATAAGTCTTCATGGCAAGAGTTTGTGTGGGTAGGGGAAGAATGTAGAACAGTAGCAGTTTTTTTACTTTTCTCAACATAAGTAAGCATAGAAGATTTATCATAGTCAAAAGTGCATATTATAAGAAAATGATAAACACCAAAATCAAGAATTATTTCATCTGGGAAGGGGAGGAAGGGGACAGTATCAGGGAGGGACATTCAATTGTATTGATGTTTTGTTTTTGGCCTTTTAAAGCAAACTTTTAAAATATAGTTTAACATACGTAAAGTGTAGATCATAAGCATATAGCTTCTTGAATTTTTATAAGATGAACATAACCTGTATGACTAATACCCAGATTAAGAAACAGAACATATATTGGAATTATTTGATATTTTTTCAAACTGGGTAGTGGACATTTGGTTATTTCTTATGTCATTCTTTATTTTTTTGTTGTTGTTATGCTTTAAAGTTTGCCTACTATGTTTTTTTAAAAAAATCGTTCCCCCCCCCTCTCTCTCTCTCTCTCTCTTTACCCCTCGTGGGATTCTCTCTTTCTCTGCTCCCTCGCTCACTTGCACCTTCTCTCTCAAAAAAATTAATTAAAAAATCATCTCAGAAGGAAATAAGATCTTTAAAAATATGGAAGATGTCAGAAAACCCACATGCTTTAGTAACTGAGGAAAATACTTCAGGGAAATAAGTTTTTTCCATGTAGGCCTTTGTCTCCTATGTTATCTTATAAACCTGATAGAGGCCCAAGTTACTGAAAGTTTTAGAATGGAAAAAGAACATAAACAGAACTATGTGGATCAAAGTAGTAAAAATAATTAGTACATTTTCAGATAGTACATTATTGGCCTTTTACAATCACAACATAAAGTTTGGGTCCTCAAATATGAGTACATTGAAATGACAGTTTTCTTTTAAAAATTTTATCACTGAAATCTCAGTGATAGTTTAAGAAGGAAATTTCTTATTTAGTTCTATAATGGTATATTCAAAGTATGGAAAGAAATGAGCTAATAAGATACTTATATCTAGTTTATAGGCTTTATATCTGTTTAGAAATCATTTGTGTAGTGGGTAGAAATACTCTTAATCTAAGGGGTTTCCTAAAACTAGTTCTCTATCTACCTTGGTGGTGTTTCTTGTTTTTGTTTTCTCATTTTAGAGAAGTGGGAAATACTTATTCCATCAAACATGAAGATTTCTAAAATTTGATTAATTTTTATGTATTAGGTATCTTTCTGTATCTCATTTTAAGAAAAGCATTAAAATGAGATTTTTCTCAATTCTCAGCAGTAGGCTTTTTCTAATGAAGTTACACTTGCTATGGTTTGGAAAGGCCATTTGTACAGTAATTTTTTGTAAAAATGTTTAGTCATTAGCCTTCTTCTGTGGGGGCCATATCATACAATTATTAGAATGTTAATCTACTGGGGCGCCTGGGTGGCGCAGTCGGTTACGCGTCCGACTTCAGCCAGGTCACGATCTCGCGGTCCGTGAGTTCGAGCCCCGCGTCGGGCTCTGGGCTGATGGCTCAGAGCCTGGAGCCTGTTTCCGATTCTGTGTCTCCCTCTCTCTCTGCCCCTCCCTCATTCATGCTCTGTCTCTCTCTGTCCCAAAAATAAATAAACGTTAAAAAAAAAAAAAAAATTAAAAAAAAAAAAATAAAAAAAAAAGAATGTTAATCTACTGAAAACCAATCATTTGGGTTTTTTTTTTTTTTTTTCCTTTTTACTCTCTTCTAGAAGCCAATAGATCAGAGTAGAAAAATTACTGTTTCTGGTATGTTTACGTGTATTTGGTCTTTAAAGGAGTAGTTAGGACACACTGAAGTTTTTGTTTTGTTTTCCTGATTTCCCTGGACAGGCAGTGGAAAAGGAAATGGCTGTTCCTAATCACCTCTGCATTCGCCGCTGGACTACCAAGCATGTAGCTGTTTGGCTGAAGGATGAAGGCTTTTTTGAATATGTGGACATTTTATGTAATAAGCACCGACTTGATGGAATCACATTGCTAACATTGACTGAATATGATCTCCGGTCTCCTCCTCTGGAAATCAAAATCTTAGGGGACATTAAAAGGTTAATGCTCTCAGTCCGAAAATTGCAGAAAATACATATTGATGTTTTAGAAGAAATGGGATACAACAGTGACAGTCCCATGGGTTCCATGACACCTTTCATCAGTGCTCTTCACAGCGCAGAGTGGCTCTGTAATGGAGAACCTTCACATGACTGTGATGGACCGATCACTGATTTGAATTCTGATCAGTACCAGTACATGAATGGTAAAAACAAACATTCTATTCGAAGATTGGACCCAGAGTATTGGAAGACCATATTGAGTTGTATATATGTTTTTATAGTATTTGGGTTTACATCTTTCATTATGGTTATAGTCCACGAGCGAGTGCCTGATATGCAGACCTATCCACCACTCCCAGATATATTCTTAGACAGGTAAGTTTTATTTCTAGTTGCCAAGTTTGCAGAAGGTTGCAATCACAGCAATGATAATATAGTTATGATAATTATGTTGTTTGTTATTATTTTGGTTGATACATACTTTCTATTTATCTGGTAGCATATGAAGATATGCTTTGAAGTCGCTTTTTTTTTTTTTTAAGTTTATTTATTTTTGACAGAGATAGAGTATGAGCATGAGCTGGGGGAGGGGCAGAGAGAGAAAGAGGGAGACTCAGAATCTAAAGCAGGCTCCAGGCTCCAAGCTGTCAGCACAGAGCCTGATGCAGGGCTCAAACTCACAAACTGTGAGATCATGACCTGGGCCAAAGTCATACGCTTAACCGACTGAGCCACCCAGGTTCCCCTGTCTTAAAATAAATTAGACCTTAAGCCTGTGTGAGTGGGAAAAGCCACTGCTTGATTTATATTTTTTATAGCTATATTATAGCTCCTTGGGCAGTTCACATTTTAAAAGGGTTTCCTGGAATGGTGTCTATAATAAATGGAATTTGGTTACCTTTTCTTGATGAATGGGGTTTAAAAGCTTTTCCAAAAATACGGGGAAGGCTCCTGTATCACCAAATAAATTGGAATTATCACAAATAATACAAATTGATTCATTGATAGTATCCTCTTGTTTTTATGAAGTGTTGCATGCATAAAAAAGAATATAGTATATGCATATGAAAAATAAGAATAGAACAAAACTCAAAAGTATTAGTTTTTATATTTGTTATTTTAAAAATCTGTTTCAAGTTTGTAGAACTTTACTGATTGTTTTCATAAAATGTTTACCCTTCTGAAAGTGCCTTGTAGAATGTTTTTTTGCTTAGAATGTGTTTTTTTTTTAATGAAGTGAATTAAAGTATTTGTGTTGAGATGGCAAAATGATGTACATATCACATATTTGTCCTCACAAACCCCGATTTAAAGTGTAGTAAAGAGGTTTTTGTTTAAGTTGTAAGCCTACAAGGATGCAGCAGATAAGAGAGGAGAGAGTAGCCATACATTTTTGGAAGTTTGAAAGTAGGTGGATGAGTGGCAACAAACAGACCTAAAATAATCAAATTCTAAAACAGCAATTAGGAAAAATGAGAACCAACCCAATCTATATTGCAGATTTCTCAAAACTCTGGATATTGCAGGCGAAAGGGTGGTGCTAAAAGAAGAATCTAATGAAAGCTGTTGAAGAAACTGTTAGATCCCTATATCTCCTCCCCTATTCTATACAGTTTTCCCAATTATAAACAGAAGACCCTAAGGAAGTAAGGAAGAAAGCATATGGATATCTAAGGAAAGAGTATTGGAGGTAGAGGAAACAAGTTGTTCCTTGCTCCTTGTTCTTTGTTTCAAGTTGTTTCCTTATTCCAAGTTGCAACACAGGTTGCAGAAATCCTGAATTGGTAGGGTACTTAGCAGGTTTAAAGAACAGCAAATGAGAGCTGGGAAGAACAGTTGGAGATGAAGTTTGAGAGGAAACAGGAATCCAGATTGTATAGTGACTTGTAGATTATTGTGTGGATTTTAGCTTTCATTCTGAATGAAAAGGGAAGCCATTGGAAAGTATTTTAGAGAAGGAGTGATCTAACTTCCATTTTAAAAGGTAACTCTAATTGTTGTACTGAGAATAGCCTGAGTGTGGACGTGAGTATGGCCAAATAGGGGTTAAATTATTGAATTCACCTTGACAAAAATGAGGTGCATTGGATGAGGATAGTAGTGGTAGAGATGGTGTGAAAGAGTCAAGTTCTATTTATATATTTAGAAAGCGCAGCCAACAAGATTTGCTGATGGATTTGCATGTAAGGCATAAGAAAAAGAAAAGTCAAGGATTACTCCAAGATTTTTGACCTGACCCTTTGCAAGGATGGAGTTGCCCTTTACAGAGATGGGAAGACAGCTGACTTGGAAAGAAATGTAAGGATTTGGTTTTGGACATGTCAGATTGAGATATCTTTTACACCAAATCATTATGTCAAGTAAGAGATGGAAGGATGAGTTGGAGTTCAGAAAGATGTAGGCTGAAATTTGGAAGTTACCAGCACAGGTAAAGCTGTGATGTTAGATAAGGTCTTCTAGCGAGTGAGTTAAAAAGTGGGAAGATTAAAGATTGAACCCAAGAACATTCTTTTTTTTTTTTTCTTTTTTTAAATGAGTGGCCTGTTTTATATTTCCTTATTATTTTTTTTAATCTTTTACATGTTTATTTTTGAGAGAGAGAGAGAGAGAGAGAGACGGAGCATGAGCATGGGAGGAGCAGAGAGAAGGAGAAACAGAATCCGAAGCTGTCAGCACAGAGCCCAATGTGGGGCTCCAACTCACAAACCATGAGATCATGACCTGAGCCAAAGTCAGACAGCTAACCAACTGAGCTACCCAGATGCCCCCAAGCCCAAGAACATTCTAACAGAAACCAGAGAAGTAAGGCAAAACCAGTAAAGAAGACTGAGAATGTCAGGGCAGAGAGAGAAAGTAGTATCCTGGAAGCCAAGTTAAAAAAAAGTATTGTAAGAGGGCAGGAATAATTAATAATTAGCTGTTTTTAAGTGCTATTCAGGCATCAAGTAAAATGTGGATAATTGACCATCAGATATAGCAACATTGACCTTCACAAGAGTTAGTAAAAGCAGAAGCTGATTGTAATGGGTTCAAAAGAGAATATGAGACTTACTGAAATTTACCTAATGGGATATAATCCACAAATAGGAAACATATGCTCATTGTGACAGTTGCTCATTGTGACATTATTTGTAGTAATTGCAAATATTGGAAATAATATAAATGCCTATCCTTGGAAACCTGGTTGAATATAATACTCTGCATAGCAGAGTACTACTAAATCACAAAGAAGAGTGAGGAAGGTTTTTAAGAACTGATATGAACTAGTTTTAAGTGTGAAGCAAGGAAAATATAAAATGAGCGAAACAGCTCTTGTTCCATAAATCAAGGAAGTGCATAAAACCAATGAAAGCATGTCAGAAGAACATATGAGCTGGTTTGAAGGGACTTGCACTGATCAAACTAGGGCAATTAAAACATCCAAAAGCATAGTGATGGTAATGGATTCTAATATACTGAGTAAAAGAAAGAATTTGTGAATCCATAGTGATAAACAAAAAATGGTCTGGCAAGAGGGGAAATTCTTCAAGAATGATACCAGCAAATAAACATGGATGGCCTATTTTGCAACATCCAGCATAGTAATTGATTCAGGCAAGTCATCAGTGGATGCTAAAATCATTAGGTGAAAGATCAAGGATGTTCACATGATTTGAAAATAATCATCTCACATACTACTTAATTATAGGAAGAATAAGGTAGCTTTCCAGTGTCATGATCTGACATGCATTGTTTTAACCAAATGATCAAATGTAGCATTTCAAACTGACATGTGCATTGGATGTGATGTTCACAGTATCAACTATATAATAATCTTGCCCCTCCAAATGTAACCTAAGTCTAATCATGAGGAAATTATCAGACAAATCCAGAACAAGGAACAGTCTAATAAGACAGCTGATCTGGACTCTCCAAAAATGTAGATATTATAGCAAACGGAAGTCAGGCAGAGAGAATTGTAGGGATATTGAAGAGCTGTAACCAAGAGCAATATATGAACTTTAATTGGAACCTATATCAAGAAAAAATATATACTGTTGATATTTTGGGGACATTTAGGAAATTTTGGGTATGGACTTCATATTAAACAATGTTGTCTAACAATCAGTGTTACAGTTTCCTGGGTATAATAGTGTATTGTGTTATGAAAAGGATATCCTTTTTCCCAGGAGAATCATGTTGTAGTATTTAGGAGAGAAGTGTCATAATGTCTGCAACTTACTTTGCAGGGGGTGGGTTCAGGTTCTTCCAAAACAGTATGTGTGTGTGTGTATGTAGGTATGCATAGAAAGAGTGAAAAAAAATAAATGTGGAAAAAATGGTAATTATTGTACGGTGGATTTAAGTGAAGACCTTAAAGTATTTATTCGTTCACTTTTCATAGCCAAGAAAAGTTAAAAAAAAAAATTGGTTAGAGTTGATAAGAGAGAAAAAGAATAGGAAGAGAGAAATTGGAAACAATCAAATCTTAAAAGGTTTCCTGTAAAGGTGGTAGAGAAATGGAGCTGTATCTTGGACAGAGAAGGAAAGGATAGAGAGTCACCAGGATTTTAGTTTGGGATGGGCTATATTATAGTATGTTTGTTGTATTGATGATAGGAATGGCCCAATTTAGGCGGAGGGGAATGATGTTAGGAGGAAAGAGATGGACATGATCAGAGTCATGTCCTTGAGTAAATGAAAAGTGATGGGATCTAATGGGTAGGAGAGGTTGGTTTAGGCACATGGACTGTTCATACATAACAGAGAAGATAGAAAATACAGAAGCACACTGTTAGATGTGATGATAGAGCATGAGGAAGTGCTCTCCTGATTGTTTTTATTTTCTCTGCAAATAGAGAGCTAACAATGGAGAGAAAAATGGCAGTTTGAGGAAAATGAATGGGGTGTAAAATAGTCACCTAGAAGAGTGAGTAGACTTGTGTGATGTAGTAGCAGCACTGATGGCCTCCTTGAAGTTAGTAGTCATGTTGGCATGATGTATTTTTACTACCTCACTCAAAGAGGTGGATGGAATAGGTGGATAACTGGATTTAATAAGCAGGGTTGAAGGTTTGCTAGGCAGCATGATGAAGGAAGACCAGGCAAGGGAGTGATTATAATGACTGACCATGGACTCAGGTGGATAAGAAGGGACACGAGGAAATGAGATAGGTGAAGAACAGTGAAAATGTTGTAAGATCAATGGATTTTAGGTCTCAAAATTATTGAGGTTGGGAGTACTAGAAGGAATAAGCTGGAAAGCAAAGAGGTGTTGGTTTATATAGGATTCTTGAAATTAAGATTATGAAAAATAATCTTAGTAATGACAAGATCCAGGTTATAACCATGGGTGCAGGTCACTGAAGCAGAATAAAAGACAAGGCCAAAGGAGAAGTAAAAAGATAAGCGAGAAGAACGCAAGTTACAATAGAAGTTTTAGAGAAAGTGACAGTGAACCAGAAGCTGAAGTCTTCAAGAAATGAGAGAATGGATGCTGAGGTTCAATAGATGCCTATAACCAAGGTGTAGTGGGAGAAAGGTGGAAAAATGACCTGAGAGAGAAATGAGGATTTTATTTTAAAGTGTACAATTTAGTGGGTTTTATTATATTTACAAAATTGTGCAACTATCACCACTAATTCCAGAATATTTTCATTACCCCAGAAAGAAACTCCTATCCATTATCAGTCTCACTCCATTCCCTCCTCCTTCCATTCCCTGGAAACCACTAATTTACTTTCTACACCTGTGAATTTGTCTGTTCTGGACATTTCATATAAATGGAATCATACAATATGTGGCCTTTTTTGCGTGTGATTGGCTTCTTTCATTTAGCATAATTTTTCAAGATTCATCCATATAGTAATATGTATCAGTGCTTCATTCCTTTTTATTACAGAATAATACTCCATTGTATGGATATATACTACATTTTGTTTATCATTAATCAGTTAATGAATGTTTGGGTGTGTCCACTTTTTGGCTGCCATCAATGCTGCTTATGAACATTTGTGTACAAAATTTTGTATAAACATATATGTAATTTTCAGTTTGTAATGGGGATATGAAGCCAAATTTTGCCTAACTCCCTATAGTGCCACCCACTACAAATCTTCATGCTCTTAAGCATTGAAGCTTTATTCATAGGAGAATGGTAACAGGTGCTATCAGTGTTTTTCCTGTGTACTCTCAGATCTCTTTCATTTTCTTGCATGTGGACGCCCCCAACATCCAGTAAATGTATCTGTGTTGGAGAGCTGCATCTGGGCTGCTGAATACATTTTGCCTGCTTGGAAAGAGAGGCAAACATGCTTAGGAATTTACATCCCTCCAGCAACGGCCTTTAACTAATGACTGATGAGATAGGGTATAAATATTTTATTTCTCTTCACCCTAATTGGGACAACTTTTAGGTCAGACCTACACTGTCTCCCAAAGTCCCCATAGGATTGAGCCATAATTACCCTTGCCATAGTTAACCCCACAAGCCTTTATTTGATGGCTCACTTTTACCCTGCTTCCTTGCCTTCCTAATCTCATTTTCTTACTACCCTAAGGTTTTCCCTTGGGAACACTCCTAATCACTTTCACACTGATCTTTGTTTAAAAATCTGTTTCTGAAGCTTATGTTACACAATTTCAAGACCTTCAGTACACCTTAAACAGAAAATTAGGAGATAGGGATGCCTCTATAGGCAGGCCCACTTAAAACAGTGCGAAAGGATAGCTGATAGCCATACTAGTAACAGAAGAACCAGAAGCACTATAAAAAGCAAACATAAATAATGGAAAAACTACTCTAGCCTGGAGCTTAACCTTCATTTCTCAGTAATCCTGAGGTCATTATCATATTCAGTGTAATAATCAGTGTTCATAATCATGATTATTACCAAGTAATGGTAATAATTACCAAAGTTAAATTTTTATCTGGGAAAAAAGAGGTATGTACATGTATAATGCATTTTAGATAACTTTGTATCAAAATAAATAATGAGATCTTGAAAAAACATTTCCTCACAACATTCCACTAAAATAACAGTAAAAAGGAGATGGAGGGGAACCCTATAATCCTATGAAGGCAAAAGTAATGATAATGATGAATATTTGGAAAGTAGGAAGTTGAGGGCCTATTATAAGATTAGGAACCGGAGCTAGCAATGTCCAAAAGGGGAGTTTGTGTTGCAGAGCTCCAGAAAAACTCTCTAAACAGATGGCACCAGGTATCTGTCACAACCAGGTACAAATAGGAGCCAAATATGGGAGAATTGGTTGAAAAGCTTTTAGACTTGCTCTATTCCAACAGAAGATAGATGGTATAGTCTCCAGAGTAGTTAAATGTGAGGGACTCTGAGCTCATGAGAACAAAGGTACCTAGATGTGTTCAAGGCGATTACTATAAATTTACATACTGATCACTGAAACTTCTAGCTCCCTTCCTTAAGTAGCCAGACTTCTTATCCCCATTCCCTCCCAGCACCAGTCATCTCAGCAGGAGAACAGATCCCTCTCCTTGGAAAACCTACACAAGAGAAAAGGACTATAGATACAATGGTAAGGGAGATATCCCTATCTCATCAACCAGACCCCTTTATCACTCTACCATGAAACCCACAACGTGAGAAGCTCAATCTATGCGCACAGAGCTTCAAATTATTTTTTTAGTGCTTCACTGTCAAATATGAATGGTCAAGAATGATCAGACATTTAAGGACAAAAGACCAATGCAAACAGAAAAAAGCAACATGGGAAACACAAAATAGCATAAGAACACTTCAAAAAATAAACCGTATTCTCACAGATGAGATGTTATGTTGCATTTTATGAGACAGTAACAGTAGGCTATAAAAAAGGAAAATTCAGAAGAAAAAAAGCTTTTGGAAAATTAAAAATGAAAGTAGAAATTTAAAATCCAGCAGAATAATTGGGATATAGATTTGATAAATTGCCCTGTATGTAGACCAAAAATGATAAGTAGAGGAGAAAAAGTAAGATCAATCCATTTGGCCCAACAGTGAACAAATAAGGGTATTAGAAAGAATACATAGAGAAAATGAAGGGGAAGATATTATTTAGGATATAATAAAGGAAATTTCCTGAATTCAAAGGATGTGACTTTCCAGATGGAAAGGGCCCACTGAATAAGAAATGGAAAATTTTATAACACTGGATTTTAGGCTGAAGATCCTAAAATTTAGCTTCTTTCTTTTTAATTTATTTTTTTTAATCTTTATTTTTGAGAGAGAGAGACAGAGTGCAAGTAGGAGAGGGACACAGAGAGAGGGAGGCACAGAATCTGAAACAAGCTCCAGGCTCCGAGCTGTCAGCACAGAGCCCGATGCAGGGCTTGAACTCACAAGCTGTGAGATCATGACCTGAGCTGAAGTCAGAAGCCCAACCTACTGAGCAACCCAGGTGCCCCCTAAAATTTAGCTTCTTAAGAGACAGAACAAGTAACATAGAAAAGATTGGAAATCTAAATAGCATCAAATTCTTTGCAACAGTGGAAGCTAGAGGACAAGACCTTTAACTTTCTGAGACAAAATAACATCTTAGAATTCTCAGTCCAAGCAAACTACCAATTAGTTATAAGGTTAGACCGAAGGATAGTTTTTAAATTTTTTTTTAATTTAAATTCAAGTTAGTTAACATATAGTGTAGTATTGGTTTCAGAGTAGAATTTAGTGATTCATCACTTACATGTAACACCCAGTGCTGATCCCAACAAGTGCCCTCCTAATTAATGAGTGTCACCCATTTAGCCCATCCCCCCACCTACTCCCCTCCAGCAACCCTCACTTTGTTCTCTGTAAAGAGTCTCTTATGCTTTGCCTCCCTGTTTTTATCTTATTTTCCCTTTCTTCCCCAATGTTCATCTGTTTTGTTTCTTAAATTTCACATGAGTGAAATCATGCTATTTGTCTTTCTCTGACCTATTTGGTTTAGTATAATATACTCTAGTTCCATCCACATTGTTGCAAATGGCAAGATTTCATTCTTTTTGGTCACCGAGTAATATTCCATCACACACACACACACACACACACACACACACACACACACACACCACATCATTATCCATTCATCAGTCAGTGGACATTTGGGCTCTTTCCATAATTTGACTATTGATAGCGCTGCTGTAAACATTGGGGTGCATATGTCCCTTTGAATTAGCATTTTTGTATCCTTTGGAAATACCTAGTAGTGCAATTGCTGATAGACCCAAGGATATTTTTAAGTTTTCAAGTCTCAAAATATTTACTTTCCAATCCCACAGCTACTAGAATTGCTAAAATGAAAAAAATTGATGATAACGCCTGATGAGGATTCAGAGGAACTGATAATCTCATACATTGCTGGTAGAGATGCAAAATGACAGAACTGCTTTGAAAACAGCTTGATAGTTGTGGTGTTTTTTTAATAATCTGTTTTTTATTTTAGAGAATGCAAACAGGGGAGAGGAGCAAAAGAGAGAGAGAGAGAGAGAGAGAGAGAGAGAGAGAGAGAGAGAGAGAGAGAATCCTAAGCAGGCTCCATGCTCAGCATGGAACCTGACACAGGGCTTGATCCCATGACCTTGGGATCATGACCTGAGCCGAAATCAAGAGTCAGACACTAAACCGACTGAGCCACCTAGGCGCCCCCTGTTTGATAGTTTCTTAAAAAGTTAAACATATCCTTAACATAACCCTTAACAGTTTCACTTCTAAGTATTTACCTAAGAGAAATGAAAACATATATCCATGCAAAGACTTGTATGTGGTCTTTATTCAAAACCACGCAAAACTGAATATATCCAAATATCCATTACATATCCGAAATACCCATCAACCAGTGAATGGAAAGGAAATGGTAGATAAAGAAAGGGTAAAGAATTATACATGCAGTATATATGGGTAGATCTGAAATATATTATACTAAGTGAAAATAGGCAGATACAAAAGGTATCTAGATAAATACTGTGTGATTCCATTTATATGCCATTCTGAGAAAGGCAAACCTATATAGGACAGAAATCAGTTGACTTGTTGTCCCAGAGCTAGAAGTGAGAGAGGGGGTTGACTACAGAGGGGCACAAGGGAACTTTTTGGAGTAATGAAAATATTCTATATCTTTATAGTGGCGGTAGTTACGTGACTGACAAATACATTTATCAACCTCATTGAACTAACTACACAGCTAAAAGGGATGAATTTTTTTGGGTTGTAAATTAAACGTCAATAAATCTAACATTAAAAACAAGTTTGTCCTTCAGCCTGTCTTTCTCAGAAAACGAATGGAGGAAAGAATCAAAACTAAAGAGTAAACTGAAAAAGACGAGTACTTGGATTCAGGAAACAAAGAATCTAATATAGAAAAGAGGAGTTTACAAGGTGAAAGTCGAGTTTTACTTCAAAAAGAGCCATACGGGCAGACTAGAAAATGCAACCGTACTGTGTGATTCCATTTATATGCCATTCTGGGAAAGCCAAACCTTGGGATCATGACCAAACCTACTAAATTTGAAAAAAAAAAAAAAAGAAGAGCTCTAAGAGAGATTTCCCCAAAAGGAAAAATTGAATTGGTAGAATAGTTTGAAGCTGAATTGATGATAGGCACATAAGAAACAGAGCAAACTAAAAAAAAAGAAAAGAAAAGAAAAGAAAAGAAAGAAAGAAAGAAAGAATTTTTAGCTCTAGAGAATTATAAGAATTTCTACAAGAAAGGGATTTAATTGTTGTTCTCTACTGACTCAGCTGCAAATGGTATTTAGAAACTTAAGTAAAAGCCAAAAATTATTTTTTAAAAAATTGTGAAACTGTAGAGAATAGGGGAGAGAAAATGGACTGTGGGAGCTAAGAGATATAATGCTAAATAAAAAAGAGTGAAAGTGATTGCCTCTGGGAAGCAAGAATTAGGTAGAGGGTGGGGCAGAAATGTATTTTCATCCTAAACATTGTAAAATTGTTTTATATATATATATATATACACACACACACATACATACACATATATATATATACATACACACATATATACATATGTATTATTTTTAAATGTTCATTTAAAAATTTATATAGTTAAAAGTCTTTTAAAGGAATTTTTCTTTTATTTAAAAATTTCTGATATGTGATAACCTTTTCCCCTAGTAATGCGAGATAAATAAGGCAGCAATAGATTAAAAATACATAAGAGGAATCTTTTGAGGTAACAAATGACAAGTCCCTGACTAAAGATGATGTATTCTCTTCACTTTGAACAAGGTTTGGTTGGATAAAACTATTAATACCTTTCTTTCAGATTTCATGTTTTATTTTTAAAGATACGTTTATTTCCTTAGTTATAAAATTAATACATTGTACAAAAAATTTTAGTGGAAATGTACAAAGAATAAAAATAAGACAATCAGGGGTGCCTGGGTGGCTTAGTTAGTTAAGCGCCTGACTCGATTTCAGTTGAGGTCATGATCTCACAATTTGTGAGTTCAAGTCCTGCATCAGGCTCCATGCTGGCAGTGTTGAGTCTGCTTGGAATTTTATGTCTCTCTCCCTCTCCCTTTCTCCCCACCCTACCCCATACCCTGCCATAGCTCACGCTCTCTGAATCTCTCAAAGTAAATAAATGGAAAAAAAAAAAAAAAAAAAAAGACGATCACCTGGAGATGATATATTTGCACTAATTCATTTCCACCTTTATCTCCTTTCCCCCTCTCTCTTCTCTTTCTCCTCCTTCACTCTTTTTATTTATTTATTTTTTAAGATTGTAAGTAATCTCTATACCCAACATGGGGATCAAACTTAAACCTCAAGATCAAGAGTCACATGCTCTACTAACTGAGCCAGCCAGGTGCCCCTTTCTCTTTCTTTTTAAATTAGGAAATGTGACATGTATTTTAGTAGTGAATAACCGCAGGAGCTGTGGATTTCGTGAGGAAAGAGGGGTCAATGGAAACAATAGAAGAAAACAAGGATATAAAACAAAGGAGGGCAGAAAAGGGAGTAAAAACAATTTACTGCCTCTAAAATAAAACCAAATTAAAAAAAAAATTGCTATAGGGAGAAAAGAGTCAAGTTCAAGCCCCAATTATCTGGATTCTGCAGTTAGCACATCATGCAGGAGGTGAACCCTTTCCCATTGATTTTTGTGGGCAGTTTCGTATCCAGGTCTACCATTCTACGGGGGGGGGGGGGGGGGGGGGGGGGGAAGAAAAGGATTGTCACCTCTTCACAGAGAACCATTAATTGGGAATCAAAAACAGCAAAGAAGTTTTGATAAATGAGATATTTGATGAAACAGATATTTCCCCCAGGTTCTTTAAATATCCTCTCCTAAAAGAGGTAAAAGTTATAGAAATAAATTTTGAAGAGTATCATGTTGCAAAAGGTGTCACATACATGCACTTCTTGTCAGTATGAAATTAATTTTTTTCTCTTTCAGTGTTCCTAGAATCCCATGGGCCTTTGCCATGACAGAAGTATGTGGCATGATTTTGTGCTATATTTGGCTCCTGGTTCTTCTTCTCCACAAACACAGGTACCTCAGTTATTCCATTAAAAGACAAAATGTTTTTACTGTCTTGGATAAAGTTCGTCAAACCTTGTTTCTCCCTTTGTAGTTTCCTTGTTAATTTCCTTTAGCCATTATGGAAAATGTTTTGGGTTTGATCAACAAGAAAGTCACTGTGAGGTAATACCTCCATATTTAGTTACATTCTGAATGTATTCTGAACACAAAGATCAGAGTTGGCAATGTTCGGCCATTAGCCAATCACTAACAGTCTAGCTTTAAGTTTCTTTGGAAACAAACCGGAAATATCACTTTTTGTGGAAGGATAGAAACTCCTCCAAAGATGGTCTTTGGACAAGGATAGTGCTTGAATGGAAGACATTGTTCTCTGCTTGCAGGAGGCTCATTAGAAAAGGGATTATTTTGCACACCATGCACATCTGTCTAGCCAGTGTGGTTTGCTTAAGATGGTGTAGGAAATTGATGAATAGAGAAAGTGCTTCTTTGGCACTTCCACTAAGAAATATAAAGGAAAAAAAATTTTTTATTAAAAAAAAAAGTATAAGGGAGGCTTCTTTCCTACTTTAGTGAGAGGAAATTATTTGATTTAAGTAAAAAGGCATAGTGAAGAAAAATTTTAAAGAACTCTAAAGTTTGTGGATCTGCTATCTGTTGTCTTTGGACACTGATGAGAAATAGGGACAGTTTCTTGAATTTTTGATCGGTTCTCCTCACCAGGAAGTGCTTGAGGTAAACCGCTGATGGGCTTCAGTTCCTAAGCAGCAGTTACTGCATCGCTTTGAAGGTGAAAAGAAAAGTTGATGATTGCTGTTGTTGTCACACTCTCAGGCTGTATTGTGCTTCATTCTTTCCCATTTTCCAGCAATATTTTTAACTCTGAATTGCTTAAAACCAGAGGTGATTTAAGAACATGTATATCACTGGTGCTCTGTGATTTAACTTTGACTCACAAGACCCAGTGAATTTGAATTTATCCACTCTTCCAAACAGGAAACTGTGGTAGGTTTAGCAAAGCATAGCAGTGGCCAGTTAAATGCAAGTTTTGATGTTTAATTTGTCAGAGAAAGTGTTTCTCAAAATGTGGTCTTTGCACTACTTTCATTAGACTCACCAGGCTTCTTGTTAAGATGTAGATGCCTAAGCTCCATCCCAGGTGTACACACTAAAATTTCAGATGTCTTAACCTGTGTTCAATGCTTTTTTGAGGGTGGGAAGAGCATTTCAAAAACGTGTAAAGCATAATTCCTGTTTTTAAGAATCTTATAGTCTGTTTTGGTTTAAGGCATTTAAAAAAATAATATGACAGTACAAGTGATATTACAGTGCAGTTCAAAATTTTAAGTTTACTTAATATAAAACTTGGTATTAAAAAAACAGTATTTTAAAAAAATCTTTATGTTTATTTTTGAGAGAGAGAGACAGAGCACAAGTGGGGGACAGGCAGAGAGAGAGGGAGCCACAGATCTGAAGCAGGCTTTAGGCTCTGAGCTGTCAGCACAGAGCCGGAGGCGGGGCTTGAACTCATGAACTATGAGATCATGACCTGAGCCAAAATCAGATACTTAACCAGCTGAGCCACCCAGGCACCCCAAAAGACTTATTATTTTATACCTTACATTTAACTTAGGAGAAGTTAGAGAATGTTTCTTAGATAGCTACTATTGGTAACCAATTTACAGTGTTATTAATCAGCAAAAAATTCCCCAGAATCATGTGTTTAGTTTTACCTCTCAAAATAAATAATTTATGAGCGATAGATGAATAACAGGGCTAACATTAAGCTAAGAATCAGGCTAGGTACTAGTCTTACTTCTTTCTCACTAGCTCCTTTACCTTCTCTTAGCCATATTTTCTTATCAAGGAAATGATGCTCTTAGGTCTGCACTGTCTAACATGGCAGGTACTAGCCACATCTGGCTATTTAAATTAATGAAAATGAAATAAAATTAAAATTCAGTTCCTTGGTTGTACTAGTCACATTTCAGGTACTCAGGAGCCACATGTAGATACCTTATTAGTGTGGTTATAGAGCATTTCCATCATTGCGGAAAGTTCTATTAGACAATGATGCTTTAGATTGAAGAATTCTCTAAAATTTCTGTCCTCTTCAAAGAGTCTAGTTCTAGTGGTTTTCCTGTCTGTTCTTCCTTTAAGTAAACACTTGATGCCTGGAGTTTTTTGGTTTGCTTTCTTCTGATCTTTCTCTCTTTTTTGGTCACTCTGTTCACAGGTCAATACTTCTTCGAAGGCTCTGTAGTCTGATGGGTACTGTGTTCTTGCTTCGCTGCTTTACCATGTTTGTGACCTCCCTCTCCGTGCCAGGACAGCACCTGCAGTGTACTGGAAAGGTAGCCTGCTACCTCTTCATCATTCTTTCCTTTTGTTCTTGGTGGGTTGTTGGCACCATATATGTAATAAGGCTAAGAGTTTGCTTTTAATAGTAAAATGTGCTTTTAAGTATTTTCAATATCTGTAAGAAATCTCTATAGATTTCTAGATCTATAGATCTCTATAGATTTCTAGAAATAATTTGGTAGTAATCTTAAGCCAAAATCTACCTCCCTGTTACATCAGTCCATTGAAACTGGTTCTGTGCCATGAAGCTATAGAAAGCAAGTTCCTTTTGGGGCGCCTGGGTGGCTCAGTCGGTTGAGTGTCCGACTTTGGCTCAGGTCATGATCTCACTGCTCGTGGGTTCAAGCCCCACATTGAGCTCTGTGCTGACAGCTCAGAGCCTGGGGCCTGCTTTGGATTCTGTGTCTCCCTCTCTCTTTGCCCCTCCTCCCCTGCTCGTACTCTTCTCTCTCTCTTTCTCTCAAAAATAAACAAACACAAAGAAAAAAAAACAAGTTTCTTTCAATTGTCATTTTCCCTTTCCCACTATACTGAACATCGTTAGTTCCTCATACGACATGACTCTGGTCCCTTCAGTGTCCTCATCACTCCTTTTTTAAAAGTTTTGCAGTTTGACCATATTCCATTTAAAGCATTCTAAACTCTATTCTAAACTTTACTCTTTCCTGGGGTATACTATACTAAATAATGGCTGATTTATTGTTTTTGTTTTAAACTTTGTAGCTTGTTTTGCTATATTGTAGACATATCTTCTCTTTTGATTAAATTGAGAGAGGAGAGATTATGCAGATGGGAACAACAACAAAACCCAGATAACAAAAAATTTTAAAAACCTGAAAACCACCTATACTATACAAAATTGGCCTTTGAGACTCATTAAATTGGACAAAATAATTTATTATCCTACTATTATAAACTTCCATGCTTTAGTTATGTGTTCCCTAATATTCAAATGTATGTGTTAACAGCTTTGTTGTTATTTTAATATTCTTTGTAAAGTGTAAAACATAATTGTCAGGTCTTCTATTGCAATGTAAATAGCTGAAATGCCAGCAAGGGAAGATTAAGCAGCCAAAGGAGATCAAGAACTAAAAATACAGCCCTGAGCTGAAGGGTAACAAAACTTTCTCTAGGTTATTAGGACACTGACCAGTAAGCAAGGGGGAAAGGTTAATATGACCCTTAGGATTTCGTGTAAAGGAAATATTTTATTTTTCTGAAAATATATAAATTGAAAAGTGAAAGCTCACATGGGGATCAATTGGTTAAAAAGACTTCAGCTCAGGTTATGATCTCACGATTCATGAGTTAAAGCCCTGCATCGGGCTCGCGCTCTCTCTCTCTCAAAAATAAACATTAAAAAAAAAAAAGTAAAAGCTCACATAATTTTCTCTTTCACCCATCCCATAAATACCATTAACAGTTGGGTATATAGCCACATAGACTATTTTTAAGCATGCTTACACATTCACATAAGTTTATACAATAGATACTTTTTAAATAAAAGATGAGATTATATTGCAGATATTGTTCTTTTAACTTATGTTTTATTTGATGTTAATTACTTTTTTCTAAAGAAATGCATATGGTTATACCTCATTTTTTTAATAGCTGCAGTGTCCCATTATATGATTTACCAGTTTCCAAATGATACACATTTATGTTGTGTCCAAATCTTACTCTTTATAAACAGTGCTTTGTAAACATCCTGGTGCATTTATGTATTTTCACTTATTTAAACATCTACTTAAGATAAATTCCTGGAAGTGGAATTATGACCTCAAAGAACATGAACATTAAAAATAGTGATGATATTGCTCAAATGTTTACCAGAAAAGACAAATTTTTCACTACTACCTACACTGTATGCATATCAGTTTTCCCACTCTCATGCCAGGACTACTTATTATCAATTTTTAGAGTCATTGTCATTCTGATTAATGAAAGATAATGATATGAGACTTCTACGGTCTTATGTTTTCTATTTAAATCTTTACTCTTCTGAATTTGTTTCTGTACATGGTGTGAAATAGGGATAGAACAATTTCCCCCAAATAGTATGGTAATTGATTAGAAGAGATTTTTAAAAAGAAATATATAAGCTTATTACACTGAAAAGAGAATTTCCTGTAGCTGAGGGATTTAATTGTTGGGTCAGCCACTAAAGAGAATAATATATGTACATAGCACTACAACATGTACTACAAAAATAAATTAGGTACCATTCCTCTATAGTATGGATAACCCTTTTTCTGTCTCTAATGACTGTTTTTCATCATCAGTTATATGTGGACATTTCTATTCAGATTTGCCCTAAATACTGTTAATTGCTTTAAATTATAATATAACCTACTTATTGACCTGTATTATTTGTTGCAGTTGTTAAAAATAGAAGGTTAAGGTGATAGTAACTAGCAATCAAGTCCCTTACAGTGAACTCCATAGGGCATTTTCATTGAAATAAAGTAATTGCTTGAAATCTCATTCCCAGAAGTAGGAGGTTTAGGGACAGAACCAAGAACCTGCCTGTTTTTGAAACGTAGCAATGGACCCACCCTAAGGAAAGAACTACTTAAAGCAGATTTTTGTACCTTGTCTCATCAAGGCATCTTAGTCTGTTATGTTTTAATTTTTATTTTTCTGGAAGAATATTTGGGACATTTAAAATTGGAAGGGATAGGGAGACTTGAGTAACTGAGAAATGATTGCTTTCTTTTGACTGGCATCATTTTTTTCCTGTCCCTGGCTGAGATACATTTTCCTAGCAGTCTCTGTGCTTCACTGCCTAATTTCTTACTCTTACAAGAGTACTGTCTCCAACGCTGTTCTTCTTAGAGGGCTTAGAGGAACCAAACCATGTGTATTTTAGTAATTTCTCTTTCCTTTTGTCTAATAATAAATTCCTCTTCTTGTCCTGCCCTGCTTTTTTTTTTTTTTTAAATCTAACTGGCTTTATTAAATGATTGATGAATTGGGCAGCACCCCATCTAGCAAGTAGAGTGGCATTCTAAGACTTAGGACTTTAGAATTGGTCTTCCTGGATTCACATGTGAACAAAGATTCACATCCTCGTTGTGTTACTTACTAACTGTGTGACCTCTCTAAGCCAGTTTCCTCATCTGCACAATTGAATCATTTCATAGGATTGTTGTGGAAATTAAATACAGTAACACATAAGGCACTTAGCAGTATACCTTACACATAGTAAATGCACACTAAATTCTAGCAATTTTTTGTACTGTTATTATGTGTTAAATGCCTTTAAAAAAAAGTGACCTTTACTCAAACTCTTCCTCAAAATGGATTGCTTTTTTAAGCTTATGTGTGGGAGTTGGGATTAGATTTGGCTTTAAATAACAGGAAATTCAAGGTGGCATGGTTTAATAAACAAATGGTTTATTCTCTCTCATAAGAGAAATCTGAAAGTAGGTCATGTGTAATTGTATGGACTTAATTAACCACAACTCATGATTCTTCTGTCTTTCTGCTCTCCTGTATAGTTGTTGTCTCCTTCCTTTATAATTAGCCTTCCCAGAAATCTTTTACAATTCCACTTACATCTTATTTGTATAAAACTTAGTCACATAACCACACCAAGCCTGTAAGGGAGGATAGGAAATGCAGTGTTTGAAATTCTGTTACCAGTTAAGAAGGAGAAAATGAATAGACATTGAATGGTAACCATTGTCACTGTCATAGCCTATTTCTTGTTGACAAGAACAGCCAGCAAATACTACTGTATTATTGGATTAAAACTTGGAAACATTTTGTGTAATAGTGACCTTTTCACTGTAAAGGAACTTCTAGTGGAGAAATTTGAATTACATTGATTTCATGTAATTACCAGAATATTTCTGACCACTCTTTCTTGATGTCTGGAATTAGACTGGGAGTCTGGTTGCTTTCATTTAGATCTTATTTCTAAGTCACTCAGCATTTGAATTTCAATGGGAGTAGATGTTCAGAAGCCCCTACCTCTCTAATCTGTAGCTTTCTTTATAGGTATATGGCAGTGTATGGGAGAAACTGCGCCGGGCCTTTGCCATTTGGAGTGGCTTTGGTATGACCCTAACTGGTGTTCACACTTGCGGAGATTACATGTTCAGTGGTCACACAGTCGTCCTAACTATGCTGAATTTCTTTGTCACTGAATGTAAGTATCTCTTTAATGCTTCCATGCATATTAGATAACTGGCTGCAGAGGAGGCTGTGGGAAGGGTGTCAAGTTCTGTGAAGAATGAAAAGGAACAGACTGATCTAAGAAACACATGACTTAGGAGCACTGGAAGGAATGTGGTTTTGAAACGATGTTTCTGTCCTTTTCCCAGATACACCAAGAAGCTGGAATTTCTTGCACACTTTATCCTGGGTTCTCAACCTCTTTGGAATCTTCTTCATTTTGGCTGCCCATGAACATTATTCCATTGATGTGTTTATTGCCTTTTATATCACGACAAGACTCTTTTTGTACTACCATACTCTAGCCAATACCAGAGCATATCAGCAGAGTAGGAGAGCAAGAATTTGGTTTCCCATGTTTTCTTTTTTTGAATGCAATGTTAATGGTACAGTACCTAATGAATATTGTTGGCCATTTTCAAAACCAGCAATAATGAAAAGATTAATTGGATAAAGACTACCTTTGTAATGGGTTCTTGATTAAATATATAGTAGTTGTCGAAAGTGAGTAACTTTGCTTTCTCCCCCTAGGTTGTTCCTGGATGCCTTGCTTTTGGGCTTATATGTTGACAAAGTAAAGTTCATATTCTGAGCAAGGCTATGATTATAGAAATCAAGAAAGAACAATCAAGAGTCCTTACATATCTGTTTGAATAGGAAGCTTAAGTTTAAGTAGATGTTTCCTGACCCTTCTTTTTCAACAAACTTAATGTTGTGATTGAAGTCAGATTGTTACCTTTACCTGTTGAGTACTGGCTTGTTGAACTTAAGCAATTTGCTGGTTGAAAGTGGTTTTGTTTGTTTGTTTGTTTGTTTGTAATTTCATTAGGACTCTAGTCAAGAAATAATTTTTTTTAAGCTCCTTAATATCTTCAAGGGAAAAACCCCTACCAAGTGAGCAGTATTTGTTCTTTGAACTGATCTCTGTATTCTTGAAAATTGCAACTCTAGAAAGTAATCTGTATTACTAACAAATAATTTTTGCCTCCTGAACCGTCTTTAAGAAAAGTATCCTGAACATACCAGGATGCCTGAAACAAGAAGAAAATGAAAGGGGCTATCCACGAGGTAACTGAGTACAAATATGGTACTGGCATTTTTCACCAAAGATAAAACACAAGATGCAGTTCCTATTTTGTTCTGAGGGCTCAGTATGACCATCAGTCAGTATTTTTGAGGGAAAAGTGGCTGCATCCATAAAAATCAAATTGGCTTAATTTTAGTGAGGTAGGTACCTGGAACAACTTTGTGCTGTAGTTGTTAGTTAGACTTATGACAACCCAATTTTATGCTATTTAATGATGTTATTTAATGAGTAAAATAGTGGAGTGTTTTACCAAATGTTAGATAAAGTTCTGATGTCTTTAAGTAGGGAGGTTTGCATGCAAAGAATATTTTTTCTATTTCTGAAAAGAAATGATAACAGGTTGCAGGCATTATACAATTATTTGGTTTAATATTTGTCATTCTTGGCCATCAGAAGTAAACAGTCTCAAATATATTTGGATATAAAAAGGTTTTGTTGTTTTTCATTTTTAAATACAATTGTGTACATACATTCTTTCTATTTTGTCTTAATTTGGCAGTCAGGAAGTGATATAACTTAGTTACTGTTTACACTAGAAATTTAGTACCGTAAGTAATCTGACCCCTGTGGTAACATTTGTCAGTTTGCTTTTAATGATTTTAATAGTTATGACAATAGAATGGTTATGGAATTGGAATTTGAGCCCCAACTGATTGAGCTTAGCCACTTGGAAAATTAAGTGTGTAGTTTTTACATTCCATTTTAAAACAAGGAGTTAGAAAAAGTGCTGACATATTGAGGTCTAAAATTAGGCCACTTAGCTGAAATCTGCTTGTCATGTGGGTGAAATATTTTATTTTTGCATTTTGAGTCCTATTCCCACCCCTGTATAAGGTACAGAGGAGCTTGAAGGGAGTGAGCAGGAAAGGAATATTACGCAAACAAGTTTCAGCCAGTGCTGAATTACCCCAATTTGAGTCTACTCTGACCATTATATCTTATTTCTCACCTGAGAAATGACACAAGGCAATTCAAATTTTATTATGATTTTAAAACTCACACTTTAGAATCTTATATCTTAAATTGTTGATTGTTTTACATGCTAGGGACAAAAATGCCAACATTTCATGTAAGGAAACTGCATAATCATGAAAGGTGAAGGATGTTTCGTATGACTCTTGAGGTCAAATTATGTGTAACTAGCATTCTTTCCAAGTGACAGAGCAAGACTGTATTTTAGCTAGGGAGGGACTTAATGTTAGCTTTTGGAAAAATGTTTGAAGAAAATCTGTGGCAACATTAATTCAAGAATGTTAGATATCTACTTAATGATAAATTTCCTAACATCAGTCTTCTTTCCTTTATATGGATTCTATTCTAGAACAAAATAGAAAAAAAAAAATTGTAACTAACTTTGCAGAGTGCCTAACAGCAGACTGCAATGAGGATTGTAAAATAAGTTTTCAGCCTTGCATTTATCATATCTGATTTGAGGAAAAGGTAAGCTAGATTTATAATTTATAACTAATACAAGGCAGTGTTTACATAAATTCATCATCTCCAAGTCTCTTTCTTGGAAAACTTGGACACAAAATTCTTTCCATTTCTTTTTTTAATATGAAACCTATATTACAGTTGTGTTTTGTTTTGTTTTGTCCAGAAACTCTCCAGATTTTGTCTTGGTATTTTTTTTTTCTTGTTAAAATCTAAACCTTTGGAAAGGTGGTATTTATATTCACATTTTGGGTATGAATGTGGCTAGGTGGAGAAGCTACATGCCTTAGATCTATATATTTTTTTGCCCTGTCTTCAGTTGCAGGCTTGTGAAAGCTTATAAAACACTGAAAGTTCAGTATAGAAGGAACCAAGAAGGTTTTGGTTTGGGGAATGCAAACTGGAGGTTATACTGAAAGTCCTCAATGCATTTCTCTATGTTCCTGAGGACAGTGTAGCCTTTTTTGTCTTTTTTTCTTTTTTTAAGTCCATGCAGGACATTGTTAACTGAAGGGTAATTGAAGTTAGTAGAGAGTAGGAGATTTTGAAGAAGGCACATTTATTGTTATTACTGAATAATTTGGGAGAAACCTTTTTTGGCTTTGCTGCAAAATTCTCAAATGCCTATCCTTTCCATAACTCTCTGTGGTCAGAATTGCTGGGGTAAAAATACAACTTCCATATCTGATTAAGTATTTTTTTCGTAATCAGAAAGCAATGAAGGTAATCTTAGAACCAGTCAGCTGAAGAAATGTGGACTGTTCACAACAAAACATCTGTTGACTAAAAGACCTGCTGATTGTGTAATGATTTACACACACCACAAGTGGCTCTTTCTTACACTGTACCTGCCTGAGTGTTGTTACTTAGAATTTCAAAAATCTTACAATTTGTAAATGGAGAACTGAGGAGCCAAATCCTTTTATAGCTTATATGAAAGTCTGTTTTAGAGACATCTGTTTGGAAAGTGTTATTTATATTTCAAAGTCATATTCATAACACTAACCTGCTTTCAGTGTATTCAGCAAAAGGCAATTTCATCATTAGTTTTATAGTAAACATTTTTTAAGGATTCTTGTTCTAAAATGCTTGAGAACGTTAACCATATTCTTGTTTTAAACTCTGTGATCTAATAAATTTACTTCTTTGATAGTCTTTGTAGACCTAAGTTATCCCTTAAAAAAAGTAATTATAGTAATAGTCATGTGTCAGTTCTTTAAGGTATTCAGGCATTTGAGACAAGAAAGTTCTCTTTTAGAATAGTCCAATAGCTTTCTTAAGCAGGATTGGTTTCATTTAGATAGTTTCAAAGCCAACAAAGCATGTCAGTTTTAATGCCATCTTTACTTGGTGGTTAAGATGGTGTGCACTTGTAAAAGTGTAGCCTGAATTACCCCCTTACCTCTGTAGAGGTGACTTGTTAGTAACATCAAAAGTCAGACTGCTTCACATGACAAGTGAGAAAGGAAAGAGGTTGAGGATTTTTCCCTCTCTGTGTTTGAGAAGCTCTGAATGACTGAAATTACGATGAAAGTAGGTTTTGGTCTCCCCTCTCACCTACCCCTCACACCCAGTGAATGCCACCAATTTCAAGTAACTTAAATGTGGCCTATTATTTGCATCAAGTTCAATAAAAATATCTATGAAATCTGTAAGCCATAATTCAGCTACTGGTAAGGTTGGTTTTTAGAATATGTTCTACCCTAAATTAGCCAATGGACTTTTTATTCAGTGTACTCCATGTTTAAGCATAAGGATGTTTTGTGCCTGATGTGGAGGGAGAAGGAATACTATGATAATTTTGTTGTTATTTCGGGTCTGTTTCAGTATAAACTACTGGCTTATTAGTTAGTCATCTTAAAAAATGCTTAATTTTAATAATTTTTTTGAGAGAATCTATGGATTATTAGGACAATTGAAGTATTCCTGATATGGAACAAAGGAAGTGGAAACTGGTACTGAGCGGGGGAAGCAAAATTAGTTTGCTTAACTAAAGTGGGCTAAAGTGGGCATGTTTTGTTTTAAGAACACTACCTAAATGTCACTCTATCCACAGAGAAACTAGTATTACTTGAAGATGTGAACGTTCCTGTGGTAGCCATACCTTGAAGCACAGTATTGTATATAAGTAAATATCTTGATTCTAAATTAAATCCAGATTTAACTAATATATATTATTTTATATCTTTGTTGTATTAAAATGTTTAAAAACACTAAAAATAAAACATTTGAAAGTTGGATTGCAGTAATTTCTTTGAGTGTCTTGCATTCCTAATGCAGCTGGTCTATTTTTTATACAGTAAGTTTTTATTTTTGTGAATGATTGGGCCCAGCAACTTTAAATCTTAATATGGTATCTAGTCCCGGGCATTTACTGATTCCTAATTGTCTTTTAGATAAGCCATTTGCTCTTTCCTCTTTCTTTTGTGTAAACTAGAGAAGAAAAGTGATCTTCCTGAAGGTATAGGATAATTGTAGCTTAAGTTGAGAGGGAGAAAAGAGAAGCAAATTGCTAATTATTCTTGGACAGATTAAAGCTTTTGTCTGGTTGGTTTTGGTTTAATTGTAGATTATGTTAGGAAGATGCCATCATCTTGGCAGGTCAGCTTTGGAAATAATAATGAACAGGAAAAGAAGGGAAAACAGCTGTTGGGGGTAGCTCAGTAGCTTAGAACCATGGTGTCATTGGAACACTAAGCATTGTCATAGACCATATGAACTTGATCCATGACTGAACTTGTCTTCATGATCACTACTAATTGTAGACTCTCTAGTGGTGGCCCCAGCTGGTCTCTCTTGAGAACTCTGGGAAGGAATAATCCAGGACAGACCCTAGAGGCTGCTTGATGGAATAGAAAAGGTACTGGATTTAGACTCTGAGGGCCTGGGCATGAGTTGCATCTCTGCTGCTGTTTAAATTAGGTCTTTTCTTCCAGCTCCTCTTAACTTTATGTGTAAAATGGAGACCAAAAAAATGCCTGTCTCCTAGGTTGTATCAAAGGCCAGATATGAAAGTATTCTACCCTTGCTGGTTCAGTAGCTGGTACATAATGCTGAAATACTAGTTGAATTTAGGTCAATAAAACAGGATCTGTGCCCATAGGAAATTAATAATCTTTCTGGGAAGTTGACATGAAAAGGTAGCCAACAACATTTGTTGGTGGAATAAACCTGTAGTTTTGAAACTGGTAGGTTGAACTTCTTCAGGGGTAGGGGAAAGGGAATTGGAGTTTGTACCATTCTTTTCCTTTTTTTTTTCTTTTAAAGAAAAAACCCAGCACATTCTATTGGGATGCCTGGGTGGCTCAGTCGGTTAAGCAGCAACTCTTGATTTTGGCTCAAGTCATGATCTCTCGGTTCATGAGTTCCAGCCCCACGTGAAGCTCTGCACTGATGGTGTGGAGCCTGCGTGGGATTCTCTCTTCCTCTCTTTCTGCCCCTCCCCTGCTCTCTCTCTCTCTCATATATATAAATCTAAAAAAAAAAAAAAAATTATTTATTAAAGAGAGAGCACAAGCGGGGGAGAGGGGCAGAGAGGGAAAGAGAATCTTAAACAGGCTCCATGCTAAGCATGGAGCCTGTCTCAGCGCTCAATCCCATGACCCTGGGATCATGACCTGAGCTGAAATCAAGACTTGGGTGCTCAACCAACTGAGCCACCCAGGCGCCCCAGTTATTTTTAAGTTTATTTATTTATTTTGAGAGACAGAGAGCGGGGGACAGAGGGAGAGAGAATCCCAAGCAGGCTCCATGCTCACCTCATTGTGGAGCCTGACGTGAGGATGCATCCTATGACCATGAGCTCATGACCTGAGCCGAAATCATCAGTCAGTCACTTAACTGACTGAGCCGCCCAGGCACCCTGAGTTTGTGCTGTTGTCATCCAGAGCTGGTATTTCACAGATTTGGCTTTCCCTTTGAAAAAAGAGTTGAGGATAGGGGAAGGAAATGTTTAGAAACCCCTGAGTCAACAGACAAATTTACTGTCTTCATTTGGTAACTTGAGAGAGGAAGGGCTCACTGGGGTCTGAGGGTCCAAGCAGAATTTACTAAGCATGTGAAACTTGAACTGACCCCTCCCTGAAGGAAAAATCCATAAAGATATGATGAAAGGTTTACAGGACTCTAATTCTCATGCAAAAAAAAAAGGGGGGGGGGATTTATTTGTGTATTAGAGAGCTGTTGACAGAGTATGTGTTTTTATTTTTTTTATTTTTTATTTTCAACGTTTTTATTTATTTTTGGGACAGAGAGAGACAGAGCATGAACGGGGGAGGGGCAGAGAGAGAGGGAAGCACAGAATCGGAAACAGGCTCCAGGCTCTGAGCCATCAGCCCAGAGCCTGACGCGGGGCTCGAACTCACAGACCGCGAGATCGTGACCTGGCTGAAGTCGGACGCTTAACCGACTGCGCCACCCAGGCGCCCCACAGAGTATGTGTTTTTAATGGAAGCACTGGGATGCCTATTGCCAGGGTCTATATTGTTGGGACAGATATAAGTAGCTTTATAAAACAGGAGTTAATCGAGGGCAAAGAGAGAGAGGGTAGGATGGTGGAAAGTACACAACAGGTCAAACTAGAGATGAAGGAAATGCTACAGACCCCAAGATAGTAGGTCAAGGAACCAGGCCTGGGCACAGCTATAGGAAGCTTTTGCCCCCAGCCAAGGAAGATCAAGACACCCCAAAAATGAGCTGTCAACTGCTACTGGCTTGTGAAATATGACTGTAGAATATAATATACCCTGTATCCAAAATTGTCTGTTTTATGGTCAACAGCTCATCCACCCATTGGAGTGCTAGACTGCCGGCTACCATGTGGAGTGGGAGCCGGCTCTAGCAGAGGCTTGAGAAAAGTGCCGGGTCAAGAGAATGCCTCGGAGACGCTCGGTTACCACCGTCAACTATAACTGTGAGGAAGACTACTTGATGGCTGTAAGGCATCTGCTAGAGGAGCATAATATTTAAATGCTGTATGTTCTCAGCTCACAGGGCCCCTTATGAGAACTGGAAGTATAAAACCACCACGACCTGTTCATATCCCAGCCTTAAGAGTCTTGGATCCCACTCTAAACACCTATACCTGATGGTTTTTCATTAGAGATCATCGATCAGCAGCCTTCATCAATACGATGTCCAAGTACATGAAATTTGATCCTGTTTTTCCCCAAAGCTCATTTTGGAGGCTTAGCTGGAGAGTAGTTGGCAGTGGTGATGTGATTTTTGAAGGACTGCAACATGGTGGAAATCATACCTGCAGAAATTTGATAATCCTAACTGTCCAGGCAATATTCTGAATTTTCTTCACTATTGCATTCCACAGTGGTACCTGTGATTTTGCTGTCTTTTTAAAAAGTTATTGTAAGTAACAAACTTGGTAACAAACTATGTATACTGAAAACTTTTCCTCCCACCCCTGTGCCCCAGCGTTTAGTTCCCCTTCCAAGAGGCAATCATTTTTTTAATGTTTATTTTTAAGGGCGAGAGCGTGAGCAGGGAGGTGCAGAGAGAGAGGGGGACAGAGAATCCGAAGCGGGCTCCATGCTGACAGCAGACAGCCCAATGTGGTGCTCGAACTCACAAACTGAGAGATCACAACCTGAGCCAAAGTGGAATGCTCAACTGACCAAGCCACCTAGGTGTCTCAAGGCAACCATTTTTTAAAATTTAATTTATTTTTTTAATTTATATCCAAGTTAGCATATAGTGCAACAACGATTTCAGGAGTAGATTCCTTAATGTCCCCTAACCCATGTAGCCCACAACCCCTCCAGTAACCCTGTGTTTGTTCTCCATATTTAAAACTCTCTTGGGGCACCTGGGTGGCGCAGTCGGTTAAGCGTCCGACTTCAGCCAGGTCACGATCTCGCGGTCCGTGAGTTCGAGCCCCGCGTCAGGCTCTGGGCTGATGGCTCAGAGCCTGGAGCCTGTTTCCGATTCTGTGTCTCCCTCTCTCTCTGCCCCTCCCCTGTTCCTGCTGTGTCTCTCTCTGTCCCAAAAATAAATAAACGTTGAAAAAAAATTTTTTTTAAACTCTCTTACATTTTGTCCCCCTCCCTGTTTTTATATTATTTTTGCTTCCCTTCCCTTGTGTTCATCTGTTCTGTGTCTTAAAGTCCTCACGTGAGTGAAGTCATGTGATATTTGTCTTTCTCTAATTTCACTTAGCATAATACCCTCTAGTTCTATCCACGTAGTTGCCAATGGCAAGATTTCATTCTTTTTGATTGCCGAGTAATACTCCATTGTATATATATACCACATCGTCTTTATCCATTCATCCATTGATGGACATTTGGGTTCTTTCCATACTTTGGCTATTGTTGATAGTGCTGCTATAAACGTTGGGGTGCATGTGCCCCTTTGAAACAGCATACCTGTATCCCTTGGATAAATACCTAGTAGTGCAATCACTGCGTTGTAGGGTAGTTCTATTTTTAATTTTTTGAGGAACCTCCATACTGTTTTCTAGAGTGGTTGCACCAGTTTGTATTCCTACCAGCAGTGCAAAAGAGATCCTTTTTCTCCACATCCTCACCAACATCTGTTGTTGCCTGAGTTTTTAATGTTAGCCATTCTGACATGTGAGGTGGTATCTCATGGTTTTGATTTGTATTTCCCTGATGATGAGTGATGTTGAGCATCTTTTCATGTGTTGGTTGGCCATCTGGATGTCTTCTTTGGAGAAGTATCTATTCATGTCTTCTTTCCATTTCTTCACTAGATTATTTTTTTTTTGAACATATGTGTTCATATGTGGTTTTGGGTGTTTTTTGAACATATGTGTTCATATGTGGTTTTGGGTGTTGAGTTTGATAAGTTCCTTATAGATTTTGGATACTAACCCTTTATCTGATATGTCGTTTGCAAATATCTTCTCCCATTCTGTCGGTTGCCTTTTAGTTTTGCTGATTGTTTCCTTCGCTATACAGGAGCTTTTTATTTTGATGAGGTCCCAGTCGTTCATTTTTGCTTTTGTTTCTCTTGCCTCCAGAGATGTGTTGAGTAAGAAGTTGCTGCGGCCAAGATCAAAGAGGTTTTTGCCTGCTTTCTCCTCGGGGATTTTGATGGCTTCCTGCCTTAACATTTAGGTCTTTCATCCATTTTGAGTTTATTTTTGTGTATGGTGTAAGAAAGTGGTCCAGGTTCATTCTTCTGCATGTTGCTGTCCAGTTTTCCCACCACCCTTGCTGAAGAGACTGTCTTTATTCCATTGGGTATTCTTTGCTGCTTTGTCAAAGATTAGTTGGCCATGTTTTGGGGTCCATTTCTGAGTTCTCTATTCTGTTCCATCGATCTGAGTGTCTGTTCTTGTGCCAGTACCATACTGTCTTGGTGGTTACAGCTTTGTAATACAGCTTGAAGTCCGTCAGGACAACCATTTTTAACTAGTATGTTTTCCCAGAGGCATTCCATGCATATTCAAACAAATGCATATTTTTTCATTTATTTTTATATTATTTTAAACAAACTGTAGCATATACATGTATATGCACATGCATACATGGTTTCATACCTTATTTATTTCACTTAACATATGCCAATGCCTTCCCCTCCAAGGACACACCTTAGTTGAATAAGGTTTATTGCTCATTACAATGAGGGAGAACATATAACATGGGAAATTATAGGGCATCTCAGCTGGAGGGTGTTGGAAAGGACTTATTTTAGGATTTGGGTGGTTATTTAGGTGGTTTAGGGGGAAAGTTTTAAGGAAGCATGGATTTGCTCTGGATTGGATGCTTTCGGGATGTTAGGGCAATCCAATGATTGAGTATCTTAATAAATCTTAAGATAGGAAGAATGGATCGAAGCTAATGTTACAATTGGTAAGGAAGCAACAGTCACATATTAGAATAGAGGGATATTTGGTCATTTTTGTGGTTTCAGTAATGTTTATGTTTTTATCTGTGTTCAGACATAATTATTGACTAGTCTTGTTTTTATCCTTTTTTTTTTTTTTTTTTTTTTTTTTTTTTGAGAGAGAGAGACAGACAGACAGAGTGCAAGCAGAGGAGGGGCAGAGAGAGAGGGAGATACAGAATCTGAAGCAGGCTCCAGGCTCCTAACTGTCAGCACAGAGCCCAGCGTGGGGCTCGAACTCGTGAACCACGAGATCATGACCTGAACTGAAGTCAGCCACTTAACCAACTGAGCCACCCAGGCGCCCCTGTTTTTATCTTGATCTATCATGGTCACTGGTCTCCTTGTCATACGTTGGTGTTTGGTGAATTTTTTTTTATGTTCAACAGGAAAACAATAAGGCCTAGCTATGGGTCCTGGGCCAGCTTCTGGCAACACCCAAGTTCTAGCTGATGGTACCAGGCCAGCTCCCCAGCATCAAGAGCTGCTTTTCTTTCCCACATGATATATTGGTGTTATTTCCATATAAGTACATAAAGAATGCAATTTGCTTCATTCTTTTTTTTTTTTCTAATGCTTATTTATTTTGAGAGAGAGAGAGAAAGAACAAGAGTAAGGGGAGGAGGAGCAGAGAGAGAGGCAGAGAGAGAATCTGAAACAGGCTCCATACTGTCAGAGCAGAGCCCAATGTGGGGCTCAATTCCACAACCATGAGATCATGACCTGAGCTGAAATCAAGAGTCAGAAGCTTAACCAACTGAGCCACCCAGGCTGCCCTGTTTCATTCTTGTTAATGGCAACATGATACTCCATTGAGTATAGATGTCATTTATTACTCATTCCCTGAAAGATGGACATTTAGATTATTTACTATTCAAACAATGCTATAGTAAATAATATATTACTTTGCATGTGTGCAAGTTCATCTGTAGAATAAATTGCTAAAACTGATGGTATTGGGTCAAAGGGTTTGTGCATTTTAAATTTTGTTAGATATTGTCACATGATTGACCTTAATAGAAGTTGTACAGTTTTTTCTTCCACTAGCAGTGTATAAGTTTGCCAGTTAATCCATACCATTGCCAAAATAATGTATTACTGAACTTTATCATTTTTGGCAATCTGATAGGTTTAAAAATGATATCTTAATTCCCTTTCACTTAAGTAAGTGCAGAAGTATTTTTTAAATTATTTTTAACGTTTATTTATTATTGAGAGACAGAGAGACACAGAGTGTGAGCAGAGGAGGGGTAGACACAGAATCCAAAGTAGGATCCAGGCTCTGAACTGTCAGCACAGAGCCCGGTGCGGGGCTCGAACTCACAAACCGCGAGATCATGACTCGAGCCAAAGTCGGTCGCCCAACCAACTGAGCCACCCAGGCACCCCTGCAGAATTATTTTTTTAAATAAAAATTTTTAAATGTTTATTTTTGAGAGAGAGACAGAGTGAGCAGGGGAGGGGCAGAGAGAGAAGGAGACATAGAATCTGTGCTATCAGCACAGAGCCCAATGTGGGGCTCAATTCATGAACCATGACCTCATGACTGAGTCGAAGTTGGATGTTTAACCAACTGAGCCACCCAGGCACCCCAGAAGTATTTTTAAATAGTAATATAGTAAGGGAAGGTGACAGCTTTATTGGAATACAAATCTTTATGGAGGACTAACTACATTGCAGACTATGTCATATATTTTGTTAAAAATCCATATGACTATAAAATATTGAATGGGGAGGGACACCTGGATGGCTCCCTTGGTTAGGCTTCCGACTTGATTTCGGCTCAGGTCATGATCTCAGGGTCAGGAGATGGAGCCCTGCATCGAGCCTTGCGCTGTCAGCGCAGAGCCTGCTTGTGATTCTCTCTCTCTCTCTCTCTCTCTCTCTCTCTCTCTCTCTCTCTGTCTCTCTCTCTCTCAAAATAGACATTTAAAAAAAACAACTCCGCTCCATTTAAAATATATAAAACAGGGAAACGAAGATGATTTAACACATTGAGGTGTGTTTCTCCCATTTTATTTATAGCATAGTCTTTAACTTGGCCATGTCTTGCCAATGCAGAGTAGTGGGGGTTTTGGATAATTGTCTTCCTAAGCACCTGAAGGAAGCTAATTGCTCCCTGGTCTAAGGGAGAGTCTGGAAGACTCAGTTGCTTTCCATTTTAAAGTTCTATAAAGGGTAAACAGGGTGCCTGTGTCACATAGTTGAGCATCTGACTCTTGACATCAGCTCAGGTCATGATCTCGTGGTTAGTGAGATTGAGCCCCGCATCGGGTTCTGCCTTGATGGTGCAGAGCCTGCTTGGGATTGTCTCTCCTTGTCTCTGCTGCTCCCCTGCTTGTGCTCTCTCTCTCTCTCAAAATAAGCTTTAAAAAAATTTAAAAATTAAAAAAAATTAATAAAGGGTTAACATTAATACCTGTTTGCCCAGCATCAACTACTGCTGATTCTGCCTCTACCTATGAGACATTCTAAGGATCTGAATTTACCCTGTCCCAGATATAGGGCTCCATTGTAGATGTATAGGACTTGAGTAATGGAAGATATTTTGAAAGAATATTTATCAAGCATTTATTGAGCATATACTATATGCCAGTTACTATTTAAGCACCGGTGCTTCACTGGTAAATAAAACAACTTCCTTGCCCTCAGGAAGCTTACTTTATAGACAATAAACTAATATATGAGAAAGAAAAAGGCATCCCTAACAGTTGTCAACTAGTAACTGACAGTGGTGTTTCCTTACTGAACGTGAACAATGTTATAGAATATCAACATCAACATGCATGAATGATAGACCATCTTTACTTGTAATCAGGCTAGGACAGACACCATGCAACATAAAAATAACCATACACCCCTCTCCCGATTAATACGTACAACTAAGATCCTGAATTGCCCCAGGTTTCTGAAAACACTCAATTCAGAATAGCATCCCACCTCCTTGTTTTCATGAACCCTCTGTAATATCACCAAACACAAGCCCAAATCCTGTAGAAGCCCCTCCTAACACCCTCCTACGGAGCTTGCCCATTCCTTTCAATAGTGTTTAGTTTCTCTTGCTACATGAAGTTTAATTTTAAAAATTTTGACTCATGCATGGCCCCAGCGATCTTTGGTTGGTGGGAATTGACCCTTTTGGTAGTCAAAAGTGGCCACACACACACACAGTAGAAAACAGATAAAAGGATAGTGAGTGCTAGGGAGCACTTTCTGTCTGACTGCAGAGGCCTTCTGCAGAGGTGACATTTGAGCAGAGGCCTGAATGAAATGAGGGAGGAACCACATGGATATCTAGAGGTTGAGGGAATAGTGAGTACACTGACCTCTAGAATAGGCTTGGCATGTTGTACAAATTAGAGGCCAAATTAGCTTAAGAGTAAGCAAGAGAGGGGCACCTGGGTGGCTCAGTTGGTTGAGTGCCCAACTTCAGCTCAGGTTGTGATCCCATGGTTTGTGAGTTCAAGCCCTGAATCAGGCTCTGTGCTGACAGCTCAGAGCCTGGAACCTGCTTCAGATTCTCTTTTTCCCTCTCTGTCTGCCCCTCCCCCACTCACACTCTGTGTGTGTGTGTGTGTGTGTGTGTGTGTGTGTGAAAAATAAACAATTTTTTTTCTTTTAAAAAGTGAACAAGGGAAAGAATGATTGGAAGTGAACTTATAAAAAAGTAGCCAGCCTCCCAATCATGCGGGCCTCAGAGTTCCTGGTGAAGACTAGATTTTGCTTCAAGTTTCTGGAAGCCATTGAGAGACTTTGTGTTTGTGTAGGGGAGTGACTCACATCTCCATTATAGCTAGAGTGACACAGACCTGAGGGTAAGGCAGAGAAGGCCTCATCCACCCACGTCCTGTGTGGCCTTGGAGGCCTCCAGGCCTTGCCTGGCCTTGGAGACCATTGTCTCTGAAAATTTCACCAAGTGCTTCTGGGTCCTTTATTAGGAGCCTGGAAAAAGGAAGGAAGCACAAGGAAATGAAAGCGGCAGCAGAACCAGAGGAGAATATGCCATGATATCAGAAATTCTGTGATAAAATGAGGAGGCATCAGTGTATGTAATAGGAAAGAGGATTTTTCTTAACATTCCTTCAGTTGGGTAAAAAATTCACAGGCCAGCAAATTAATTTTGAGAGCTTTGTTTTGGTTCAGAGGCCGGGCTTTGCAAGTGGTCACCAGCAGAGGGTGCTATAAACCTCCAGCAACCTGGATGCCTTGGTCTTAGGCACAGAATGAGGTAGGAAGTTGCTGTTTGGAACAAAGCATGTGCCTCAAGATCACCTGGCTTCCTCCCCTCCCTCTCCCCTCCCCCCACCGGCCATTTCTAACAGGTTCCTAGGTTAGATGCAAGTGCCGGCGGTGTTAAATGCTGATGTTCCCGGTCAAACTGTTTCTCTTTCTGGAGGTGATGAGAATCCCTTGAAGAGCCTTTCAACCAACTGTCTGAGGCGCCCTCCCCTAAGGGCATTTCAGAATGGGGTGGAGTGAGAATGCAGGTGTTTGCCAAGCTCCCTAGTTCCCTCCTCCGTCCTCTTTGGTGGTTGTAAAAGTACTCTGTCCACTGAAGCTCTATACAAATAGCTACTCTAAGCTACACTTAGCTTTTTTATTCACTCATTCCATCTTTTTTTTTTTTTTAATTTTTAATGTTTATTTTTGAGAGAGAGAGACAGAGTGCCAGCAGGGGAGGGACAGAGAAAGAGGGTGACACAGAATCTGAAGCAGGCTCCAGGCTCTGAGCTGTCCGCTACAGAGCCTGACGAGGGGTTTGAACCCATGAACCAGAAGATCATGACGTGACCCAAAGTCAGACACTCAACTGACTGAGCCACCCAGGTGCCCCACTCATTTCCTCTTTTAATTTTGGTTTCCAATTATACATTACTAGTATACAGAAATACAGCTGACTTTTGGATGTTTACCTTTTCCCCTGTGATGTTGCCAAACTCATGTACTATATTCTAGAAGTTCTTTTCTAGATTCCTTAGGATTTTGCACATAGTTGTAGTCCATCTGTGAATAGGGACCATTTTATCCTTCCCTCATTCCAGCTTAAATTCTTGTTTCTCTGGTGGCCAGAACTAGAGAATCTGCTGACCCCATTCTGTCATGATATTCAGTAGCAGATAACACACACACCAACTCACAAAGCAACTGACAGCATTCTGAATTCTAAGCAACCACTGAGGACGCTTAGGGGAAAAATATTTGAAATAACGATAATGGTGTTGGCCCTGAGATGAGAGAGACCTAGCCTTGAAATAGTTCTCATTGGCCAGAGCTAAAGAGTAGAACCCCACCTGTATAGAGTGGAGAGGTTAGGCTCCTGCCAGGAGTGGAAAGAGTGGCCTTCAATCCTGCCACTCTGAGCCGGGGGTCCTGAGTAGGTCAGGTATCTGAGTTGTAGGACACAAGGGGACTCTTGGTTAAGCCTTGGGATGGACCAGGGCTTGGCAGAGGTGAAGGGAATATATTCACCGATTTGATTCATCATGGGAATTGGTAGCTGCATTCTCATGGAGGGCTCCAAAAGGAAAGCAACAGATTGGGCTTCTAATCTAGGCAGCAGGCTAGAGGAAGTTTGTCCTTTCTTGGGTAGTAGTTGAGTGGGGATAAATATCATCTGAGAACAATGTAATTTTGTATTCTCTCTCCCTGCACACTGCCTGGTGCCTTCATACATTGGCACTGAGAGCATGACCTTCCTTGACCCTCCTTCCCTTTGTCAAGCTCCTTTTCCTAGGGACTAGCTTCCAGGGTCAGTTCACTGAGCAGCTCCCATTTTCACAATTTCATCCTTCCTCTGCTTCTGAACTTAAAGGTAGCCATTGTCTTCTCAAGGAAAATAGCATGTCTAAAATGCATTATGTTTTCATTTCCCTAGCCTTGGGTAGCATGTTTAGGAATAGATTCAAAATTGGTGTGGTATTCAAATTTGGCCTCCCACTCTGGACTCCACCTCCCAACCCTTATAATCCTTCCTATTAGGAAAACCACTCGAAATAGAAATGGCTGATAACCTCAACTGTTACCTGTAAGAGGGCTTGGCTTACAGGGGGAAAGCCTGGCTTCTGTGTCCTACATGTGATGTAATGGCACTGTGCCTAAGTTTGGTCAGGTCACCAAATCACTGCCTCAGTTTCCTTATTTGATATGATGGGATGATAGTATTTGGAAGGCAGTATAGTATGGCAGTTTAAGGGCATGAACTCTGAAGCCAGGTGCCTAGACTTAAATCTTGGCTCCTTTACATACTAGCTCTGTAACTTTGTAAAGTTATGGAGACTTTTTGTCTCTCAGTTTTGAGTTGCTAATAGTACTTAAGTTCATAGAGTTACTATGAGGGTTAATGAATTAATACATGCAAAGGATGTAAAATAGTACCTGGAACATCATAAGTGTAAGATATCATCATCATCATCATCATCATCATCACATTATAAGGATCTGCTGAGTTCATAGTGTGAAAGTACTTTGAAACTAAAAAGTGATATCCACCCTTTGATCATTACCTTACCGTAGCTCTTTTAAAAAAATTTATTTTTATTTTTATTTTTTTAACATTTATTTATTTTTGAGACAGAGAGAGACAGAGCATGAACCCCCGGGGGAGGGGCAGAGAGAGAGGGAGACACAGAATCGGAAGCAGGTTCCAGGCTCTGGGCCATCAGCCCAGAGCCTGACGCGGGGCTCGAACTCACGGACCGCAAGATCATGACCTGAGCGGAAGTCGGACGCTCAACCGACTGACCCACCCAGGCGCCCCTAAAAATTTTTTTTTAAATGTTTATTTATGTTTGAGACAGAGAGAGACAGAGCATGAACGGGGGAGGGTCAGAGAGAGAGGGAGACACAGAATCTGAAACAGGCTCCAGGCTCTGAGCTGTCAGCACAGAGCCCGACGCAGGGCTCGAACTCACAAACCGCGAGATCATGACCTGAGCCGAAGTCGGCCACTTAACCGACTGAGCCACCCAGGTGCCCCACTGTAGCTCTTTAATTAGTTGTGTTTAGCCTGCGGGCTGAGGAGGACTGTTATTTGTTTTGTTTGTTTGTTTTATTGAAATATAGTTGACACATAATGTTACATAATGACTCATACGTTTCAGGTGTACAACATAGTGATTCCACAACTCTATGTGTTATGCTATACTCCCCACCAGTGTAGCTACCATCTGTCACCATACATCGCTATTATAATACCATTGGCTATATTCCCTATGCTGTACCTTTCATCTCTGTACCATTCATCTCCTAACTGGAAGCCTGTACCTCCCACTCCCCTTCACCCATTTTTCCCATCCTCCCACCCACCCTCTTCTGGCCACCATCAATTTGTTTTCTGTATTTATGGGTCTGCTTCTGATTCTTGTTTATTCCTTTGTCTTGTTTTTTAGATTTCACGTGTAAGTGAAGCCATATGGTATTTGCCTGTCTTTGTCTATCTTATTTCACTTAGCATAGTACCCTTTAGAACCAACCATGCTGTCACAAATGGTAAGATCTCATCCTTTTTTATGGCCGATTGATATTCAGTTGTGTGTGTGTTTATTTATTCCCCTATCGATGGACACTTGAGTTGCCTCCATATCTTGGCTATTGTAAATAATGATACAATAAACATAGAAGTGCATACTTCTTGGGGTGCCTGGGTGGCTCAGTCAATTGAGTGTCCGACTTCAGCTCAGGTCATGATCTCACAGTTCATGGGTTCGAGCCCTGTGTTGGGCTCTGTGCTGACAGCTCAGAGCCTGGAGTCTGCTTTGGATTCTGTGTCTCCCTCTCTCTCTGCCCCTCCCCTGCTCACATTCTCTCTCTCACTCAAAAATAAATAGTTTTTTTTTTTAATTTTTTAAAAAGAAGTGCATTATATCGTTTTGAATTAGAGTTTTTGTTTTCTTTGCATAAATGTGGGCTGTTTTTGCACATCACTTTCCAAAAACCCCAGTAAGCTGCCCTTGTCTGTGCAGTTCTTCTGCCTGCAAACTGGCAATGGAGGACTTGGGTCCTAATTATTTATACGGAGCCTTAGATGCTAGTGAATTAAAAACTGAAGATATTACACCACCAGGGAAGGACTTAGCTACCCCTGCAGGAAGGAATTGAGGACGGACGCCTCGGTAGGCATCAGGGACAAGAACAATCCATGCCCTGGCATAAGACAGAGACCCGAGAGGGGATTTTGAGAAGCCTGGCTCTCGTGTCAACCTTCTGAGGGATTGGAGGATGGTCCCTCCTGGTCCTAGTTTCCTTATCTCTAGAAGAAGAAGACAAGTCCTATTCTCACTTTACAAGGTGCTTGAAAGAAGACAGGGAGGAAATAGTCCCAGGTATAAAAACAAAAGGTATTATTGGAGTAAAAGTATCACTTGGCAAATTACCATACTTGAACCAAACCTCCCTAAAATCTGAGAGTCGAGTGTGAGGGAGAGCAGCATGCCCTCTTTGGATACAGGGCTCTCTTGCTAACTTTTATGTTTGCCCTAACTAGGCTTTGCTACCGGGTGGCTCTGGAAATTGTACTCAGTGAAGACTTTGGCCGAAGTTTGGCTACTCTGCCACTCAGCTTTTCCAGCGTTCTGTCCCTGCCATGGTCAACGAACTGGGGGAAGGATTTCTTTGCTTTTCAGCCCTTCTATACTCCCCCACATCATACAGGTGTTTCTGCAGTAGGAATCAAATCCTCTGTGGTAGACTCATACTCTTTTGTAATATGACTTTACCACTCCCTCAATCAAGAGACAAAGTCTATTTCCCCACCCCTTACAGGAGCTGTCTTTGTGACTAATAAAATGTGATGGAAGTGCTGATACATGACTCATGAGGCTACCACTTTCACCCTCTTGGGACACTGGCCTGAAACAGCCATGCCATAAAGGAGCCTGGGATGAAAGATCTTGTAAGGAGAGCGAGGCCCAGCTGACCAAGCTATCCCAGCTGAGCCTAGCCTTTAGCTGACCCACCAGCTGAGACAGCTGCATGAGGAAGCCCAATGGAGACCAAGAGAAGAATTGTCCAGTCAATATGCAGAATCATAGACATAAATTGTTTTAAACCATGAAGTTTTGGTATATTTGTTAGTTTGCAAGAGATAACTGATATACCTAACATTTCTTTAAAAAAAATTTTTTTTTTAATCTTTATTATTGAGAGACAGAGAGACACAGAGCATGAGCAGGGGAGGGGTAGAGAGAGGGGGAGACACAGAATCTGAAGTAGGCTCCAGGCTCTGAGCTGTCAGCACAGAGCCCGACGCGGGGCTCAAACTCACAAACTGCAATATCATGACCTGAGCCGAAGTCGGTCGCTTAACCAACTGAGCCACCCAGGCGCCCCTCTAACATTTTATTTCTAAACCCCCTTCCCACTGTTCTGTATTTTGAAAGGCCTGGCTTTCTTTAAGAGGTCAGAGTGTGTTTTTCCAGTCTTCTTGGCCAATATCCAGTTCCATATTGTCCTGAAGTCTGTTTTCACAAGGCTGGTCTTGGCTCTGAGGCTGTATATCTTAAATTCAATCTCATTGTAGGACACATTCTTACTTGGCTTTGCCTCGAATTAAATGGGCAAACACATATACTTACAAAATTTTTCTGTTAAGAAATCACAAATTTAGACTTTTGCCTGTAGCCAAGATGGAGTATAGAGACCAGATTCACCCTCTCACTTCATTATTGCCCTCCAGTGTGTCACCATTGTCCTAAATAAGATACTCCAGATGTGATGTTGGCCCAGTGCTGAGGAGAGCCAGTGCATGCTCCCCTTGATCTGGCCCCCAGTGACCTCTCCAGCCTGCCCTTGTTAAGTAACCCCTCTTTCTTCTGTTTCCTCTGCTAACATCCCATCTGTTGTCCCTTTCCTGCCATATTATTTACAGTTTGTCAAACATGCCATGCTCTATCATGCCTAGGCATCTTTCTTTTTTAAAAAAAAATTTTTTTTCAACGTTTATTTTTGGGACAGAGAGAGACAGAGCATGAACGGGGGAGGGGCAGAGAGAGAGGGAGACACAGAATCGGAAACAGGCTCCAGGCTCTGAGCCATCAGCCCAGAGCCCGACGCGGGGCTCGAACCCACGGACCGCGAGATCGTGACCTGGCTGAAGTCGGACGCTTAACCGACTGCGCCACCCAGGCGCCCCTAGGCATCTTTCTTTTGGGGCTCCCCTTTCCCTCCTAGCTGGTCACATGAACATGTCCTCCATTTCCAAGAATCCATTTAAATCTAAGGCCTCCCTGGGGCGCCTGGGTGGCGCAGTCGGTTAAGCGTCCGACTTCAGCCAGGTCACGATCTCGCGGTCCGGGAGTTCGAGCCCCGCGTCGGGCTCTGGGCTGATGGCTCAGAGCCTGGAGCCTGTTTCCGATTCTGTGTCTCCCTCTCTCTCTGCCCCTCCCCCGTTCATGCTCTGTCTCTCTCTGTCCCAAAAATAAATAAACGTTGAAAAAAAAATTAAAAAAAAAGTAAATCTAAGGCCTCCCTGATACTCTCAAGGTGAACTGACTACTTCATAATCCCTGGTCCTCTGTTCATGTAGCAATCCTTGCGGCTATAACACCTTACAATACTTGTTCATGTTTGTCTCCCTTTCTAGTCTGTGAGATTGCTGATTTTTAATTAGTATCTGACACACACTAGTTGCTTAACAAACATTTATAGAAGGAAGTGTGAGAGGAAGGAATGTGTGTCACAAAATTTGAAAGACTAGGGTGTCCCCAGGGCAGGAAGAATAAAAGCTGACTGATACATACAGTAGCTTGATTTCATGCTTATAGAGCCATTGCAGCATTAATTGTTTCGAAGGAATAGAAAATTGGATGGTTTATTTTATACTATTTATCAAGGAGGTTATTCAACTAAAATACTGTGATATAAACAAGAGCGAGCATTTCAGGTAACGCTTTCCATATAAACAATTGATGGACATAATTAGAAAATATTCTCATCTGTTCATTAACGCAAATTTCCCTTAAGATCTATACTGAAGAGCAATTTATTAGCTAGTTCCACTAGATTCCTGAAGGCAATAAAACTGAATTTCTTTTAATATGCTCTATGATTCAGTCAAACCAACGCTTGTCAGAGGGACCTAGTTAATCTGAATTAACTATATTTGTAGTCTTGGCATTGCAGACTGAGCAGAGTGATTCATTCAAATGTTGTGTCGTTGTAGCTCATCTCATAAAACTGCTGGAAACACAGAGAAAACTGATACTGTTTTGGAGGAGATGAAGGAGATGTCCCGGGTACACTTTGGCTTCTAGATTTGAACTTCATGAGCTTGGTAGCTTTCTACTTGTAGGGGAGATGTAGCAGTAGCCTTGACTCTTAAGAGGCAATCCCTCCCAACTTTCCCCTCCTCCTCTTTCAAACACTTCTTGTATACACATATATACATGTATCCATAGAGCTTTTCTGTGGCATAAGGGATTTAAATGAAGAGAACGTAGGCTGTCATGGAAGGTCATTCTGTTAGAACAGAAGGGTGTTACCTGGGGAGGGAATCTTGCTACACATGAACACCTGTTGATTGGGAGGGCAAACAGGCCATTAATGCTGGGCTGTGCTCCACAAACAGGGCCTTAAGCATTTCTTCCAGTATGATATTTGTACTCTACTAAAAATGTCCTGGAGCTGGGGTTTCAAGGAATTAATGAGGCTTTGGGAAAAGCTGAGGTGAGTGTGAATTCCTTCCTCCCATCAGAGAGCAATGGCTCCCAAAACAGACGATGTCCTTTCCTGAGCTTCCCCAGAGGTGGAGCCACAGCTGGGCATACAGGCAGAAGATCTATGAATTCCAGTAGCTTCCTCCTACAAAGGCCCAGGACAGATTATTCTGGGGGCCACCACTGCTGTGGTTTCCCCCTCCAAGCCAGGCTAAAATCATGGTGACTGGATACCCTGAACTGAACAAAAAAGCAGTACTCTGAACTTGGATGGAAACTCCTGGTTCTGTATATTCTAATTGTGTCCCTTCATTGACACATTGTTTCTCATCCATCTTTGCAATTTCCTTCCTTTGGTTTCCTGCCACTTTTTTCTTAGTTGCATTGAGCTTAGGAAATAAGGATTTCACTGGTAAAATTGCCCTTCCAGGTTGTGCTTACAGGCCTTAGAGTACAAACCTCTGCAAAGGGACCAGGGAGCACAACTTTGGTCTCCTGGCCCTCTTCTCAGTAGTTATTTCTGAAACCATGGTTCTTTTATATATTTAAACATAAATATACATATAACATGTATATATGTATGCACATATATAACATAAATATTTTCTATTTTATACATGTATTATATATTTTGAATATTTATATTTCTTATGTCATTGGCTAACACTCCTGATTGGCTCTTCTGCCCCTCTTCTCTGAGATGCCCCTTTCCTTCTGCATTTTTCCCCCACTTAATTTAACAGCTATTTGTTGACCCACTATGAATAACACCTGTATCTCAGGCCCCTCAGGAGAGTTAGATGAAAATCAGACTATCCACCCTCAAGTCTTTATAATCTGATAGGGGAAAGGAGAAAAAATACAAATGACTATAAATGACCATTATTCTATTTTTTGAGTACCTGCTTTATGTCTGGTGCTTTTTTTTTTTTTTTTAAGAGATAAAGGCTATTTATTTATGTATTTATTTTTGAGAGAGAGAGAGAGAGAGAGAGAGAAGGAGCAGGGGAGGGGCAGAGAGAGAGACACACACAGAATCTGAAGCAGGCTCCAGGCTCCGAGCTGTGAGCACAGAGCCTGATGTGGGGTTCAAAATCGTGAACCACAAGATCATAACCTGAGCTGAAGTCAGATGCTTAACCAACTGAGCCACCCAGGCGCCCCTATGTTTGGTGCTTTAAATAGAACATTTCATTTAATCCTTGGAAGCCTTGCAAAATAGTGGTGTCACCCCCACTTACTGCTTGCTGAGGAATTTCCTTAAGGTTTTACTGCTGGTAAGTGCAGAGTTGGGATTCAGACCTGGGTCACTGTCTCCAAGAGTGTCTTCCATGTGCTGCTCTACTGTATCAGGAGGCCTCTCAGTGCAGACCACAAAGGCAAATGCCATAAAAGTGACGTGTAGTTGCAAGGAGGAGCTAAATCTGGAAAGGCTTTAGAAAACATTTGAGATAGGAGTGCTAGTTTACATCTTCTGAGCAGGAGATGCTGAGGTACAATTAAACATGCAAGAGGGGTGCATGGGTGGCTCATTTGGTTACGCGTCTGACCCTTGGTTTTGGCTCAGGTCATGATCTCATGGTTGGTGGGATCAAGCCCCATGCCAGGCTCTGTGTTGGCACAGAGCCTGCTTGGGATTCTCTCTCTCTCCCTCTCTCTCTGCCCCTCCCCTGCTTGCTCTTGCTCTCAAAATAAATAAATAAACTTTAAAAAAATGTGCAAGAGATTTGCTGAGGGATATACCTGTGACAAAGGAGAAGATGTAGGAGAAGCTTCAGATTTCACCACAGGAAGGAAGATTGAGTAGGAAGAGTTTCAGATGGCAACGCAGTTCTAAGAAAGCTTCGGCCAGGCCAAAGGGACATCCTTAAGCCAAAGCCATTTGTGAGAGGAGTCCCACATTGTGTGGCAATGGACCTGCACGAGGACCCCTGTTCATCATTATCCTTGGTTCCAGGCTAGAAATACCTTGTGTTACTTCACTGGATCTAGAAGGGCAGCAACTGGACCAGTGACTTGGCTGTGCTCTGCATAGCAGCAGATCTGAACAGTGCATTTTCATGGCTGCCATGATAGGCTTAGAAGAACTGGTTACATTTCAGGAATAGCTATGTTGAGAATGATATTTGAAATAACACATTTTCTTTTTTTTTTTTTTCAAAGTTTATTTTTGACAGAGAAGGAGAAAGAGAGAGAGAGAGAGAGAGAGCATGAATGGGAGGGAGCAGGGAGAGAAGGGGACAGAGGATATGAAGCAGGCCCTGCACTGACAGCAAAGAGCCCCATGCAGGGCTTGAACTCATGAACCATGAGATCATGACTTGAGCCAAAGTCAGATGCTTAAGCACCTGAGCCACCCAGGCGCCCCAGAGATAGCACACTTTCTATGGAACACTAGTCTCTTGAGATCCTTCTTGAAAAAACTGGGAACATATTGCATTCTCCTTGCAGAGACTCATCATGCACATCAATTCAAGGCTCTCAGAAGTTCCACTTAAAGAATGGGTTAACTAATCCAACAGTTCCTGAATCTATTTGATCACAGAGCTCTTTCTATATATATAAATTCTATTAATGCCCTGTGTAAATAGTGGCTAACAAAACTCTATGCTTGCTTAGAAGCTTAGGTTAGACCATATTTCAGAGGGCTGTAGCCTATGTTTAACCTGGTGCATTCATGGCTTTATGGAGGGGTCTGAAGAGGGGAGTCATGCACTCCGTTGTATTACCTGGAGGTGGTGTGTAGTGGGGATTGTAGCAAGAGGGAGGTCTTCAGAGTGAATGCCTGATTACTTACAGCCATAATGAGCTTTGGTATTTCCCCCAATCTCCAGACATAGCCTGTGAATTACTTGAAATATAATTGCTTTACTTCCAACCAAAGGTCTAAGGGAACTCAAACTGGTAGGAGGGATGTTGGGTCACCCAGTAGCAAACCGACCAAACTCCTGCAGCCAGATATAATGGCCTATTGTGCCTCTGGCTTCCTCATCAGCTTCCCCCTGTACTGAGTGTCCAGGCGGCTGCCAGCCAAGCTGTCCTTGTGACTCTCCCAGGCCTCAGAACTCTCCCTCACCCTCCTTCCATTGCCTCCCACACTAGGCCCAGAAATACAGGGCAGCCATACAGTAGATGCAGGCAGCCGTGGGATGTGAGTCATGAGACTCACAGCAATGACCCAGTGACAAGTCTGTGGAGAAGCCAGCTTTCCTCTCCCTCAGGTTATGGATTCATGCCCCTACTACAGATTTAACAGGGGGAAATTTTGAAGCCAACTATCTCTGTTAATGTGTCATGACAAGGATGGTCCAGACCAGTGGACTCTTTGAATGTTCCATAAATAAAATTACTCTCCCTCATGGGTAAGGCTTTGACAATGGGGAAGCAATGTGAATGGTGGTTAAGAACCTATGCCCTGGACTCAGAGCTGGGTTTAAATTTTGTCTCCACCCACTGGAAGAACTATGCAACCTGGGCCAGTTACCTAACCTCTCTTTATCTACAACAGATATCTTTATACTATCTGTTTCATGGGGTTGTTATAAGAATTTAAAAAAAAAAACATATGAAGTGTTTAGAACAGTGCCTGGCACAAATGCTCAGTATGTGTTAGCCATGATTATTTTGATTATGTTTATCATTACTAGTGTCATCATTATTAGATATTGGGTGTGTGGGGATAGAATTGAGTAATAAATGATTCTCACCATTAAAAAGTTTCATAAGGAAGGTAGGGGTGCCTGGGTGGCTCATTAGGTTAAGCTTCTGACTTCGGCTTAGGCCGTGATCTCATGGTTCGTGAGTTTGAGCCCCACATCAGGCTCTGTGCTGACAGCTCAGAGTCTGGAACCTGCTTCAGATTCTGTCTCCCTCTCTCTCTGCCCCTTCCTACTCTCTCTCTCTCTCAAATAAATAAACATTGAAAAGTAAAAAAGAGAGTCATAGGGAAGGCAGAGTATTTTTTTTAATGTTTGTTTATTTTTGAGAGAGAGAGAGACAGAGAGAGCAGGGGAGGGGCAGAGAGAGAGGGAGACACATAATCCAAAGCAAGCTCCAGGCTCTGAGCTGTCAGCACAGAGCCTGACGCAGGGCTTGAACTCACAAACCATGAGATCATGACCTGAGCCGAAGCCAGATGCTTAACTGAGTGAGCCACCCAGGTGCCCCAGAGTATTTAAAAACAAAGCAAAGCAAACAAACAAACAGAAAAACTCCATGATATATGTGAGTAAATTTCACTTTAAAAAGCACAAATAAATATTGAACTCTAGTTAATGGTATGCATGCTGAAGTATTTACAGGTGAAGTGTACTGATGTCTGCAACTAACCCTGAAATGCATCAAAAAGGTAAGATGGATTGATGAATGCATAGATGGATAGATATGGGATAAAAATAAATGTAACAAAATGGCAATTGTAGAATCTAGATAGTAGCATATGGCATCCATTATCCAATTCTTTCAACTTTTCTGTATATTTGGAAATTTTCATAATAAAATATAGAAACTATGTAATAAATGCCATAAGGTCACAAATGCCCTAGAAATTCAGAGAAAGTAAATGAATGCATAGTTGGTAAGTCAGCCAACACTGTGGTGGGAGTACATTGGAGTCGGGCTGTAAAAGGATTCAGAGGGGGCAACTGGGTGGCTCAGTTGGTTAAGCGTCTGATACTGATTTCGACTCAGGTCATGATCTCATGGTTCGTGAGATCCAGCCCTGCATCCAGCTCCATGCTGATGGTGTGAAGTCTCTCTCTCTCTTTTTCTCTCTCTCTCTCTTTCCCTCTCTCTCTCTCTCTCAAGATAAATAAATAAACTTAAAAGAAAATAAAAGGATTCTTAATTCAAAACAGTGGGGTTGGGGAAGCCTTCCAGGTGGGATAACCAGCATACAGCAAAGGCAGTGAGACTGAATGAAAACACCATGATCTGGGAATAGTCCATGACCTGAATTAGCACAGGTGGTAGGTAGGAAACATGTCTGTGAAGGAAGGCAGAGTGGAATCATGATCCATCTTCCTTATACCAGGGACCTTATGCTCTGGGCAAACGGGAGCCACTGAAGTTTCTTGGTCAGGAGCCTCTCTTCATTTTCCCTGTTGCTTTGGGCTAAGCTTTCCCATAAGGAAGGTGTGAGTTTTTCAAGGAAAAAAAAACAATGTTTCACCAGTGTTCTAATTGGAACTCCGAGCAAGACCCCAGGTTGCTGACTGCATGATAAGTAGCAAAGTCCTTTTATATCAGTCTCTGCATCAACCCAGAATCATTCCGCCAGAATATCAACGGGGAGGAACTGCATGAAACTTACACTTATTTTGTGTTCTACCTATTAAGCTGTAACTCCGCTATCTTCTTTAATCATCACATCTTATATTAAATAGTAAATTGAAATGCAGTCCCCCCTGCCTGTGATCTGGAGAGCTGTAGAATGCTTCTCCTTTCCCCTGGTCACTGCTGGGCTTTGACAGGCAGTCTAGATCAGTGATGAAAATGATATCTGAGTATCTGAGAATGATAGCCCAAAGTTATGTGCACAAAACCAGGCACACTGTTCTTTATGCACAATTTCAGGGATTTTTCATAGGTACTGGCTTGGCTTTTGAGCCCTGTTAATCCTAGGAATGACATCACCTCAAGCCATGGGTCCTAATTTCCCCAAATATTTTAAGTCCCCCTATTTCCTTGCACTCTCCTTAGTTTTCACCACAGTTCTGTCTGTGCTTCCTTCTTTCTGGTTTGTCCTCTCACTGCTGCCCCCTCCCTTGATCCCCTCCAGAGCCTTGTTCTATTATAAATAAACTACCCTAAGTCTTCAGTTGCACCAGTGAATACTCTTTCATTCTCCTCACCTTGGCAAAAAAAGGACCTTTTCCCACAGATGTTCCTTCTTCCCAGAGAGAAGCCTGATCATTCCCCCACACCCTTCCATACTCAAGGGCTGGACCTGGGGATGGGAAGGGTGGCCATTTTTTTTTTTTTCTCCTCCACCCTCCTATAAAATCACCTCCACCATCAGTTCTATCATCCTCTACTCGTTATCCTTTATGACTAACTTCCTGGCTACTCCCCTGTGTTCCCTGAGGACTTTGGCACTTGACTCCCCCGTTTTCCTCTCTACCTTTTATCCTAGCAACATCCTGGTGGCTTCAGTATCCCTGCCACAACCTGTGCCTATCTCACCATTGCATGTTGAGTGTGTGGGGGGTGGTTAGTTTCAAAAACCTAGCCTCACCTGTCATCTTTGACCTCAACTCCAGTGAACTTCACTTCCACTCCACCTTCTTCCCTGGTTCCTCACCACCCAGAATGCTCCACTGCTAAACCTTACATCTCAACGTCCCACATTCTAACCATAACCACAGCTTACCATCCTGGCTCTCCTTCTCTCTCATCACAATAAATGTCTGTTTCAGTCATATGAAGATTCCCAGTCCTTAGCCCCAGTGCTGTCCTTAGACCTGGGCAAAAGGGCCCTCCCACCCTGGGCCTCATACTTTAGAAAGCCCCCCTCAAACCCTCCTCAGATTGTACCTATTTCTATGGGGTGAGGAGTCTGCAGGGCCAAGGAAACATGCCTACCATGCTCACCTTCTCCATAGCTGGACCAAACTCTGGATACAGAAGATCTGTCTTCCCCATTGAAACAGTTCTCAGCCTGCTTCTGGGGACTGTAAGGATTTCTTCCCCAGAGTCCTTTCTCTTGAGCATGGATTGAACTGCCAGTGACATACCCCTGAGCCCACAGAAGTGGTCAAGGAGTGTGTGTATGTGAAGGGGGATGGAGTAGAAGTGTGAGCTGGGGTGTACCCTTCACATAATGGGACAGAGCTTGGGACAGGAAAAGAAGACATGTGAATCTAGGGCTGTCTCTCCCTATGTGATCTCGTCTGGCACAGGCAACAATAGGACTGAGTCCTAATAGAAAAACAGTCAAAATTTGCCTGGCTGGATTTCAGAACTGCTATGGACTCCTGTATATGTCCTATTTCTCCCTTTTTGACCACGGGTGTCTTTAGCAGTTAGATATCCTGTGCCTATCCTACCCCATGTGTACTGAAAGTGTGTATGTGTTGGGGGGTAGACAGCTTGTCTCTTTGGTTCGTAAGTCTTCAGATCAAGAGGAACTGTACTGGAGTTGTTGTACTTAAGGAAATATACTTCGGAAGATTTCTGCTAATGCTATAAAGGCTGGAGGTTTGGGGGAGATCTTCAGAGGGAGTTAATATATTTTCCATGTAGGAGAAATGTAAATAATGTGACAAGAGCATTGATTGTAGTAATTTAAAATATATCCACAAATTCTTTGACACTCATTTCAAAACACGGAGTCTAATTTCTTTCCCCTTGAGCATGGACTGGTCTTAATAACTCACTTCTAATAAACAGAATAAGGCAGAAATGACAGCATGATTTCGGAATCCATTTTTTTTTTTTTTTTTAAGTAGGCTCTGTGCCCAATGTGGGGCTTGAACTTACAACCCTGAGATCAAGAGTCACATGCTCTATCTACTGAGCCGGCCAGGTGCCCCAACAGTGTGATTTTTGAGGCTGGATCATCTAAGACATTGTGGCTTTGGCCTCTCTCTCTTAGATCACCTGCTCTGGGAGAAGCCAGCTGCCATGTCATGAGGACACTCAAGCAACCCTATGGAGAGATGCACATAGTGAAGAACTGAGGCCTCTTGCCAAGAGCCATATGAGGCAGCCATCTTGGAAGCAGATCCTATAGCAGTCAACCCTTCAGATGACTGTAGCCCTAGCAAGTATCTTGACTGCAGCTTCAGTGGGAGGCCTTGGGCCAGAACTACCCGGCTAAGCCAATTTTTGACCCACAGAAACTTTCAGGTAATAAAATGTTTGTTGTTTTAAAATATTAAGTTTTGGGGTAATTTGTAGCTAAGAGAAGCTAATACTCTTTGCCTCACTTGACCACTCCTCAGGATGTGACACCGTCCAGCACTCTCCCCGTCAGTCACTGCTCTTGCAGAGCACCGTCCAGTCACTGCTCTTGCCCTTTGGCCTCCAGGAAGTATTCCCTCCTGGATTTTCTTTTAGCCTCCTGGCCAGTCTGTTCACCCCTGGAATACCAATACTGCTAAGGCTTCTACTATCTTTATGGCTATCCCATCACTTATTGACTTTAATCACACCCAAGGATAGTCCTAATTAAAACCAAAATTTTCATTCCAGTATCTCCTACCTATACCTTTCTCCTAGGCTTCATAATTGCCTACTGGATAACTCTATTCAGATGTGGCCCCTGGTTCCTCATACTTATCTGAGAATCATCTTTCCTCTCTCTTCCTCATCCTCCATCCTCACACCTGACCCTCCTCCTGTAGCCCTCACAACACTGAGTGGAACCTTTGTTCTCCCAGTTGCTGAGGTCAGAAATGTTGCTCCCAGCCATCCTAGATTCCTCTTCACTTGCTGCTTTCAGGACCTTCAGCATTTGACTCCACCAAACATCTTCAACTTTTCCTGTAGGTTTTTCCAGGTTTACTTAATTACTTGTGGTTTCCAAGTGATTCTTGCCACTTGAAGTACCTGTATGGCTTTGCACATGTCTCTTTCTAGAATTTAGCTTTCCACCCTTGACCTATTGGCTTTTTAATTTTGATAAGTTCTCCTTTCAGACTTTAGGGCAAGTGTCTTTTCAGTGTGACTATGCCCACAAATCTCTGTACTTGCATTTAGCACTGTACTTGCAATTCCTGAATTCCCTATCCTTTTTGTGGGACAGTTCTCCATGGAGTTTCTCCAGGTCTTATGACTTCTTTTATCCCAAACTATCTTTTCAAGGATGTCTGCATAGCGAACAGCCTTGGAAGATAGAGATAGTGTCTCTGTCTGGGGCAGAGTGAAGAGGTTGGGCAGGTTTGCAGCAGCGGCTTGTGAAACAGGAGGTTTGTTTTTTCTTTCTTTTTCTTTTTTTGTAAAACAGGTTTCTTAAATTCAGGTCCTCAGCTGTGACACAAACACTGTGCACAGCTTCCACATGGGCTGTTCTGCATCACCCCTGGGGACAGAGAGGGCAAGGGGAACTAATTCAAACATGAACCTATGTTGCTTGCCATGCCACAAGTAATAAAGTCTTTTGTCTCTGACTGAGTCTCATGTCTTCTGCCAGCACTTATGAACCTATAAAACTATGGTAGACTAACTTGCTAGCTTGCGAGTGGAGTAAAACCTTGGATGCTTCACAGTTCTGGATACCTCTACACACACTTGACCGTAAGTGCCCTGAGAGCAGGAAGTGCAGCTGAGTGTACTTTGCTTCCCCTGTGGGCGACACAAGGTAGTTGCTTATAGTGGTGGCTGCTACTATTGCTGCTTCTAAGGGGTTTTGAATGAAAGCACTGGAATATATTTACTGAATACAACTTTGAAATAAATTGCCATGACTCTTCTGGTCATTAGGTATTCTGTACATTCCTTGGGTTCCTGGAGGTTAAACTAAAGCCTAAGGTCTGTGTTCTGTGGCACAGTGAAATTCTCTGGGGGTTAAAAATACTACAGATAGTTCACATTGTGAATAAGCCCTATTGCAGGTAATGGAGGTGGCTGAGCACAGACTAGGTTTTTCAGGAAGGCGGTGTGTCAGGCTGCATTTGAGATGAGGCATCAGTCTTTGCTATTAGTTTCACAAAAGCATCAAGCACAGCCAAAGCAAACAAGTTCCCAGAAGAACCAGGCTGATTTCAGCGCAACCTGTCTGAGCTTGAATGAAGGCATTAATTAGTGTTTCTGGTGCCTGAGCAAAGACTCTTCCTTTCTTCTAACCTGTTACAGGAGTAGTTCCAACCATAACCAGGCAAGTTTTATGGCTGAGCTTACACATGGGAGGGAGTCCATCAGGATGCACCTTCAATCTGGGTTTGCCTTGTGGAAATCTCTATCTGGTTACCGTCTGGTGTAGGAGGAGGGTGGAACTTCCAGCAGCATTTGAGTTAAGCAGAGGTGGCTTTCAGAGCCAGAGGGGATGGGGGTTGGGAGGCTTTCCTCATTGTGTGCGGCTGAATGGCTACTAAAGACCACTTCGTCTCCTTTAAACTTGCCATTTTAGTGATGAGGAAACTCAGATACAGTAAGGATAAAATGCTGAGATTGCTGATGGATTCTGGGGCTTCAATTGACCCTATTTCTATCTCATTAGACGGCTCATTTTTTCTTGTTCTCTTAGCTCCCTCACTCTTCCAGCACACTGAAGGAACTTGAGCGCAACATTCTACTGCCTTGTCAGCAAGATTCCTAAATTTTCTAGCAGGCTTGACTCATCAAGACAGCTCCGGTTCGGTGCGTGTGCAAAGCTGTCCTATACCTAAGCCAGGAGGCGGCGACAAAAGAGGAACCCTAAGGGCTAGAAGCGAGGAAAAGGGGCGGGGCACCCTGAGGCCGGCTCCACTTAGTTCTGGGCTGGCCCTCCCACCGCGGCCTCTGCGATGGGAGGTGGGCGAAGGCAGTGAGAGCGGGTGGCGTTGGAAATGGCGCCCCAGTGTCCCATTCGTTCTTCCTGGGCCTGGAGAGAGTCTTTCAGAAGCGCACGCTGCACTTGCTCAGGTTAGGCCGGGGTAACGCTAGCTAACTCCTTCCAGACGCCCTGCACGGAGACGGTCTCTGCAGGGTATGGGAAACACACCCCTGGAAGGAAGTTGGAGAATCGTACGTGACCCCCGTGCTGCGCAGCCGCGCCCAGTGGCGCCGGGTCCCGCGCGGGTGCGCGCCTGACGCCCCACCCCATCCATGAGGAGCGCGCGCCGGGCCTCGGCCCCATTTCCCGCACGCGCAGTCCCTACAGCGCTGCCTCCGCCGTTCCCCGCCCCCTCTCCTCTGGGGTTGCCCTCGTCGCTGCCTGACCCGAGGTCCAGCAGCCTCTGCCTTTCCGGCCCCCGCCGACGGACAGAAGCAGCCCACCCCGGGGCTGGGTGTGTCTTCGGCCCTCGTGGCTGTTCTGAAGCAGGTTGGAGTGGACAGCGGGCGGCGTTGCGGGGGCCGGCGCGGCGGACAGCCTCGGGGGCATCGGCGGGGTCCTGGCGGGGGGAGGACAGGGTTGCGGCGGGCGGAACGGTGTCTCCTTCACTTCGCCCTCCAGCCGCGGTAGCTGCAGCCCAAGCCTGAGCGAGCCGAGCGGCCTCAGCTGCGAGCAGAGCGGCGGCAGCAGCCCCTCCCGGGAGAGCACCAGGTACGCCGCTGTCGCGTCACTTGGCCGCCTAGGCCCCGACGGCCAAGCAGGACGCCTTAGCCACACTCGGGGTCGGCCCTGGCTCCCTAAGATGGCCGCGCAGCCCCGCGGCTCTTCGCCTCCCTGTCTGAGACCCCCTTCTGGCCTCTTGACTTGTCCCTAACCCCCGCTGACCGCACCTCTTGTCCCTCCAGCAGATCACCTCTTTCTGTGGCTTCGCCATGGCGACCTATGGACAGAGCTGCGCGCGGCGTAAGTAGAGCGGAGCTGTCTGCGGGATGGGGCGGGGTTGGCTGGGAGTCGAAGCCTGTCCACCGGAAAACCGCACCTTCTTTCCCCTAATCTTTCCAAGGGCTTGGAAACTCGCCCCTTTCGGTAGCCGCTCCACCGTCTGACTGCCTCAGCTCTGCGGAGGAGGGGCTGGGCTGTGGGATTTCAGATAGAGGGACTAGGTCAGGGGAGTTGGTCTGTGGACGCATCACCTCCACCTCTTGAACGTGCCTTTGACGAACTCGAAAGCAAAAAGTTACTAACTGTTGGATTCAGCCTTTGGAAGATTGGGTCAGTCACTTTTTTAGAGGAAGTAGTAACCCCCTTGGTGAGAGCACAAGGTCATTACACGTGCTCCTAAGGGCGTGGACGTGCTCTGTAGAATGAATGAGCTGGTATAACCACCAGATTGCTTGTCCTTAAGCCGCATAGCATTGGCCAAGGACTTGAGTGCCATATTAATATGCCTAAAGTGCTTTTTGATAGTTAGTTGATGTAGATACTTGAGTGAATCCCAGTTTATTGTGTTTTTGTCTAAATTCTAGTATTTAAATTAACGTGTTAATTACCTATCTCTTCCCACTCCAGAATATTGGTTTCGAACTCATGGAGGATACTAAGAGGTCTGTTATGGGAGAGGGCCTTGTTTCAGGTTTTGGTTTTAGGTCACTTGGTTAAATCAGCCTATCCCAGTGAATTTTGGCAGAGATTTCTGTGTGTATAGATATGTTTATGTGTATGTGTTTGGTTCTTTGTACTAGTTGGGTCCTAAGAGGTGAGGCTGTAGATACTGTGTAAATTTAGGAATAGAAAGTCTGTTTTTTCTGTTTTGGAAGGAATTGCCCAAGTTTATATAGCCACTTACTGTGGTTATTCATTTTAGAAATAAGCCTTTATTGGTGATATCTCTTTCACGGATCATTAGAATACATATAGTTAGTGTAGCTCCTGGTAGTATCAAAAGAAAACATCTTCAACAAGTTGGACTGCTTCAATTTAAAGATAGCAGTGGGTGATAATCTAGTTCCTGGACAGAAAGTGGGAGAACAGGAACCTTAACACTGGAATGTTTCTTCCCACCAGCAATGTGTATTCCTCCATCATATGCTGACCTTGGCAAAGCTGCCAGAGATATTTTCAACAAGGGATTTGGTAAGATTCTTTTTTTCTTTCCTTTTTTTTTTTTCCTTACCTGCCCCCGATCAGAAGTGAAAATGTGTTTGGATTGCTTGAGGAAGTTAATAATTTTTTCAAATTGTAAATATCTTGCTGTGTTGGTTTGTTTACTAGATACATTTTAGATAAAACTTCTGTTAAAATAGTAACAATCCACGTCTTTCTCCATCCCAGTTTCCTCTTAATTTTTTTCAAACTGTAGTTCATGGATTTTATTTATAAGAAAAAAACAGCTGTGCTTTCATTTCTTTCAGATACAGCTTAGGTCTTGAGTGACTAGAATTATGATGTTTAAAGTGTTTTTGCTTTGGCAGTGGTTATTCCTAGTGGTTTATGGATTTTTTCAAATGAATTTGGGTTTTCTTCTTGAAGATTTTGTTCCACATACACCCCCTCTACTTTGGATTATTTTTCCAGTTACTTAGTTGATTAATCCTAAAGGAAGATCTCTTTGGGATAATTGTTCTAAATGTCTGTATTACAATAAACTATTGGTTATTCCAAGACTTAAAGTTAATTTTCTGATCTGATATTTAGGTTTTAAAATGGTTTGAAAACCATTTTTTGTGCCATATATACACCAGAACACTAGGCAAAGCTGCATGAGATGTTCTGTGCTGTACATGTTAGTTTACATAGAGTAATTAAAAATCTTTTCATTTAAATGTTGTATCAACCCACATTTTTATGCTCCTCTGAATATATGAAGTTTTTCTGTTCTTTATGTGATTTCAGCTATTGGTATGCATTTTTTATACAGAATAATCATTTTGTTATCTTTTACTCTCTACTTGAAGGTTTTGGGTTGGTGAAACTGGATGTGAAAACAAAGTCATGCAGTGGTGTGGTGAGTGTTAGATATCTAATAAATCCTGATGAACTGTTAAATAATTTTCCTTTTTCTTTTTAAAAAACATTTTTAATGTTAATCCATTTGAGAGCAAGAGCGTGTGTATGAGTGGGGGAGGGTCAGAGAGAGAGGGAGACACAGAATCTGAAGCAGGCTCCAGGCTCTGAGCTGTCAGCACAGCCCTGCGCCGGGCTCCAACTCACAAACTGCGAGATCATGACTTCGGGATCATGACCTGAGCCAAAGTCGGCCCCCCAACCCACTGAGCCACCCAGGTGCCCCCTGCCTTTTTTGTTTTTCAGTGTTCATTCATTTGTTTGTTAGAAGAGAGAGCGGGAGCGTGCGCACGCCCTTGCATGAGCAACGGAGGGGTAGAGAGACAGAATCCCAAGCAAGTTCCACACTGCTCTGATGCAGGGCTTGAGCTCTGTGAGACCCTAACCTGAACTGAAACCGAGAGTCAGATGCTTAATTGACTAAACCACCCAGGCGCTGCCCTGTTTTGAGATTGCTTTGGGGATGGTTATGTGTGTGAATACTGACTATTAACTGGTTATTTTGATAAATTCTTGCTGTAATTGTTAGCTCCCTTAGTGCATATAACTGATATTTATTAAAATTGATCATATTGTAGTTTCTTAATGCACAGACTTGGATTTCAGGGGTATTATATTGGTCACATCTGTCATTTGGCTTCTTTGGTCTGTAAGGAAGCCCAAGTGTTCACTGGTTGTGCAGCTTACCTGTTCAGAGTAATAGTACAGAGCAGTGACTTAGTGTTTGTTTTTGTGGTCCCACTCTTTAACCTCTTGAAGTCCTATATAAGCACTTGCTGTGCACTTTTGGCATCACAAAAGCCTTCTGAGAAAAATGAAGACTCAATCCTTGTTTAAAGAGCTTGTTTAGGGGCGCCTGGGTGGCGCAGTCGGTTAAGCGTCCGACTTCAGCCAGGTCACGATCTCGCGGTCCGGGAGTTCGAGCCCCGCGTCAGGCTCTGGGCTGATGGCTCAGAGGCTGGAGCCTGTTTCCGATTCTGTGTCTCCCTCTCTCTCTGCCCCTCCCCCATTCATGCTCTGTCTCTCTCTGTCCCAAAAATAAATAAACGTTGAAAAAAAAAATTAAAAAAAAAAAAATAAAGAGCTTGTTTATTGCTGGTTGGAGAGACAAAATAAACTTTAATCTGGAGAACAATCAGAGAAGTGTATCTAGTACTAGATTGATTAATCAAAATCTTTGTTGGAGAGAAAAGGCTTTTTGTGGACAGTGGTTAAGGAACGCTTTACAGAATTAGGTTTAAGATCAAGAAGGATGTATACGGGTTGGATTCCATACAGTATGTTTTGTTTCCATTAATGTGTAACTCAATGTGGTACTGCTCTTGTAGTATGTACCTGACCCCAGATAAGTCCCTTTAACAGCTCGTTCTGTTTTCTCACCTAAACTGCAGAGGTGTCCAGTTTGCTCCAGAATGTAGAAGCCTTAAGTGTTTGGTGATGGAGTGAAAGGTGTAAGCTGTTCCAGTGATGTCATCTGGTCCAATTCTGGTCCCACATGATGATCTTGATTTTGTGTCTTGAGGATTCCTTGGAGATATATATAGATATAGATATAGATACATATACACACACACACATAAACACACATATATATAGGCTGGCTCATAACCTATAGGCTGATGGATGGCAGTGGGTGGAGCCTCAAGAGTCATTGGTCTTTGTCACTCAGGATTAAAAATAGCTGCTTCCACATATTCAGCATTCTAAGGATTTGCTAGAAGAACATGCTGCATATATATATTGTTTTAGTAATGCTTTCCTTTTGTGTAGAGCACAGGAAAATGTGCAGAGCTTTCACAGTGCCAGTCCAATTTAATCCTCCAAAGGTAGATCTTGTTAACATACAATACAGGAAATTGAGACCCAGAAAAGTGTCTTCTTCAGTGTTCCTCATTTACTAAATGACAGCCAGAACTGGATGCCAGGACTCTTAAATTTTATATCCAGTGTTTTTTCCTGACAATCCAGTGCTTTTTAGTATGGGCACTGAGTGCCAAGCCTTGACTTGAAATTCCTGTTAAAGCATTTTACATCAGGAGATTGAGTCCATCTCACTGCAGAGCAATAGTTACACAAATGTTCTGTTTTCTAAGTGAGGGATGATTGGCCTTTTCTTCCACTGATGTATTTTTGATATTTCCTCACTCTTGCAGGCATCACAATTTCAGGTTGAGTTCTATTAGTTAGATTAGCTGTCTTCTTTAGACTTGGCTTTCCATTGGCCAAAGTGTGTAGCCATCATTAGCAGACAAATTGTGAATCAGAACACTCAGTAGGTATTTTAATATTTTAACTTGGAAGTTTGCCTGTCTGTATAATAAACTTTGAAAGATTATTAGGTTTTTGGATTTTCTGTAGCAGATTGTAAATTTCAGTAAGCCCTCCATATTATGCCTTCCTTTCCAGTTGGTGTGCAGTTAGGGATTGGCAAGTTACTTATATTTGCTGCAAACATAAGATTATGTGGTGTGCTTCAAATTAATACCTGTATTAGATTGTTTTCTCTACTGATATTATCTATCATACATAATATAGTTTACATCATGCATGATAAAACCAGTTGTAGAGCAAATCTTTTCCTACTTTGTTTCGTTTTTAATGAGAATGTGAAAGATGTTTGGGAAGGTATGAAATCTTAGGAAAACTTCATCTCAGAAAAATAGAATATTGGGGTTACCAAAGATTTAAAATTTTTTCTCATGGCATGAATTCTTCCTACACTGGAGTGCTTTCTGTTGTAGGAATTTTCAGGAAACATTTCCTAATAGTGTGTCAGTTATTATAAATGCTCATTTTAGTGATGGGGGGGCATCTATGATTAACCATACTAACCTTCGTGGTGTTTTATTTAATATCAGGCAGAAAGGAAACAGTGCCAAAACATTCATTCCTCCCCGCCACCTTCCCTGATTTTTAAATTCCAAATAAAATCACCTTAGTGGAAGTTTCCTTAAAAGGTCTACAGTTTGTTGTTCATTTGAGAATTAGATACAGGTTAACTTGTGATTGACTGGTTGGAAATGTCCAGTGTATGTAAGGTGGCAGTTAGTAACTGACAGGCTAATTTGTTCTTGTATGTACTCACAGTAGCAGAGGATAGGAATATTTGGGAAACTAGAAAAAAGGATTAGTGAAATTCCTGTATTTTAGTGGGTTTTTATGTAAGTTAGGCAGTGATTCATCTAGGCTTACAAGAAAGTTCATGAAGTCATTTATTGTCTTACTAGGAATTCTCAACATCTGGTTCATCTAACACAGACACTGGTAAAGTTACTGGAACCTTGGAGACCAAATATAAATGGTGTGAGTATGGTCTGACTTTCACAGAAAAATGGAACACTGATAACACTCTGGGAACAGAAATAGCAATTGAAGACCAGGTAACATTTTGAACATGTGTTTTAGTATTAATTTATTTTTGTAATTCAAAAAGGAAATAAAGATGAAAACAAATTCTTTTTCTCTCAAAATAGATTTGTCAAGGTTTGAAACTGACATTTGATACTACCTTTTCACCAAACACGGGGTAAGCATGTAACAGACATTTTTATCTGCTTTAAATTTCGTTTTTATTTTTAAGTAATCTCTATATCCAGTGTGGAGCTTTAGCTCAACCCTGAGATCAAGAGTCATATGCTCTAGCAACTGAGCCAGCCAGGCACCCCTTTATCTGCTTTAAATTTAAAAGCATTTCTGTATATTTAGGAAAGGTGCACGTTTACTGTTTGATAGCTTCCTTAACTTCCTTGTGGTGGTGAATTTCTGTTTTTGCCTTTGGAAGATGATGAGTACTACAGTCGCTATTGTTGGCTTCCCTTCAAATATATGCCTCTTCCCATTGTGGCACTAACTTGGGTAATTAACATGTTTCTAATAGGCTTTTGTGACTGATTGCCAGTCGTGCAAAAAGCAATCTTCTGATGGTGGTAGAAGTCCAGTAACTCCATGTTCCCTTGTTTTTTTAGCTCACTGAGCTGTATCTTCTTTACCTCTTAGGGTTATCCTGCTACTGCTTTTACTCCCCATTTGTGCTGCAGTTCATAAATCCCTCTTGTGCTGTCTGTGCAGAGGTTGAGTGTGTAAGGCTTTCCCACTGGCATCAGTTTTAAGTCAGCTTGTTCTTTTTCCAGAAAGAAAAGTGGTAAAATCAAGTCGTCTTACAAGAGGGAGTGTATAAACCTCGGTTGTGATGTTGACTTTGATTTTGCTGGACCTGCAATCCATGGTTCAGCTGTCTTTGGTTATGAGGGCTGGCTTGCTGGGTACCAGATGACCTTTGACAGTGCCAAATCAAAGCTGACAAGAAACAACTTTGCAGTGGGCTACAGGACTGGGGATTTCCAGCTACATACTAATGTGTGAGTATTTCCTTTGTGGGTTATGGGGACATAGGACCTGGGAGTGGTATTGATGTCACCTGTCATTTCTTATGAACCCAGGTACAATCTAAAGGATTTCTCTTAAAAAAAAAAAAAAAAAAAGAATTTCTGCCTTTTTAAAAGAAAATTTCTTTATTTATTTTGAGAGTGTGTGTGCATGCCTGTGTGGGAGGGGCAGAGAGAGAGAGAGAGAGAGAGAGAGAGAGAAAGAAAGAATATTCCAGGCAGGCTCCACGCTGTCAGCGCAGAGCCCGACTAGGGGCTCAAACTCAAAAACTGTCAGATCATGACCTGAGCTAAAATCAAGAGTTGGATGCTTAACCAACTTAGCCACCCAGTACCCCTAAAGGATCTCTCTTAACACAAAAAGATCATCATCCTTAGGCATTTCCAGGTGCCCTTAAGAAGTGTATAGTAGAAAACGTTAGTCTGACTTTTGGTGCTGAGAGAGTAAATGTTTAATTTATGTGAGGCTTGATGTGCTCTGGAGTTTTAGAAAAGGCTAAGATTTGCCAAATTACCAGTATGTTTGACTTGTCTGTGATATCTGAGGTGCTGAGTTGGTAGGATTGCCTAAAATGTATGGTGTTTTTACCTAACCCAAATTAGGTATGTATGTTGAAAGGATTTAAGAATTTTTCTCCCTTATAAAAACAACGGATTATTAAATAGCAGAAGTACAAAGAAGACCAAAATTTCTCATAATCCTAATCCTACCATCTAGATGTATAATCTTTGTTACCTGATAATGTTTGGGAGTTTTCTCTTCTTATATGTAAATATAGAAAATACATATTACAAAGCCTGGTTTATAATCCCTCCCGTACTACCTTAATACATTTTGATAATTTTATTGTAGCATTCTACAGCATGATTATTAATGGCTGGGTGGTAATTCTACTGAATGATTTATCATGATTTGTATGACCTTACTTTGGGGCATACATTGGAATAAAGACCTTTTAAAACACGTTTTCAGTGGAATACTAGAGACCCATGAGAGCAGTATAACTATAGCATTGTTTAACTATAATTCTACAATATCAGGTTAGTGCTGTAGACATTACAGTGTCTGTTTTAGATTTACTAATTTAAAGTATCTTACAGCAATGATGGGACAGAATTTGGAGGATCAATTTATCAGAAAGTATGTGAAGATCTTGACACTTCAGTAAACCTTGCTTGGACATCAGGTACCAACTGCACTCGCTTTGGCATTGCAGCCAAATATCAGTTGGACCCCACTGCTTCCATTTCTGTGAGTACTGCTGTGGGCTTGGAGTGGGCTCTTTGCTTGTGGGAATTCATCTTTGGGTAGATTGAATTGTATTGAAAGTTTGAACCGTGGTTCACAGGATCCCTAGTTTACTCCTAGATTGGAATTAGAATTTGTAATGCTGCATTTTCTGTGGAGACAGTGTTAGAAGTTTGTTACCAGGTCATAGGAGTTTGTTTAACCTCAAAAGCTGCTCAGTTAGTGTGGATAATAACCCTGAGCTCCAAGCCTGTCTAAGCTCAGGTAAGCCAGTGTTTTGGCCCCAGGCCAGGAGTAATAGCATTTTAATTCTTACTTTGTCTTTCTATAGGAAATAGTAGTACTATGTTAGTTGGACTCTGTCTTTATGGTTAACAAAATATCTTTAGATTTGATCTTCAGGGTCTGTGGTACAAATGCTGTTTTGCAGGTGGAGATCCCAAAGCTTAGAGAGAGAAAGGACTTTCCTTACTGCTAGGCCCAGAGCAGAAGGGGTAGAACCAGGATTGGACTTGTACATCTTTTGATTTCCCTCCTGGCTAGGGTGACCACTAGCTCATCCTGCTTTGCCTGGGACTATTCCAGCTTTAGCATTAAGAGTACTGCATCCCAGGGGCACATGGGTGGCTCAGTCGGCAAAGTGTTCCACTTTGGCTCAGGTCATAATTTCACGGTTTGTGAGTTTGAGCCCAGTGTCAGGCTCTGTGCTGACAACTCAGAACCTAGAGCCTGCTTCGGATGCTGTGTCTCCCTCTCTCTCTGCCTCTCCCCGCCTGCGCTTTCTCTCAAAATAATAAACATTAAAAAAAAAAGTCTTGCATCCCAAGGACTCCCTTCCACCTGTTCTTGGTTAGTTGGGGTGGATAGCCACCCTAGTCCTTTTCTTAGGCTTTTTTTTTTTTTTTTTAATGTTTGTTTTTGAGAGAGAGAGACAGACAGCTTGAGCAGGAGGAGGGGCAGAGAGAGAGAGGGAGACACAGAATCGAAAGCAGACTCCAGGCTCTGCACTGTCCGCACGGAGCCCGACTGGGGGCTCGAACCCATGAACCATGAGATCATGACCTGAGCCAAAGTTGGACACTCAACTGACTGAGCTACCCAGTCGCTTTGCTTCTTTGCTATTTCATCCTTCAGTCATAGTGGGTTTAGGGTAGAAGGGCGTGCAGTGTCTGAGAGTGTAGAGGCAAGGCACTGGCTCTATTTGAGGCACATTAGCAGCTGTTCCTGTGTGTCAGTTGCTTACAGGTCAGGCACTGCCTATACTGTATGTACTGGGAATGAAAGGAAGTTAAACCTTCCCCGAGAGTTATTTCTGTTATGTAAAGTGATCTTCATTCCTGAGAACAATGTTTTGATAATTTAGGCAGTTAAGCTTTAGCCTCACTCTTATTTTATGATAGCAGTTATAAGCAGAAAGAGTGAGAAGCACCCAGAATGCTTTTGCCATTGGCAAGGCGGTGATTCATTTATTTTTCCCGTCTGTTTCCACTTATACTGTAGCAGTAAAAACCTTAGGATTCACACATTATCCTCTGGTAGCTACGCTGCTGTTCTTTTCAAATGTATGTCCATGGCACCATCACAGATTTAATGCCAGCTGATGTAGCTCTCTCATAGTCTAAAATGGGAAGGCAACTTTGGCCTGTGTGCCATTGAGTGACTCCTGGGGATTAGTTTGGAAATACATCTAACATTTCTAGTGCCCCTGTGCCCCCAATCAAGCATCACCCTGAAGTATTGCCCATCACAGTTTGATGGTTTACTTCTATTCTGAAATAGTAGAAACTTGTATCCAGTTTTGTCTGAGGCTCTTAGCTTGTTGGGCACAAGATGGTCACTAGTGGGGCATTTCTTTCCTAAGACCAATAGCTCACTTGGCCATTGGTGGCTAGTGAAGGCTTGGCTGTGTGCCGAGTGAACGTAAGTGCCGTTTATGTGACTTTTGCTTGTAGGTACATCATTTCTGTCTCTGGACTGGACTGTTTTGATGTTACACATTACAAGAGTGTAGACATCAAATAATTTCCAAATCTGTTTTGATCCTAGAGGTTGTTTGTCACCTTTTTACAATGAAGAAAATTGGGTCCTACTGATAATCTGACTTTGAGTTTAATGGATAAGAATTAAGTGGCACCTGGCTGTTGTTTGGCTTAATAACAATATTGAATTTTAGTATTTCACATGTGAATAAAAAAGCAGAACACTTCATAATTGCATGATAGGGAAACCTGGAGGGCCTTTGTCTCTCCGGAGATTCAAAAAGTTTACAGCTGTTTTTGTATTTTATTTTAGGCAAAAGTCAACAACTCTAGTTTAATTGGAGTGGGCTATACTCAGACTCTGAGGCCTGGTAAGTGTTCTTGATACGTAGGATTTTTTTGATGGTGTTTCAAAAATTATTTTTTATTTCTCAGCTTCTTTGTAAACCTTTCAAAAAAAGTACTATGAACATGTTTATCTTTTGCCACAATTTTTTTATTCCTTTTTTTTTTTCTTTTTTTTTTTGCTGGGCTGTTTGGAAGTTGGAGCTGTCATGACACTTCCCTAAATGCTTCAGCATGCATCTACTCAGAACAGGAGTGTTTTGCTCTCTGACATAACTCATTGCTTTCATTGTTTGGTCTCTGTAGTCTCGTTTACTTTATGTACTATTTTGAGCCTTGCTATGTTTTCTAGAGCAGTACTTACCAAATTTTAGTGTGCATGAATCACCCGGGGACTCATCAAAATGCAGATTCTGAGCCCATAGATCTGGATGAAGGGTTCTTTCTAACAAGCCAGTGTTACTGGTTCTTGGACCACATTTGAATAGCAGGTTCTAAAGCACTTGGAACTCCCCCCCCCCACTCCCCCCTTTCAAATAGGGATTTTCCCCCAGACTTTATTTTGGCCTTTTGGAAACCTAAAGGAAAGAATGGTATGAAGAACACCCATATGCCCTTAGCCACATTTACCAGTTAACATATACCACATGTGTTTTCTCTGTCCATGTCTGCATACATAATCCTTTTTTTCTCTATATGCCTTTAAGAATTATTTGTTTTGTAGACATGTGGATACACCAGCCCTAACATGCATATCCTGAGATTAAGACATTTTTCTTCCTAACTACAATACCACTGTCACAGCTAAGGAAATTAACATTAATTTAGCAATACATAATAGTCTATACATGTAGTCTATATTCTGTTTTTCCCGCTTCTCTATTGTAGTTTTCCTTTCCTGAGTCCAATTATGATTTTCCTTTGTAGCATATTGAATATTACTATATTTTCTAGAGCACTTTGAACTTTATTAACATTTTTATGCTCTGTGACTTTATCTCTTTACTTTCTGAATTCTCTTGTATCTCTGATACTCCTAAGTGCCCCCTGGTGGCTGGCACTAATAGGTCATCTGACAGGCTGAGGAGGGACAGGCAGACTTTCGAGGTGTTCAGACAAATCATAGTTGCCTGCTTTTGTTTACAGGTGTCAAGCTTACACTGTCTGCTCTGGTAGATGGGAAGAGCATTAATGCTGGAGGCCACAAACTTGGGCTTGCCCTGGAGTTGGAGGCTTAATCTAGCTGAAAGAAACCTCTGGGAATGGGTATCAGAAGATTTGGCCTTAATATATTTCCAGTGTGACCGACCAGCAGGCTTTTTCCCCCCAAGAAGGTGATCAAAACAAAGGATGATCTAAACAAGAGCTGTATTTTAAATATTTAGACAGTTACTTGTTAGCTGGTTTCTAGTTGAATCGGTTATCTATCTAGTTACCAATGCTGCAGTCGTGCAGTCACCTATACATTATTTAAATGTATTTAACTGTTAAATGCGCTACCCACCAATAATGAAATAGACCTTTATGAAAACTGTGCAATTGTGTGCATGTTTGTTTTTATGTTCTTATTAACATTGAAAATTGCCATTGAATGAGATGGATCAGTGGAAGTTTTAAGATGAGGTTAAAAAATTTTGTTAAATTCAACTATTAGAGTTACTTTTGGTATCCCAAAACATTACAGATTATGAATAAAACAAGTATACATAACTAATGACTCCAAGTATTTGCAGAGTTAAACATTTGCCAGCTAGGGTCAAATCTCCCTTGTATCTAGTTAGTACTTTATTTTTCTGGTGAGCATTTTGCTTTTTACCTAAATCTGTGCCATTAAGTCCTCTGTGTCCCTAAAGTAACTCCATGAGCTTTTTGGACTACAATAAAATAAGAGGATATATGCCTTTATATCTTCAGTTTGTAAGTTTGTCCAAAATTCCATTGGATCACTGTTGACCCCAGGAGGGAGTGGAGAGTAAGTGATGAAGAAAGGAAGAAGGGATGGTGCTGAAGGTTAGCCACATACACCACACCCCTGCAAGCTATCGCTGTGGAAAATGAGCTAGGCCATAGGTGGGATGGGACAAGGTGTAGGCAAGTGGAGTGGGGTGTCTGTAACCAGAGGAACTGAGAAGGGAATATGTGGGTCTCGGTCAGATGTCAGTCATTTTATTCTAGGCAGACACTGACTGAAAGGGTCGGGCTTAAGTGTGTGAGACCAGAAGCCGTGCCTTCAGGTTTTGTGGCCACTGGCCCTTAATCTGCACTTGGACTGAATGATAGAAATTAATAGGTGATTCTGGTTGGAATAGTAGGAAAGAGCAAGTGTTCTGATGGGAGGAGATAGTTTGAAGAATGTGATCAGAGTTTAAGAGAAGGGAGAAATTTGTTCACATTGAAACTACTAGACCCAGTGTACCATTTGAAGTCAGAGAGAACAGATAAGGAAATGTAAGTACTTTCAGACTCACTACCCAAAAAAATGATACATGCTGAATATTTCTAGGTCAGAAAGAATCTGATGAGAGATTAGAAACCCAAGCAAACTTTCCACACTGGGGTGATAAAAAGGCTCCTTCTGGGGCGCCTGGGTAGCTCAGTCAGGCATCTGACTCGATTTCAGCTCAGATCATGATCTCACGGTTATAGATTAAGCCCTGCCTTGGGCTCTGTGCTCAGTATGGAGCCTGGTTAGGATTCTCAATCTCTACCCCTTCCCCCCCCATTCGTGCTCTCCTCTAAAAACAACAAAAAAGGGGGGCGCCTGGGTGGCGCAGTCGGTTAAGCGTCCGACTTCAGCTCAGGTCATGATCTCGCGGTCCGTGAGTTCGAGCCCCACGTCGGGCTCTGGGCTGATGGCTCAGAGCCTGGAGCCTGTTTCCGATTCTGTGTCTCCCTCTCTCTCTGCCCCTCCCCCGTTCATGCTCTGTCTCTCTCTGTCCCAAAAATAAATAAACGTTGAAAAAAAGAAATTAAAAAACAACAAAAAAGGGGTCTTTCTGATCTCACTGTGTTCGTCTTGACGGACTGGCAGAAATGGCCTGTATGAATAAGACAGGACTTAATGGCAGAAAGTTGGAATTTGAGCCATTTGAGAGACACTGTTGCTAGGTTAAAAAAGATGTGTCTGCAAGTTAGGTGTGAAAACACCTCATGCTTTTTGGATAAACAGGAGAGGTGTGAAGTAGCTCAGCAGACCACTGAGAAACTGCTGACGGTGCTTGGTGGGAAGGAATTGGTCACAGGCCTGGTGACCCCTGAAGCCTCCTGGATGACCTGCTGCCCCTTAGTTAACCAGTGGCCTTCCCTCATGTTGTGTTTACCTGGTCCAGTACTCAGGACTGGGTGTGGCACAAGTGAGCTACCAGTTTGTCAAAGATCTATTTAAGAGTAAATTGGGCCTGTTCACCCATGTGCATCCTTTTTTTTTTTAAAACATTTATTTTTGAGACAAAGCATGAACGGGGGAGGGGCAGAGAGAGAGGGAGACACAGAATCTGAAATAGGCTCCAGACTCTGAGCTGTCAGCACAGAGCACGACACGGGGCTCGAACCCACAGACCATGAGATCATGACCTGGGCCGAAGTCAGACGCTTAACCGACTGAGCCACCCAGGCACCCCTTCCCCGTGTGCAACCTTAATAGGCTTTAATGTGTGGAGAGACAAGGGTTGGTTCACACCCAGAGCCCTGTGGGTTAAAATGTAAGGTACGTACCAAGAAGTTTAGCATTATGAAAGTTGCCTGTTATGGTCTCCTGTGGCCTTGTTTCTAGTAGCCTCCAGCCTCATAGCAGCACCCAGGCCTAACCAAGTGGTGGCAAAACCTGATTGTCTTCTAGGCTGATGCCATTTCTGCCTGAGGCAGTGTTAGTGAGAAGAACACTTCATCTGTGGCCTGGAGATATCTTCCTAGGGGATTAGGATTAGGGAGGTTTAGATGAGAGAAGTGAAGCACCTGGCTTCCCTCCACCTCAGCTCGTAGATGTTGGTGCCGGACAGCCTAACCATATCTTCATCTTCCTCTGGGGAACTTCTTTAAAACCGCAGTACTGATGGTCTCCTCCTACCTGTTGGCCTGTCTGCTTCACACCTTTCTGGTCAGTGATCCCACTCAGTCCCTCACCTTTCTCCAGGACTTCAGGGGGAGGACAGGATATATACTCCAACCTCGTGGTCCTCAGGTCTAAGACAAGTGGCCTGGTTTTCAGAAGTGATGTCCACTGACCAGAGCCTCCACTGTAGAGGTGAGATCGAGCTGACAGTGCTGTGAAAACATGGGCAGATAGCAGAACTAGCATAACCTGTGAAAGTACCCAGCCACAAACCTGGTCAGCTGTAGGGTCTGTTTCCTGTTGTCAGACTCCAGCTATGGTCTCCCAACCAGTCCCAGCTGCGCCAAACAAGAGCTTCATTCACTTGACCCTCCTAGGAAGCTAAGTAGGAGGGAGACCAAGGCGGGGCTCTAGCCAGCATCCTGTGGAGTGGAGGCAAATCCGAAGAGCTGGGATCTCTGACCAACTGTATGTGGCCAGGTCAATCAAAACTTTATATCTTGCCTCCTGTCAGCTGGAGGCTCCTACTCAGGCTTTAGCCCTGGTGCCACGGAGGGGATGACGCCTATGACCTCAAGGCTCCCTTCTGCTGAAGAACCTGCCAGTGCTGGGCCCTCCCTCCCTACCCCACGTTAGAGCCACGTACGGAGGCTGAGAAGATCTTGTCCCAGGCCCCACTTTATTGTCGAATTTAGAACTCAGGGTTGATGTCTGGGGTACCCAGGTCCCCTCACTTGAGGCCACTCTCGGGGGGCCAGCCCTAGATCTTGAAGGCTAAGGTGAGGCCGTCGCCCAGAGGCAGAAGGCTGATGTGGACCCTGGCGTCCCTCAGGATGCGCTCGTTCAGGTTCCGCACACACTGGGCCTCGGTGTCCCGCGGTTGAGGCTGTAACACCTCTCCGCGCCACAGGACCTGCGGGGGGGCGGGGCATCATGGAGGGACAGGGCCGAGGAGGAGGTGCCTAAGCAGGAGGCGGGGTGAGAGCTGGAGACAGGACCCCAGGGGGAGAAAGCACTGGGCGGGGCTTTGTGGCATGGGGGCGGGGCACAGGGAGGAGCCAAGGGAAAAGACGGAGACCCAGCCCAGGAAGGCTCTCCCCCTAGTCTATCCCTTACACTGAGGACGGCGAGGACTCCTCCAGGGCGCAGCAGCTGCAGGCACCGCTCATAGTAGGCGGCACAGTTCTCCTTGTCCGCGTCCACCACGGCCACGTCGAAGGTGCTAGCCTCGCCCGCGGCCAGGAGCTCGTCTTGGGGGGGGGGGGGGCGGGGGTAAGATAGGTCTTGAGTCCGCAGCCCAGGTGGTCAGAAGCCCCTGCCCAGGCCTGCCCAGGTGCTGTGACCATTCAGGGACTCTGGTCTGGAGGGGCGCCCTGCCACCCAGCATGTGGCCGCATAGGTGAGGCCAGGAAGCAGAGGACTGTCACTGCCTCAACCCCGCCCAGCAGACCTGGTCACTAGCTCACGCCCAGTCGTCCCACTTAGAAAATGGTGCCAAGGCCCCTTCTACTCCGTTGCTCACCCAGGGTCTCCAGGGCGGGCTTCAACCGAAGGTCGATCTTGTGTTCCTCCTCAGCCTGCGGAAGGAGTGGGGTCACAGCCAGCAGGTCCCTTCTCCTAGGGCTGGGAGTGGTCAGGCTCCAAGGGCCTGACGAGGGCCTCAAATGTGCGGGACACTCACCTGCCTCCACAGGGGCCGCCCCAGCTCCGGAGGCTCTGGGTTCACCTCGCAGGTTATTACGCGCCCGGCCGGGGGCAGCGCCAAGGCCAACGCTAGGGCTGAGTAGCCTGTGAAAGTGCCTGTGGGCAGGGACATGGACAGGCTCAGGCCAGAATGGGGGACATCCTGGTGACTTAGGCTCCCAGTGGTCCCAGCCGTGCGCCCTACCCAGGTCCAGCGCCTTCTTCGCCTTGATGAGTCGTGCCAGGTTGGCCAGAAGCTGGGCCTGCTCACAGGTCATCATGGAATCTCCCTGCGGCTGCTCCAGGGTCAGCTGTGTCGCGGTGGTGGAGGGGAGAGGGTCGCACCACCACTGCCAGTCACCCAGCTCCGCCCCGTGTTCACACCCCCTCCAGGTGCGCGGCTGTGGGCGTGGCCTAGGGGGACTGGCCCTCAGGGAACGCCCACCGCGCCCCGCCTGCGGTGTCCCGGAAGCCCGGGGAGCTCCAAGGCCCAGCCCAAGGTCACACAAGCACGTGGGGCCCGCTGGGTCCGAAGTGGGCGCCTGTTCCCGCCCCTGGCCCTGCTGACCAGCCGTAGGCTCCGCAGCACCGGATGCTCCCGCATGGAGCGGCTCAGCAGATACTGCCAGAGGGGGCTGTCTTCAGGGGGCAGCAGGCGCTTCTCTCGCCGGGATCGCTCCGGATGGCACCGTCTCCCTGACGGGGAGGGGTCCTGGGTCAGGGTCTGGGACTCCGGGGCGCCAGGGCTGAGCTTCAGCCTCAGCCAGCCTCGCGGAGTCACGGGCTCCGCTCCCGCACCTGCCCCGCCTGCGGGGGCTCTGCGGGAGGTGCCGCAGGCCCCGCCTTACTCACCCAGGAAGAGGCCGGTGGCGAAGGCGGCGCCCAGCGCGGCGGAGCCCAGGACCAACGCGGCGGGCACAGAGAGCCGGGGTGCGGGCTGGATCATGGTGCGGCCAGGAGGGAGCAACGTCCAGGTCACTTGGCTTGGGCTTCTGCGCCCGCACTGGGACCCGCCTGCCTTCTAGTCTCCGCCTTGTCCCCGTACTGCCCGCAGAACTGCGGTCTCGAACGCCATCTGGCGGCCGCACAGCTTTACTGCAAGCCCCGCTAGAGCGAGCCGGGCGCCATCTGGTGGCTGCGCTTGGAACTGCGCCCGGGGAGGGGAGCAAGCCTGCATCTGGGGTCTGGGCTTTCGGTGCGGGTCCTCGAGGTCTACGGTCCTGGGTCAGGGAGGTAGAAATTTGATGCCCCTCCTGGGTGCTTCTTATTATCGCTGCTGCTTCTGCTGGGACCCTGGGGCATATGTGGGTGGGTGGCTGGGCCGCTGGCGTAACAGGATAGTAATTTGCACGAAGTGATAGAAATTACAGGAGTTCCGAGAGGGACTGAGAGAATTAGGGGAGGCTTCCTGTGGGAGGTGAGTGAGGGTATCCGATTGAAGGACCCGGTTTGGGGACAAAAACCACAGGAGGGGAGGCTTGAGAGTCCAGAGGCAGGTCTTGTTGATGGGGCTCTGAGACAAGGTTCTTAGAAACCCGCCGTTGGGTGCCAGACAGACGTATGAGCTCTTGGGTCCCTCTTTCTCAGCCTGTTTATTTTGTGTGAAGTAGGAACCACGGTCTTACCGTAAACAGCACCAGATCCCACAACCTGGCACACAGTAGGTGTCCAGTAAATGGCAGCTGTGGAGACATGTGGAGGCAGGAGTGGAGACATTTGGGGGAGGGGGAGTGATTGGAGGGCAGGTGAGGTCCCCTTGCAGGGCTGTTCTTGTAAGGTCACTCTCCAGTGAGCATTGATGGAACACTTACTGTAACACAAAGTGGGGAAGGCGAAAGAAGCCAGTGGCTTGCATTCCTAGTGACGCTGCATTCAGAGACCACAGCACACACTAGAATGGGGAGCAGCTCTGCTTTCACAATTTCCTCTTCTGCAAAATGGGGTTATTCACAGTCGCCACCTCCCAGGGGATGAAAAGAGAAAATCCACGTGAAGGATTTACACAGGGCCGGCACTTGGTGGGCTGTAACTTACATTTAAAAGGAGTCCAGGGCCAAAGGGCAGCGGGTCATCCGGCCGCTCAAGGTTACCTCCCCCCCCCCCCCCCCCCCGGGCTGGGTGCTCCAACAGCCCATTTAGTACCCACTCTGGCCAGTCAGGAACTCCACCGGGGGGCTTCCCAGAGGAGGCTTAGCGGGTGCGAGGCCCCCGGACCCCGAGGCCCGGAGGCAGGTTTGTTGAGGTTTAGGGGGTGGTCCGTGAGATCGGCTAAGCCGAGGAAGATCGGAGCGAGCTGGAGAGACTTGGAGCACAGCCCTGACCCCAGCTGGGAGGCGGTACAGGAGGAGGGCTCAGTTCCGGGTCAAGTCTCCAGGAGCCGCTGACGTGACCTCCAGTCAGACGCAGAGGGCGGGACTGACCCCGGGCGCGGGGTGGAGCCTGCTGTCTGTGCCTGGGCTGGGCGGGGGTGCGGCTGGCTGGGAAGCACCTGCCCCTTTGCCTTCGAATCCTCTGCATCCTGGTTGGCCCCCAGTAAATATTTCTCTGACCAGACTCTGAGCCTCATCCCCAGGGTAAGGGCTGCTGGTCTCTCCTCTCCCAGGACTGAGCACACAGCAAATGATACATAAGTGCGGCCTGAGCAGTGTGCTGGAGCGGCACCCCGCTCCTTGCTGCTGCAGCTGCGGGTCTAGACAGTCAACACAGTAACCGTAGGGGCCTTCCACTGAGTACCAGGCCTTCTAAATGCAGCCTACCTGTGAAGCTGGCATACTATTCCCATTTTCCCGAGGAGGAAACCAAAGCTCAGAGAGGTGCCCTCCTCACTGACTCCATGCGCTGAGACCAGCAAGATCCAGACACCCAAGAAGTGCTTTCCTGGCAGCCATGCTGGGCTCTCTCACCAGGCCACCGGCCTGGGGGCCCTGGGCTCAGCTCTACCTTGTCTGGGAGTCCGGATTTGGGCAGGCCCCCAGCTCACAACCGAGCCTCCCTCCCCAAGCCTGGCTTCCGGCGGGAGCCCCGGAGGGGGGGGGCGGGGAGCCGGCAGGGAGGGGAGGCATGTCACCATATATCCCCGTCAGATTAAAAAACTAATTTGAAAAGATTAATGTATTCCATTCTTGTTACGCTGGCTCTGATACCTCTGGGCCCGCGGCCGCTCTGCCTCCTGATTATTGAATTTTTATGGCCTGGTAATTAATTGCAGATTCCCTGTTTTGTTCTATTTCTTTTTCTCTGACATTTTAATTTCAACAAAAAGCAGTGGTCTCCATGCAGGCTCTCTCTGGAGATCCTAATGGTCTATAAAACAGAATGACTTATAGACGTGGCACCCACTTCAGTTGGCGAGCGATTGTTTGAAACCTTGCTGATCACGCAAAATTTAATTTTTCCACCTCCCTCCCCCGTTTGCTACTCATTTCTTGTCTCTTGCATTGCAGCACCGGGGCGTCTCAGCTCACAATGAAGGGAGCAAAGTGTCGCCTTGGAATCCTACAGAGCCTTTTCCAGGAGGCTGAAAACGAAGTCAGTGTTGCTTCTTTTCCTCAGAGGTGCCCCTGCGGTGGGGAGGAGGGAGCTGGGCCTCCCCAAAGGGCCATCTGGATGTGGGCAGCTGCTCCCAGGGCCATGAGGGGCTGAGCAGGGGGAACACCATTTCTACCTCTCTGGGTTGCCCTTTTGGTCCCATGCAGGTCAAATGCCCCACTAGGCACGCAGGAACTCTCAGGCTGGTAAGGGCAGAGAAAGTGGGTGCCTCTTCATGCCTTTAGGTCCATACCAGGAAGTGAGAATTGACCCCTGACAAATTCTTAGCCAAATCAGGGCCCTGGAAACAGCTTTCCACAACAATGGGTCTGGAAAAGGCCCCTGAATTTCTATCATGACACCCCCAGCTTCTACTTCTGAACTGCTGACATCACATGGGTTGGATCCTCTCTCCCAGGGGCTCCCCAGGACTGTGCAGGGCAGGGTAGGGGCAGAAAAGTAGGGTTGTGGAGTCAGGTCAGGCCTAAGCAATTGGAAGATGGAAGTGTTCAGGGGCTGCACAGGTAGGTGAGGGGAGGCAGTAGGGGGCAGTGCGGACTGGGGCACTGCAGAGCTCATGTCCCGTCCAAAGGCCTGGCAGCCACTTGGCTGCCTATGCCGCCATGTGGGAAGATGGATGCAGTGTGGCCAGAGCTTGTGAGTTCTCAAGAAGGGTTGAAATCTGGCTTGTAATGTGAAACCTCACCATTTTAAGCATTTGGATTAGACTTTTGTTTTTTTTTAAGCATTGCTTCAGCCGAACTGAATACATCTTTGATGTCTGGGTTTGATCTGGCCCCTGGGACCACCGTTTCCTCTGATTGGGAGCATGTATCAGAGGAGCTGAGACGTGGAGGTGGAGTCTGGTGGGGCCAGCTGACGCCTCTGCCCTGCCCCCACCTCAGGAATCCTTTTCCTACCTTTGGGCTCTCCATCCGCCTCCCACGCTCAGTGGGCTCTTCCCCAGCAGCTGTGGGCTGCCAGGGGCACCTTGGAGCCTCTGTCCAGGTCTTGCCTTCTGTAGGCCTCTCCATACAGAAATTTGCAGCCTGAAGTCTGACCGCATCTGGGTGAGGTTTGCCAAGCTCCCCAGGGAGGATGGCACCTGTTCACCTAAGACTTTGGGGGTGTGGGTGGGGGCAATGCCCTGACTCCAAGGCTCTAGGGGTGTTTCAGGCCGAGCGGATGGAATCAGAGAGACCATGAGTTAGGGGCTTCTGGGGCTTCTCAGATGAGGTGGGGACGATGGAGCCCCACTGCCTGCTCCTGCCTCCTCTGTGCTGAGATGCTACAGACCTGGCAATGCCCCAGCCTCCTGTGCCCCGGCTTCCTTATCTGGACAGGCCCAGTGGGAAAGCGACAGCACGGGCTCTAGGATCAGATGGACTTGGGGTCTGTCATTGGTCCCATAGCTCCGTGGCTGTGAGTTCAGAGTTTCTCAGCTAGAAAATGAGGGTGATACTTCTCTACCTCTCTCGCTGTGTACTGAGCACCCACAAACGTGCGGGCTTTAAACAGCCCCCATTTATCATTTCACAGTCCTGTAGGGCAGAAGCTGTCAAGGTATGGCTGCGTTCTCTGCTTGGGGTCTCGCCACGCTGACGTCACAGTGTTGCTGGGGCTGCGGTTCTGCCGGGCCCCCCGGCTCTTTTCTCAGCCCACTGGTTGTTGGTGGATTTCAGTTCCTTCTCGTGAAGCTCCTATGTCAAGGCCAGCAAAGACATCTTGGATCTTTTTGGTGCTTCAAATCACTTTGCCTTTCTCTTCTGCCTTTAAGTGCTCCTGTGCTTACGGTGGGCCCACCCAGATAATCTTATAACGTGACCTGGTTAGTAACCTTAGTTACATCTGCAAAGTCCCCTTGCCATTTAAGATAAGAACCACAGGATTCGCACTGATGGTGGAGGTCATAGAGATCATGGGGGCAAAATTCTGTCTGCCACAATCCCTGATGACCTTGGTGTGTGTCTCATGATGTCATCTGTTTCTTTCCTCCTGTTTTTTTAAATGTTAAAAAAAAATTTTTTTTTTAATGTTTGTTTTTGAGAGAGAGAGACAGACACGAACGGGGGAGGGGCAGAGAGAATCTGAAACAGGCTCCAGGCTCCAAGCTGTCAGCACAGAGGCTGACGTGGGACCCGAACTCGGGAACGGGGAGATCATGACCTGAGCCACACTCAGACGCTTAACTGACTGAGCCACCCAGGTGCCCCACTTTCCTCCTTTTTTGACGGGATGGCCAGGGCTGCCATGGTGACTCCTGGGCGTCACTGCTTCTGTGGGGCATCTTGGCTGATCCTCAGGAGGCTTCAAATGGCCAAGACTTCATGGGGCCCTTCCGAGAACGGGTGGAGAGCATCTCCTTGCAGCTCTTAGCTCTCCACGTTGAGACACTGGCCTATGTTGTGGGTCCTTCCTTCCCAAAAAGAAGACAAGCATACAGACTTCTCAGATGCCCTTGCAAGCATGTGACCTTGCTTCCACCTATCAGAGGTGCTGCACGGGTCCCGAATGCCAGTGTGGGCGGCGTGCGTTGGCTGTGTGGAGATTGATGCCCTGGCAAGCAAATGTGACAGATGTGGGTGTTCCCGCTCTGCTGGGTGGTTTGGTGGAGCCCCTTCCCACAGGTGGGCTGTGGCGGGAGCTGTGTTCTAACTAGAAGAGTCCCAGGAAGTGAGTGGGTGGAGCTTCCGGAGGTGGAGTTCCTGGCTGTGTAGCACCCAAGCCCGGTTCTCTGGTCCCACCAGTCTGCTGTTTGCAACACAATGGAGTTTATCTGCAGCCAAGTGGATTCTGTTGTTTGCAACAAAGTGAAATCTGCTGTTTGTCACAGAGCAGCTTGTGAGATTTGCAGTTAAGAGTCCTGCCTGCTACACTCTCTTCTGTGGGGAAGATTCTTCCACCTCCAACAGACACTGTTAATGTCAACCTAGTCTACTGTCTGCTTCTTTCTTTGTTGCTTGCAGGAGCTCATGTTGTTCAGGCAACATGCCCAACTCTGGGGGATGAACCGTGATGGGTCTCAGACTGGCATGACCATCCCAGTCCTTTTTTGAAGATACCTGCTGTCTCATCCTCACCTGTAGCTCTTTTCCAGCCAGAGATAAAGGGGTGCTTCTCAGGACTTTTTCCTCCTTTTTTTTTTGTTTAGCTTCTTCTTACCTTGAATGGGGTTGTGTAAAAATGAAATGCTTGGAACCATAGCAGCCCTCTTGTGGTTGTGAGGCAATAATGTTCGGGATTAAAAAACCCAAACAAACAGTAAAGATGGCAAGAGGAATGATGGTTGGTCCTTGAAGACCTTATCTAGCCATTGAACCAACACCAGCAACTGTTTTCCTTCAGACTCCTTGTTACATAAGAAAGTGGAACCCTTTGTATTTAAGCAATGATTAGGGGGCGCCTGGGTGGCTCAGTCGGTTGAGAGTCCGACTCCGGCTCAGGTCATGATCTCGCAGTTCGTGAGTTCGAGCCCCACATCGGGCTCTGTGCTGACCGCTTGCTCAGAGCCTGGAAACTGCTTCAGATTCTGTGTCTCCTTCTCTCTCTGCCCCTTCCCCACTCATGCTCTGTTTCTCTCTGTCTCTCAAAAATAAATAAAGGTTAAAAAAAATTAAAAAAAAAGCAACGATTAGTTGCATACTCTTTTACTGGAAGCTCGAAAGCATTCCTGATACAAACAATGTGGCCTGTTCCCATAGGAGTGGTTTGGAGTGGGTCCTGAGATAACCCTGTTTGCTTTTTCTTCAGGCTAGAGTGTCAGATTCCCCACTGTACTCAAAATCACACCCTGCAAAAGTGAGGCCCCATTTACCTCAGGGGTGAGCTTTCTCACAGGAGACGCCCCATCCCTTGAGGCAGGCCAAGTTCCTCCTCTTCCTGACAAGTCCAAATAGCAGCCCTGGGTACTTCCTCCCACCTCTGTGCCCCTCAGACCCGAGGCATCCCATGGACACCTCCCAATCCCTGGTGAGGTAGGCATGTCACCCACACCCTACAGGTGACTCTTAGGGGAAGTAGCTCATCCAAGGTCTCACAGCCCACAACTTGGGGGACTTCCCCCTCCAGAGGGAGTCTCTGTATTTGCCTCAGAGGCAGGGGCACAGGGACTTCTGTGACGATGACCAGACAGGGCGAGGGATTTTGTGCAGTGAGCTGGGGATGGGTGGGGGAAGCCCCTGTCTTCCCAACATAATAGTCAGGCTTCTGCTGCAAAAGTGCTGTGTAACAGTCCCAAGTGTCAGTGGCTTCCAAAATAACCATGCACTTTTCTCTCCTGGGTCGGCAGGTCAGCTGGGGTGCTTCATTCAGGTGGTGGGTTCAGATCATTCTGAGACCAGCGGACAGGAGCAAGAGGCCAAGCACCCAAGTGGTTCTAAAGCCTCTGCCTCAGTCAGGGCTGCTGATGTTGCAGTGTCCACAGCAAGTCACTTGGCCAGGCTGAGTACAGGCGCATGCGTAGTCTACCCCCTCAGTGGAGAAGTCATGTGGAGAAGGCTGTGGGCGTGCAACCCCATTACGGAAGGCAGACTGGAGAGGCAGGATCAGCAGTCCAATCTAACACAGGCCCCGAGGGGGTCCCCAAAGTTGTGGGTGCAGAGGCTGTGGATTGGGCAGGGCCTCAGCAGGGCAGGTGGGCCAGGGTTGTGCCAGGGGGCCGAAACTGGACTCCCTAATCTGTTTCTTAGAGGAAGGACGTGAAGCTCTGGGGGCCAGAGTGTTACCTGAGGTAGTAGGCGTGAGCCTCTGCCCGCGCTCCCTGCCATCCTGAACCCCGGTCCAGCCCATGGCACCTGCTTCCCTGGGAGGGAAAACTCCCAGCATCTGTCTTTCCTCCATGCTGCCCGCCCAGGCTCAGCACAAGCTGATCCCTCACATACGCCGTGAAATATATCCTGGGACTCCAGAATTTAGACTGTGTCGCATAGCACACCTCTCAGCATTTGTTTTACATCTGGTGGCCTGAAGCTGGCCCGGGGACATACTTTGTTTGCCTTTATCAGTGTTTTGTTTGTTTGAATGGAGCTAACAGTAAAGGATCAGAAAATTTCACAAAGAATTCAGATTTGATTTCCATTCCTTTTGAAAAGGAAGATTTTGGTGTCTGGGTGGCACAATCAGTTAAGTGTCCGACTCTTGCTTTCAGCTCAGGTCGTGATCTCAGAGTTCACGGGTTCGAGTGAGCCCTGCATTGGGCTCCGTGCTGATGGTGCAGAGCCTGCTTGGGATTCTCTCTCTCCCTCTCTCTCTGCCCCTCCCCTGCTTGCTCTCTTTCTCTGTCTCTCTCAAAATAAACTTTAAAAAAAAAAAAAGGAAAGGAAGATTTGACAGCAGCAGGCCCATTGTGCAGCCTGGCAGGTTAGCTGGCTCTGTGTGATGCCTGCCCCCCTGGGTCATGTGCTCTTGTCCTGGTCTCCACTGCTCCCTGCTGCCTCAGACCTGACACATTTCACTCATATTTCATATTGGTCTTCTGTCCTGCTGGCACATGAGCTGTGACCTCTGATTTAATACACTCCCCGGAGGCCCAGAAGGAAGGGATATCTGTGCAGGATACATAGCCAGTAAGGGGTCTTTATTTCTCTTTCTCTCTTCCTGAGTACTTCATAGGCATCCTGGAGAGAAAACCTTCTTTTGGGGTCCACACCAGGAGCCCAGTCTCTGCCACCCACTTCTACTGGCTCAGACCGGGGTCCTCTCCCTCGAGGCAAAGCTATTCGTGTCATGGCTGAAACTCAGAATGCCATTGGCATCGTTGCCCTGAGAGCACAATCACCTTCAGGGAAAAAACCAAAGTGAGATGAAGCTTTGGGAGATGTTATGGGAACGTAGGTCCCTGAGCTATGTATGGAATCCCCCTAGATAGGTAAAAATGGGATACTAACTGCCGATTCTTATATAGCACTTGCTGTGTGTCAGCTACTTTTTGTAACTTCATATTGACTCACTTAGTCCACATTAACCCTGTGAGAGGGAAGGTGTAATTTTTATCTTTGTCTTACAGATGAGGAAACTGAAGCACAGAGAGGTTAAGCAACTTGCCCAAAGTTGCATAGCTTATAAGCGATAGAGTTGGGATTTGATCCTAAGGTTTCAGGGCTTACAGTTCTTAATCACTGAAGTGTCCTAGAGGAAATGCCTACTGAGGTGGCTGCTTTTCCTGTAACATCTCATTTCACCCTCAGACTTGCCCAACAAGGTAGGGTTGGGTTTGGCTGGGAGTGACAGAAAAATCCAAAAGAATAGCAACTTAAGCAAGAGAGAGTTTGATCTCTATTTTATAGAGATGGAGGTGATAAGGAGGCTCCAGGGCCAACATGGACTTAGGCTTGTACTATGTTGTGCTGCTATCCTCATCATGTGGCTTCTCCTCCCTGAGCAAGATGGCTGCGTGAGCTCCAGCCATCACACCTTCATCCTAGTTTTCAGCAAAACGAAAGAGACAAAACAGGACTCTCCCCTTTCCTTTGAGGACACCTCCTGAAAGTTTCACTGGATCCTTCTACTTGCATTCCTTTGATCAGCACTTAGTCATATGGCCACACTTCAGTCTAGAAATAGCCTTTATTCTAGAGCGTTATATGCTCAGAGAAAAATCAGTTCTATAGTTAAACTTAAGTGGGAGAATGGATACTGGGAACATTTAGCTGCATTTTACAGATAAAGAAACTGAGACTCAGAGAGGCAAACAGCCTCCTGGAGGTCACACAGCCAGGAAAAGGTGAAGTCTGGATCTTCTGTCCCTGGGCCCTGTGGAGCAGATGGGGCTCCAAAAACACACTCTGCCGATTTCCTGGGGGAAGAGGGGAGTGGTGGATGTGTGCATTATCCAATTCCTAGGCCCCAGAAACACCCAGGGCCCAGGGCCTGCTAGTCAGACACTCCCTTGTGCCCGGCAGCTTCTCTGGGCCCAGATCCATCATCCTGGCACCAACCATGCCCCGGGCCTGACTCCATCCATCCCACTAATGCCGGCATCGACTGCGCTCGGGCACGTTCCTGAGGCGGCCTCAAGAGCGCTGAATAATTCAGGTCTGCGTAATGGGATAATGAATTTACTGACAACCCAGTGTGGTCTCGGTACTTACATTTCAAGAAATACTGACTCCCCAGGCCTGCTCAGCAGGCTGGAGACGTACACATGCCAAGAAACTGTTGCCTCTGCCAGCCTCGTGGGGTTCAAGACTGATTGAGTGGAGACCCTGCTTTGCTCTCACTGATCCTTCCACTGCCCGGGCAAGTGGCCAGTCTGGGAGCTAGGGTTGCCCGGTTGGAACTTTGGGGTGAGGAGGAAGTAGAATCAAAGAAGCTGGGAAGGAAGAGCTGGAAAGGAGTCTGGCAGTCCCTTGGTCCTGCATGCCCATTTTATGAACAGGGAAACTGACGTTGCAGAGGGGACAGGCCTGTTCTCTGGTACACCGTGCTCTGTGGCTGGGATTGCCAGGAATGGCTTAGGGCTCTGGGAGGACACTTGCTTGTTTAGCTTCTAACCTGCTGGTGTGTGCATTCCCCCAGCTGCCGGAGAGTTGCTGCTAGTGGCTCACAGCTGCCCCTTCACCAGAGGGAGGAGAGCTGCCCCACCCTGAAGGCCGCACCAGCTGGGGGGGCTGCGGCCAGTGGCTGGCAGATGTGGTGGTACAACAGGCGCCCCCAGACCTCAAGGTAGGACTAACTCTGTGATGCTGATCATGCTCCAGGACCCTCAGTGGGAACAGGCTGCGGCTAGACTTAGCTTTTACCTTCCCCTGTTATGCGTGCCCTCACTCTCTTTCTCAGAGCCTCTCCCAGTGAACCATCTGAATAGGGATCCCCGATTCAGGCTCTGCTTCTGGGGAGCCCACCTAAGACACCTGCGTTTCCTGGTCTAAGCCCTCCTTTCTGAGGACTTGCCCCAAAATGCTAAGAGGGGATCAGAGCCAGGAATCCTTATTCCTGATCCTGGCTCTGCTGTGTGACCATGAGGAAATCACTTCTCTGCCCTGGGCCTCAGTTTCCCCATTTGTATGGTTGGGGTTGGGGGAGACTATCTCTGGTCCCTTCCAGCTCTGAAGGTCTATGATATGACCTGAGACGCCAAGAAGCCTTCTCCTGCCCTACCTAGCCTCACATGTGCGTGGAGCCCTACCATTGGGGTGTCACCATTTTTCTCTGAACCTTTAAGATGCAAAAGTATCTTGAGAATGAGTTTCTCATTGGGAGATCATGCTGTAGGGCAGAATCTTTTAAGGTGGGATCCTTGATCATCTGCACTAGGATCCATTGTCTGAAGGGGTGTTGTATTATTAATATCCTCCCTCCCGCCCCACTTTTTAAATGTGGTACATGATGTCTGGAGTGGCAGCAGCTAACTTTCAACCATGAGGAGCAGTATGAAATGCCAACAACAAGGTAAGGACAGTGAACAGAAACGTAGAAAGAAACTTGTTTTTGATGGAATTTCTGAATCATTGCACAAAACCTGAAAACACCTACTTCTCAGATCTCAGTGTTTGAAAGAATTAACTATCTTTATTGCTCAAGGAAGTCTTTTTTTTAAAAAAATGTTTAATGTTTATTTATTTTTGAGAGGGGGTTGAGGAGGGGCAGAGAGAGAGGGAGACACAGAATCTGAAGCAGGCTTCAGGCTCTGAGCTGTCAGCACAGAGCCCAATGAGGGGCTCGAACTTATGAGCCATGAGATCAGGACCTGAGTCGAAGTCAGACGCTCAACTGACTGAGCCACCCAGGCGCCCCACTCAAGGAAGTCTTGGTTGACTTTTCTGTTATTTGTAGCCCAAAGCATTCTAAAGAAATCAACACTAGGGGCGCCTGGGTGGCGCAGTCGGTTAAGCGTCCGACTTCAGCCAGGTCACGATCTCGCGGTCCGGGAGTTCGAGCCCCACGTCAGGCTCTGGGCTGATGGCTCGGAGCCTGGAGCCTGTTTCCGATTCTGTGTCTCCCTCTCTCTCTGCCCCTCCCCCGTTCATGCTCTGTCTCTCTCTGTCCCCAAAATAAATAAAAACGTTGAAAAAAAATTAAAAACAAAAATTAAAAACAAAAAAAAACCAACACTAAATCGTTATAACAGTCCTTTAAATTAGGGGTTACTATTAGCTCAGAGAGGTTAAGTGACATAACAGAGGTCACATAGGTTTCAAGTGGTAGCACTCTTTTGGGCTGGAGCTTTCAGGTTGGGAGGAACTTTATTGATAAACACTTAATTCCTGTCTCCTCGGCTGTATGTGTCCTACTGTAGCCTGACCACTGGGAATGATCTATCTCCCTTACCATTCTGGTCTTTAGTCATTCCTTCCCCCACCCAACCCACCTTGGGTCTCAGCTTAAAGACCTGAGAAAGGTCCCTTGGCGGGTGGGGGAAGGAGGCAGCAGATAGCCCACTGTTCATTCCTCCCTGCAGTTTTCCTAACAAGTGTGGCCAGATTCTGGTACGAAAGACTGAATAGAAGGTCAAATCCATCTTGGAGATAATTCTAGCTTCTAAACAGCCCTAGACACTTGTGGGGGATTACAGCAAAGGAGAAAGAGAAGGAGCCTAGAGACAGATAGACAGATGGACAGAGGTAGGGAAGAAGAGGAAGAGAGAGGGAGAGGTAAAGAGGAGGAGGGTAGGAGGAAGCGAGAAGTGAAAGATCTAGTTTTAGAGAACAATGTTCAGACAAACATGACAATGAATCTCAGCTCAGGCACAGACCCAGCTTCGGCTTCTTCATCCTGTGATTGAGTAGACTAGTAAGGGGGTTGGCAGGGACAGAGGGCGCAGGGCTGAACTGTAGCAGATACTCAACAAATGGGCACTCCTGCCCTGCACACACTGGTCTGATGGTCTTGGTTGCTGCTCTGAGGGTGCAGACAGGATCGGAGAGGAGGAGGATGTGACCTTGGACAAACCTTTGTTCAGCTTCCTCCGGAGATCTGAGGCCTGGTGGGAAAAAGGGAGTGCACGCATGTGTGTGTGTGTTTGTCTGTGTGCGTGTGTACACCCCCCGCCCCCTCACTGTCCCAGATTAGGTGCTTCCAGGTGATGAGACACCTGGATGTTGCCCTTCACAGAAAAGTGGCCTTGGCAGACTAACAACATAGCCAGAGATGCTTTCATCACCTTATCAGTGGAATGGGCTGGGGGAGGGGTAGGGAGCAGATTTGTAAAGACTCAGTACAAAGGAGAAAATTGGGGAGCCACAGGAGGGGTTACATGGGGGGAGTAGCTGCACCAGACCCTAAGGCTGAGATGCCAAACCTTGGGGCTTATAGTATGTGTGGGAGTCTCTCTGAGGGGCCTGCTGTCTGCCCCAGAGCAGTGGGGAAGGAGGGACAGAGATGAACAGAAAAGGAAGGGTCTCTGTCAGGCATGTAAGGACCTAAGTTTGGCCTCCACCTCTTTGGTTGGTGGGAGAGAGGAGCCCGGACTGAACTTTGGCTTGGGTGGTTATCTGGGCAGAGTCTGGACGTGCAGGGCCTGGCTCAATTGAGTGAGTGAGTTGACTGAGTGAGCCTAGGGTTTCATTGGGCTTGGGGGCTGTAGTGAGAATGGAAGGGGGACAGGATTCCCGCATCAGCTGGGAGGCTCAGGGCAGGGGGAGGAGGGAAGTGGCTCCTCTCCTTGCTCCCTGGCTAACTCCTCATGCCTAGGAATTCAGGCAGGTAGACGTTACTGTCTCTAGGGAGCCTTCCCCCATCCCTCAGGTCAGATGTCCCCTGACCGAGCTGGTGTGCAGATTTGAAAACGTGTCCGTGAATACTTACACGCTCCTCTCATCAGGATGTAGAGTTCATGCCCCTTGCTTGGACATAGGGGGGGCTCTATGAATAGAACATAGCAGAAGTGATGTTCTATGACTTCCAAGGCTGGTTAGAAAAGGCCTGCTAGCTTCTCCCAGATTCTCTCTTGGAAACTTGCTCTGGGAACTGTCAGCTGCCCTGTAAGAAGTCCATCTCCCCGAGGCTGCCAGGTGAGAGAAATGGGAGAGAGAAATGCCCGGGGGCCCCAATGCATCCAGCCCCAGCTGTTCAAGTCTTCCCAGCCCAGGTGTCAGACATGTGCCTGAGGAGCCTTTGAGATGAGCGAGCACAGCCCCAGCCACCAATGCAGGACAGACCCAGAGTGGGAGCGGCCTGGGGTCCAGGCAGCCTTTAGATTCATGCTCAGAATAAAGGATCATGTATGAATTTGCTAGGGCTGCCTAGGTTACAAATGACCACAAACTAGGTACAAAGCCAGAAATTTACTCTCTCACAGTTTTGGGGGCTAGAGTCCCAAATCAAGGTGTTGGCACCATTGGTTCCCAGTGCTCTGAGGGAGAATCTGTTCCATGCCTCTCTCCTAGCTCTGGTGATTGTAAGCAAAGCCTGGCATTCCTTGGCTTATAGATACATCACTCCAATCTCTGCCTCCATCTTTGTGTTGGGTTCCTCCTGTGTCTCTATGTCCAGATTTCCCACTTTCTATAAGGACACCAGTTATATTGGATTAGTGACCCACTTTATCTCAGTACGATGTCATCTTAACTAGTTACATGTGCAATGATGCTATTTCTCAAAGAAGATCACATGCTGAAATATTGAGGGTTAGGACTTCAACATATCTTTGTTGGGGACATAATTCAACCAATAGCATGTAGTTGTTTTAAGCCACTGTTTTGGAGTGATATGTTATACAGCAGTGGTTACTCAGAACACCAGAATTAAGGGATGACTAGGGAAGCAATTGAAACATCAGTAGAAATGCAAGGAGATGGAAAAATTTACCAGACCATCCCTCCAAGAGGTATATGGTTAGAGTAATTGATTTTCTAAGTAGATTGGGGTTGGGGTGGGGCTAGATCCTCTCCCCAAAAGATGCATGTCCCAGTAACAATATGGGCTTGAATAATAATAGCTTCCTTCATGCCTTCTAATGCAGGAAAAGAGCTGTTTTTTTAAAAAAAAGTTTATTTATTTTTGAAAAAAAGAGAGAGACAGAGAGAGACAGAGAGACAGAGAGAGAGGGAGAGAGAGAGAGCACCCAAGTGGGGGAGGGACAGAGAGAGAGGGAGACAGAGGATCTGGAAAAGGGCTTTGTGCTGACAGTAGAGAACCCATTGTGGGCGTCAAACTCATGAACCATGAGATCATGACTTGAGCTAAAGTAGAACACTTAACCAACTTAGCCATCCAGGAGCCCCAAAGAGCTTGAGTTTTTATTTAAGCTAGCCCGTTAAATAAGTATTGAATATTTACATAAAGAGATCAACTTGATTATTAGAGTATTTCTGCACTTTATGTATCTCATCATGGTCTTGTTTACGAATGCCTCCCCCATCAGAGCACACTGATTAATGGGGGGTGGGGTGGGTGCAGATGTCTGGTTAAGTGTTTGGCTTCTCAACAGACCATAAGAAACTCTGAGGGCAGGGACAATCTCTGTCTCATTCTCCCAGTCCCCAGCACAGTTCTAGGCACATAATAGGTGCTTAATAGCTATGTTCTGAAAACATGGGTGTTGGAAAAGGAACAAAGGTATTTAAAAATCTATAAGATGATGATGATTAAAGGCATACAAATATGTCAGCTACAAAATATCTAATGATGGGGCTCCTGGGTGGCTCAGTCGGTTAGGTGTCTGACTCCTGATTTTGGCTCAGGTCATGATCTCATGGTTCATGAGATTGAGCCCCAAGTTGGGCTCTGTGTGGATGGGGCAGAGCCTGCTTGATTTTCCCTCTTTCTCTGCCCCTCCCCCACTCACACTCCCTCTGTCTCTCTCAGAAATAAATAAATAAGCTTAAAAAATTTTTAATGATGCTAGAAATATGTTTTTGAAATTTTCTTCAGTTAACAAAAGAGCCTCTAAGAAAATAATGGAATTTTGGGGCTCCTGGGTGGCTCAGTTGGGTAAGTGTCAGACTTCAGCTCAGGTCATTTTCTCACGGCTGATGGGTTCAAACCCTACATCAGGCTCTGTGCTGACAGCTCAGATCCTAGAGCCTCCTTTGGATTCTGTATCTCCCTCTCTCTCTCTGCCCCTTCCCCACTCACACTCTGTCTCTCCATCTCTTAAAAAATAAATAAACACTTAAAAAATTAAAAAAAAATAAAATAAGGGTATTTTGAGAGGCCAGGAACAAATTGGGAACATGAGCCCAGGGAAGAGAGTGAGTGCTGAAATTTCTATGTCCCCAGGGATACCTACATTGCTGGGCAGCTGACAACTCCACACCCTGAGCTTCTGTGGCACAAAAAAGAAGCAAGGGATTATGAAAATGACCAGAAATGTTTGCAAAACAGAGGTTCTAGAAATGTAAGTGTATCACATTTGAAATGAGAAACTCAGTGGATCAGATAAATGGAATAGACACAGCTGGAGAGAGGATTAGTACACTGGAAGACAGGTCTGAAAGCACTACACATAATTCAGCACAGAAAGAAAAATGAAAAATTTGGAGAAGAGACATGGAAGACAAAATAAGAAGCTCTAATATATGTCTAATCAGACTTTTGGAAAGCAATTATAGGAATAATGGGAGAGAGGCACTGTTCAAAGAGATAGTAGCTAAGAATTTTCCATGATATTAAAAAAACAGGAACTTTCAAATTCAAGAATTCCAGTGAATCCAAAACATGATAAATAAAAATAAGTCCATACATAGATACATGATAGTCAAACTGAGGAATGCCAAGGAGAAGATCTTTAAAATAACAGAAAAGTTTTTATTGTTCACAACTTCTATAATTAGAAGAAATTAGACTGTAATGGCTGATGAGTTTACAATAGTATCAATAGTAACAGTGAAAGAAGACTAGTAGCTTTAAAGAGGTTTAAAGAAGTCATACTGGGGCACCTGGGTGGCTCAGTTAGTTAATCATCCAACTTCAGCTCAGGTCATGATCTCATGGTTCGTGAGTTTGAGCCCCACATGGGTGAGTTTGAGCCCTGCCTTGGGTGAGCACAAGCCCTGCTTTGGGTGAGCTGGAGCCACACTTGGGGTGAGCCCCACTTCTCTCTCTCACCCTCTCTCTCTGCCCCTCATGGGATTCCCCCTCTCTTCTTTTCTTTGTCCTTCACTCACTTGCACCCTCTTTCTCTCACAAATAAAAAATATATATATAAAAAATAAAAAAGTCATACCATCCCAAGACTCATCCTCAATAAGACTGAAATAATTTTTTTATTTTTAATTTTATTTGAGAGAGAGAGAGAGAGAGAGAGAGAGAGAGAGAGAGAATGAACATGAGTGGGGGAGTGGGAGAGGGAGAGAGAATCCTAAGCAGGCTCCATGCACAGCATGAGCCCAACACAGGGCTTGATCCCATGACCCTGGGATCATGACCTGAGCTGAAATCAAGAGTCAGATGCTCAACTGACTGAGCCACCCAGGCATCTCCTGAAATAATTTTTTGAGAGATAACTTATCTTGAATGCCTGAGTGGCTCAGTTGCTCCAACTCTTGATTTCAGCTCAGGTCATGATCTCAAGTTTCATCAGCCCAGTATTGGGCTCTGCACTGACAGCATGGAGCCTGCTTGGCATTCTCTCTCTCTGCCCCTTCCCCCGCTTGCATTTTCTTTCTCTCTTTCAAAAATAAATTAACATTTGTATTTATTAAACATTTAAAAATGTTTATTTATTTATTTTGAGAGAGAGAGAGAGAGACAGAGTGTGAGTGAGAGAGGGGCAGAGAGAGAGAGGGAGACACAGAATCTGAAGCAGGCTCCAGGCTCTGAGCTGTCAGCACAGAGCCTGATGCAGGGCTCAAACTCACAAACTGTGAGATCATGACCTAAGCCGAAGTCTGACACCCAGCTGAGCCACCCAGGCACCCCATATAAATAACTAAACATTTTTTTAAAAAGGTATCATATCTTTTAAGAACAAGTGTATATCCTAAGTATATACTCATACACTAAAGAGAATTGAAAAAATACTGTTTTGGGTGATGAAATGTTCAGGAATTAGATTGTATGATGTTTGTAAGACTGTATAAGTATAGTAAAACTGTTGAATTGTATACTTTCAAAGGGCCAATTTTATAGTATGTGAATCATCTCAATAAGAATGCAAAAAATAGGAATAAGGGTGGAAGACATTTTCATTTATACTAAAACTGAGAGATTTGTAAATAACAGATCCCTCCCCTCCATTAGAGGGATTTCTGAAGGAGGAACTTGAGAAGAAAAATGATCTCAGGAAGAAGGTCTGAGATACAAGAAGAAACAATGAATTAAGAAAATAATAAAAATATGGGTAAATTTAAACAAACACACTGATTGTCCAAAACAATGTCTATTCTATGGGGTTAAACAAGAGAAGGAGTTAAAGCCCAGGACTCAATAAATGGAATTAAAACTTTTAAAGTATTTTTCGTTGTTTGGGAGAAGGGTAAATATTGATTCACTTTAGATTATGTTAAGTTAGGTAATCATTTCAAAATGCCAAATCACCAGTAAAGAAATAAGCCAGCAGCTGGCTGGCTCAGTCAGTGGAGAATGTGACTCTTGATCTTGGGGTTGTAAGTTCAAGTCCCACATTGGGTGGAGAGATTACTTAAAACTAAAATCTTGAAAAAAAAAGAAAGAAGAAGTAGAATGCCTATCTTCCACACTACTAAGTGGAGAAAAACTGGGATGAGTAAAAAAAACCTCAGTCAATTCAAAGCATTGCAACAAAGAAGAAAAGAAATCCTTAGGAAGCAGGACAAATTAAAACACACACACACACACACACACACACACACACACACACACACACAAAAGATCATAGAAATAAAGTCAAATATATTTGTAATCTTTATAAATATATATAAATCTTTATAAATAAATATAATTGTAATATTACATAAATCTTTATATATATAAATAGACTTAACTCTTCAGTTAATATGCATGGACTATCAGATTGGATTTTATTTTTATTTTTCTTATTTTTTATTTTTAAAGATAATTTTATTTTATTAAAAAATTTTTTAATGTTTATTTATTTTTGAGAGAGAGACAGAGTGTGAGCAGAGGAGGGGCAGAGAGAGAGAGGGAGACACAGAATCCTAAGCAGGCTCCAGGCTCTGAACTGTCAGCACAGCACCCAATGTGGGGCTTGAACTCATGAACTGTGAGATCATGACCTGAGCTAAAGTCGGATGCTCAACTGACTGAGCCACCCAGGTGCCCCCTGTTATTTTATTTTATTTTTTTGAGAGAGAGACAGAGTGTGTGCACAAGTGGCAGAAGGAGAGGGAGAGAGAGAATCTTAAGCAAGCTCCATGTTCAGCATGGAGCCTGATGCAGGACTCGGTCTCACGACTGTGAGATCATGACCTGAGCCAAAATCAAGAGTCAGATGCTTGCCCAACTGAGCCACCCAGGTGTCCCTCAGACTGGATTTTAAAAAGAATAGCCAAGGGGAGCCTGGGTGGCTCAGTCGGTTAAGCATCTGACTTCAGCTCAGGTCATGATCTCACGGTTTGTGAGTTCGGCCCTGCTTTGGGCTCTGTACTGACAGCTCGGAGCCTGTAGCCTGCTTTGAATTCTGTGTCTCCCTCTCTCTCTGCCCCTCCCCTGCTCATACTCTGTCTCTATCTTTCAAAAATAAATAAATGTTAAAAAAATTTAAAAAGAAAAAATAGCCAAATTCTGCTCTATGAGACACAGCTAAAACATGAGGACAGATTTTTAAAAAAATTGTAAGTAAAACAGGGAAAGAAAACCAGAAAAATACTAACCAAAAGAAAATTAGCATACTTGTATTACTATCAGACAAAATAGATTTAAGGAAAAAAGGCTATGGAAGATATAGTGGTATTAAAGGTCAATATGTAAGGTTTAAATTCATCAGGAGAAAATAGTAGTTCCAAATTCATAGATACCTAATAATATAAGTCCCTTTTCAGATACTAATTTGCAAACATTTTCTCCCATTCTGTGTTGTCTTTTCACTTTACTGATGGTGTTCTTAGAAGCACAAATATTGCAGTTTTGATGAAGTCCAGTTTAACTACTTTTTCTTTTACTGTTCATGCTTTTGGGGTAATATCTAAAAATACTTTCCCAAATTCAAGATAATGAAGATTTACCCCTATATTTTCTTCTAGGGGTTTTATAGTTTTAGCTCTTAAATTTAAATCTTTGATCCATCTTGAGTTAATATTTGTATATGGTGTGAGGTAAGGATTCAATTTAATTCTTTTTTTAAAGTGATTTATTTATTTGTTTGTTTATTTATTTATTTATTTATTTATTTTGAGAGAGAGACAGAGACAGAGAGTGAGAATGCGAGCAGGGAAGGGGCAGAGAAAAAGAGGGAGAGAGAGGGAGAGAGAGAGAGAGAGAGAGAGAGAGAGAGAGAGAGAGAGAGAAAGAAAGAGAGAGAATACCAAGCAGGCTCTATACTGCCAGCATGGAGCCCGATATAGGGCTTGAACTCATGAACTGTTGAGATCATGATCTGAGCCAAAATCAAGAGTTGGATGCTTAACTGACTGAGCCACCAAGACGCCCCTCAGTTTCATTCTTTTGCATGTGGATATCCAGTTGTCCTGGTATCACTTGTTGAAAAGACTATCCACTGAATGATCTTGACACTCTTATTGAAATTCAGTTGGCCACAGATATATGGGTATTTATGTACTCTCAATTCTAGTTTACTGATCTATATATCTATCTTTGTCTCAGTACTGTACTATCTTGATTACTGTTGCTTTGTGGCAAGTTTTGAAATCAGGAAGTATGAGTCCTCCTACTCTGTTCTTTTTTTTCAATATTTTTTTGGCTATTCCTGGTCACTTGTAATTCCATATGAATTTTAGAATTGGCTTATCCATTTCTATAAAGAAATAAGCTGAGATTCTGGTAGGGATTGCATTGAATCAGCACTCAAGTCTTCTGTCACTTTTCAGGGTGAGCACAGTTCCAATCAGCTGGTCTGCTAGAGTAGGACCAAAGAACCTCCTAGCCAGGCTGGCTGGTGTGCCCTCACATATGTGTGTCCTTAATCACCCACATCAGTTTGGGTGTCACTGGACTTCATGTGTATGGTAAGAGTGTAGGTGACTGAAACAGGAACCCAAACCTTTGAGAATCTTCCAAGGTTGTTGTTATGACTGTAGTAATGGATAATCTTAGGTTGGGTCCCCTAAGAAGCAGACCTTGACATGAAGATTTCAGTAAAAGTAGTTATGTGAGAGGTGGTCCTAGGAGGTGCTGAAAGGAGAGTGGGGAAGTGAGCCAGGGAGGGGAAAGAAGTCAGGAGAATGTGCCTAAATGAGCAGGTTATTGATTTGGGCATCTGAGGCTCAATCTCTTTGGGAACCTCTGGGAGAGGATATAGAATAGGGTTTCCCAGCCTCCACACTAATGACATTTTAGACTGGATTACTATTGGTTGGGGAGTGGGGGGGGGGGGTTGCTGTCCTGTGCATTATAGGATGTTTGGTGGCCTCCTGGCCTCTACCAACTAGATGCAGATAGCAACCATTCAACCAAGATATCTGCAGACATTGCCAAATGTCTCCTGGGGCAAGATCATGTCTGGTTGAGAACCATGGCTTTAGGACATGTCTCAGAATTGTTTTCCTCCCATCCAAGAGGGGAAGGAGCTGGGATATTTGCACACCAACTCCCATTCATCATTGTTTTAGGCTTGCTCTTGGGGCCATCAAGTCCCTGGCACCTCTGGCCTGTCCTGAGGTTCTACTGAACATAATCCCAGGCCAGAGAAAGCTCTTGGGCAGTATTTCAGGTGCCCATAGTAAGAAGCCACTAGCATGCATGGATTTAATGAGAGTTGAGGGGATGTGGGCACCCAGAGAGCAACAACATAGTTCCTACAATGTGTGTCTTTGGAGACCCTGATTCCTCCCCAGATCTGCTGCTTGGCCTGGAAGTCCATGTTCCAGGGCTTTGCAGTTCCCAGTGGTATGTACACAGTGTTGAAACTAACCCACCATGGAGCAAAGGCTTTAACCCCTCACCCCACTTCCTGCAGGCCTGGCCCAACTCCTCCAGGATGAGGAAAGATATAGAAGAGTTTTAGACTGAAAAGCCCCTCAGTGATCTTGTTTTCCCAGGTAGAAGGCACTTGGTGTGTGTGTGTGGGGGGGGGGGTAGGGAAAGGTGCGCTCACAGAATGCTCTCCCCTCTGTATCTCAGCTCTACAAAAGGAGTCTCACCTCACTTGTAAGGTCTTCCGAACATTGGGGTCTGCAGCCTAAAAGGATGTTGTCCTTTTTCAGGATGCTGTGTGGCTTTGGGCAAGGCTTATTTCTTCTCTGGGCCACAGTGTCCCTTATGTAAAAAACAGGGGTGTGGAGGTGTAGACCAGGTGACCTTGAGATGTCCTTCTGTCTTGAGTGGCTGCTAAGAGTCCAGGGAGGCAGTGAGGAGTCTCCTGACAGCCAGAGCCTGGGGGCAGCCAGAAAATGTGACTTCATGACAGCTCTGGCCCCCAGTGATATTTCTGGCCTCTGATCTCTGAGCATTTCCACTGTGTGCCCGACACTCTGGGCCTGGTCACAGCCCAGTGCGGCCCCTTGCTCACTCAGGAACATCTGCTACAGCATTTACCACGTTAATAGATTAGCTTTGAGAATCGGGCAGGTGTTTTCCACCCAAGCCAAAAAACATCAAAATCAGATTGCTCTCCAAACCTTTCCACACAGGCAATGGAGTTAGAATGACTCATACAGTCTAACAGATAATAAAACACACATAACATTTGCTTTAAGGTACAGGCGGGGGTATTTTGTCCCGCGCTTAGGAGAAACAAAAACTCACTCTATTTGGGAATAGGGTAATTGAATACAGATGGGAGGAGGTAAATGAAAGAATTTAGCAAATATCTCAGTGGAATAGCTAATGGGAATGAGACAGAATAGGAAATTAAAAATTATTCGAAGCAGATGGACCATTCTTTGAGTTTTTAAAAATTTATTAGGGCCGCGAAAAAATGTGTCTGTTTATTTTCTACGGCCATGAAATTAATGACTTGGTGAGTTTTGCTTGTGCAATTTTATGACTGCCATGTCATCTGTCATAATTTGGGGACTGTTTGATATGGATTTATGAATGTCCCCCCCCACCCCTCCCTGATTTATTGGTGTGGGTCATGCGTGAATTAGGCTGTCCCCTAATAGAAGGCGCAACACCAACGGCAGCATAACCCTGCAGGCCCTGGGCGGGGGACCTTGGGAGATTCTCAGCCCAGAGGTGAGTGGAAAAGCTGTGGAGGGTCACTCTGGGGCTGTGGGAAAGGGGCAGGTCTGACCTAGCTGAACTTCCTCTGCGGGGGTGAGCCCAGCCTGATCCCAGCTGGGGAGGTGTTGGGGAAGGAGCTTCCTGCAACCCTCTGGAAGCTTGAAGCCGGCCCAGGCTGCTAGTGCGTGGCCGGGGGTGGGGTGGGGGCTGTCGCTGCAGCCTCAACTCAGTGGATAAGGGCCACCTGGCTCCCTGTACCTTCAGTCCCTGTAGCGGGGCTCACCTGCCCCCCCAGACCTGAAGCTCAGGAAAGAAAATTCACCTTGACTGGGAATCTATTAGTGCCTGGCCAGGTACTGGGGGCTTAAGTGCATCCTGTAGATGGTAGTTAATACAGGGCTTTACGATCAGCAGACTTGTGTCCAGTTTTGCTCTGATTCTTCCTAGCTGTGTGGTTTTGGGCTGGTCACTAAGCTCTCTGAACCTCAGTTTCTTCCTCTGTAAAGTAGGGATAGAAATTCCTAACATTAGGGATGTTTTAAGGATCAAAGGAGATAACGTAACACCCCCAGCATATAGCAAAGTGCTAGTAAATGCTGACTATTATTATTCTTAATAATCATCCTGTCAACATCTTGAAGTGGATATTATTATTTCTACCTGACATATGGGGAAACTGAGGCTCAGAGAGATTAAGTGATTTGCCTGAGATCACACAAAGTGATGGAGCTGGGCTTTCTGTGCAGATTTGCTCTTTCCTCTGTAACTCTGGGGCCCAGCTTCTTCTGAATTGGGAAGCCCCGGATTTCTGGAGGTACATCTCAGGGTGATAGACTCATGATCCTGTTCTCTGGTTCCTCTGGCTGGGCCTGGCCTAATGCCCTACCTGGCCTGGGGGGGGGAGGGTCAATCACAAATTTGGTCCTAGTGACCAGTCCCTTCTGATGCTTGGCTTCCCTGTGGGGACAAAGAGCCTCTTATTAACCCTATTGCTGGGGCTAGCTGAGCACCCATCCAGGTGTGGGTGGGAGGTGTCCAGCCTCATGTCATTGCAGTCCCCTACCTACCCAGGACCAAGCTCCCAGAGCACAGGGGGAAGGGCTTGCTGTGGGTGGAGCTTGAGGTCCCTCTCAAGCCAGGGAATTTTCTGAGTTCTTCTCTTTAGTCCCTACCCATTTTGAGAAATCCATCCCCTGCTTGGGACATTCTTAGCATCTCCAAATTAGTAGCAATAATGATTCTTATTTACTGAGCACCTGTGATGGTCACCGTACTGTGTAATATGTTCATGCAACCCACCATTTATCCTTCCATTGGTTAAGTATTTGTTGAGTGCTTTCTGTGTGCCTGGCATTGTCCCAGCACTGGGGATAAAACAGAGAACAAAATATGCATGGTTTCTGTCTTCACTGAACTTCCATTCCAGTGAGGAAGACAGGCAGTCAATAAACACCTTATTCTCTAATGACTTAGGTAGTATTAAGGGCTTTGAAGAAAATTAAAGTGGGGTAAAGGACAGAAAGGGGTGGAGGTGGTGGGGTGGGAGCAGTGTCTATTTTAGATAGTCCAGTCAAGGAAGGCCTCCCTGACAAGATAACGTTTTGAGCAAAGACCTACAGGCAGTGGGCCATGCGTATGGCTATCCAGAGAAAGAGCTTTCAAGTATAGGGAACAAATGCAAAGGCCCTGAGTTGGGAAGATGGTTGGCACAATTCAAGGGATGGCAAGCAGGCTCGAGCAGAATAAATGAAGAGAAGAGTAATTCTCAAGTACATTATCTATTTGATCTTTACCATAATTTTACTGATGAGGAGGACACTGAGGCTCAGAGGTCACACAGCAGAGAAAAGTTCCAGTCCTGGGTCTATGTGAATTCTTCTCTATCACACTATTTCTCTGAATATTATAATTGGGTGACACAGCAGAGCAGGACCAAGGGTCTAGCAATAGGGCAAGGGCTGGAGAAGACTGCAAGGCAGTTTGCAGACCTGAGATGTCTGGAAGGTGAGGCTCCCTGAGCGCAGGAGGCCCATGGTGGCCCCAGCTGTAAGGATTCTTTAAGGCCAAAATACTGGGCTCTGACAGGGCAAGATGGATGAGGGCTCTAAGCTTAGTACCCAGCCGAGTTTCCTGAATGGTTTTCATCCAGATGGTCTCTGGGAGGATAAAATTTAAGAAGATTGATTCCTTGGGAAGAAAGGATGGGGAGGAGAAGGGGCTCTTGCCCACTTTGGAAATGTCTCTTGTCCTCTCATAAAGGTAACCACTGCTTTGAAAGGTGTGGCTGCGCAGGCTTAGTGGCCTGCGTGATTCGTGGGCCTCAGGAGTGGGGTGGGAGGGCAGGAAAGGGGCAGTGAGGACACAGAGCTTTCCTATCTGGGAGGAGGGCAGAGGAGAGCAGCTCCCACCCTTCTGGGAAGGGGCACCTGCAGCTGCTAATGGCTAGGGCCCCACCAGAGTCTCCTCCACCCAGCCAGGATTTCTCCATCTGCTTCTTTCACCTCTGAATGACCTAAGGGTTCCTGTCAACCCCTGTGCTCACAGCTTCATGCCTCCTGGCCTCTGTTGGAGCTGAGCCTGGCCTTGGAAGACCATCATTCTGTAGTGTGGTGGCCAGGCAGGTGACACTGTGTGTGTGTGCGTGTGTGTGTATGTAACATAAATGATACGTGGGACTTGTATCAGTGCAGGAAGACTGGCATAAATGCAGCAGACTTCTGGGAGAGAAAGGACCAAGACTCCAACTCTTTTTGTGTAAGATGTGCAGGTTTTAAGAACTTTTGGAATGTATATATGATAAAGACTCAGTGGCAGTGTTGTGAAATTGACTGTGGTGATGGTTGCACATTTCTGTGGCTATAACAAAAACCACTGAATTGTACATTTTAAGTGGGTGAATTGTGCAATATGTGAACTATATTTCAGTAAAGCTGTTACTAGAACCATAATAAAAGGGACCTGGTAGGAGGGAAGGTTATTGAGGTCCCTGAGATAAAATCACCATGAGACAGTCTTGGGACCAGTAGGTTGGCTGATAGAGAGGATGGTGGCTGTGGGTGGAGTGGGGAAGGCAGCAGAAACCAAATTCTACCTTGGTCCAGTCATCTTAATTTATGCCTTGAGATTTAGTGTGTGGAGAATTATTTAAGTATATATATATATATATATATATATATATATATATATATATATTTAGAAAATTTCAAACAGATAAAGATACCAAAAGGTTCTTTAAGAAAATGTCAAACAGAAATTTTCGTATCCAAGTAGAAAGAGAAGAATATAATGAACCCCTTGTACCCATCACCCAACTTCCACAATTATCAACTCATGGCCATTTTCCCCCATCCACATCCCCATTTATGATAACACCATTATTACACCTAGAAGAATTAACAGTAATTCCTTAAGATCATCGAATAGCTCTTCATATTCAATTTCCAAGTGTCTCACTAATGCCACATTTTAAAAAAAAATTTAGTTTGTCAGAGTCAGGACCTAAATGAGGTCTGTGCATTGTGATTAGTTGATGTATCTCAAAAGTCTTTTTCAATCCATAAGTGCCTCCTCTATTTTTTTCCCCCTAAAGTTGATTTGTTGAATAAACTAGAAGGTTGTTCAGAGGAGTTTCCCATAGCCTGAATTTTCTTTTTTTAAAGAAATTTTCTTTCTTTTTTTAAGAAATGTTTTTTAAAATTAATTTATTTTGAGAGAGAGGGAGGGAGGGAGGGAGGGGAAGAGAGAGAGGGAGAGAGAGAATTCCAAGCAAGCTCCACATTGTCAGCGCAGAGCCCAACACAGGGCTCGAACTCATGAACAATGAGATCATAACCTGAGCTGAAATCAAGAGTTGGATGCTTAACTGACTGAGCTACCCAGATGCCCCATAGCCTGAATTTTCTAATTATATGTTTAGTAAGCCTCCTCTGGACTCTGAATTTCCCAAAATTGGAAGTTGGATCTAAAGGTTTGATTAGATTTAGATTTTTTGTTGTTTTGTGGGTGTTTTTTCTGTTTTTGGTAAGGCTACTCTGTGGTAGTGTATTATTCCATCAGGAGACACATAATGTCTGGTTGTCTCTCTTTTTGTGGTATTAGGGACCACTGATACTCAATACCTAGATCCATAAATTCATAAGAGACTGCAAAAACTATCGTTCCTTCTTCATTTGCTAGCAGAGAGAAATTTCTCTTCCATCTACTACTTGGTTACCGAGTACAATTGATATAGGAAAGGCAGGCTAAGGCTGGATTTGTTCTATTATTTACTAGTCTTCAAAAGAACAAGTTAATTCCCTATCATCTTCTTGGGTTTGTTTGCTTTTAGTATCATTATGAATGTATAGATTTAAACATATTGATGCGTTTCAATCCACTGCAGTTAGTTTTATTATCAATGCCCAACTTGTCCCATCTCTGTCCAATGGAAGGACTTCAGTTGTCTCCTGAGTCGTTTTGACAGTACCCTAGAGGTCTTTGGAGAGTCCTTGTTAACTGACTGGTATAGTTAAGTCATGGCTTAACTGACATGGCTCATCTTGTACATTTTCTGCCTCAGAACTGGGATCTTCTGTTTAAATCTAGGTCCCTCTGAGGGGAGGGACATCCTCTCTCACATTGTGTGTCTCACTTTGGCCTGGCCACTATAGGACCCAAAGAGCTAAACCCAGTTTCATTGCTGTGGACAGGGCAAATGGCAAAGGTCTTGGCATAAACAGCATTTCCCCAAGAAAGTCCTCACTGCTCCCTCAGACCACATCAGCAACCCCCCTTTTCCCTTTTTTTTTTTTTTTTAATTTTTTTTTTCAACGTTTATTTATTTTTGGGACAGAGAGAGACAGAGCATGAACGGGGGAGGGGCAGAGAGAGAGGGAGACACAGAATCGGAAACAGGCTCCAGGCTCTGAGCCATCGGCCCAGAGCCCGACGCGGGGCTCGAACTCACAGGCCGCGAGATCGTGACCTGGCTGAAGTCGGACGCTTAACCGACTGCGCCACCCAGGCACCCCTCCTTTTTCCTTTTTTGTTTTACATGTAGTAGTTGCAGGCAACAGAAATTGCCTCTGGTAACTTAAATGATTTTTTAAAGTATTTATTAGGATATAAATCTGGCTGAAACGACAGATACATAAAGACAAGTTTTTTTCTCTCTTGTAAAAATATAACGTTATGGGCAGTCAGGGGAGGGGAGGCTGTAGGGTGACTCTGCTCCTTAAAGTGGTCCAAGGACCCAGGCTCCTTCTGTCTTGTTGCTCCACATCCTCCAGGACAGTGCTGTCCAGTAGAGCTTTTGGTGATGATGAAGGTATTCTCAATGTGTGCAAGTAGAGTAGCCACTAGCCTCATGTGTCTGCTGAGCACTGGAAAGGTGGCTAGAGTGACTGAGGACCTGGGTTTTAAATTTTATTTAATTTTAATGAATTTAGGTAGGCATATGTGGCTAATGGCTGCAGTGTTGAACAGCATACCTCTAGACTCTTGCCCTTCCTGCCTGGCTGAAAAGGACTCTACCAATCCCACTTGTGGATTTCAGGAAGTGTGGGAGGTTGGGGAGGAATGGGAAGGCAGGCAACTTTCTTCTCAGGACACACGTCACTTCCTCTCACACCCCATTGGTTGGAACTTAGGGGACCACGCCGGCTGCAAGGGAGTCTGGGAAGTGAAGTCTCTACCTGGAAAGCACGTGTTCAGCTGACACTCAGCAGGTGCTGCTACTAAAAGGAAGAAGGGGGAGAATAGCTAATGGGAGACAATTAGTGATAAGGAAACTGCAGAGCTCTAGACTGTTTCTGGGAGTCAGGAGGTGAGGAAGGCAGAGAATCAGGCTGTGAGGCCTCCAAAGCAGACATAAAACTCAAAATTCTTATTGCAGTACAGATCCCTTATCTTGTTCACCATGTATCCCCAGCAATAAGTGCTCTGGGACACACCTGAGGGGTTAATATTGCCAACCCAAATCTTAAAGCAGGATCCCTGAGTTCTACAACTAACTGTATGTTCATTTCATTTTTTAATCCTCAAAAAAAGTCCACCCATCTTGGTCTCTGTCTTCACATCACTTTCTCCTCTGTGTGTCTGTGTCTTCTCTCTTATCTGTCTCAAATCTCCCTCTGCTTCTCTAGATTTAGGATTTAGGGTCCATCTAGATAATACAGGATAAGCTCCTCCTCCCAAGATCCTTTGCTTATTCACATCTTTTACCATATAAGGTAACACTCACAGGTCCTGGGATAGGACATAGACATATCCTTTTGGGGTCACCCTTCATCTCACTTCAGCCCAATTCATGTACCTGGAAAATGGGCCCCCACGTGGCACAATTCCAGGGATGTGGTGTTTAATATTGCGGTCCTGCTGGTGACAGCAGAGCTGGAACTTGAATCCAGGCCAGCTTGATTCCGAAGCCCCCTATTTGCACCTAGAATTTAACCTCTGAAGGCTTGAGAGTTAGAGCACTTCAAGAACAGAAGCGGTGGTTAACCTGCATGAACACTGAAGAATGGACCTGAGGTTCACACCCGGATGAACCTCTCAGTTCCAAACCACAGATTTCTCCTTGGTCTTCTTTTCCTCTCTTCCTAGGCCCGCCCTAGTGGGCTGCACTGTGCCTCTCAAAGAGAAGACTTCCTCACATCTGTAAAGTGCTTTATCCTTTATAAAGCAATTTCACATAATATGAAATTGAGGACTTTTTTTTAGAATTGGCGCCACTTACTGTTCTTGATTTAAAAAGCAGAGGAGTTGAGTTCCTTTGTTATTTTTCAAGAAAAACAGTTCCCAGATTAAGTTGATTTTTGTACATGACCCTTGCTTGATTTCTTTTTGGGGTCAGTGGCCTTTGGTAGAAAAAAATACCCAGGATCCTCCAGCCTGAGGAAATGGAAAGACAACAAGGGGCATGAATAGCCCAAGGCAGGAAGAAGCCAGCGTTGTGTAAGGCCTGCTCCCCAGGGTTCAGGGCTGTGGAGAAGGAACCTGCCCAAAGGCCTTCCTTGCCTCCACAGGGAGGCTGGGCCTGGGATGTCAAGGGCTGGATGCCAGGGAAAGCACCGTGGGGGCTGGCACCTGGCTGGTTACGGCTCCCTTCCCCGAATCCCGGCACATGAGCCCTCCAGAGCATTCATGCTCTTTCACTGCAAAGCTGCTCACATTTCCACCCTCAGGACCCATGCAGACACACACTCGTGTGCACACACATGCACATGGGCACACTTATGAATAATAACTGCTGGGCACTTACTATGTGCTGGCCCCTTTTCATCAAGTGCTTTTTATTCATGGATTCAGTTCAGTCCTTTCCACAACCCTGTGAATATAGGTACTGTTATTTTTCCCATTTAGCAGGTATAAAGACTGAGGCACAGAGAGGTTAAGTAACTTGCCTGAGTTTGGATTCAAACCCAGTCCATCTGGGGCTAGAGTCTACCTTGCCTCACCCAGGCCTCCACCTACTCCGTCTGGGGTGACACACATGCATGCGTGCGCGCACACACACACACACACACACTGACAGGTATCAGCCTTCACATGTACACACAGACCCACTCATGCACGTGGGCAAACACACTCATACACACATCTTTTGTCACAATGCTGCCAGACCTGCTTGTGTGCAAATGCATTCTGACACACTCACCCACCAACCCCGTGTGCCGCCCCGCCTGCCTGCCTTCTCTTCCCGGGGACCCGTTTTTTTTTTCTGAAGCCAATGACTGAGGCCAGGCCGGGCCAGGTGTCAGGGTCAGAATAGGGGCAGGGTGGCTGCTGACAGGGTGATGGAAAGCAGGAAAGTCACAAATAAGCAAACAGCCCCGCCTGGACACAGCCTTGCTGAGCGTTTCCTGAATGTCCAGGGACGTGTTTATTTTTCCACAACTGTCCAGAGCTGATCCCAAGTCTTTCCCTTCCCGAATGGCTGTCTTGATGGAGCCATGGTGCTGTGAGTCTGGCTCTCTCAGGGCTGATGTTTACAAATGTCTCTTCTTTAACAGAGGCCGAGAGGCCCTTGTGGGTTTGGGTCCAGTCTACTTCTCAGCCTTGTCCCCCCCAGCCCTAGGTGCCTCGCTGCCAGCTCTCTGACCTCACGCCCTGCAACCCATTCCAGCCTTCCTGCCTTTGCTCAAACTGTCCCCTGCCTGTGATGCCCAATTCCTGTTCTCTAGGTAAATCCTGCTCTCCTTCTTGGATCTCACTCAATTGACACCTCCTCCAGGAAGGTGTCTAGGATACTTTCAAGGAATCTCTTTCCCTGGCATTAAAAAGAAAGTTAAAAAATTTTTAATTGTGATAAAATACACATGCCATAAACTCAACCATCTTAACTATTTTTAAGTGCACACAGTTCAGTCGTGTTAAGTACATTCACAATAATGTGTGCTGTCACCACCATCCATCCACAGAACTCTTTGCATCTTGCAAACCTAAAATTTTGTACCCGCTAAACAATAACTCCTTATCCCCCACTCCCCAACCCCCAGCAGCCACCCTTCTACTATCTGTCTCTATGAATGTGACAACTTTAGATGCGTCATAAGAAGAGGAATTATACTGTATTTGTCTTCTGATGTCTGGCTTATTTCACTGAGCACAATGTCCTCAAGATTCATCCATGTTGTAGCAAATGTCAGAATTTCCTTCCTTTTAAAGGCTGAATAATATTCCATCACACCTATAGACCACGTAAACATATCCATTCATCCATCAGTGGACACTTGGATTGCTTCCACCTTCTGGCTATTGTGAGAGATACTGCTCTGGAGATGGGTGTACAAGTATCTCCTTAGCACTTTGTCCTTTTCATACAGTACTTGTTTGTCCGTTCTTTTGTGGATGGATATTTGGGTTGTTTCCAGTTTTGGGCTATTACAGATAGAGCTGCTAAAAGATTTGTCTACATGTCTTCATGTGGGCCTATGTTTTCATTTCTTCTGGGCACCTATCTGGGAACAGGCTGGCTCATCATATGCTAGGTGTATGTTTAAGTTTCTTTTTCTTTTTTTATAATTTAAATTTTAGTTAGTTAACATGTTTAAGTTTCTGAAGAGACTGTCAAACTGTTTTCCAAAGTGATTGAGCCATGTTACGTTCCTAGCAACAGTGTATGCAAGTTCCCATTCTTCCACATCCTTACCAACACGTGGTATGGTCAGTCTTTTAAATTTGAACTATTTATTCTAGTAGGTGTGTAGAGGGATCCTAATGTGGCTTTAATTTGTATTTCCCTATTGACTGTTATTGCCATATGTATATCTTCCTTGGGAAAGTGTTCAAATATTTTGCTGATTATTTTTATATTGAATTCTTTTTTTGTTGTTATTGAATTTTGAGAGTTCTTCATGTATTCTAGTCCTCTCTCAGATGTGTGATTTGCACATATTTTCCAAATGTATGACTTCTCTTTTCATTCTCTTAACAGCTTTTTGAAGAGTAGAAAACTTTAATTTTGATCAAGTCCAATTTATCATTTTTCCCTTTATGCATCATGCTTTTGATGTCATATCTAAGAAATTTTTGCTTAACAGGTACAAAGATTTCTAGAAATTTTAGAGTTTTAGGTTTTACATGGTAAGTCTATGATCCATTTTGAGCTAATGTTTTGCATATGGTATGAGGTCTAGCTTGAACTACATTCTTTTTTTTTTTTTACATATACATGTCCTATTGTTTCAGCGCTCTTTCTTGAAAAGACTAGCCCTTCTTCACTGAATTGACTTTGCATCTCTGTTGAAAATGTATTGTCCACATATGTGTGGGTCTCTTTCTGTTCCCTTGATCTGTCTGTCTCTTTCGATGCCAGGACTACACCATCCTGCTAGCTGCAGCTTTCTAACAGGTTCTGAAATCAGGTAGTGCTAGACCTCCACTTTTGTTCTTTTTCAAAGTTGTTTTGGTTATTTTTAAGTTTTTTTAAAATTTCCATATGAATTTTAGAATTTTTCAGTTTCTGCCAAAAGTCTGCTATGATTCTGATTAGGATTGCTTTGATGCTGTACATCAGTTTGGGAAGAAGTCACCTCATAACCATCTCCTGACCTGTGAACTGGGTATATGTCTCCATTTATTTAGATCTGCTTAATTTCCCTCGGGAATGGTTTGTAGTTTTCAGTGTACAAGTCTTACACATCTTTTGTCAGATTTATCCCTAAATAGTTCATATTATGAACTAATTCATATTATATGAATATTATAGTATATTATATGGTATTATATGATTTTTAAAAAAACATTTTAATGCTTTATTGAGGTATAATTGACAAATAAAATCGTAAGATATTTAAAGTGGACATCACAGTGATTTGATATATGTATATGCTGTGAAAGGAGTGCCTTCCCATCTAGTTAACTGACATCCATCCCTTCATGCTCCTCCCTTCCTCCCTCCCTCCCTCGCTTCCTCTCTCCCTTCCTCCTTTCTTTCTTTCTTTCTTTCTTTCTTTCTTTCTTTCTTTCTTTCTTTCTTTCCTTCCTTCTTTCTTTCTTTTGAAAATATTTAACCTCTTAGCAAATTTCAATTATGCAATACAGTGTTATCAATCATAGTCTCCATGTTTTATATTAGACCCTCAGACCTTATCATCTTATGGCTGAAAATTTGTACCCTTTTACCAACCTCTCCCTATGTTTCCAACTCTTACCCTGACAATCACTTTACTATTTCTATGAGTTTGACTTTTTTAGTTTCTACATGTAAGTGATGCCATGCAGTATTTTTCTTTGTCTGCCTGGCTTATTTCACTTAGCAAAATGCCTTCAAGTTCCATCCATGTTGTTGCAAATGGCAAGATCTCCTCCTTTCTCATGGCTGAGTAATATTCCATTACTTATATATATCCCACATCTTTATTCATTCATCCATTGATGGACACTTAAGTTGTTTCCAGATTTTGGCTATTGTGAACAATGCTGCAGTAAACATGGGAATACAGATATCTCCTGTTTTCATTTACTTTGGTGATATACCAAGAAGCCGGGTTCTGTTTTTAATGTTTTGAGGGTCCTCCATACTGTTTTCCATAGTGGCTATACCAAATTACGTTCCTACCAACAGTGCATTTTCTCTACATTTTTGCCAACACTTGTTTTCTCTTATCTTTTTGATATTTGTCATTCTAATTTCTACTATAATGGAATTTGAATTTCTATTTAAATTTCCATTTGTTCAGTGCTAGTTTATAGAAATACAATAGATTTTTGGACATTGATCTTGTATTCTGAAATCTTGCTATACTCATTTATTAGTTTTAATAGGTTTTTGTAGATACCAATGGATTTTCTACGTAGATGATCATTTCATATGCAAATAAAGACAATTTGTTTCTTCTTTTCCAAACTGGATGCCTTCTTAAAAATATTTTCTTGGGGTACCTGGGTGGCTCAGTTGGTTAAGTGTCCCACTTCAGCTCAGATCATGATCTCACAGCTCATGAGTTTGAGCCCTGCATTCGGTTCTGTGCTGACAGCTCAGAGCCTGGAGGCTGCTTTGGATTCTGTGTCTCCCTCTCTCTCTGCCCCTCCCCTGAAAATTAAAAAATTAAAAACAAATCTTTTCTTGCCTTATTGGATTGTCTAGAATTTCTACTACAGTGTTGAATGGGAGTGACAAGAGTGATATTATTATCTTGTTCCTGATCTTAAGGAAAATGCATTAGGTCTATCATCATTAAGAATTGTACTAGCTGTGAACTTTCCATGGTGCTCTTTATCAGGTCAAGGATGTTTCCTTCTATTTCTTTCTTTCTTTCCTTTTTTTTTTTTTTTTTTAACATTTATTCATGTTTGAGAGACAGAGAGAGAGAGAGAGACAGAACGTGAGCGGAGAGGGGGCAGAGAGAGAGACACACACACAGAATCTGAAGCAGGCTCCAGGCTCCAAGCTGTCAGCACAGAGCCCACTGAGGGTCTCAAACCCAAAAACTATGAGATCATGACCTAAGCTGAAGTCGGCCACTTAACTGACTGAACTGCCCAGGCACCCCCTTCTATTTCTAATTTCTTAGCATTCTCATCATGAATGGGTGCTGGATTTTGTCAAGTTCTTTTTTTTTTTTTTTTTTTTGCATTTATTGAGATAATCAATTGGCTTTTATCCCCTTCACTCTATTAATAAGGTGTATCATATTAATTGATTTTTGGATGTTAAATCAATCTTACAGTCTTGGGATAAACCCTACCTAGTCATAATGTATTACTCTTTTTGTATATTGTTGGATTCAGTTTGCTAAAATTTTGTTAAGAATTTTTATATCAAGGGATATTGGTCAGTAGTTTTCTTTTTTAGTAGTATCTTTGTCTAGTTTTGATAAAGTGATATTAGCCTCACAGAATGGTTCAGAACTATTCTGTCCTCTTCAACTTCCTGAAAGAGTGTGTAGAATTGGTGTTATTTCTTACTTAAATATTTGATAGAATTTATCAGTAAAGTCATCTGGGACTGGGAAGGTTTATGACTATAAATTTGATTTCCATAATAGATACAGGGGTATTCAGGATATCTATTTATTCTTAAAAAATTTTTTTAAACATTTTTATTCATTTTAAAAAAATTTTTTTTTCAACGTTTATTTATTTTTGGGACAGAGAGAGACAGAGCATGAACGGGGGAGGGGCAGAGAGAGAGGGAGACACAGGATCGGAAACAGGCTCCAGGCTCCGAGCCATCAGCCCAGAGCCTGACGCGGGACTCGAACTCACAGACCGCGAGATCGTGACCTGGCTGAAGTCGGACGCTTAACCGACTGCACCACCCAGGCGCCCCTAAACATTTTTATTCATTTTTTGATAGAGAGAGACAGAACGTGAGTGGGGGAGCGGCAGAGAGAGAGGGAGACATAGAATCTGAAGCAAGCTCCAGGCTCTGAGCTGTCAGCACAGAGCCTGATGTGGGGCTTGAACTCACAGACTGTAAGATCATGACCTGAGCTGAAGTCGGGTGCTCAACCAACCGAGCCACCCAGGCACCCAGGATATCTATTTATTCTTGTGTGAGCTTTAGTAGAATTGGCTGAAAAATTGTGAGGGGTGCTTGGGTGGCTTCGTTGGTTAAGTGTCTGACTTCGGCTCAGATCATGATCTCATGGTTTGTGAGTTCAAGCCCCACATCAGGCTCCCTGCTATCAGCGCAGAGCCTGCTTTGGATCCTCTGTCCCACCCTCCCCCTCTGCCCCTCCCCTGCTTCTTCTCTCTTTCTTTCTCTCAAAATAAATAAATTAACTTAAAAAAATTGTGGCCATTATTTCTTCTTGACCTCCTCTCCTTTCTTTTGGGGATTCACGTTTTGTGTGTGTGTGTGTGTGTGTGTGTGTGTGTATGTGTATTATATAAAATATATATTACATAATGTTGTGTAATTATATAATTATATATTAGGCTGCTTGAGTTGTTCTACAGTTTGCTGATGATGTGTTCAATTTTATTTCTCTGGAAGTTGATATGGATCTTTTTTTATGTCTTCCATATCTCTACTTAACATGTTTGCTTTCTCCTCCAGCTTTTGGAAATATGGATACAGTTACATGAATGGTTTTACTGTTCTTTGCTAATTCTAATGTCTGTGCCAGTTCTAGGTTTTTATTGATTGATTCTTCTCCTCTTTATGAGTTGCATTTTCTCCTTCTTTTAATGGGTGGTAATTTTTGATGAATGCCAGACATTTTAAATTTTACTTTGTTGAGTACTTTGTATTTTTATTTATTTTTTAAAATATTTATTTATTCTTGAGAGAAAGACAGAGCATGAGCAGGGGAGGGGCAGAGAGAGAGAGGGAGATACAGAAATGGAAGCAGGCTCCAGGCTCTGAGCTGTTAGCACAGAGCCTGACACTGGCTTGAACCCACAAACCGTGAGGTCATGACCTGAGCTGAAGTCTGGCACTTAACCGACTGAGCCACCCAGCTGCTCTAGTACTTTGTATTTTTATAAATCTCTTAAAGCTTTCCTCTGGATGCTATTGGAACAGTTTGATCCTTTTGGGTCTTGCTTTTAAAATTTGCTAGGTGGAAACAGAGTAGTGTTTTTGTCTAGGGCTAATTTTGCCCCACTACTGATGCAAGACCCTACCAAGTACTCTACCCAAAACCCAGTAAAAAAATGAGCATTTCCAATCTGACTGGTGGAAACAGCCAAATATTCTTGGCCCTTTAATCTTTTCTGATAGTTCTTTCAGTGGCCTCAGGTAGCATCCTTATACACCATGCACTGGCCAGTACTTGAGTATTTAAGGAAGAACTGCACGTCTCTGAGGTTGCCTGTTTGTGCAGCTCTCTCCTCTCCAGAAATCTATCCTGCAAATGCCACCAGATAACTTGATTTACTCAGAGATCATCTTAGCTCCATCTCCTTAACTCATCTCCTTAACTAAGCTCTGCCTGGGATTCTTCCTCTCTTTGCTGCATCCTGGAAACTCTCAAAGCAGTAAGTTAGGAAAAGTATGTGGCTCACCTTGTTGATTTCCTATCTCTGTTGCTTCATTTTCAGTGTCTCAAAAATTGTCTCATGTATATTGTGCTATGTTTTAATTGTTTCAGGTGAGAGAATAAATCCCGTCCCTGTTACTCCATCTTGGCTGGAAGTGGAAAGTGCTCAGTGCTCTTTTGCTTTCAAAACAGTGCCATTAAAGTTGGAGGCCAGCAGTTCTGAAGGAGACTGAGGGGGTTATGGGATTGGCTGGAAGGAGAGGAGTGAGTTTAAATGAGAGGGTGTGCATCTCTGTGCCCATAGCTGTATATCTGTCATCCCTGACTGGACATCTGTCTGAATGTCTGTCTGCATGCCTGAATGTGTTCTACCAGAGTTCGGGAAGCTGTCTGTGTGGCTGCCCCCCAGGACAGGGTTCTTCCTTCTGTCTGCTCAGGTGAAATTCCAGGCTGCTCATACAGTCATCCTGCCAAATTTCTGGATGTCCTATGCCAGAGTTCATCAGGCCTGGGCCGGCCTGTGGACAGGCTGCAGATGAGACAAGCAGACATTTGCCTTATGTAATTCTGATTGGGAAGACAGGGTGGGAGCAGAATGGCCTTTCTGTTTTGAATCTGCTGGGGCTAGTCTGAGGGCTCTGCCTTTCCTTTCCCTTCCCACAGGCCCCAGGCTGACCCTTCTGTGGTTTGTAGCTTGCATGCTGGTCTCTCTGGGCATAGGAGGGCTCTGGGTGTTGCCATTGGCCCAGCCCAGGTCTTGGAGGAACACAACCTAGTGTGTGCCAGCCTTTAGCAGAGATTTCTCTTCTTCTCCACTTGCTCCCCTCACCCATGCTAGGGCCTGGGCAAGGGTTCATGTTGCCCAGGCCACCCCCATAGCAACCAGCTCATTCTGATGCCTTTTCTCCTAAGAGTGGGCAATAGGACATAAAGCTGTGTCTATAGCAAGAAGCAAATTTCCCATGATAATTGGAATAGATGAACAGTGTATATTTACTTATAAAATTTGATATGTAATTATCAAATTAAATTTGGTTCAAGGCCCCACTTGTCAAGATGGATAATCGGCCCAAGAATTCTTGAACTTATGCAGACTAAAAAAAAAAAAAAAAAAAAAAAAAAAGTGAGGATTTAATCCAATTAAGTATCTAAAGTGTGTATATCTCTAGTAGTCTATTGATTTAGCTCCCTGGGAAATCTAGATTTGGGGGAGATGTTCTCACAGGTCCATAAGGGGACATGTATATGTTCACTATGGCATTGTATATGGTGATGTGGATTTGGAGGCAAATTGGCCGATGTCCTGCCTGGAGTAAGATGAGAACCAGGTGCAGGAAAGGCCTGACGGTGCAATGTCTCTCATTCCATAATGCCTTTGTTGAACTCCTGTGATGGGCTGCTCAGAGTGATGTGTTACGTTGCTGGGAAGCTCAGACTGTGCTAGAATCACATCTCCTTGCAGATGATTATAGTGACTTTGCTAATTTGGGAGTGGGTGTATGCATTTGGGAGTAACATCATGTATTCATGTATTCATTCGTTCAGTCATTCATTCATCCTTTCATTCACAAAACAGTTATAGGGCAACAGCCTCTGCTAGGTTTTGGAGACACAGGGGTCTCTGCTGACAAGCCAGTGGGGGAGGCAGATATTAAACAAATAAACATGTCATCATATTGATGATTCTGGCAATAAAGGAAAATAACATCATTGGTATGACAGAACTAAGGTTCATAGGGGATAGATAAAGGAAGACCTCTCTGAAAAAGGAACTTTGAAATGAGACCTGAGAGCTGAATAGAGCTAAGTGTATTCTAGGTGGGATAATGCAGACACGAGGGTCCTGAGGCCTTCAAAAATGGCTCTTCCTGGCTCTAGTGAGGCATGTGAGCTGGAGTGAGCAGAGGAGAGGAGCCTGGGGGCAGAGGCAGGGCTAGGAACATGCAGAGCCTACTGCTTGATAAGATGGCCACATAATTTATCATCCAGACTAGGGCACATTTGAGACTGAGAGGCGTGATACTAATAATAATGTCGGGATAACAGGTCACCCTACTTGTAGGTCAAGGTAAAGAGTTTCATTCTTAAGGATGTGAGAAGCCACTGGGGTCTTGAGGAAAGAGAGATGTGACCTGGTTTGCACCTGGAGCCTGAAATGGAGCCGTAGCACTGAGAAACCTTCCATCATGTTTCCTATATGCATGTAGGAGCCTCTTGAAAAAGGTTTGGGCAATATCAGAAATCTGGGCGTGAGAGTGGCAGATAAGAGCACCTGTTGAGTCTTGCAGGCTGGGCGGAGAGCTGGCCTGTAGCAGCACCTCCCCCAAGCCCCCCACCCAGTGGCCCTGTTTGAGTGTGCCACCTGTCTCTAGCCTGCTTCTAGGCAGATGCTTCTCCCAGCAAGTGAATCTGTCCCCATTTGGAGACAGTGATGAGAACTTTCCCCATGGGTGCTATAGACTTGGTGGGGAGGGAATGCTCAGTTCTGCCCCAGCAGCAGGTACAGGTAGGAAGAGAACAACCCTCTTATAACAACCTAATGCAACTTGACTCTCAATGACTTTACAAAGCAAGGGTGTGACATTTATCACTAAAGTGACAGGTTCTCTGGCATCCTGATCTTTACCTTCCTGTGGGAATTATCCACACCCCACACCCACCCCACCCCCGCCACTTCACTCACTCATTCCATTGTCTGCCCAAGCAGAGTCCACAGCTGGCTCTGGGGCTCACACATGGGAGAGTGATCATGGTGTCACCCCTCCCCATGCACAAACAGATCCACAGACCCAGGTCCAAAGGACAAAACACAAACTCCTACCATCAGGGAGCTTGGGGGTAGACAGAACGCAGAAGAGATGGTAGCTTTGGAGGGAACCAAATTTCCCAAACTCCCCAAAGTTGTCTGTGCACATAGCCAGCAAATCAGTCTTTCTCCAGCTGGGCCCCAGGTCTCTTCCATGAGAGTAAGAGACAGCCAAGGGTAAGAACTACATGTGGCAGGCACTGTCCATTGCACACCCAGTAGCATCCTCTCTCCTTCCCTGTTGATAGTGTGACTTGTACATCTAGCAACTGGAGGGTCTTGGTCTTTGGGAAGCTGGGACCCTGGGCCCACTCCCAGCCCCAGGGGATGAGTTGTGATTGATTTAAATGAACTACGGCAACTCTTTCTCCTGGCTTCTGATTGGTCTCGATGGGGGAAGGTGGCGGATAGGGATCCAGTTCTGGCAAATGACATACAAGAGGAAGTCTCCTCTTCCCAAATAAAAAGACAAAGGGTTGGCTGGAGAATTCTTTCTCACCCTTGTCTCTAACCTCTTTTCCCTCTCTGGACTGCGACGTAATGCTTGGTGGTACAGCAGCCACTTGGTCACCGGAATGCAAGAAGCTGGAATGTAAGGGGGGATAAAGTGGAAAGATAGAGATTGTTTGAAGTCCTCGTTGAGCTGCGCCAGTCCTGGATGACGTGTCTCTGGCCTTCTTGTTACGTGAGACAAATAACGTCTACTTGTTTAAGGGGCTGTACCCAGGCGTCCACAATCCACAGCCTAAGTGTGGCCCTTATTCTCACCCCTGTAACGCAGCTGGGGCTTCCGGTTTGGGGACCCCTACCCCCATCGTTAAAGGAAGAATTGAACGACACAGAGAAGTAAGAGGCTCCTAAGATCATGAACACCAGCATGTCTTCTTTCCTAGCAGGATGACCTTGGGTGAATCAACCTCACTGGGTCTTAGTCTCCTCATCTGCACAGTGGAAGCAATAACGAACACTTGCCCCAGGATTGTTGGGAAGGAAGTGAGAAAATAAATGGGATAATGAGAAAGAAAGCAGGAAATCCCTGGATGTAAAGTAAAGTAGCTGTTCAATAAAAGTCAGCTCACTTCCCTCTTTGGGAGTTACATGGAGCCACCCCTCCAACTCTGGCTGTCAAGTCACACACACACACACACACACACACACACACACACACAGTGCATGTCACCCTTATTACCAGGAGAGGGTTTTGCATTATGGAACCTTGAGTTTTAAATTAAGTGTCAAATATAATTTGGCCACACTAAGAATTAATTATATGACTGCCCTTAGAAAAGCCAGGAAGCTCTGCTCTGAGTGTGAAATTGGTGTCTGCCCACAAGGGAGGGAACCTCCTTCCCAACCAGTAAGAGTGAATGGAAGGGGACAAGGATGGTGTTTGCATGGTCGGGGCGTTTCCCACCTTGGACCCTCCGGAGCAGGGCTCCTTGAGGAGTGGCCAAGGGGTAGGGCTGAGGGGGCAGAGATGAAAACATTGCTGGGAGGTGTCCTCCCTGTCACAGCCACAGCTAGCTCCGCCCCCCACGGCTTGTGCCCATCTGTCAGCTGCAGACACACATGTGGCTGGTGTCAGTCCTTCTCCTTTAAGGGAAGGGAAACATTTCCTGAAGGGGGGTGGGGGAAGAGGGAGACATGTGGCCAGAAGGGAGGCCACATTTGTCTCGATGACAAACCAAGGACAAAAGCTCAGTCTGGAGCATTCCAGGAGGGGCCTGCCTCCTCCTGAGGGTGGAGAGAGCCTTCCTCCCCCGGCCTCAGGGCCCAGGGCATGTTTTGAGTGGGGGAGACATGTGCAGGGCATGAGCAACTGGGCATGGGCATCCAGAACCCAACCCCAGTCGACAGCTGCCACCCCCCAGCCAGCCTCCCTGCTCTGAAGAGTCTGGGTTTAATTTTCTGGTCAGTGCTAAAAGGAGGAGGAAGAGGACGACGAGGAGGAGAAGAAAGGAGCGAGCTGAGGCTCTAATGCAGTCGGCTGGGATCTGTCACTCAGCGCACAGCCCGCTGACGACTCAGGGCAGCCCCAGCTGTAAGCAGCCCATGATTTATGGACACCGAGTGAACTCCTGCGGCAGAAACCAGCCTTGAGATCAGAGCGGCAATAGGGCCCTTTTTTTTGGCAGGAGACAGGGCCTGCATTTTTCTCATTCATGCCAAACTGCTTTGCACGGCAATTAGCTCTGTCCTCATTTAGTCTCTGGTCCCAAAGGGTAATGAAAGTCATATATCATCTTCAAGACTGCTAATTATTGAGCTCGCTTACAGGTAGGCTTTGTAACTGTGAGAAGGGCCTGTCGGCCCAATATTTATTACTCTTCCAATAAGTAAGCAAAGTGGGGTGGGGGCACTGGAGGGAGAGGGAAGGGAGGAGGGGGGAAATTAGGGGGGACAAACAACTTTCTTGAGAGACCGCCCAACCCCAGCCCTGGGATCTCTGACATACCTTCTGCAAATGTGCTCATCAGAGGGGAAACATCTTTATTCCGCGGAGCCATTTTTCATGCCCTTAACAGACCAGTCTAGGAGAGCAGAGTGGTGAGGAGAAGCCAGTGGAGGGATGGACTGAGGTCTGCAGGGAAGGGGATGGAGGGGCAATGGGGAGGAGAGCACAGAAAGAGAGCAGGGTGGAAACAGAAGACAGAATCCCCCCAGCCCCAGGTTCAGAACATTCCCCTGTTGTTCTTGGGGCTGCTGCATGGATGGTGGGGTAAGCGTCAGGATTAACTCTGTCATGTCAGGACATGGAGTATGTAAGGCTAATGCTGGAAAGGTTTTTTGTCTGAGCCCTTTGCCTTTATTTGGTTGTCTTGCTACCACACAGATGTACTATCTGGATTATAATTTACAGATTTCCTTGGGTGTGGTTAACTCAGGGGAAGGTAGACTCTTATTCATGCAAACGGACTTTAAATTTTTTTTTTTTTTAAATTTTTTTTTTCAACGTTTATTTATTTTTGGGACAGAGAGAGACAGAGCATGAACGGGGGAGGGGCAGAGAGAGAGGGAGACACAGAATCGGAAACAGGCTCCAGGCTCCGAGTCATCCGCCCAGAGCCTGACGCGGGGCTCGAACTCACGGACCGCGAGATCGTGACCTGGCTGAAGTCGGACGCTTAACCGACTGCGCCACCCAGGCGCCCCGTAAATGGACTTTAAAAATATAATGACTTTGAGGCGCCTGGGTGGCTCAGTCGATTGGGCCTCTGACTTCGGCTCAGGTCATGATCTCGTGGTTTATGGGTTTGAGCCCCGCGTCAGGCTCTGTGCTGACAGCTCAGAGCCTGGAGCCTGCTTCGGATTCTGTGTCTCCCTCTCTCTCTGTCCCTCCCCCCTCCCTCTCTGTCTCTCTCTCTCTTTCAGAAATAAATAAACATTAAAAAAAATATATAATGACTTTTTAGAAAAACTATGTGTAAATATTAGCCAGGTTACTGATTTTTAAACAGAGGATACAATTAAAGCCAGAGCTAAAGAAATATAACTAAGTACTGTTAGATCCCATATTCAACACAAAACCAATACTTACCAAGTGATTATTGTGTGCCAAGAACTGTGCTGACAGCTTTGGGTTCACATTTCTTATCTGAGTCCTCATAACCCCCATGGCCCTGATGCCATCCCATTTTACAGGTAGGTTAAGTTACATGTCCAAGGTCACACAGCTAGTTAGGATTGGACCCAATATCATCTGGCTCCAGAGTCCGTTCTCTAAACCACAACACTATATTTTCCTCAATTTATCCTGAACCATTTACATTTCTAGTTAATGACATTGGTTGATACTGGTCTCTTTTGGCTTCAAGAGCCATCGTAGACAGATTTTCTTCTGCCATTGGCAATCCTCCCACTCTGAGCCTCTGTGGATGGTGGACTCATTGATAAACTGGAAGAGGACTATTAGATTGACTTGCAAGTCCTTGCACTTAGCATCATTTGCTCTGGAATCTTCCCTTGTCTGTGGGGGGAACAGTGGTGTGCTGGAGTGCCCCCCAACTCCATTGAGGGACATGATGTTGGAGGCTTGAAATTGACCACGGTAGGAATACTAGGAAAATGGCAAATGCTACAAGTTAGGGTTTTTTTGTTGTTGTTGTTGTTGGTTTGTTGGTTGGTTTTCTGAAGAGCTGGCTATTAAATATTCACCAGCACACGGCTGGGAAGGACCCATGCTGTAGCTCATGGTAATTTCTCTCCATCAGAGGGAAGTGCAGAGAGCACTGGTGAGTGAGTCTAGAGACCTGAGTTCTAGACCTGGCTTTGCCAGTAAGGGATCCTGACCTGAGCTCTTTGTCCTCATTTGTATCAGGTGGTCTCTTAGGTGCCACCATAGCCACAGGATTAGGTATAAAAGTATTTTCATAAAGAGCTTGAAGCCACAAAATGAAGCTTAATTGAATTTACATTTTTGCTCACAAATGTAAAGTGTCTCCCCCATACCCATGTAGAATAGGGCTAAGGCTGTGGGTATTTGTGCAAAGCACATGTTGCTGTATGAACTGTATAGGTGTAGAAGACATTCTGCTTGCTCATTCTTCACCATTTTTGGAGCAAGACAGACTAGGGTAGAAAGCCATCACTTCCTTCTTCTGTGACCTTAGGTTGGTTAGCTTCTCTGTGTTTCTATTTGCTCCACTGGGAAATGAGCATACTCAATAGTGTCTATTCACAAGGTGCTGTGAAGAGTGAATGAGATCATGCCCATTGAATGTTGGGCACTGACTTGGTGCATGGCAAGTGCTGGGTACCTCCTTGGTGTTGCTGCATTTCTTCCCTGCAGTGTTTCTTTCCCTGGGTAGGGGGGAAGGTGCCCCACACCCACCTCACAGCTGCCAGAGGCCCTGTATGGGCAGCCAGGGATGAGAAAGAGGGGCTGCTGTCACCTGCCTCCTCCGCTGGAACCTCCCAGCCCCCCAGCAGTTATGCAAACTTTTTTGTGTTTGTTAAGCTCCTACTGCTGGGAGGAAGGTGTGATCCCAGAGTCTCACGTTCTCAGGTGTGGAGGCACTGGCCCTAGGGGCACGACCCTGGATTCTATAGGCAGGTCAGCTGGAAAGACACCAAATAGGCTGTGGAACTCTGAGTCCACTCACCCTGAGCCAGTGTGCCCTCTGCCTACGTGGTTCAGAAATGCCCTTCCACACGAGTCACTTCTGGTCCTTGCAGGGGGTTGGGGGGTGGAGGGCGTGGTCCTCTCCTTGTCCTCTAGTGGTGAGCATCTGTGGCATGGCCTCCACCTGCCTGCTGTGCACTGGCCTTGGCTCTGGGAGACTCTGGTTCTCTAATGTCACGCCTCTGCATGCTCCAGGTGACTCCCCCACAGTGTCTGAACATGGGCACAGGGTGTTCTCTGTTTTCATCTTTCTGCAGTCCCTGTCTCCCAATCCTGGGGGACAGATGGATCTACTGGCTTGGATGCATGCCCCACCTCCCTCATCCTCTCTCCCAATGTTCTGTCTACAGCTCATCCTGCAATGCACCTTCCACTCCTCCCTGTCCTGGGTTTGTTTCCGTTTACTTTCTTGGCCCCCATCCCAGTTACCTACCGTCCTATGTGCCTTGTAATACTACCTACCTACCTTGCAATACTTTCTGGACCTTTGATTTAAGATTTTCTGAGGCTTGAGCAGGGTAGTGATGAGTAGACCCAGGACCTCCAACAAAGTCAGGACCCAAGGCTCCATCCCTAGGTTCTGCTCCTCCTGGTAATGTCATCTTCTTCCCGCTGCTTCTCCTCACAGCAGAGTCATGGCTGCTGAAGCTGTGGCCTCACATCAGTGCCCATAGAGGATGAAGATACCTATCCCTGGTCTAGTTATAAAACCCTGGGAAGGACTCAATTATCCAAGCTTGGGACATGTGCTCAACTCTGGATGCATCACTGTGCAGGCAGTCAGCAGATAGGGTACTAGGATGGGCCAGGCATGGGCCACTTGCTGGCTCTTGTGCATGGCCAGATGAAATGTTGTCCAGAAGAAGGGGGATGCTATGCTGAGCAGGGAAGCTCCACTGCAGGTGGAGATGGTCGGCCCCAATATTCCAGCATTAGCAACAACATGCCTAAGCCAAGTTGTGTGGGGGCACTAGGTTCAGACACAGACGATGCTGCTCCATCAAGGATTTGTCTCAGGAGAGCCACATTCATGTTTGGAGCTAGAGGACAATATTTTACTTTTATTTTTATTTTTTATGAACCAGAAGTGGTTATTGCAGAAATTTGGCCAAGGTTGCAGTTGGGTGACTCCAGCTGAGGTTGGGCCAGGGCTCCCTTCCAGGACTGGGCAGGTGGGACGAAGAGAAAGCAGACAGAGTGTGTCTGGGCCTGGGGTCTCAGAGCTGTAGGTGATGTTGGGAGATGGGCTGCAGGAGAGGCCTGTGCTATTGGGCTCCACGTTCAGGGCCTTTACACACCATCCTCCATCACCATGAAGAACCTTTTGAATTGTTAATTCCCAAGCAGTGACACTGACAATTCATCTAGTAACAAATGTGTTCCCTTCCCAAAGGCCCCAGTGGGGTCAGTCAGGAGCTGAACCTTGCCTTCTGCATTGTGGGCTCTCCCCGCCTCACCAGTCACAGACATCATGGACATTCAGATATGCCACCACCTGGCTCCCCTTGGCGTGCAGAGCCCTGGCCTGCTTTATAACCCTGGCAGGTGAGCCTTAGGACAGCCCAGGAAAAAGGAGGGATTCAAGACCTGTGATAAGGTAGAACGCTGCCCAGAGAAAGTGGGGTCAGGATAAAGAGGGGGTATTCACTCAAAGTTTGAATTCATTGGTGGAGGTCTAACTGGGAGTCAGAAGAGAAAGCACTTTGCCCTAAACTTTGCTGCCCCAGGGCTGTGAAAGGACAGCACAGGTACAGGGCCTGTGGGGGTGGGTCTTCTCTGTGGGCAAAACTCCCACACTCTTTTTTTAAGTTTATTTATTTATTTTGAGAGAGAGAGAGAGAGAGAGAGAGAGAGAGAGAGAGAGCATGAGTGGGGGAAGGGACAGAGAGAGAGAGAGACAGAAAATCCCAAGGGGGGATCTGACACGGGGCTCAATCCCACGAACCATTTGACCATGACCTGAGCCAAAACCAAGAGTGAGACTCTTAACTGACTGAGCCACCCAGACACCCCCAAATCCCACACTTTTAATACTTCTTGCTACCTGGTGGGCCAGAGTGGCCGGGATGGGTGGAAACAAGGACTGTTTCTGTTAGGGGCAAGGCCTAGGTTTTGAACTGGGATAAAACCTGGCTGGAGAGAGGGCTTGTTTGGGGAGGCAGTCAAGGTACAATAGACGATAATAGCCGAGTCAGCACTGGGTCCCCGCCCGAGATTTGTCTCCTGCCCACAGGCCTCCTGGCCATCTTACCCCTACTGTTTGGGTACAATTGCTACATAATAAAGCACCCAAACTGTTTTATTATATCACAGATTCTGTGGGCCAGGAATTTGGATAGGGCACAGTGAGAATGGTTTGCCTCTGAGGACCTCGGCCGGGCTGACTCAAAGGTTGAGGGAATCATCTGGAAAAGTCTGGAGTTTCCACATGAACGTTCTGCAGAGGCTACTTTGGGCTTCCTCACAGCATGGCAGCTGGATTCCAGGAACAGTCACCCTCAGAGAGCCGACAGAAGTTGCGTGGCCTTTTCTAGTATAGCCATAGAAGTCATGCAGTGCCACTTCTGCCACATTCTATTCATGGCAGCAGTAACAAGCCAGCACAGATTGAACGGGAAAGGAATTACTTCTTCTTCCTGGGGAGAGGCAAGGTGATACTGTAAGAAGGTTTATGGGACAGGAGATGTCATTGAGGCCATTATACAACCAGCCCCACTTTTGCAAAATCCAACTGCCACACCCATAAATTTGGAAAGATGAGGAAGTCCAGTGGTGAGCAGAGGCTCATCCTTACTTTACAGAGGGAACAGATGAGGCTATAGAAGTCATCAAATTGAGAAAGGGCCCTAAAAGCCCAACTCATACTCAATTTAGGGATTCTTTCTGTGGCATCCCATGGAGGTAACCATCTAGGCGCTTCTTGAATACTTGTAGGGATAGGGAGATCATTACCTTACAAAGGGGCCCATTCCAATTGTTGCACAACTGGAATTGTCAGAATGTTCTCAGACTGTGACAAAATCTGCTTCCCTGTAAGGTCCACTCATTGGCTCTGGTTCTGACCCTGGTGGATGAGGACTGGACAAGAAAGGAGGAAGCTAACAGTCCTGAGTGCCACCTGTACACCTGGCCTGTGCCTGGGGCTTTCACAGCCATTTGCTGAAGAAGCAGCATGTGCCAACTCACACTCACTGCTGATGGAGATGTCACTTTTCCATCCTGAGGTCCTTCCCCTGTTCCTCAATGACCGGGTTTCCTGATTGCTCATTACCTTTGCCTGTGTTACAGTTTTTCCTGGCTCATCTTTTTTTTTTTTTTTTTTTTTTTAAGTAATCACATCACACAAGATTGTCCTATCTTAAGCTTGCCGTCAAGTAAACGCCTCCCGTCATTTTTCACTTTAACTGCTGCTGCACCCGGTCTCTCCCATGCCACTTCTCATCCAGGAATCTTCCCATCAGACCAGGATTAGAATGAGGATGAATATCCAGAGGCCCATTGTTGGCCCCAAAGGACCTCGGAGATCAAAGCGTGTCTGGAGAGTGGGATCTGGGACCTGTCTCAGGTGGACCAGGGGTTAGCTTGAGCTCTGGCTTCCTGCTGGGCTGGCAGGGAGGACAGGCCAAACAGGTTTATTCAGAGGCTGGGAGGACCACCACTCACTGAATGCCTGTCCCCTTCTTGCTTGGAGGTGGGGACAAACCATAGGCTCAGCATGCAAGTCTCCTGGGCTTGGAACACTACGTACTACGTGGCATGAGGGTGAGGTCACAGGGAAGACTGTCAGGAAAGGATCAAAGAAGACTCACTGCAGCCCTCCTTCATATGGGCCTTACAGATTCTTAGTCATGTACATATATGTAAACAAAGAATAGGAGCATTTATTGATTTTAGGTGAATCCTCCTAAATTGAGATGTCCCCTGAACACCAGTATGACATGTCCCCTGAACACCCCTGAGGACTCTCTGGATTGCAAGTGGCAAAAACAAAACGAAAGCAAGTTGCAGCAAGACAGGGAATGTATTGGCTCACCTGCTGTGAAGGCTGAAGGTAACAAGGCTTCAGGCTTGACTGGATCCAGGGACCTGAAGATGCCATCAGACTTGTCATTAGCGGGCTGCACTGCCCTGTTTGGCATCATTTGCTCCTCCAGTAAGTTGTTTTTTCAGGTAGCAGCCACCAAGTCACTAGGAGCTCTGGGGTCCTAGCCTTATAATTCTCAATCTGAAAGGAATGGACACTATCTCTCTTTCAGAATAAATATATAAAATCCCGGGGAAGGACTCTGATTGCCTAGGTCACATGCCTGTCCTGAGCCAATCTTTATAGGCAGAAAGACCGGGTAGAATGATTGGCCAGGACTGGGTCAGGTTCTAGTGGCCAGTTACCTCCCAGGCATCCATGGGCAGAAAGCAGTATAACAAGGCCTTAAAGGATGGGAATGAGCAAGTCAGGAATTGAAGGCATGCCGTCTTCTGGGTCTGTCTGGTATTTTGTATCTGCTTCTTTTTGCCCACTTCCTCATTTCTCTGGTTTTCTTTGAGGATCAGCTTCCCCACCCACCCCCCGTTCAGCATCTACAATGGTGCAAAATGGCTGCCTCAACCCCAAATATTAGTAACTTTTAGAAGTCTGATACCACCTGTGGCTGAGTTCAAATTTTCAAGGAAGAGAGAATCTGATTTGTTGCATGGATAGGTGTTCACTACTGGACCATTCAGCTGGTCCATACACACATGGCCTCTGCGGTCTTCCCCTTGAGCAGGCCTGGTAGGAGCAGTAACTCAGAGAAGAGAGCTGTAGGTGTAGCAGGCGTTTCAGAACAAGGTGTTGTGCTCATCCCAGGTGATCCAAAGAAGGGCAGAGCATGGCACCATCCCTGCCCTCAAGTAGCTTTAAGGATAGCTGGGCAGGCAAGATGTTCATTTGGGCCAGGGGTCCTAGGACCTTGGAGAAGGGCAAGGGCATTGTGGGCCAGGACAATCAGAACAAACTTGTCCTAGAGGTGGCGGGAACAGAGCTGGCCTCTCCAGGTGGGCAGAAAGGAAAGGACAAGATACTCCAGGGCATGGAGCAGATGTTCTCTTCCTCACACCTGAGCTGGCTCACATAAACCAATATGCAAATGCGCTTCAAGTGTCATGTTCACGATTGAGCCTTTCCTCAAAGCGTGGGCTCTACAGAGTAGGTTTCTGTGTGCCTCTCCACCTCCTCCCCCCAGGTTCCAGCCGGGGTCCTTATAACACCCTTGGTCCCTGGATGCCCAGGAAGTGACCCTCCCTCTCTGCCACTCACCATCTCTGGACCTGTGTGTGGAAGTTGCAGGGAGTTAGTTTTTCATGACTTTTTGGAAAGTCAAGGAAATTGTCTCTCCCCAAAAGACAAGAAAGAGAGAAAGAGAGGAAGGGGGGGAAGGGAGGAAAGAAAGGAAGAAAGGAAGCAAGCAAGCAAGCAAGCAAGCTGCAAGAATAAGAGGAAAATAACGGTTTGCATCTGGAGAAGGTAAAGAGACCTGCAAGAGGCCTGAGGTAGGGACTTCTACTCTTTTGTTGTGGATGAAGAAATAGAAGTACAGGGAAATTCTGGCCTTGCTCAGGTTCTCATGGTAGGACTGGAACCCTGCCTTCTCACTGCCCCTGGTCCAGGGCTCTTTCCATGATCCCTTGGTGGCCAGTGGCGGTGGGGTGGGGGCCCTGACAGGGGTAATCTGGTGGGGGAGGGAGGACATGCAGAACTGCCTCACCTTTACAAGGTGGGAGTAGAGGCTCAGCCCAGGAAAGTGTGGCCAAAACCAAGTTCTCTTGGGAGCCCTGCGGGATCCAAAAAGTGACTAAGAGGTCACAGGTTGCTCCTCAGGGAACTGGGCCAAGGTCCATCCAATAGGCGTTATCTGCGCAGATGCCATTTCCTGTTGGAGGAAAAGGAAGAGATCTTTGTGTTTTTCTGCTGTTTTCCCCTTTCAGGCAGATCAGAAACCAGATCGAGTCAGATAAACCCAGTAGAGAAGAAAGAGGCAGTGGCTGGCACGTAGAGAAAGGTCCCTTGCCAAAGTGACACAGGAAGACACCCAGAGAAACCCTCCCCTGGCGGAGGAGGGAGAAGGGCTTCGTGTGGGTCTCACGGTAGACTTTTAATACTATTTCCAAATGAAGTTTTACATGCAGTGACTGTGTTACTGTTTTGCATCTGGTTGAGAGCGACAGATTGTTAACCGTGAACTTAAAGACTTCACACTTCTTCATTGTTTCAGCAGGGGCGGCCTCACCAAATGGAAGTGGCCCCAACCTCACTTGACCTCTGCGAGGCCCCAAAGGCAGTCTCGGAGGGCCTGGGACGGAGAGGAGGCGGCAGAGGAGGGGGAGGGGAGCTGGGGAAGGCAGCTAGGGGAGAGAAGCTGGGAGAAGCGGGGAGGAGGGGTGCGGGGAGTCCGGAGGGAGGACGCCGAGGGAGACCGGCGGGAGCGCGCGAGGGGAGAGGGCAAGGTGACCGCGGGTATCAGTGAGGGGCCAGTTGTCAGGGTTCTATCTGCGCCGTGATTGATGGGAGCCTGGGTTTTTCTGTCAGCCTGTCACGGCGCAGGAATGTTTAATGTTCTCATTATTGGTTACGCTGTTGTGTATATTTCTCTGTCAGCACCGCGGACCCAGCTGAACTGGCAGAGCACTTCAAAGGCCTGCGGGTCATTCATCATCCCCATGACGCTCCGGCAAATGCTCAGCTTCAGCTCCGCGCCAGGGATTTGTTATGACTTGCGAGCCGGCTGACAGACAGGACGGTGGCGGCCGCGGGAGGGGGACGCGCGGGAGGGAGGCGCGCAGCCCTTTTGTCACTCTGGGCGAGCGGCAGCGCCCAGCGCCCGGACTCGGGCTGGGGCGGGGGGGAGGCCGGGCTGCCCCGCGGGGGTGGGGACTGGGGTGCGCCCCGGCTGGGGTCCCGGGACCCTCCCCCCCCCCCCCCCCAGACTCTCCCCAGCGGGCCCAGCGGGCCCAGCCGGCGCCCTCGCCCTCCCGTCCCACCCTCCTCCTCTCGGCTGGCGGTGGCGTCTCCGAAAGTTGTGCTGAAAACCCAGAGGTTGGGGAAAAAAGCGAAACTTGCAACCGTCCAGGGCCCGAGGAGGGGCGGGCCGGGGGGGGGGGGGGGGGGGGGGGAGGGGAGAGCCGCAGAATATCGGAGCTTTGTTTCCTTTCCCAGGCCGTGACATGATTAATCGTTTTCTTCTGATCTAATTTTGGAACATGAAAAACAGCACATTTGTCTTGAAGAAAAATGATGTGCCGAACTGCGCAGATGGAAATTTCGAGCAATGAGAAAGATTAAAGTGAAACCCCACTCCTTAGACCTAATCATGAGTTGTAGATTATTCTGTCGGCCCAGCCAGATGGTAGCTCTGATTCCACAGCCCCTTCTTATATTAATGAATACTAGACTGTTATATTTGACTTAGGTAAGTGAAATGTCTATCAGAGCTAATGGACTGCCAGCCAGCATAACACATGTTGTACCGCTAAGGGTCCTTGCTGCATTTTTCATGTTTTATACTAATGTAGAACATTTTGTTTCCTACTGTTTTTCATCATTGTCACTGTTTGCTAAATATTTTCACATGGAAGGGGGGGGAGGGAGACAAAGTCATGAGGAAAAAGAACCCCCCTCCAAACTTGTGTCCAAAGCTAATTTCCTCCCGTTGGGCTTGGCTATAACTCTACAAGTAAAACAGTCACCCCAAGCAATGCGTACAGGAACTCAATAGTAACGTGATTAAGTTCCTAGTCAACAAGACTACACTGGACTGTATGTTAACAAACCTAATTATAGCCCTGTGGTGATAAATTGGGCCCGGGCCCTTGCTGCACATCTCTGAGGTCATGTCTAGAAGAGCAGCTTGACCCTTGTCTCAGGGGAGAGAACTGTCCTGGAGAGGAGTCCCACGCTCAGCTTGGAGGAGGGGCTGTACTGACGCAGTAGTCTAGTGCCTCAGGAGGGTGGGCACATGCGGGGACACATTGCAGAGCAGAAGGTCAGAGGTATAAGCAACCAGGCATTAGGCTGTCCTGGATGAGGCTGGAAGGGTGGTGGCTTCAGAGCCATTGGTGCCATCTGTGTTGTGAGCAGTATCAAGATGCCTGAGAGGAGAGTGTGCTGTTCCCAGTTCACTGGTTCCATGTAGGCCTCAGGAACTGGTGGCTCACTTTCTCTGTGCCCAGTAGAGGGTGGCTCAGACCCTCTTCCTTTTTCCAGATAGCTGGTCTGTGCACTGGTGAGGTCCCAAACAGCTTGTTGTTCAAGAGGAAATCCTTTGTGAAGGACCCAAGCCTGGGTGGGAGTCGTGTCCTGGAGAAAATGAGTCCTGGAGATGGAATCTGAAAGCTGTTTGGGACAGATAAGATGGAGGCGGTTGAGAGATATCTTCAAAGGGTAGTGTTTTGGGAAAAAATAAAAAGGAAAGAAATAGAGAAGAGAGAGCTATACAAGAAAACACATGAGAGACAGGTGGGGGAAGAGAAAGGGGGAGGGAGGAAGGGAGAGAGGGAAAGAAGGAAGAGAGGAATGCAGAGAAAGCGAGAGACATTGAGGCAAGGAAGTGTAAATACCAACAGAGAAGAGAGCCCACGAATTCAGATTCTTCTTGCTCTAGCCAAAATGAACTCCCTAAAAAGCAAATTTAACCCCTGCTTAAAATTCTGTTGGCTGTGATTCCTGCAGGAGTCAGTTCAAATGCCTTGGCTGTGAATGGGTGACCCTTTTCCATCGACTCCAAGCTTACCTCTGTGGCCTCATCTCTCACCTGTCCCTAACTATGAACCCTGCACTTCTGCCACATGAGCCTTCTCAGGCTTCCAAAGAATGCTAGGCTCTTTCACAACAATGTACTTTGTCCCACTTCCTTCCATTCCTTCTCTGGCAAACTTCTACTCATCCTTCAAGACCCAGCTCCCAGTTGTCCTCCTCTGCCATACTTTCTTCACATTCCCCAGGGAATCGTTTCGTAGTAGGGCCCCCATCGCTTTTTATCCAGATCCCTATGAAAAGGTGGGCTGAGCTGCGTTGAAAAATGTCTGTGTTTGCAAACCTGTCCCTCTGCACCTTCTTTCCTCTACAACTATTCCTCTGTTCGTTCATTTGTTCACACATTCAAGCAATACATATTGAGGACCTACTCTATTACCACGTATTGTTCCAGGCACTGGGGATTCAGCCATATACAAAATTCCCAGCCTTCTTGGAGCTGCTATTTTGGTACTACGTGTGTGGGTGTATTAGTGAGTCTTCTTCATAGTAAGAAACACATTTGTTTAGGCCAGCTCTAATAGTAGAGGTTATTATAAAACAGAGGCAATAAAGGGGCAGAAATCTCATGGGGACCCAAGAATAACTGTACAACTTCTGAACAACCTCTCAGCTTCTGTAACTCATAATTGGGTCATGTGTGGCCCTTCCCAGGTGCTAATGTCTTTTTTTAAACTTTTTATTGTGATATAATATACAAGCAGAAACCTGCACGTCATAATATAGCTCAATGAATTTTCACAAACTGTAACCCACAGTGAGATCAAGAAACAGAACATTTAGCCCTCCAGTGCCCCTCTTGTCATCCTTCTTTATTTCATTTTTAAGTTAACTTCCCACCCCAACTTTCCCCCAGTATTTACTATGACATTTTGGTTTCTGTTTTCAGTGGGTTTGTTTTTCTGAACAGCTTTACCAAAGTCAAGTTTACATACCATAAAATCATCCATTGTATGGAATATTACTCAGCCATAAAAAGAATGAAATCTTGCCATCTGCAATAACATGGATGGACCTTGAGGTAGTGTACTATGTGAAAGAAGGTAGACTGAGAAAGACAAATACCATATGATTTAACCTGTATGTGGAATCTAACAAACAAAACAAAGAAACAGATTCATAAATACAGAGAACAAACTGGTGGTTCCCAAAGGGGGGGGGAGGAAACGGTGAAATAGGTGAAGGGGATTAAGAGGTACAAACTTCCAGTTACAAAATAAGTCACGGAGAGAAAAGTACAGCATAGGGAATACAGTCAATAATATAATAACGTTGTATAGTGACAGATGGTGACTACACTTTTTGTGGTATCGAGTAATGTACAGAATTGTCAAACCAATATGCTGTACACCTGAAACTAATATAACATTGTATGTCAACTATACTTTAATAAAATATCACCCATTATAAGTGAACAAGCCAATAATTTTTAGTAAACTTACAGCGTTGTGCAATCATTACTGCAATCCAGTTTTAGAACATTTCCCGCATCCCCCCAAATTCTCTTGGGCCCATTTTCAGTCAAAACTAAGTTCCAGCCCCAACCCCCAGTAACCAGCTTTTACATTTAGGTTCTATGATCTGTTTGAAAAATATATATATAATAACTTTTTTTGAGATATAATTCACATGCCATAAATTCCCCATCCTTTACAAAGGTCAAATTCAGTGGCTTTAACATATTAGAAACTTGTGTAAATATCGCCACCGTCTAATTCCAGAATATTTCATCACCCAAAAAAGAAACCCACACCCATAAACAATCACTGCCCATTCCTCTCTCCCCCAGTGCCTAGCAATCATGAATCTACTTTCTCTCTCTACAGATTTGCCTATGCTAAACATTCCATAGGAATGGAATCATACAATATGAGGCCCTTTGTACCTGACTCGTTTCACAGATTTAGTGTTTTCGAGAATAATCCATGTTGTAGCACATGTGAGAACCTCATTTCTTTTTTACGTCCTAATAATATTCCTATATTACTCTATGGGTTTATAGCATCTTGTTTACCCATTCCCTGCTGATAGAGATTTGGGTTGTTTCCGGTATGAATATTTATGTACAAGGTCTTGTGTGCATGTATGTTCTCAATTCTCTTGGATATATATCTAGGAGTAAGTAGCGTTGCTAAGTCACATGCTAACTCTACATTTAACTTTTTGACTGTGATCCATTTGAAGTTAATTTTTGTTTATGGTATGAGGTAAGAGTCTAAGTTCATATGGATATCCAATTGTCCCAGGATACATTTTTTTAACTTTACTTAAAAAAAAATTTTTTTTTCAACATTTATTTATTTTTGGGACAGAGAGAGACAGAGCATGAACAGGGGGAGGGGCAGAGAGAGAGGGAGACACAGAATCGGAAGCAGGCTCCAGGCTCTGAGCCATCAGCCCAGAGCCTGACGCGGGGCTCGAACTCACGGACCGCGAGATCGTGACCTGGCTGAAGTTGGACGCTTAACCGACTGCGCCACCCAGGCACCCCAACTTTACTTTTTTTTAAGTTTATTTATTTATTTTTTAAGTTTGTTTGTTTGTTTGTTTATTATTTACTGTTAGTGTGGAGCCCAATGCAGGGCTTGAACTCACGAACCATGAGATCATGACCTGAGCCGAAGTTGGCTGCTTAACCAACTGAGCCACCCAGGTGCCCCTCAGCATTAACTTTTTTAAAAAATATAAATTAGCACTGGATGGGTCAAAAGCTTTTCCTGCAACTACTGAGGTATTAAAATCTCTATTATTGTTGGGTACCTGGGTGGCTTAGTTGGTTAAGTGTCTGACTTTGGCTCAGGTCATGATCTCATGGTTTGTGTGTTCAAGCCCCATGTCAGGTTCTGTGCTGACAGCTCAGAGCCTGGAGCCCACTTTGTTTTTGTTTGTTTGTTTGTTTGTTTTTTGTTTTTTCCAACAAGAAGCCATAACTTTATTAATGATAGAAACAGTACAAATTTCAAACCAAGCTGCAGTTATTCTTTTGAAACACCAAAAAAGGGTCCTCCTTTTCAGACAGTTACATTGTTAATTCCCTAATAGCATTTACAATATCATTACTGTTGTTCTTCAGGGCTCGGAACTGCCTTTGCTCTTGATACATTTGCTTGTGACGTGACCAGTTCTATGACCTTAACCTCTACACCTGTTTCATCAACCTCTTCCTCTTCACTCTCTTCTTGTACAGTTGGAATCTGTGTCTTTTCTTGAATGTTTGAGACAGCTTCACCTTGAACTTTGAATTTCTCAGCAGCTGCTAGTTGGGCCTGCTGAGATGAATCCTCCATCTTGGCTTCTCCCAAAACTATGTAGGTATCTGAAGCTGGGCTCTTGTAGACATCTGGTTTTGTGATGACAAAGAGGATAGTGACTCTTATTCCCCTGTAACCTGTCGAAGACCTAGTTTGGACATAGCCTTCTGTGCCTTCTTTTCACTCCGGCTCTGTTTTGCTTTACTGACTGGTTTTTCATTGATTTCAGCTGCTGCCGCCAGCTGGGCTTGTTGGGTGGTTGCCTGTGTGGAATCCTGTTCCTCAAGCTCTGGTACTGATTCATCACTGTCGGATTCTGTTCCAGACCCTGTCTCAGCCTGGGGCTGTGGCAACTCCTGCTCTGTAGCAGGAATGGTTTCTGTGGCTTCACCAGGCATTTTGTGGGGGGAACGCGGAACCAAAATGGCGGCAGAAAGAGAGCCAGCGAGAGAGTGGCCCATGCCTGTTGCAGAAGGAAGCCTGGTGGAGGGGCGCCTGGACCCCACTTTGGATTCTGTGTCTCCCTCTCTCTCTGCCCCTCCCATGCTTGCTCTCTGTCTCTCAAAAATAAACATTAAAAAAATTTTTTAAATCTCTATTACTGTTTGTCTATTTCTCTTTGAAATTATCATGTGAGTTGTCCTTTATTCTTTTAGTATGGTGGACTATATTAATTTTTCTTCAAATACTAAACCAACCTTACATTTTTAGGATAAATACACTTAGTCATAGTGTGTAATCCTTTTTAAATGTTGCCGAATTTGGGTTGCTAATATTTTGTCAAGGATTCTTGCATCTATTTTCATGAGGGATATTGGTTTTCTTTGTGTGTGTGTGTGTGTGTGTGTGTGTGGTGTCTTTGTTTGGCTTTGATTTCTGGCTAAATCTGTCATCATAGAATGATTTGCAAGTATTCCCTCTTTCCACTATTTCTTGAGTTTGTGAAGGATTGGTTTTATTTCTTCTTTAAATATTTAATATTTGATTCACCAGTAAATCCATCTGGGCTTAGGCTTTTCTTTGTGGGAAAAAATTTAATTACTCATTCAACTTCATTTTTTGTCATTTTATTCAGATTTTCAATTCTTTTTGAGTCAATTTTGGTAATTTGTGTATTTCCAGGAATTTTTTCCACTTTATCTTAGTTGTCTAATTTGATGGCGTAAAGTTGTTCATGTATTCTCTTATAATCCTCTTAATTTCTGTAGTGTCAGTAATGATATACTTTCTTTATTCTTAATTTTTGTTATTTGTATTTTCTCTTTCACTTTCTAGATGGTAAGGCTAAGAGTTTTCCAATTTAGTTGACTTTTTCAAATAACCAACTTTTGGCTCTATTGATTTTCTATACTTTCCATTACATTGATTAATGTCCTAAGAATGTTATTTAATTTGCAAAATTTTGGCATTCTTCCTATTTCTTTTTTATGGATCTCTAATTTTGTCTTTTTGTGGTCAGGGAACATACTTTGTATTATTTCAATCTTTTTAAAGTTATAGACACCTGTTTTGTGCTCCAGGATATGATTTATCCTGGAGAATGCTCCATGTGCTTGAAAATAATGTTTATTCTGCAGTCTTTGGGTAGAGTGTTGTGTAAATGTCAGTTAAGTCAAGTTGGTTGATAGCGTTATTCACACCTTATATGTCCTTTCTGACTTTCTAACTGGTTATTTGATCAATTATTAAGAGTGGAATGTTGAAATCTCCAATTATTATTGGGATTGTCTGTTTTTCCTTTCAATTACATCAGTTTTTTCTTTTTGTATTCTGGGGTCTCTCTTGTTAAGGGCACAGACAAAAATGTTACTTCCTGAGATATTAATATATTCCTGATATAGATATATAGATATAGATATAGATATAGATAGATACCTTTGTCATTATAAAAAATTTCCTCTTTATTTCTAGTACTTTTTCTTGTCTTAAAGTCTATTTTGTCTGATATTAATAATGTAGGCTCCCATTTAGTAAATTTGGTTATTAGTGAAAATTATCATGATATTTAAATATATAGAAGCTCTGCTAATTGACCTCCATTTAAAAATATTTTATATTCTCTCTGTAAAGCATATGAACTGATGCCCTCAGTACAATAAACACTTGTAACTGGTATGCTACTTTCCAATACCAATTGTATCGTCTGCTTACTACAGATCAGTTGTGTATGTTCCTAAGTCTCTGTATGTTAGTTTTACTTTTATTTTTAACTACCTGCTTTATTTAAATATAACATAAAATAATAAGATCTGACTATAACAAGAAATAAATTGGTTTTTCTATATTAAATAACTTGAATGTTTTGGACAAAAGTACCAAAAAAACTGTGTTGAGTGAGTGTGCATATGACAACTTAAAAATTTAAGGAAAAAATCACAAATATTCAGAAGGAATTTCCATATGTAAAGATGTAAAGAGTTCTGCTTAAATTCTCACTGTGTTCACAGTGTAGAATAGGCAGAGATGCTAAAACTTATCTGAAAAATTTTAAAGTAACCATGACAAAAATGCTTCAATAGGTTACTACAAACATATTTGAAACAAAGAAAGGTAGAAAGACTTAGCAAAGACATAGATGTAAAGAAGAACCAAATGGAAATATCAGAAGTAAAGAATACAATAACCAAAATAAAAAGCTCAGGGAGTGGGATCATCAGTGGAATGGAAGACAAAGCAAAGAATTAGTGGACAGACAGAGATGAGAACTTTATTTTTTTTTTATTTTTTTTTTATGAAATTTATTGACAAATTGGTTTCCATACAACACCCAGTGCTCATCCCAAAAGGTGCCCTCCTCAATACCCATCACCCACCCTCTCCTCCCTCCCACCCCCCATCAACCCTCAGTTTGTTCTCAGTTTTTAACAGTCTCTTATGCTTTGGCTCTCTCCCATTCTAACCTCTTTTTTTTTTTTTTTCCTTCCCCTCCTCCATGGGTTCCTGTTAAGTTTCTCAGGATCCACATAAGAGTGAAACCATATGGTATCTGTCTTTCTCTGTATGGCTTATTTCACTTAGCATCACACTCTCCAGTTCCATCCACGTTGCTACAAAAGGCCATATTTCATTTTTTCTCATTGCCACGTAATATTCCATTGTGTATATAAACCACAATTTCTTTATCCGTTCATCAGTTGGTGGACATTTAGGCTCTTTCCATAATTTGGCTATTGTTGAGAGTGCTGCTATGAACATTGGGGTACAAGTGGCCCTATGCATCAGTACTCCTGTATCCCTTGGATAAATTCCTAGCAGTGCTATTGCTGGGTCATAGGGTAGGTCTATTTTGAATTTTCTGAGGAACCTCCACACTGCTTTCCAGAGCGGCCGCACCAATTTGCATTCCCACCAACAGTGCAAGAGGGTTCCCGTTTCTCCACATCCTCGCCAGCATCTATAGTCTCCTGATTTGTTCATTTTGGCCACTCTGACTGGCGTGAGGTGATACCTGAGTGTGGTTTTGATTTGTATTTCCCTGATAAGGAGCGACGCTGAACATCTTTTCATGTGCCTGTTGGCCATCCGGATGTCTTCTTTTTTTTTTATTTTTAAAAATTTTTTTTTTTTAAGTTTATTTATTTTTGAGACAGAGAGAGACAGAGCATGAACGGGGGAGGGTCAGAGAGAGGGAGACACAGAATCGGAAGCAGGCTCCAGGCTCTGAGCCATCAGCCCAGAGCCCGACGCGGGGCTCGAACTCACGGACCGCAAGATCGTGACCTGAGCTGAAGTCGGACGCTTAACCGACTGAGCCACCCAGGCGCCCCAGCCAGATGTCTTCTTTAGAGAAGTGTCTATTCATGTTTTCTGCCCATTTCTTCACTGGGTTATTTGTTTTTTGGGTGTGGAGTTTGGTGAGCTCTTTATAGATTTTGGATACTAGCCCTTTGTCCGATATGTCATTTGCGAATATCTTTTCCCATTCCGTTGGTTGCCTTTTAGTTTTGTTGGTTGTTTCCTTTGCTGTGCAGAAGCTTTTTATCTTCATAAGGTCCCAGTAATTCACTTTTGCTTTTAATTCCCTTGCCTTTGGGGATGTGTCGAGTAAGAGATTGCTACGGCTGAGGTCAGAGAGGTCTTTTCCTGCTTTCTCCTCTAAGGCTTTGATGGTTTCCTGTCTCACATTTAGGTCCTTTATCCATTTTGAGTTTATTTTTGTGAATGGTGTGAGAAAGTGGTCTAGTTTCAACCTTCTGCATGTTGCTGTCCAGTTCTCCCAGCACCATTTGTTAAAGAGGCTGTCTTTTTTCCATTGGATGTTCTTTCCTGCTTTGTCAAAGATGAGTTGGCCATACGTTTGTGGGTCTAGTTCTGGGGTTTCTATTCTATTCCATTGGTCTATGTGTCTGTTTTTGTGCCAGAGAACTTTAGATATCTTCAGATATGTAGGACTATAACAAAAGAGCTAACATTTGGGACATCAGAGTTCAGAAAGGAGAGGAGAAAGAGGGTTGGACTGAAAAAGTATGAAAAGGAGTAATGGTGAAAACCTTTCCAAATTTATCAAAAAACATAAACCTATAATTCAAGAAACTGGATGATTCCCAAACAGGATAAACCCAGAGACATCTATACTAAGGTGCATCATAACTGAACTACTGAAAACTAAATGTAAGGAAAACTCTTGAAAGCAGGCAGATAAAAATGACAACTTACCTGAAGGGAAAAACAATCTGAATTATGGTATATTCCTCATCAGAAAACATAAAGGCCCAGAAAAGCAAGTGGCACAACATTTTCAACTGCTGAAAGTAAATAACTGCAGTTAGTGTCCTATAGCCAGCAAAAATACCCTTCAGAAATAAAGAAAAAATGAAAACATTCTCTGATGAAGGAAAAATATGAGAATTTGTCACCAGAACTATCCTAAAGGAATGACAAAAGGAAATTCTCTAAACAGAAAGTAAATAATAAAATGAGGACCTTTAGAACAGGAAGAAGTAACAGTATGAAAAAATATGAGTAAGTATAATAGGTTTCTCTTCTTAATTTTTGTAAAATAATGTTTTAATGATTCAAGCAATATTATAACACTGTCTTTTTTTTAAAGTCCCAACTTTTATTTTATTTATTTTTTTAATGTTTACTTTTGAAAGAGAGACTGCATGCACACACATGTGGAAGGGGCACAGAGAAAGGGAGACAGAGGATCTGAAGTGGGCTCTGCTGACAGCAGAAAGCCTAATACAGGGCTCGAACTCACAAACCATGAGATCATGACCTGAGCTAAAGTTGGACACTTAAAACTGACTGAGCCACCCAGGTGCCCCTGTAATACTATCTTAGTGGTTCTGAATGAATATAGGGGGAATATTTAAAACAATTATATTATAAATGGGAGAGAATAAAGGAACATAAAGGGAGATAAAGCCTCTATTCTTCACTTGACCTGGGAAGGTGACATAACTTGTGACAAGTTAAGTTTATATAATGTAATACCTACAGCAACCACAAAAAAAAAAAAGCTGTGCAAAGAGATATACTGAAAAATGCTATAGGTAAATCAAAATGGAATTTTTAAAAAGTCAGGTAACCCACAGGAAGGCATAAGAGAGAAAAGAGAAATGAAAAACAGAATGAAAAAACAGAAAAAAAATGGTAGCCTTAAGCCCTAGCATATCAACAATTATACTAAATACAAACAATCTAAATACAATAACTAAAAAACAGAGATTTGCAGCATGGATTAAAAATCATCACTCTAGTATATGCTGCCTACACACACACTCACACACACACACACACACACACACGTCCCTTTAAATGTAATGATATAGCCAGATTGAAAATAATAGGCTGGAAAAAGTATTACATAAATATTAATCAAGAGAAAGCAGGAGTGACTAACGTGAAATGGACCAACACCAATTACAACACCAATTACCACAATTTACTCAATATGAAACAGATATTTTGAATAGTCCTATAACTATTAAGGACATTGAATTAGTAATTTTAAAACTCCCAAGTAAGAAATCTCCAGGCTCAGATGGTTTTACTGGAGAATTTTACAAAATGTTTAAGGAAGAATTAACACTAATTTTATATAATATTTTCTAGAAAATACATGAGGAGGGCACACTTCCCAAGTCATTTTGTGAAGCTAATTTTACCCTATTACTCAAACTCTACTAGGAACACTACAGATCAATGTCCCTCATGAATATAGATTTTAAAAATTCTTGAAAAAATTAGCATATAGAATCCAGCAATATGTTACAAGAATTATACACTATAACTATGTGGGGTTAATTGTAGGGATGCAAACCTGATTCAATATTTAAAAATCTGTCAATGTAATCTATCATGTTAACAGAGTAAAGAAAAAAAATCACATGATCCTATCAGTTGCTACAGCAAAAGCTTTGACAAAATTCAACACCCATTCATGATTTAAAAAAAAGCTCTCAGAAAATAGGAATATATAACTTCCTCAACTTGATAAAGAGCAGCTACAAAACAAAATCTACAACTGACATTATCATTAAGACTTCATTTTTTCCCTCGTAAATTAACAAGGCAAAGACGTTTGATTTATTTATTCAACATAGTCCTGGAAGTTCTATCCAGTGCAATAAGACAAGTAAAGGAAACAAAAGGCTTACAGATTGGAAAATATTTTGGTACTACTGAGAAATAAAAACTTATATTCACACAAAAACCTTTATGTGAAATTTTATTCATAATAGCCAAACAAGGGGAAACAACCTAGATGTACTTCACTGGGAGAATAGTTAAACAACAATATCCTGTTATGGTGTTGTGGTATAGTTTTGCAAGCTGTTACTAGTCAGAGAAACTGAGTAAAGGGTATGTAGGATCATGATGTATTATCTAAAGCAGAGTTTAATCTTTTTCTTAATGTTTCTTATTTATTTTTGAGAGAGAGAGAGAGAGAGAGAGAGAGCGAGCATGAGTTGGGGAGGGGCAGAGAGAAAATAGAATCCCAAGCAAGCTCCGCACTGTCAGTGCAGAGCCTGACACAGGAGTCAAACTCACGAACTGAACCATGAGATCATGACCTGAGCCAAAATCAAGAGCTGGACCCTTAACCGACTGAGCCACCTAGCAGAGTTTAATCTTAAAAAACTGGATTCTCTTAATCATCTCTATAAATGTCAAATGTGATACTTAAGAAATTAATAAAACATTTATTCTCCACTTAAAAATCTATATCATTACTTATATATTCTACCAATTACTAAGGGAGATGTGTTAGAAATAATTCATTATGATTGGGAAGTGTGTGTTTTTCCTTTTAGGTCTGTCAATTTTTGATTTCTGTATTTTGAGTCTATATTGTTGCATGCAATAGACTTATTCAACCCTCTTGGTTGATTGAGCCTTTAATCACCATGGAGTGTCACTGTTTATATCTTATGATGCTTTTTGCCTTAAAGTCTACTTTGTCTGATTTTAGCATAGTGATGCTTTCTCTCCTTTGCTTGGTATTTGCATAGGATTTCCCTCTTATTCTTTTGCTTTAACATTTTCTGTATCCTAATTTTTAAAGGATATCTTATAAACACATATATGTTTCTATTTAATATAATATGAAAAATTTAATATTTTTATTGGAGTATCTTGTTCACTTACATTTAATGTAACCACAAATATATTTGAGTTTATACCTGCCATTTTATTTGTTCTATTTTCACACACTCTGTTTTCTTTTTTCTCTTGTTTCTTGCCATCTTTTAGATTAAACAAATATTTTCATTATTCAATTTTCTCTCTATCTTGTTAATTATAAATTTATTTTGCTATTATTTTTAGTAGTTGTCTTAGGCCATTCAACATACATCTTTGATTTATCAAAGTATAATATTAAACAGTACTTTTACCACTTTCCATAACATGCAAGGACTTTAGAATACTTTAACTCCATTTACCACATCCAATTTTTATGCTATTATTTTCACATGTTTTAATTCTACATATATTTTACACCTCACATGATATTATAATTTTTCTCTTGGATAAGTACATAGGAGTAGGATTGGTGGGTCATGTGGTATGTGTATGTTTACTTCTTTAAGAACCTGCCAAATTGTTTTCCAAAGCGACTCTACCATTTTGTGTCTCCACCAGCAATATTTGAAGGTTCCAATTATGCCACATCTTCATCAGCACTTGGTATTGACGGTCTTTTAAATTTTAGCCTTTCCAATAGGTATAGAGTAGTATGGTGGGGTTTTAATTGGCTTATCCTTACTGACCAATTATCTGTTCATGCACTTCTTAGCCATTCTTCCATCTTCTCTGGTGAAGTGTGTGTTCAGAATTTTTGGTACTTTAGAAATTGGTTGCTTGCTTTTTTTGTTGTTGTTGTTGAATTCTAAGAGTTATGTATATATTCTGTAATAGGACTTTGTCAGAAATATGATTTGCAATTTTTTTCCAGTCCATGGCTCACTTTTGGATTCTCTGAACAATGTCTTTTGCAAAGCAAGATTTTTTAATTTTAATAAAGTTCAAATAAACATTATTTTCTTTGTGGATCATGCTTTTGTGGATTGTGCTTTTGGTATCTAGAATCTCTTTGCCTAACGAAGGGTCGTGAAGATTTTCTCCTGTATTTCTACTAGAAGTTTAGTAGTTTCACATGATACATTTAGGTTTATGATCCATTTTGAGTTAATTTAGAAAAAAACATTTTGTTTTATTGAGATATAAGTCACATACCATAAAATTAACTTTTTAAAAGGTATAATTAATTGGATTTTAGAATATTCACAAGGTTATGCAATGATCTCCACTAGCTAATTCCACTAGCTAATTCCAGAGCATGTCATCATCTGAAAAGGAAACACTGGAGCCTGTTAGCAGTCTTGGACCATCGCCCCTCATCCAGCCTTAGGCAACTACTAATCTACTTTTTGTCCATATAGATTCCTTGACTTAGTGTAATATTTTCCAGGTTCATCCATTTTGTAGCAGGTATTAGTACTGCATTCCTTTTTATGGATTAATAATGTTTAATTATATGGATATATATACATTTTATTTATCCATTCATCATTCTATGGATATTTGGATTGTTTTCACTTGTTGGCTCTCATGAGTAATACTACTGTGAACACTGAACATTCATGTACAAGTGTTTGTGTGAACATATACATTCAGTTATCTTGGGTATGTAGCTAGGAGTAGTTGAATTAATTTTTATATAAGGTGGGAGGCATGGGTTGGGATTTTTGTTTTGTTTTGTTCTGTTTTTGTATACGGACGTCTAATTAATCCAGCACCATTTACTGAAATAGCTATCCTTTCTCTATTGGATTGTCTTTGACTTTTGTCAAAAATCCGTTGATTTTTAGATTCTGTTTTGTTCCATTTGTCTGTCTCTTTTTGCTAATACCACATTGTCTTTTTTTTTTTTTTTTACTATTTATTCTTTTTTGAGAGAGAGAGAGACAGAGCACGAGTGGGGGAGTGGCAGAGAGAGAGGGAGACACAGAATCTGAAGCAGGCTCCAGGCTCTGAGCTGTCAGCACAGAGCCCAATGCGGGACTCCAACTCACTGACCATGAGATCATGACCTGAGCCGAAGTTGGATGCTTAACTGACCGAACCCCCAGGCACCCCCAGTCTGTATTTTTTTTACTGACCTATCAGTAGATAGGTTTCTAGTCCTCTCTTTAGCTGTGTCGTTTTTGCTGTCAAACTCATCTATCCAGTTCTTAATTTCAATTATTATATTTTTGCTTTAAAATTTCTACTTCAGGGGCACCTGAATGGCTCAGCTGGTTAAGTATCCAACTGTTCATTTCAGCTCAGGTCATGATCTCATGGTCATGAGATAGAGCTCTGCATAAGGCTCTGTGCCGAGGGTGGAGGCTGCTTGGGATTCTCTCTCTCCCTGCCCCTTCCCCATCTTTCTCTTAAAGTAAATAAACAGTAAAAAGAAATAAAATTTATACTTGATTTTTTTCTACTTGATTTTTTTTTTGGATAGATTCCAGTTTTTCACCAAAATTCTCTTTACGTAGAAGTAAGGTTAGCCCTCACTTTTAGGCTATAACTTATCAGGCATCCCAACTGAGAGCTGGGGGTGTTTGCTAAGGTTCTTGACTTATGACAATCCAGAATTCTTTTTTTTTTTTAATCCTCAGTCCCAGGAGACTCCTGAATATCTACTCAGCTTCTGGGTCCCTCAGATATTTGCTTACAAATCTACAAATGCCTGAAAAGAAAAATGTGGCCAGCTGTTAGGTTCACACGAGTATACTTCTTTCCTCTTGATATTCTTGGCCTCTCAAGTCTTCATTGTCCTGGAAACTTTTCTTTCTGTTGAAACTTGCTTTCCTAGCTGGGTGAAGATGTTGATGTGATACAAGCTAATCCACCACATCCAGAAGCCAAATGGAGAGCATGGACCTTGGAACCCAAACTGTAGTATTCAAATCTCACTTCCATCATTTATGTGCCTGGTGATCATGAACAAGGTATTAACTTTTTTGAGCCTTACTTTTCTTATCTCTAAAGTAGTAATGATAACAGTTGTTACCTTAAAAGGGTATTGTAATGATTAACAAATGCACATAATATATTTTAAAAATATATAATCTAATAAAATAAATATCTTAGAAAGGTGTCTGGAATCCAAAAAATGCTGTAATTGTTATTTGCTATTATTATTTTTACTTGGTCTCTTTTACAATTACTATTATTTTCCCTTGTATTATGTTATTCACACATCCTTAATAGTTGGCACTGGCTAGTAGATGAAGTCCAAATTCTATATATGCAGTTCTCAGCCTCGGAGAAGTATTAGAATAACCTGTGGTACTTTTTAAACTCTTAAGCCCCAAGTTGAACCAGGCCAATTACATTAAAATTTTTGAGGTGGGATACAGATATCAATCAGTATTTTTAGAAGAGCCCCAGGTTATTCTAATGTTCAGTGAAGACTGAAAACCTCTATTTTACTTCCTAGCTTTCAAGGTCCCTTAGAGTAGGGCCCCAACCTATCTTTTTTAAGAATTGTATGTATGTATTTATTTTTATAAATTTTTAAATGTTGATTTATTTTTGAGAGAGAGAGACAGAGTGCGAGTGGGAGAGGGGCAAAGAGAGATGGAGACACAGAATCTGATGCAGGCTCCAGGCCTCTGAGCTGTTAGCACAGAGCCTGACAGAGGGCTCGAACCCATGACTGCGAGATCAGGACCTGTGCTAAGTTGGACACTTAACTGACCACTTATTTATTTTTTTTGAGAGAGAGAGAGAGTGTGTGTGTGTGCATGAGCAGGGATGAGAAGCAGAGGGAGAGAGAGAAAACCTTAAGCAAGTTCCATACTTAGAGTGGAGCCTGACCTGGGGGCCCTTCCCTGCTTCCCAACATGGGCAATCTCTTGTAGCGTGCCAATCTATTCAAGGTACGGACTTTCACCTGCATAATCTCTTATATAAAGCATGAGGCTCAAAGGCTGATGTTTTTTCTCCTCCACCTCCCTTCGTAGTGGAAGTGGACACCCAAGAATGTGCTTATGTCCTTGTGTCCTCCCTCTTGGCTTTTATCTCTTTACTGTAACTTGGATGTGTTTCATGGCAAGTTTTGATTTTTTTTTTTTGTTCTTTCCGCTTCTCCTTCCCAGACCTTCCTTTCACCTTTCCTTGTCCAAGACTAAGCCAGCCTCCACTTCTGCTTAGAAACACACTATTTATTTAACTGGCCTTGTCAACTGGTAGCATGGCACAGTAGCTAATTTCCAGTGATAGGGCTTGAGAAACCTTTCTGCCCTCAGGAGCCAACATTGATCAGCATCGTGCTCATTCTTACCTCTACTCCTTTGTTTGTGCTTTGCTCTCTACCCAGAGTATCTCTTACCCTTCCCCTGTCTCTGCCAATTTTAAATCTCTCCAGTATTCATGTTTTACTTAGTCCATGAAGCCCACTCAGTATCTCCAATGCACACTATTCTGCCATCTATGTCACACTCCTCCTGCTCACCTTGTCTATTCTACACTATTGTACCTCAAAATTACATACTGCCCTCCAATAGAGGACCTAGGGACACAGCAGGAATTTAATACTTAATATTTGCTTGTTAGACTCACGTGAAATTGATGGAAAGAAGCCTTAGCTCAAAATTCCCTAAATCGATTTCTCCTTCCCCCAAAATAATAATAACAACGACAACATCAAGAGTTGGTGGGAATAAGGTAGAGAATCCCATTCATTCTCTGTTCCTGCATAACAAATTCTCACAGTTGTAGCAGCTTAAAACCACACCGTTTATTATCTCACAGTTCCAGAGGTCATTAGGTCCAGGTGGCTTGGCTGGGTTCTCTGCTCAGGATCTCACAAGGTCAAAATCAAGATATTGGCCAGGCTGAGCTCTTATTGGAGGCTCTGGGGAAGAATCAAGCTCATTCAGGTTGTTGGCTATTTCAGGTCCTGGGAGCTTTAGGACTGAGGTCCCCTTCTTCTTGGGGGCTGGGATGGGATGGGGTGTCTCTCTCAGGTCCTTCCATGTGGCTCCCTCTATCTTAGCAGCAGAGAAATTCCTCTAGGTTCAATTCCCCTCACACTTTGAATCTCTCTGATTTCTTTTTCTGCTACCAGTGGGAAAAAACTCATTGCTTTCATGTTTTTAAATTTCTTTTAAGTTTATTTATTTATTTTGAGAGAGAGAGCAAGAAAGTATAAGCAGAGGAGGGGCGGGGTGGGGGGGCTGGAGAGAATCCCAAGCAGGCTCCACACTGCTGGTGCAGAGCCAGACTTGGGGCTCGAACTCATGAACTGTGAGATCATGACCTGAGCCAAAATCAAGAGTCAGACGCTTAACTGACCGAGCCACCCAGGTGCCCCTGAAAACTCATTGCTTTAAAAAAATCTCATCTGGGGGCGCCTGGGTGGCGCAGTCGGTTAAGCGTCCGACTTCAGCCAGGTCACGATCTCGCGGTCCGGGAGTTCGAGCCCCGCGTCAGGCTCTGGGCTGATGGCTCAGAGCCTGGAGCCTGTTTCCGATTCTGTGTCTCCCTCTCTCTCTGCCCCTCCCCCGTTCATGCTCTGTCTCTCTCTGTCCCAAAAATAAATAATAAAAAAAAAACGTTAAAAAAAAAATCTCATCTGATTGGGTTAAGCCTACGAGATTATCTCTGTATCTTAAGGTCAGCTAATTTGGTCTTTAATTATATCTGTAAAAGCCCTTCATAGCAGCAGCACCTGGATTGGTGTTTGAATAACCAGGGGATGGAAATCTTGGAGAGCTATCTTTAGAGTTCTGCAGCCGTGATGGAGCAGGAAGCCAACCAGTAAGAAAGCAACCACTGAAATCCAATGGACCAATGCTTTGCAGAGTGAAAAGGACCTTAAGGATCAGCTAGTCCAGCTACTAAGACCCAGAGAGGGGAAAGGAATTCATAATTCATCTTCCACAAATCCACCCTCGGCCAGACACTGTATTAAATGTTTATGGAGAATATAGAGATAAATAAGATTCAGCATCTGCCTTTAGGATTTTACTACCCACATGCCCACGGCCTGTGGAATCTAGTTTTCCTTTAGAAAATAGCCTGTTTTTAGGGGCACCTGAGGGGCTTAGTCGGCTAAGCGCTGACATCAGCTCAGGTAATGATCTTGCAGTTCCTGGGTTTGAGCCCCATGTTGGGCTCTGTGCTGACAGCTCAGAGCCTGGAGCCTTCTTTGGATTCTGTGTCTCCCTATCTCTCTTTCCCTCCCCTACTCACATTCTGTCTCTGTCTCTCACTCAAAAATAAATAAACATTAAAAAAATTTTTTTTAATAAAAAAGAAAATAGCCTATTTAACCCTTGGAGACTCTAGAACTATGTACTAGAAAGGGAACTCAGAGATAAAATATTCCAGTGTTTTCCCAAGTAGAACTGATAACTTTAGGTGACATGTAGACCAACATTTTAATTGTGTTTCTGGCAAATGACACTGTTTCCCCTGCATTACAGCGATGTAAAGGTTTTTTTTCTTCCTCCCTCTTTTCCTCTCTTTTTTCCTATCTTTACCTTGTGTGAAGACACCTACTGTGTGGAGACAATAGAATATGATGCTTAAAACATTTGGGCTGTGGAAATTAGAGAAAGCTGGATGTTGGGCCTGGGTTCTCCTACTTGGCAACGCTTCACTTAAACTCTGAGTCTCCTATTCTCATTAGTTAAGTAAAGATAAATATGTCCTTACGGGGCACCTGGGTGGCTCAGTCGGTTAAGCGGTCGACTTCGGCTCAGGTCATGATCTCGTGGTCCGTGGGTTCAAGCCCCGTGTCGGGCTCTGTGCTGACAGCTCAGAGCCTGGAGCCTGTTTCAGATTCTGTGTCTCCCTCTTTCTCTGACCCTCCCATGTTCATGCTCGCTCTCTCTCTGTCTCAAAAATAAATAAATGTTAAAAAAAATTAAAAAAGAAAAAAAAGATAAATGTCATTTAAGTGATATCACGTGTGTAAAGTGCTTAACAGCGTGCTATCACTGTGTGAGGATTCAATAGGTTAGCTATTATTAAAATGAGCTCTATTCTGGTTTACAGGGAAGGGGGGGGGGTTCTGCTAAGGGCAGCCAGGCCTGGTTTTCCTTGATCTCTCTGGGAAGTGGGGAGCAGTGTTGGAGGGGGTTCTTGCACATCTTCCTCTCCTCTTTTGAGGGCATGGAGAGGTGCCTGAGATGTGACACTTTTTAGGGGGAGAGAGGAAATGGATACAGAGAATAAAGGAGAATAATGCAGGGTGCCTGTGGGAATTATTCATTCTTTGGAGAAACAACAAACATGGATTGAGCACCAGCTCTTCCCTTCTGGGAAGGAGCAACTTCAGTAACCCCCCACCCCCACCCCCACCCCTTGTGTCTCTACACCAAGCCTTCTCTCAAGTCATTCTTGACTCTCTCCCCCAGGAATTTGTCTCCCTCTCTTTATTCAGAGACTTGTTGAATCCTCTCCTCTAGGAAGGTTTTTTTGGGTTTTGCTACTAAAAATTATTCAAGGTGGCTCTGTCAGAGGAGGGGAATGGAGCTAAGGATGGAGACTTTGGATGGTCAAAGGCGCCCGGTGACTTGGCAGTGGGTGAGGGAGGAGCATCAGAAAGAAGATGGGAGAGACTCAGAAAAACTTACTAGATCATGCCACCCAGGCTAGCCTCTGAATGTGCTGGAAACTGCTTAGTGTATGCCACCAGTGGAAGAAGTTTTAGGCATTGCAACATCCTGGTGGCGGAGGTATTTTGTCAAGAGCTAAAGAGAGAACCTACAGATAGGTGCCTGTTCTGCCAGTACATGGGGCGGGCATCTGCCAGCAGTGAGACAAGCCCCCTGAAGGGATACAGAGTTGGAAAGGAGACTGGGTTGGGGGGGGGGTAAGGAAGGGGATTGGCGTGGTAGGGAACAGTTTTAAACATTTGGTGCTACTTAAGTTATGAGGACACAGAATGTAGGTCTTTCATTTTTTTTTGGATTTATTTATTTTGGGAGAGACAGAGATAGAGTGAGTGGGGGAGGGGTGAGAGAGAGAATCCCAAGCAGGCTCTGTGCTGTCAGCACAGAGCCCCACGCGGGGCTTGAACTCACAAAACTGTGAGATCCTGATCTGAGCGGAAAGCAACAGTCAGAGGCTTAACCAACTGAGCCCCCCAGGAGCCCCAGTCTTTATGAGCCAACTGACCATGTTTCTCCTGAGCCAATGCAGAAGCGGTTTGTGAGACTCTGTGATTCGGAATGCCTCTGAGCCACTTCCTCGCTTAGACAGGGAGCAAGAACAAATGACATGAGATTTAAAATAATAATAATTTTACACAACGCAGGAAAATAGGTCTTTCAACTCTACTGGTGGGAGTACAAATTTTCCCAGTCTTTTTTAAGGTATTTGGACAGTATGAATCAAAAGTCTTAAAAATGTTTATGCACTTTGATGCAGAAATTCTACTTCTAGGAACATATTCTAAAGAAATAGTTGGACAGTTGTACAAAGCTCTGTGAATAACGGCATTCATTATAGTTTTGTTCACAATAGTGGACAACTGAAAACAACCCAAATTTTCAGTAATCATGGAGTAGATGTTAAATGGGGTTACCTTCATGGAATACTATGCAGCTATGAAAAAGACACTGCTGCTCCTCCATATTTATTCATATAGGAAGATGTTTATAACATTTCAAGTGTGAAAAGCAGGTCCCCAGAACTATATT